>NW_024704749.1:23127017-23827017 GCF_018977255.1 Callorhinchus milii
GAGGGAGATAATGGTGGGGTCCAGGAGAGAGAGAAGGCGAGGAGGGCAGTGGGAGAGAAGGACAGAGCGGGAGTAGCGGGATGTGGGGGCTGGGAGCTGGAACATTTTCAGGGGGTGTGGCTCAGATCGGGGCAGCATCCAAAATGCACACGCAGAGACCAGGAGCGAGCGATTAGTGGGGAAGCATCAGCCTGTGAACCATAAATTCACTTTATATTATATTGTGAAACGCCTTGGGACTTACTCCTGACGTGAAAATGGGTTAGAGGACAGGTGGTGATGGGTTAAAAGCTGGACAGGGTTTAACCCATCTTCCCCTGTCTTCTACCCCATTTTCTCCTTTGTCTTTCTTGCCCCGCCTCCCCCCTCTCTGTTAGTCCTTAAAATCTCTCCCAACATCCCTCAGTTCTGACGAAGGGTTGTGGACCCAAAAAGTGGATCCACTTTCCTTTCTCCATAGATGCTACCTGACCTGCTGAGTGTTCCCAAGGATCTCTGTTTTTGTTTCAGATTTCCAGTGTCTTTAGTATTTTGCATTTTATTTTTTTTCCTTGCCTCCTTCAAGACCCGTCTCAAAATCCTCTTCTTCTTCCACCATGCCTTCGATCACCCTCCTTCCCATCCTGCCCTCCACCCTCTCCGATCCCGACCTCCAGCTTGGCTCTGAAACGCTGATTGTCCAGCGCCTTGGGACGTCCTCGCAACGTGAAAGGTGGCATACAAATGTAATTTTGTTGTATTATTATTAATGGGTTAAATGGCCTTCTACTTGGGTCATAGATTTCTGCTGGTTCTACAAAAAAATCAATGTAGAGCAAGAAAACCTATGGATGAAGTACAGAATAATACACAGATTCATATAAAGCAGCAAACCAGAGAGAGAAACGTACAATGTCTAACGATGCATGTTAATATGCTGTGAGAAAACAGGAGCTGGTCTGATGAAGTCTGCAGTCGTGATGGTTGATGGTTGGTTTTTCATCGAGATGTGGAGGTGCCGGCAGGTCCTCAATCAACCCTGCAAGCCAAAGCCCTGACGGACTGGGAAGTCCCAGTTGGGAAAATTCCTTTTTCAACATGAAGACACCTGCGGACAGGAACCTGCACTGAGCCCCGGCATTGCCGAGTTCGGCTCACACCGAGTATCAGCCGCCATCTAGAGGCCAATCACAGAACAGCGCAAGGCTGTGGTGCCGGAATCCTGGAGTGACAGAATGAGAGGGACAGAACAAGTCGTTTGATCCATCAATTCTGTGCTGGTGTTTGTTCTACACTTAAACCACTGAGATTATTCTCCATATAATCATTCTCCTGCTCATCCCTCTGTAACCTTCATTTTGTCGTCAAGCATTCATCTGATTCCCTTTTCAAATAATCCGTGGTACTGACTCTCAATAAAAGTTTGCAGTGGGTGTTTAAGAAAACTGTTACACAGTCCCTCTTGGCTTTTGATGAAAAGAAACATTTTGGTTAATTTTACAGTAATCACAAACAGAAGATATTCTTGCCACTGGAGTGACATCTACAGATCCACTACCACTTTGGGAGGACGGATCTTAGGGTAGGACATGACACAGGTGGATAGTGCAGACAAAGGTATGGATGTTCTTCCTGTTTTGTCCAGCGGTTCCCCAGTATCAGTCGGACAAAGTAAAAGCCAACACTCCTGCTCCTTTCTGTTACCATCTGTGACAGCTTGTCAGCCAAAACCAAAACAACTCATATCAGAATGTATAATCACCAGATTCTCAAAGCAACTCTCTTCAAGCAAAGTGTAACGGTAGTAAATCCTAAAAATATTAATCCTTACATTTATCAAATGTAAGGAAGCCTTTCATGTCAGGAAAATGTCTTAAAGTGTCTCACAGAATTTACTGTAAAGTGTAATGACTGTGTATTTTGACAGCAAACGGCAGCCAATCAAACAGCAATGAAGTGAATGATCAATTTTATCTGTGGGGTTATTCACCTGGACTCCCTTCAGTAGCCTGGACACTGGCAAAAAATGTTTATGAATGAAAGTCAAAAGGAGAATTCTCTGCATGGTTGGTGGAGAGATGCAAACAGTAATAAATAATAATTGGGCAAATAGGGGCAGCTATTGATCCCAGGTAGTGATCCATGTGTTTGAAGCTAATATAAAATTGTTGTGCACTTCATAGCTATTTGCAGGCCATCGCTGTGCATAAATTGGCTGCTGTTTTTTCCTAGAAAATACCCAGTCACTGCACTTTACAGGAAATCCTCTGAAGCACTTTGAGGCATCCTCCTGACTTGAAAGGCAATGAATGAAACGTAAGCATTATTATTTACTTATTTCATTTCAGCCTGGGTAGCGGCTTCTCATTGTGACTGCTAGAGGGAGCCCTTTATGACAGTGCTCTGTGACAGATGGGATTAACGTCTGTTAATGCCAGTTCCACCCCATAGAAAGTGCTAAAAGTGTCAGGAAGCAGTCTTGTGAGGAGCAGCAGAGATGCCTGCATTGCAAGGTGTCGTGACTTGGCTGAAAGTGGGAACAAGGCACCAAGAGACAGCAGCAAGCAGAATGAGATAGAACCTTAGTGCAGCAAAACAGGCCATTTGTGTTGGTGTTTAGACACCCCACGAGCCTCCACCCCTCCTAGAACCTTTCCTATACTCCTCTATTTCCAAAAGTGTTGCAAAAATAAGCAGCAAAACAGTATGAGAGATATTTGAGAAATTCCAGCAATGAAGGATGTTCATCAAAAAAGAAATGGAATATATTTATAGTCGTTCATGTAATTTTTTAAACAATAAAGAAATGTTTAACATATCTTTTAGAGTTTTTTGAAGATGTAACTAGCAGGTTAGAAAGGGGGGAACCAGTGGATGTAGTGTATTTCAGAAGGCATTCGATAAGGTGCCACATAAAAAGTTGTGACATAAGATTAGGGCTCATGGAATTAAGGGTAATATATTAGCATGGATCGAAGAGTGGTTAACAGGCAGAAAACCGAAAGTAATAATAATAATAATCCTTGCGTTTGATAGTAGGGATAAAAGGGTCCTTCTCAGATTGGCAGGTTGTGACTAGTGAAGTGCCGCAAGGATCAGTGCTTGGACCTCAACTGTTCACAGTCTACATCAATGACTTAGATGAGGATATAGAGCTTAATGTATCTAAATTCACGGATGATACAAAGCTCGGTGGGAAAGTAAGCTGTGAGGAGGACACAAGGAGGATACAAACGGATATAGACAGGTTAAGTGAGTGGGCAAGAAGGTGGCAGATGGAGTATAATGTGGGGAAGTGTGAAGTTATTCACCTTGGTAGAAAAAATAGAAAAGCAGATTGTTTTCTGGAGGGGGAGAGACTAGATGGTGTTAGTATTCAGAGGGATTTAGGTGTCCTTGTACACCAATCACAGAAAATTAGTATGCAGGTACAGCAAGCAATTAGAAAGGCTAATAGCATGTTAGCATTTATTGCAAAGTGGTTAGACTACAAGAGTAGGGAAGTCTTGCTGTAATTGTATAGGGCCTTGGTGAGACCACACCTAGAATATTGTGTGCAGTTTTGGTCTCCTTATCTTAAAAAGGATATACTTGCTTTAGAGGGCGGTGCAATGTTGGTTCACTAGGTTGGTTCCTGGAATGAGGGGTTTGACCTACAAGGAGAGGTTGAGTAGACTAGGCCTATATTCTAGAATATAGAAGAATTAGAGGTGATCGTATAGAAACCTATAAGATTCTTAAGGGTCTTGACAGGGTAGATAGTGTTAGATTGTTTCCCCTGGTTGAAGAATCTAAAACTAGGGGTCATAGTCTCAGGATTAAAGGTCAGCCTTTTAGAACTGCATTGAGAAAATATTTCTTCACTCAGAAGTTAGTGAATTTATAAAATTCTCTACCCCAGAAGGCTGTGGATGCTCAGTCATTGAACATATTCAAGACTGAGATCGATAGATTTTTAAAAACTAAAGGGATTAAGGGATATGGGGATAGGGCGGGTGAATGGAATTAGTTTAGAAGATCCACGATCTTATTAAATGGCGGGGCAGGCTCGAGGGGACGAATAGCCTACTCCTGCTCCTATTTCTTATGTTCTTATGATAGTAAAAAGCAAAATACTGCAGATGCTGGAATCTGAAATAAAAACAGTCGCTGGGAACACTTAGTAGGTCAGGCAGCACCTATGGAGAGAGGAAATTGAGTTAACATTTCAGGTCAATTACCTTTCATCAGAACTCGTTAAGTTCTGAAATGTTAACTCACTTCCATCTCTCCATACAACACAACAAAATTACATTTATAGAGCGCCTTTCACATCGGGAGGACGTCCCAAAGCGCTGATGCTGCCTGACCTGCTGAGTGTTCCCAGTGACTTCTGTTTTTATTTAAGAAATGATGGTTATATTGCAAATTGCTTTGAGATGTTTGGTCCTGAGAAAGCAGTATACAAATGCTAGTTATTTATTTCCTTTGAAAGTTAACTGTAGTTCAGTGGTTAGAGCACTCGCCTTGCAAGCGAGACACCTGGGTTCAATTCCAGGCAGGGCGAAACCTTGGGCAAGTTTCCTTACTCCACACACCTAATAATAATCCCTCCAAAACAAAACCAATAATAAATTGGTCATTTTCAATCCATGACTGTTTGTGTGAAACTGCTGTGTGCAATTGGCTGCCTCGTTTCGCCCACAAATATACAGTCAATTCAGTTCTCCCCTCCTCGCTCCCTCCCTTCCCTCCCCCTGACCATTTCCCCCCTGCTCGGGTCCTGACCTAACTGTCCAGTGCTTTGAGACGTCCTTCCGACGTGAAAGGCGCTCTATAAATGGAATCTTGTTGTTGTTGTTGTTTATAGTCTATTCTGTGAAGCGCTTTGAGATATCGAGAAGATGTGAAAAGCGCTATATGAAATGCAAGGATTATTATTATATTATTATAACTGAGCATCTGTAGGTGGAGGATATTGGGTCCAAAATGCCAGCCAGCACAAGCTCCCACAGTAGATCGAGATCATCCTCGTATGTCATTCACTCTGGCCTCTCGTGTGACCCTCCTGATGCCCTCTCAGATGGTGTGAGATAACAGGAACTTGCTGTATGAAACGGTACTGTGTCCTACCATTCTGTAGTGCAATATGTCAGCACACTCTGTTAAGAGGGCTAGCCACCAGCTATATCTGTGGGTGTCTGATACGCAGAAACCCGTCACAGTGGGTGTCTGACTGATACGGAAACCCATCACTATGATCAGCCGTGTGTCTGACACACAGAAACCCATCATCATCATCAGTCGTATATCTGACACACACATGGACACACATCACCATAACCACCCGTGTGTCTGACACATGGAAACCCATCACCATGATCACCTGTGTGCTTGACACATGGAAACCCATCACCACGATCACCCGTGTGTCTGACACATGGAAACCCATCACCATGATCACCTGTGTGCTTGACACATGGAAACCATCACCACGATCACCCGTGTGTCTGACACATGGAAACCCATCACCATGATCACCTGTGTACCTGACACATGGAAACCCATCACCACGATCACCCGTGTGACTGACACATGGAAACCCATCACCATGATCACCCGTGTGTCTGACATATGGAAACCCATCACCATGATCACCCGTGTGACTGACACATGGAAACCCATCACCGTGATCACCCGTGTGTCTGATACATGGAAACCCATCACCGTGCTTAAGCATCACAATGAGAATTCCTGGAATCTCTCTCTCCCTCGTCACCTAATCCTGGAATCAAAACACAAATAAATTAATAAATAAAACTCTTGGTTTAGAATTGCAAACACAAACAGTGAGAGAGAGAGACTACAAGTCCCAGAATGCCGTGAGCGGCGCGTCGGTGTCAGCGCGTGCGCAGTGGGACGGGGTGGTCAGCGCATGCGCAGTGGCGCTGGTGGTGGCCGCCGGCGGGTGGCTGTGGAGGCGCGCGCTGCTGCGGGAGCCGGAGTTTGGCGCCGAGACGCCGTGAGGCGGAGGGACAAAAGGCGGCCTCGCTATCAGGTATGTCACCGGGACCAGCAACAGCAACAGGCCGCAGCCCCCTCCTCCCCTCCCTGTCACACACACACTCCCGCCCGCCCGCCCGCACTCCAGCCTGAGGCCTAGTTGCCACCCGCGCGCTAGGCGGCGGTTACCGAGTGCCTGAGGGAGGCGGGCGGGTGGGCTTCAGGTGCCCGGTACCTGAGTAAACGCGGCCTAGAATAGAGACACCGCTCTGTCCCCCTGTGCCCGGCCAGGCTGCCCTGGGCTGGACGGTTGGTGGGGACACTGAGCGGAGCCCGAGGGTTTCCGCCTCACAGCGCCCGCCGGCCCTGAGCCTGTCAGTCAGTCTGTCTGTGCAGCTGTCAACACATAGCAACCCCCCCCCCCCCAACACACACCCTCATCTCCCCCAACACACACCCTCCTCTCCCCCAACACACACCCGCACCCCCCTCAACACACACCCTCATCTCCCCCAACACACACCCTCATCTCCCCCAACACACACCCGCACCCCCCCTCAACACACACACCCTCATCTCCCCCAACACACACCCTCATCTCCCCCCAACACACACCCTCATCTCCCCCCAACACACACCCGCACCCCCCTCAACACACACACCCTCATCTCCCCCAACACACACCCTCATCTCCCCCAACACACACCCTCATCTCCCCTCAACACACACACCCTCATCTCCCCCCAACACACACACCCTCATCTCCCCCAACACACACCCTCATCTCCCCCAACACACACCCTCATCTCCCCCAACACACACCCTCATCTCCCCCAACACACACCCGCACCCCCCCTCAACACACACACCCTCATCTCCCCCAACACACACCCTCATCTCCCCCAACACACACCCGCACCCCCCTCAACACACACACCCTCATCTCCTCCAACACACACCCTCATCTCCCCCAACACACCCGCACCCCCCTCAACACACACACCCTCATCTCCTCCAACACACACCCTCATCTCCCCCAACACACACCCTCATCTCCCCCAACACACACCCGCACCCCCCTCAACACACACACCCTCATCTCCCCAACACACACCCTCATCTCCCCAACACACACCCTCATCTCCCCTCAACACACACCCTCATCTCCTCCAACACACACCCTCATCTCCCCCAACACACACCCGACCCCCCCTCAACACACACACCCTCATCTCCCCCAACACACACCCTCATCTCCCCCAACACACACCCTCATCTCCCCCCAACACACACCCGCACCCCCCTCAACACACACACCCTCATCTCCCCCCAACACACACCCTCATCCCCCAACACACACCCTCATCTCCCCCTCAACACACACACCCTCATCTCCCCCAACACACACCCTCATCTCCCCCAACACACACCCTCATCTCCCCCAACACACACCCTCATCTCCCCCAACACACACCCTCATCTCCCCCCAACACACACCCGCACCCCCCTCAACACACACACCCTCATCTCCCCAACACACACCCTCATCTCCCCCCAACACACACCCTCATCTCCCCCAACACACACCCTCATCTCCCCCAACACACACCCTCATCTCCCCCAACACACACCCGCAACCCCCCCCAACACACACCCTCATCTCCTCCCAACACACACCCTCATCTCCCCCAACACACACCCTCATCCCCCCCACCACACTTCCCCCCCCCCACTCAACACAAACACCTCTCAACACACCCACCCTCATCTCCCCCGCACATACACACATATACCCTCATCTCCCCCCCTCAACTCACACACTCCCTCATCTTCCCCAACGCACACACGCCCACACCCCCCACTCAACACACACACACACCCCATCTTTCCCAACACACACATACTCCCTCAATACACACGTACCCTCACCTGCCCCTCCCTCTCTCCTTCCAGCCAGAATCCAGTGTGTTTGGAACAAATGTTTCATCAGCATTTTGTTCACTTGTATTGACTTTTGTGCATTGAAAAATGTGTGGTGACATTTGGGACTGCGTGTCATTCTTACTCAATCATAATTATTCTGATGTTTGTTCCATCGTTGGATGTGTCAGACCTTACTCTCTGACTGTGTTTACGGGTTCCCTCTCCTTTCCCCCCACCTCGCTGTCAAGCTCCGCCACTGTTAAGAGCTGCGTGACACTGCCCGCCCGTGTTGGAGGGCGCTGTGTAAATGCAAATTGTTTCTGTTGTTATTTCCCAAACTGTACGACCTTATCAGTTTTTAATTTGCATGTGAAAAGTTAGCATTGAAGAGTATTTCTGTGGTAATATTGTAAAAGCTCACCAGAGCAATAGGCAAGAAAGGATGCAATTAACTAGAATTAAGCCATCATCTAAAACACAGTAAAATCTACCATTGGGTGTCATTTTACGGACACGGTGCTAGGGTTTTGTTTCTATAGCGTTTCCATAAACTGTGATTTCAGTTGCCTTTGGAATCTCCTCCAACCTTTCTCTACTCATGTGGCTTTGGTATACTGTTCATTCCTTACTCTCTCTCTCAGCCCCATCACTGTGCCCAAAAGCATCTTGCATCTTCTCTCATAGCCTTCAAAGTCTACAGTGCTTTTAGTCAATGGCTTGACTGCCCATCCTTTCCTCCCTGTTTAGTGGACCTCAGTCATCTTTGGGAAGCACTTAACAATGTTCAACCTATGAGAAAGGTACTGCCCAACTGTTCAACAATTGCATGTTGAATTTCACACTTTCTATTGATAAGACTTTTGTTTTATGTACTTGTAGAATACGTAAAACATTATTATTAGCATGCTGTTATCCGAGGTTTACCATCCACTATGTATTTATTTCCCTGTGAATCAATACCTTTTCCTAGTATTTCTACCAGTGCTATTGTGCTTGGAAGTATTTGAAAGGTGATGCAGGTAACTTCTCATTGCTGCTATCTCTGCGGAACCAACTAACCTCTTGATAAATGGTCTGACTGAGATCAGACCTTTTGTGGATCACATCCATCCAACCACTTAGGAGTGCATGGTTTCCATGTGTAATATTTTTATTTTTAGTGTTCTATATCAGAGGCAAATTGTGGGAGAAAGAAAAGAGACGAGCAGAATGAGTTGAAGAGCAATCCCATTTAATAAATGAATGAAATATGAGTTTGAAGCTTTAAGTGCCGGAAGAACATCCATTAAATATAATACTTTTGTGAGGAGTAGAAAGTGGCACTGTACATGATGCATTTGGGTAGAAGGATTCAGCTTCACGCCTGCAATTGTCCAATGTTTGTGTGGTATCGAACAAGTGTTGGTTACTTCCTCTGAGGAAGGATAATTAGAGGTTGAGGCACCTTTTTTCAAATTCTTCCACAAATCATTACACATTGGGAATGGAAGGTACATATTTAACTCACTACTGTCTGAAATTAATTATTTTGTTCCCGTACATTTGATACAGTGTCTTTCACGTCAGGAGTGGCACTTCACAGGATTAACTGTAAAGTGTAGTGGCTTTGTATTTTGTGGGTCAATGCAGCAGCCAGTTTGCACAAAACAATGTCCTGCAATCCTCTGTGAAGTTAGTGACCAAATTTATTTTGGGGGATTGATGGCCAAGATAGATAGGTATTTGGGTATTAAAGGATACGGGGCAAGGACGGGTAACTGGACTTGAGGTACAAATCAGCCATGATCTTATAAAATAGCAGAACAGGATTGAGGGGCTGAACAGCCTACTCCTATTTCTATATTTCACCACACCTAGAGAAACTTGTTGCTTTTTTTTTCCAATTGCGCCAACTGATAGATAGACAGACGGCACTTAGTTTAACACTTCATCAGAAATTGCACCTCCAACACTGTAGAGTTCCCCAAGCAGGGTCAGCCTGAGGAGTTTAAAGTCCTGACATGGGGCTTGAACTTACAACCTTCTGACACAGAGGCAAGAGTGCTACCAACTGAGCCAGGTTGCTGTATGATATTGGGAGAATCTTAAAATATAAGGGTGAAAAAACATAAAGTGTACATAAAACATACATCTTATGTTTGTTCAGTCATTTAAATATTAGTTCTGAATTTTGTAATGACTTCCAGTTTTTGGCAAAGACTTATTTCAGAATATGTTTTGACATTAACTTATTGAGTCACAGAAGGTTTCCATGACCAGAGTTGCTTGACTAATGCAGGCCAGTGAGAGAAATTGGTACTTATCTCAGTACAGCTTCTATATCCTCTAATTTTTTGTTTCAGTAGGATTGCTGATCTAGTCTTTCATGTTACCAGTCTAAATAGAATGAGAACCTAAATTGTATCTTTGAATATTATCAACAAATTCTTACCAGTCACATTGTTTGGCTCTTAATAGCATGTGATTATAGGAGTTTTGTTGCTCTCTTGAGACATTTCACCAGAAGAAAGACACAGACTCGAATGGCTACTTTTAAGTCACTTGTTACAGGAGATAAATCATAAAAAGCATACGGAATACTGGGCTTTATAAATAGGGGCATAGACTGCAAAGGTCAGGAAATTATGATGACCTTTATAAAACACTGGTTAGGCCTCAGCTGGAAACTGTGTTCAGTTCTGGGCCCCATGCTTCAGGAAGGATGTCAAGGCATTGGAGAGGGTGCAAAGGAGATTTACCAGGATGGTACCAGGAATAAGGGACTCCAATTATACCCCACAGCCACCGAGGGTTCAGAGGGAAAATGACTGGGTGACTATCCGGCACGGTAGGAAGAGGGGACGGGCAGGGCAGAATGCCCCCAATAGTGTAGCACTCTCAAACCAGTACTCTATATGGAACATTGAGAGTGTTGATATCTCCAGGGAGGACAGTAAAAACAGATTGGTTGAACAGGAGGACATAGGTAACAGGAGCAATGCTGTTGTCATAGGGGATACAACAGTGAGAGGTATAGACAGGCGTTTCTGCAACAGAAGATGGGAGTCTAGGATAGTATGTTGCCTCCCTGGTGCAACGGTCTTAGACATCACAGAACGGGTGGATAAAATTCTTCAGGGGGAAGGGGAACATCCAGAAGTGGTGGTCCAAGTTGGGATCCATGATATTGGTAAAAAAAAGGGCTGGCATGCTACAGGGTGAATATCAAAAACTGGGGAACAAGCTAAAGAATAGAACATCCAGGTGGTGATCTCTGGATTACTCCCTGTGCCTCGGACAAATAAATACCAAAATGGTAAGATCAAGCATATGAATGCTTGGCTGGAAAAATGGTCCAGAAAAGAGGGCTTCAGGTTTCTGGATCATTGGGACCAGTTCTGGGGCAGGTGGGACCTGTACCATATGGATGGGTTACACCTAAACAGGGCTGGGGCGAATGTCCTTGCAGACAGGCTATCTAATGCTGTTGGGGAGGGTTTAAACTAGTTTTGACGGGGGAAGGGAATGCAAAAAACAAAGGCAAGAAAATGAAGAAATAAAGCGGGGGGAAGTGCAGAACAGGTCAAGTCGGTCTTGGAGTGCATGTGCCTAAATGCACAGAGTTTAGCAAACAAGATTGGTGAGTTGCAGCTCAAGTGGTCATATGATGTAGTAGCAGTAACAGAGACTTGGCTCAAACAAGGACAGGAATGGGAGCTGAATATTCCTGGCTATAATATATTCAGGAGGGATAGGGAAAGAAAAAAAGGAGGGGGTGTGGCAACTTTAATCAAGGATACGGTTATAGCCGTGGAAAGAGTCGAGGTGCTGGAGGGCCCCAAAACAGAATCTATCTGGTTAGAGTTAAGGAACAAAAAAGGAGCTGTTACCCTGGGAGGGTTATACTATAGACCACCAAATAGTGGGAAGGAAATAGATGAGCAGATCTGCAAGCAGATCTCAGACAGATGCAAGGCCAATAGAGTCGTGATAATGGGGACTTTAATTATCCCAACATAGACTGGCAAAACAACAGCGCAAAGGGCAAGGAGGGGGAAAGATTCCTAAAATGCATACAGGACAACTTTCTTGATCAGTACGTTTCCAGCCCAACGAGGAAGGAAGCAGAGCTGGATCTTGTTCTGGGGAATGAAGTAGGACAAGTGGAGCAGGTTTCAGTGGGAGAGCATCTGGGCAATAGTGATCACAACATCATTAGATTCAGAGTGCATATGGAAAAGGACAAGGAACCATCAAAGGTGAAGATACTCAACTGGAAGAGGGCTAATTTCAATGAGTTAAGGGGAGACCTGGCCAAGGTGGACTGGAAAAAAAGATTGGCAGGTAAAACGACGAAAGAACAGTGGGAAGTCTTCAAGGATGAGATAGCTCGGGAACAGAACAAATACATTCCCACAAAAGGGAAAAGTAGGGCATCCAAACCTCCCTGGATGACGAAGGTAATTGTGTCTAGAATGAAGCAGAAAAAGGAGGCGTATGACAAATGTCAAACCCAAGATACAGAAGACAACCAAATAGAATATAGGAAGTACAGAAGAGAACTGAAAAAGGAAATCAGAGGGGCAAAAAGATTACACAAAAAAAGGTTAGAGGGTAACATTAAAGGGAATTCTAAAATATTTTACAAACGTATCAAGAAAAAAAGGTTAGTCAAAGGTAGTGTGGGGCCAATTAAGGACCAAGGCGGAAATCTTATTGTGGAGGCAGAGGGCATGGCTGATGTACTGGATGAGTACTTTGCATCTGTCTTCACAAAAGAAGTGGATGCACCAAATGCCGGAGGAGAGGGTACAGGGAATGGATAGGATAAGTATAAACAGAGAAGAAGTACTGAAAAGGTTGACTGGGCTCAAGGTAGACAAGTCGCCCGGTCCGGACGGGATGCAGCCAAGGGTACTATGGGAGGCACGGGTACAAATAGCGGAGGCTTTGGCTACAATTTTTCAATCTTTGTTGGACACAGGAGTGGTGCCCGAGGACTGGAGAGTGGCCAATGTGACTCCGCTGTACAAAAAGGGACAGACGGACAAACCTGGGAACTACAGGCCCGTCAGCCTAACATCAGTAGTGGGGAAACTCCTGGAGACTATAATCCGAGAATAAATCTTCACTTAGAAGAATATGGGTTAATTAGGGACAGCTGCACGGATTTGTTAAAAGCAAATCTTGTCTAACAAATCTAATAGAATTTTTCGATGAGGTAACGGAGAGGGTGGATGAAGATAGTGCAGTAGATGTAGTTTATATGGACTTTCAAAAGCCATTTGACAAAGTGCCACATAAAAGACTTGCAAGAAAAATAGAAGCCCATGATATAAAAGGGACAGTGGCAGCGGATCCAGAACTGACTGGGAGACAGAAAGCAGAGAGTTGTGGTGAACGGCTGCTTTTCTGACTGGAGGGAAGTGTACAGTGGCGTCCCCCAGGGATCAGTATTAGGACCACTGCTCTTCTTAATGTACATAAATGATCTGGACTTGGGTATAGCAAGTACCATTTCCAAGTTTGCGGACGACACAAAGTTAGGTAGGGTAGTAAACAGTGAGAAGGTAGTAGCCAACTGCAGGAAGACATAGACAGAACGGTAAAATGGGCGACACATGGCAGATGAATTTCAATATCGAGAAATGCGAAGTAATGCATTTTGGAAGAAAGAATGAAGGGAGGCAATATAGGCTGGTAATACAATCTTAAGGGGATGAAGGAACAGAGGGGCGTAGAGTACAAGAATCAGGAGGTTATGATTGACCTATATAAAACACTGGTTTGGCCTCAGTTAGAATACTGCGCCCAGTTCTGGGCACCACACTATAGGAAAGATGTTAAGGCATTGGAAAGGGTGCAGAGGAGATTTACGAGGATGGTACCAGGAATGAGGGACCTTGATTATGAAGAAAGGCGAGAGAGGCCGGGATTATTCTCATTGGAGCAGAGAAAGTTACGAGGAGACCTAATAGAGGTTTTCAAAATCATGAGGGCATTTGATAGGTTAGAAAGAGAAAACTGTTTCCACTGGTGGGTGTGTCGGTGACTCGAGGTCACAGATTTAAAATAGTTTCTAAAAGAAGCAGAGGGGAGGTGAGAAGAAATTTTTTCACGCAGCGAGTTGTTTGAATCTGGAACGCATTGCCTGAAAGGGCGGTCGAGGCCGATTCGATAACAACTTTTAAAAACGCGGTGGATGGGTATTTGAGGAGGACGGGTTTGCAGGGTTATGGGGAAAAGGCTGGGGAGTGGGATTGACATTACATTGCTCGTTTCAAAGAGCCGGCACAGACTCGATGGGCCGAATGGCCTCTTTTTGTGTTGTACGATTCTATGATTCTATGTTAAGGAGAGGCTAGAAAAGCTAGGATTATTCTTGGAGCAGAGAAGGTTAAGAGGAGATGTAATAGAAGTTTTCAAAATTATGAGGGGATTCGATAGGGTGAATAAGGAGAAACTATTTGCACTGGCGGGTGGGTCGGTAACCCAAGGACACCGATTTAAAATAATTGTTAAAAGAAACAGAGAAACTGTTATTACTATCAGTATTTCAATAATAAATCTCTGGACACCCAAGGAAACTCGTTTCCATATATGATCCTCAGATTTTGTACTGTTTGTTCTTCGTCCTCTCCGCTCCACTATCGCTGGCTGTGTCTTGAGCCACTACGTCCCGAAACTCTGGAACTCTTTTCCTCAATCCCTCCGCCTTGCCCCTTCCCTCCCCTCCTTCAAATCCCGCCTAAAGATCTTCCTTTTTGATCGTGCTTATGGTCACCTCCCTCTTCCCCTGGCTCAGAGTTAGACTTCGCTATCGTCGAATGCTCTGGGATGTTACCAGACGTGAAGGGCGCTATATAAATGCAACTTGTTGTAAAGAAACATCCTCGGACAGGGGGCACTTTGTTCTCTGCAATCCTACAGTTGGGTGGAATGAGGAAAATGATTGCGTTTAAATCATGGTTTTGTGGATCTGGTATGTAGCAAAATTTAAATAAATTAGATTTTTTGATTAAAAGAAATTAAATAGGAACCAATAAAATGATTTGTTTGAGGTGAAATATTTGATTGGCTAATCTGTCCATTTGTCAGGATTAACAACACATTCGTAGAAGAAAAGAAACTTTTATTCTACTACATGCTGTAAAATGGTATTGATCAAAGTACTCAAAAAGGCTTTGACAAAAATCTTGGCACGTAATTATTATTACTGTAGTTTATTTCAGGCAAAGTAACATGATAGAAGCTGTGACATAATGCCACGGCCCTGTCTTCTGTACCATGTGCACCTGTTGGCGGTATAAGCTGGACACATCAAACTACCTTATTGGGAGAAATGCCGATTGAGCTTTTCATTTGTGGTTGTTGTCCCGCTGATCAGAAGAAAATATTTGATGAGTCGTTTGCCATATGCACTATAGTATGCTGCTGGCATTAACATATTGTTAGTGTAACTGGCTTCAATCTCAAAACAAGTATTTCTCACTAACTTTTTATCAAGGACCACAATCTCAAACTGAAGATAAAGATCATATAAAAGAATGGTAATGGAGAAAATAATGGGATTAAAGATAGACAAATCTCCAGGACCTGATAGATTTCACTCCAGGGTCTTAAGAGAAGTAGGGGAGGAAATTCCAGATACGTTAGTCATAATTTTCCAAAGTTCGCTATATTCAGGAATTGTGCCCTTGGATTGGAGAATTGCAAATGTCACTCTATTATTTAAGAAGGGAGGGAGGGAGAAACCAGGTAGCTACAGACCTGTCAGCTTAACTTCACTTGTGGGGAAGTTACTGGAATCTCTCATTAGGCACAGAGTTACTGAGCACTTGGTCAAGTATGAGCTATTGTAAGAGAGTCAGCATGGATTTGTGAAGAGGTAGGTCATGTCTAACGATTCTAATTGAATTTTTTGAGGGGTCACTAACATGGTGGAGTGTTTGTGGATGTTGTCTATAAGGACTCTGAGAAGGCATTTGATAACATTCTGCACAAGAGTTTATTAGCAAAAATAAAAGCGCATGGAATCGGAGGTAACCTAAAGTAGCTTGGAAATTGGTTGTGAGGCAGGAAACAGAGTAGGGGTAAAAGGAATGTTTTCTGATTGGCAGGACATGACAAGCAGAGTTCCTCAGGGGTCTGTACTGGGGCCTCAGCTTTTCATCATACATATAAATGACTTGGATGAAGGAAATAATAATAATTCTTGCATTTGATATAGTGCTTTTCACGTCTTCTCAACATCTCAAAGCGCTTCACAGAATAGACTGTAAAGTGAATTGACTGTATATTTGTGGGCGAAACGCGGCAGCCAATTGCGCACAGCAGTGTCCCACAAACAGTCGTGGATTGAAAGTGACCAATTATTGTTTTATTTTGGAGGGATTATTATTAGGCTCTGTGTGGAGTAAGGAAACTTGCCCGAAGTTTCACCCTGCCTGGAATTGAACCCAGGTGTCTCGCTTGCAAGGCGAGTGCTCTAAGCACTGAGCTACAGTTTTATATCCAAATTTGCAGATGGCACAAAGTTAGGAAGCATATTAAATTATTTAGATGGGAGCAGGAAGATACAAAGGGACTTAGATTAAGTGAGTGGGCAAAACTGGCAGATGTAATTCAATGTGTGGAAGTGCGAGGTCATCCATTATGGATCCGAAAATAGCAAAAGAAAATTGTTTCTAAATGGTGAGAAACTAAGAACTGTGGAGCAAAGGGGTTTGGGTGTCCACGCATATACATTTCTAAAAACAAGCTCACAGGTACAAAAAGTTATCAAAAAGGCCTTTATCCCAAGGAGGCTGGAATATCATAGAATATTGTTATTACAACACAGAAGGAGGCCATTTGGCTGATCATGCCTGTGCCGGATAAAGGAGAAGAAATATTGCTTCAACTGTATAGAGCCTTGGTCAGACCCCATCTGGATTACTGAGTTCAGTTTTGCGCACCGCACCTCAGGAAGGATATATTAGCTCTGGAGAGGGTGCATCGCAGATTCACCAGAATTATACCAGCGCTGAAAAGGTTAAATTATGAGGACAGATTGCATAAACGTGGTCTCTATTTCCTTGAGTTTAGAATGTTGAAGGGTGATCTGATTGAGGTTTTTAAAATAATAAAGGGATTCAATAGGGTAGATACAGATAAACTATTTCCTCTGGTAGGGGAATCCAGAACAAGGGGACATAATCTTAAAATTAGAGCTAGGCCATTTAGGATTGAAATTAGGAGGCAGTTTTTCACCCGAAGGGTAGTGGAAATCTGGAACTCTCTCCCCCAAAAGGCTATGGATGCTGGATCCATTCGCACTTTCAAGACAGAGGTGGATAGATGTTTGTTAGGTCAGTGTATTAAGGGATTCGGGGCAAGGGCAGGTAACTGGACTTGAGGTATAGATTAGCCATGATCTTATAGAATGTGGAACAAGCTCAAGGGGCTGAATAGCTTCCTCCTGTTTCTGATTTCTATATAAATTTAATGGAGCACCGTAACTTGCTATGGGTAGGGGTAAACCAATGTCATAGCATTCCTGGTTTCTCTCACTGGACAACAGAGGTGCAAAACGGTCAAAACAAAAATAAGATCAATATTTTTATGAGACCTCATGTTAAACTCTCAAAGAGCTACACTTAGTTTAGCATCTCATCAGAAAGATGGCACCAAGACAATGTCTCCCATTTTGTGCATTGTAGTGGCAGCCGAGACAATGAGCACAAGGCTTGGTTTAAGCCCACAACCTTCTTACCCAGAGGCGACACAGCTGAACCAATACAAAATCAGCTATGACAACATCCCACGACCAAACATAGTGTTGTTTAACGTGGGCTGAACAGTTTGAAGGGAAGGGTTGGTTGAAAATGGCATTTGGCGATATAAGTTGCTGAACTGGTTCTTTAGACTGTTGAATTGTAGTAAATGTTTTTTNCTGGTATTTTCAGTCACTAGATTTAAGTCTAAGGTGTAGAAATGATAATGTTCTGGTGAGCCTTATTCAGTCTTTTGTTTTCTCCCATTACTGATGCTGCATGTAATTTATGGCCCATTTTGACAAACAGTCATGATTTCTAATGAATGATCATTTTAAAATAGAAAATGATGTCATCATAAATCACTTAATAGCAGTTTTGATCAAACGAGCTCTGTCTAGTTTGTGCTTATATTTTCTTTCTGGATTCACATGTTACTGTAATGATTTACATAATGTGGCAGACACATGGTGGAACATTCTGAAAAAAAATCTTTCTACTTTGTGATTTGCTCCTATCCTGATTTTTTATTAAATGTTATTGGCTGCTTTTGATCTCACTCCTATTCAGGACCAAATACCTTAAAATACCTTTGTTACATACCAAAGTCAAATCAAATATTGGCCCCAGAGTAGCCTAATATGTGTTGCCAATTTAAGTTAATGCTTTTGAAATTGTCAAGATTTTCAAATTGGGGAAAAAAAAGTTTATTTGCGTTTTGCAGTTAAAATTAAAAAGGTAAAAAACGGGCACCAGCCCAAAGCCGTTGTTTCATGCACAGTGCAACAATAATCTGTCCAATCTGGCAACATTGGTTCTGACATTAAACTGGTCAGAGTTATTATTTAAGATACATCTGAAAGATTGTATTTAAAAAATCTAATCCTCAGTGCATTTTTCCCTCCAAATTGTTGCTTTGTAATGTTATCCAGCTTCAGTGTAGGGTTTGAAGTAAAGGTGGTTCTTTATTAATTTTGCTTTAAATTGTTTAACATTTTGTGGATGTAGATAGTCATCTTTCTCTCGGTTCATTGTCATTCTATGATTGTACATTCTGTATCTTGTATCGTGGTCTAGGGATATCTGTAAAGGGCATATTGGAGGTTGACAGAAAGGGAGTGTAGGTTCTGAGAAGGAAAGATATGCAGAATACTTTTGGACAGTTAATAACATTTTGAAAGTAACTGGAAATGTATGCTTTTGGTCTTGATTTCATGTAATTGAATTATAGCTATAATGTAGCTATAATTATATACAAATATATGATGCAAGTTGTTCATTTACATGTAGGCAACTGAACCTAATCATGGTAGTTATATCTCATCTTCTGTAAACCACAACGTTTCTTTGGTTATCCAGCTCCCTTAGGAAACTAGGCCTTCAAAGGAAAGGACTTAGCTGTAAACGACTTGTGGGTAACTTGATGTATTTTATAATAGTAATAATCCTTGCATTTTATAAAGCACCTTATCACGTTGTTGAGACGTCTTAAAGCACTGCACAGGATAACAACAATAATTTGCATTTATATAGTCCCCTTCACGCGAGGTAGTGTCCTGGAGCCCTTCACAGTGGCACTCCGGGACGCTACTGCTACCAGTACAGTATGCAGGATATACTGCAAAGTGTAGTGACTGTGTGTTTTGTGGACAAATTCTTTATGATTCTTTATCATCAATACAGTTGAGGAATAAGCAAACCAAATGATAATCACGGATTTCAAATATTTCATTGATGTTGATTCGTGCTGAGATTAATTTTGATGTCATTGCAGTAAGCATCATGTATTACACATTCATTGCATTAGTCATATTGACAGGGTTAATAATAAGCTGTTCAGGTGTAACCAAAGTTACAGATTCTTCATTGCATATTCAAGGTAATTGTGAATTGAAAGGCAATCAATCACTTTTTATGTTTGAGTCAGTTCCTATTTGCATCCATCATCTTCCAGGAAGAATAGAGAGCAAAAGTAGGAACCTTGGCTGATTTGTGACATGTCCGAGTCCTGGGCAGGCTAACTTTACCATCGTACCATCATCTGAATAATTTTAGATCTGCTTTTGTTCATTGGAATAAACTGAAAGATTTTGAGTGATTTTAGTTTTAGTTTTTAAAATGTGTTCAAGAATTCATTTGCCATGCATAGGAGTGTAGCACTTAATTGAAATAAGATCCATAATGACAGTCAATTTGAACCTACTGGGAAATTAATCTAGGGTCAAAGGTAGCTTCAATTGAAAGGATATCTGGTTTCTGATATTTCAAATTGAATGAACTTGTGTAATGTAGGAAAATATTGGACTGGAATATTGTACCTTATTTTCAGCTGTCTTATTGTTGTGATAAAAATGCAAAGATTGTGTGTTTACTGGCATTCTATCACAACTAAATGTTTGTTAAAAAGCCATTATTCAGAACTTCTTGCTACCAGAAGAAACAACCTCCTTCGCTCACAACATTCTCTTTCACTCTTAATCACAGATTTCAAAGATCCCAGTGTTCAGAAGTTGCGTCAGATCTGTTTGCTAGACATCACAACATAAGATCAACAGTGGAAGGTTTCGAAGAGGTTAGTGATTTAAATTAAAAAAAACTTCTGCAATTAGTTTTGTGAAATACTGTTGGGAGTCATCTCTGAAGTCTCAGAAGGCAAATGCTAATGAAGTCTGGTGCTTTTCCATATAAATCAGGAAGGTTTCTTTGATCCTTACTCTGTGCTGAATTAGCTGATCTCAGTGCTGGGATGCTAGAATTGGAGTCTGTTTCAGTCCATTGCTTTCTCCCTCCTCCCAGTTGCTTTTGAGATAACTGCTGAAAGTAAATGATGGTGATGAGTGACTATATCAGATACAGCTATATATAATAATAATAATCCTTGCATTTGATATAGTGCCTTATCATTGTCATTGAAATATCTTACAGCTTCACAGAATATACTGTAAAGTGGAGTGACTGTGTATTTTGTGGGCAAAACGTGGCAGCCATTTCTTCTTCTCTTCCCCTCCTTCAGCATAGTTGAGTAATTGTGAGGTGTATCTGAGCAGGTTATCGGAACGATGCTAGCATCAAATCATTGCCCTTCAAATATAGAGGAATATAAAGTATAATGATTATTTTGTAGGTGAATATGGCAGCCAATTTGACAAACTGACACCAAGTTTGTCATTCAATTTACTTTCGTGAATCGTGAGAAAATTGCATCGTCCTGTTTGAAAAGAAAGCGGAAGTAGGATTAGCACCAAATTGTCTTTGAAATGTTGTTCATAGACAGGAAAAACATCTCTGCATTTCTTATAAATATCCGACTCCAATGTGATGTTCCAGTTTCTTCAAATTCCCGGAAAAAGTGTTATTTTATCTTTTTTGTAATAAAGAACAAAAGTACGATCTACAATTCATTTTGTTTTGAGGTTTTGTTCCCTAGTCACGAATCCACTTCCTGTCGTCTCATAGTACTCTTTAGTTGTGCTGAATTTCTATAGACCACGTTCCGCTTAAGCGGCAGAAATAGGAAATTGTCAGCATTCTGTTCTGCTTATGAGTTTCATATCATCCTGAAAGCTTATTGGTGGTGAAAGAACACATCGGAATTGGCAGTTTTAATGTTGTGGATAAAGAGTGCACAATTGTTGTAGATAACCCTGCACCAGAGAAGAGAAGTGGCATAATTTATTCAAAGCACAAAGTTGTTCCTTTAGAATACTGGATCTTATGATGAATTCTTTCTTAAATACAGCATGTGATTTAAAACAATTTTTTTAGGATATCTGCACTGCAGAATGTACACAGTTTGGTAGTTTTGGACAGTTTTTCTTAAGGATCAGCAATTCTAGAAATCCCTTTGATTTCTAGCCACTTTGTGCCCAGTTCATTTTACCTGGAACTCAACTGTCCCAATTTACTGCTCCTCCACCCAGCTTTTTACAATTCTACAATGTTGTTGTGGGAGTCCTGTAGCGTAGTGGTTAGAGCACTCGCCTCGCAAGCAAGAGGACCAGGGTTCGATTCCCGGGCAGGGCTAAACATTGGGCAAGTTTTATTACTCTACACGCCTCTGTTTACCTAGCAGTTAGTTGTTAGTTAATTGACGGATTGCTTTCCCGGGGGAATAATCCCTTCAAAAAAAAAATTAATAATTTGGTCACTCAATCCACGACTGTTTGTTGGACACTGCTGTGCGCAATTAGCTGCTATGTTTCGCCCATAAAATGTACAGTCTTCTGTGAAGCATGTTGAGATGTCTCGAAAACGTGATAAGGTGCTAATTCAAATGCAAGTATTATTATGTTGATGGCCCATTCTCAAACATCTACCATTTCTGCTGTTGAAATGGCGGTGAGAGTTTGTTCTCCCTTTGACATACATGTCTGGGAAAGGCAATGTGACTAATTTAGGAGAATGTGTTTACATGTGTGCACTGGTGCATTGTTTGCAGTCAGTGCTGTTGGTTACCTTAACGTTTCACCAGATTATCACCAAACTCCACTGTTCCTTCATCAGACATCAAGATTCCTTTCAAAAATACTGAAATTTGGAATGGTCTCCATTTCCTATTCATGTATCTTTGAAAGTGATCTCACTGCAAATAGCTGAAGAGCGAAGCTCTGGATTTTTACCAGACTTGACAAGTGACTTCCTCTCCTCATCCTCAGGGCTTCTTTCAGAAACAGGCCTGCTGGGAACAGTCGGTGTATTCAGCTGTGTTCCTGTAAACAACCTCTAATTGAAAACTAATTTGTTACTGACATTAAAATCTTGGGTTTCTGTTTGGAAAGGCTTTTTTTTCCTCTCTTGCAATTTTGCAATGACTATTTTGTTGGCTGTACGTTTAGCACAGTGCCAGGTGGGCTGACACCCGCTACTACACCTTTTGAGCACATTTATGTTCGGAGAAATTTGAAAAATGAAACCATCACAGTTGCTACTGGCTTGTAGTTGGCACAACTCTGGATCAATTCAAGCTTTTAGAGTTATTTTTACACCTCAATAACTTGCAGGATTTTTTTTATTTAGGGAGAAATATGAGTTTCAGCTCTCATTCATTTATATTTAGATAGCCGCTCATACATATCTAGAGTTGGTGCAATGTGCTGCAATCCTAGAATAATATACCATGACAATTTATTATCAGAAAGGTGCATGTCAGTGGGATTACTATGCAACGAGCTGAGCTTGGTGGTTCCTGAAATGAATCGACAGCTGCCTTTACAAGATTGCTTGTGTGGATTGTGATAGGAAAGGCACAAGTGATAGAACAACAATAACAACATGCATTTATATAGTGTCCTTCACGCGGGGTTGCGTCCCTGAACCCCTGGAGATGCTTAGAGAGGACTATATCAGACAACGTGCCAGCAAAATTCACAGGTCAGGAGGTACAAACTCTCCACTGAGCTGGGTAAAAGTAATATAATAATACTACTATAATAATCCTTGTATTTGATATAGCGCCTTATCACCTCTTCGAGACGACTCAAAGTACTTTGCAGAATATACTGTAAGATGTGTATTTAATTGTGTATTTTGTGGGCAACGTAGTCAAATCAGGTTGCAATTTGAAAAAGCAAAACCAATACCTGGGAATGTTAATTGAAAGAAGCCTTGCACACTTGCCTTGCAATAAAAAATCGTTTTTGAAAATAAAAGTGAAATGGCAATTGGCAAATACTGTAACATAATCAAGACGATGGGCACAGAATAAGAGGAAATGTGCAGTCTCTTATATAAGTATTCAATCTCTCTGATTCAATCCCAGACTGTAGTAAATCAAAGGAGTGCATTTCATCTCAGAAGAGAGGATGCAGCACTTCATGTTAATATAATGTATGAAGTAAGGAACATATTGAGCACTGAGTACGGAGTGATCAGCCCATCCCCCCAGAACCCACTGTGATTTTCTTATATAATTTCCCCAGATGAAAATAATCTAGTTTGGTTGCTGACTTCTCTTGAATAACCAGCTCTCGAAACTTTCAATTCCAAAAAATAAACTTTTGGAGATTTACATCGTACCCCGTGATTTTTGTTTTTCTGTCCCATTGAGTAATCTGTCAAGCTCATTTCACACTGGAGAATCTTTCAGAGTTGGGATATGTACAGCATTTCACACTGGAAAATCGTTCAAAGTACTTGGATTATGTACAGCATTTCACACTGGGGAATCTTTCAAAGTACTTGAGATTATAATAAGAATAATAATAATCCTTGCATTTGATATAGCGCTTTTCACGTCTTCTAGACGTCTCAAAGCGCTTCACAAAATATACTGTAAAGTGAATTGACTGTACATTTGTGGACGAAACGCGGCAGCCAATTGCGCACAGCAGTGTCCCACAAACAGTCTTAGGTTGAAAATTACCAATTTATTATTGTTTTTGTTTTGGAAGGATTATTATTAGGCTTGTAGAGTAAGGAAACTTGCCAAGGTTTCGCCCTGCCGGGAATTGAACCCAGGTGTCTCGCTTTCAAGGTGTCCAGCATTTCACACTGGGGAATCTTTCAAAGTATTTGGGGTTATGTACAGCATTTCACACTGGAGAATCTTTCAAAGTATTTGGTTTATTTACAATAACAACAAAATTACATTTGTATAGCGCCTTTCATGTCGGGAGGATGTCCCAAGGCGCTGCACAGTATACAGCGTTTCAGATCCGAGCTGGGGTTGGGGGGGTAAAGGAAGGAAGGGGAAGGGGGTTGGCCGATGGCATGGTCGAAGAGGAAGGTCTTGTGGCGGGACTTGGAGGAGGCTAAGGAGGAGGCGGAGTGATTGGGGGGTAGAATTCCAGAGATTGGGGCCAGAGTGGCTGAAGGCTCTCCCGCCAATGGTGGGGCGGATGGGTCGGGGGACGTGGAGCAGCCAGAGCGGCTGAGCGGAGGGAACGGGCGGGTTGGTAGGGAGTTAGGAGGTCACAGAGGTAGGGTGGGGCGAGGCCATGGAGGGCTTTGTAGGTGAGGACCAGGATCTTGAACTGGATCTGAAGGATAGGGAGCCAGTGGAGTCGGGCGAGAGTGGGGGAGATGGGGGTCACGGAGTTTGGTGCGGGAGAGGACACGGGCTGCAGAGTTCTGGATTATCTGCAGCTGTGGAGGGAGGAGTTGGGAAGGCCGACAAGCAGGGAGTTTGCAAAGTCAAGCCTGGAGGTGATGAAGCATGAACAAGAATTTCAGCAGCCTGAAATGTAGTGATGTAGAGATGTAGTGGCGGAGTCGGGCGATGTTACGGAGATGAGGGAAGGCAGAGCGGGTCATGGCTTGAATGTGGGGGAGAAAAGACAGTTGAGGGTCGATCAAGACCCCCAGGTTCCTGACTGGCTGGTGAGCTGTAGTGTGCAACCATGGAGGGTGATGATGCCAGAGCCTGAGGTCCTGAGGCGCTGGCGCGAGCCAATCAGGAGGGCCTCAGACTTGTTCGCATTCAACTTTGGAAATTTGCCCTCATCCAGGACTTGACGTCCGACAGACAGTCTGTCAGGACTGCAGTAGTCCTGGAATTGAGGGTGGAGGCAGAAAGAGTTGGGCAGCATTGCACACTGGGGAATGTTTCAAAGTACCTGGATTATGTACAGCATTTCACACTGGAGAATCGTTCAAAATACTTGGGATTATGTGCAGCATTTCACACTGGGGAATCTTTCAAAGTATTTTGGATTATGTCAGCAAAATATTGTATGGTTGATGTGAGAGTTGAAAGTTTTAAAACACAAATTTTATTCATGAACCGATAACTGCTGTAAGAATAAAACTGCTTTTTTGCAAGCGTCCTGTTAGATGAATGTAAGCATGTTCCAAGTCTTGTTTATGTCCCCATAGTATTCATTCACTGCTGCTGTAACAAGGTTTTCCAGTTACTCAACAAGTAATTGTAGAACAATTTAATTTCTACTCTTAATTGTGTAAAGTGAAGACTGGCAGTTAAGTGCTGCATTGTTTGTGTGTCAGCAGCTGAGAGTTTAGTGTGTTTTTTTGCACCACGCTGTGGGGGAAAAGCCTCAAAATAGTTGTTTGGGGGAAGGCGGGGAATTCATTTTTTTGTAGTAAATAAAATGTACATTTTAGTGAAAGTTCACCCAACACACAATTTAGGTAAATAATATGAACTAGGGAAACCGATTGCAATGAGATTGGATAACTCTAGTCAACTGTGTACCAGAGACTTTTGATCTTGCATATACTCCAGTCATTTGAATGACACAGGAAAAACTGTGTTTCTCTTCCCAGTTAGCACCTGTGACGTTTGAAGATGGTGAAGCCGGATATTCACACTTTGGCCCATCACCTCAAACAAGAGCGTCTCTACGTGAACTCCGACAAGCAACTGCTCCAGCGGTTAAATGCTGACGTGCTGAAAACTGCTGAACGACTCTATCGCGCAGCATGGATTGCAAAACAGCAACGGATTAACCTGGACCGCCTTATTCTAACCAGGTGAGAGCATTGCATGGGGCATGGATTTAACGTGCAGTTTCAAAAGGCATCACATGCAAAGTGCTTCGTGGGTTTTTCTCACTTTAACAATGCATCGATGGGATATGGCTTAAGCTTCTGATTATTCAACATTATCTCAGACTTTTGAGTTTCAATTGAATATATTGGCAAATAAAATATTTTAAAAATGCGTGATTGGAAAAAAGTGTCGCTGGATTGTAAGGAAAAAACCCTCACCTGTTTTCCCTCCATCATTAGGGTGATCCTAAAGCTGATTGCCTCGACTCTTTCACTGCTCTCAAAGATATGATTGGCTTACTTGGCAGACCATAATAGCAGTGTTTCAGACCATAACCAAAAGTTAGAAAGACTCCTGATAAGACCCTTTTAACTTTAGAAAGATAGACATCTCAGGTAAAAACAGGAAGGGAAATCCTGCTGCACTCAGTGTTAGATGTTTTGAAACTTGGCCCTTGGATCACCATTTACAGATTGAAACTGCTTAATGGTTTCTAAATGAATGGTTTCTTTGAAATGCCTTGTGTGAGTTCTTTTGTTTTTCCCCAAGTTAAAACCTGTGTGCCTTAGTAACTAAAATGTGTTTTATTATGTCGGAGAATTGTGGTTGACACGTAGGTTTGATAGATGTTCTGCTCGGGAAGCATGTAGATGTAGAATAGAAAGGGGGATAGATACTTGGGAGATAAATGATGGATATATGAAATATAATGAGAGATATGGAGAAAATGGATTGAAAAGATCCAGCCATGATCGAATAATGTCACAGAACAGGCTTGATAGGCTGAAAGCCTTTCTCCTATTGCAAACCCTGAACTTGAATTAGTTGGTAAGAATTTCTTCCTTGCATATTCATAAATGAGGACAACAATAAACAAGACTGTTGAATTTATGCTAAATGGTTACTTCAGTGTTATTGCCTTAAACATTTTTTAAAATACGTCAATTAACCTTTCCTGCGCAGTTCTGTCGTTTGTTAATTGAGAATAATTAAAG
Organism: Callorhinchus milii; assembly: GCF_018977255.1. Taxonomy (NCBI): domain Eukaryota; kingdom Metazoa; phylum Chordata; class Chondrichthyes; order Chimaeriformes; family Callorhinchidae; genus Callorhinchus; species Callorhinchus milii. Next base: position 23,154,077 of record NW_024704749.1, read on the forward strand.
AGATATAAATATGACTGATCCATTGTGTTAACCTGCAGGTTAATCACTTCTGTCTCACTTTTGTCTTAATTTTAATGATTTGATTAAGGTTGCCTCTGGGATCTTTATCACTAAAAATTCTTTTTCTGGCACTTTGCCAACTATGATATTGCTAGGGAGTATCAGTCAATGTGAAGTTTAACCATGGATTGATGGAGATAGCCAGCCCTTGGCCTCTCCCAATCAGTATGTTAAGGCAGATATTTGAAGATGGAGGGAAATTGCCTGCTGTGTCCTGGTTATTCTATTGGCACAAATCCTACTTAGTCTGTAGCAGCGTAATTCAGAACATATATGGGCCTCAGCTGTACAAATAATGATTTGTGTAAAGTCTTCCAGTTTACTTGCCAGTTCATAATCGATTTTAAGTGATTAATTTCTTATTTTTTTATAAAATGAAGTATGCTTCCCTCTCTTGAGTTTTTGTGTGCTGAACCCCATCCTGTCTATTTTGGCAAACGCGTATCCCAGCCTCTGCTCCTTGTGGGGTGAGTCAACTCCCAGTTATTGGTCTATGCGTTCTTCCCTTGACTGAGATCAGAGCTCCTATATTGCAACTGGTTTGAAATCCAGCATACTGTCCTGCCCCACTGGGGGTTGCCAACCATTGCACTGATGGATTTAACAATAAAAATTGTGTCTTGAAGAAAGAACTTTTTTTTCTACTTGAACAAAACGCAAAATACTGCAGATGCTGGAAATCTGAAACATAAACAGAAGTCGCTGGGAACACCTAGCAGGTCAGGCAGCATCTATGGAGAAAGGAAAGTGAGTCAACGTTTCGGATCCACAACCCTTCGTCAGAACTGACCAGCGACTTCTGTTTTTGTTATAAATCTTCTTGAGTTAGGCCAAACAGCCACAAAGTATGGAACGGAACGTCCTAAAGTTGGGTTTTAACGCTGTGGTTCTCCTGACCAATGTATCCTCCTCCACCGGCTCTCCTCTCACCTCAACCTTCATGGTTCTGTCCTTGAATGATTCAGATCCTACCTTTCACACTGTCTCTTCAATTCTACAAATGGCTTCTCCTCTAGCCCCTGCACCGTCTCATGCGGCATTCCTCGGGGCTCTGTCTTTGTTCCTCTCCTTTTCAATATCTATATACTCCCTCTTGGTGACGTCATCCGCAGACATGGGGTCAATTTCTACATGTATGCGGATGACACCCAATTCTACTTTTCTGCCTTCACCCTCGACTCCAGGACCACTGCTGAATGTCTGTTAGACATCAATTCTTGGATGAGAGCTAACTTCCTACAGTTGAACGTCAACAAGACCGAAGCTCTCCTGGCTGGCTTCCGTCAGCGCCTCCTCACCTCAGGCACTGACAGCTCCACCTTACTAAGCCAGTCCGGAACCTTGGTTTGACCCTCAACTATCCTTTCTACCCTACATCCTTGCCATGACCCACTCTGCCTTCCCCCACCTCTGCAACATCGCCTGGCTCCCCCAGTGTCTTACACCGCAGGTCTCCGAGACACTCATAAACGCATTTATAATATCCAGGCTCGATTATGCAAACTCCCTGCTTTGTTGTCCTTCCAACTCCTCTCCATAGGCTGCAGATCATCCAGAACTCTGTAGCTCATGTCCTCTCCCACACCAGCCTCTGCGACCCTATCACCCCCATCCTCGCTCGACTCCACTGGCTTCCCATCACACAGAGGATACAGTTCAAGATCCTAGTCCTCACCTTCAAAGCTCTCCATGGCCTTGCTCCCCCCTACCTCTGTGACCTCCTAACCCCTTACCAACCTGCCCGCACCCTCTGCTCAGCGGGCTCCGGCCTGCTACATGTCCCCCACCTCACACGCCCCACCATTGGCGAGTGGGCCTTCTGCCACTCTGCCCCCACCCTCCGGAACTCTATTCCGCAGTCCCTCCGCCTTGCCCCCTCCCTTGTTTCCTTCAAGACCCTCCTTCAAGACAGTGCCTTCCGTCATACCCCCACCCCTGTCCAGTGCCTTGGGACGTTCTCTAGACGTGAACATTTTGTGGTTGTAATTGTTGGCTGGAACTGAAATGAAATCAGCACTTTACAACTCCAAATAAAATAGAAATAAAACCAGGCAGGGCGAAACCTTGGACAAGTTTCCTTTCTCCACACGCCTAATAATAATCCCTCCAAAAACCCAAAAAACCCAATAATAATTGGTCAGTTTCAATCCACGACTGTTTGTGGGACATTGCTGTGCGCAATTGACTGCCGCGTTCGCCCACAAATATACAGTCAATTCACTTTACAGTGTGTTCTGTGAAGCGCTTTGGGACGTCCTCCCGATGTGAAAAGCGCTATATCAAATGCAAGGATTATTATTATTATTATTATTTGAAAGATCACTTTACCCCCACTTGCTTTATTATCATATGGACATTTCCCCCAGTTTATGTAAATCCTTCTTGCTTCACTACCCAGATTAACTTCTCACACCGAGGCTCACTAAATAATGGCTTCAGCATTTATTCATAATTCTTTCCCGTTCAGGGTTTTTAAGCAGAACTCTTCTGGTTATTATTAGCCTCTGTCATTCACAAATAATTGCTAATGTAGTACCGCTATGTTTTTTTATCTGCATTGACAGTTGTGTGAGTTACTTAACCATCTGTTAATGATGTGGTGAGAGGAGGTCACTTCACTGAATGTTTTAGACCCTTGTTTGACCTTGACATTCTGTTGGTGGGACACTGATTATTAGAGTTACATACCTAGAAATTTTGAATGCCAGATTGGAAGCATCTGCGATTAACACCACTAAAGTTGAAGTACACGTGTTGTAGATATAGTTTATAAATAATGCTCCTGGTGTTGAGAAGGCAGGAGTTCAGGACATGAATAATAGATCATATTCAAAGTCAATAAAAATTTATCTTCTGTTTCAGTGTTGAAGCATCTCCTGCAGAATGTTGCAACCACGCCAAGGTCTTGGAGAGCACGCAGTTTGTGGACGGATACAAACAACTGGGATTCCAAGAGACGCTTTACGGGGAGTTTTTAAACCGTCTGAGGGAGAACCCGAGACTCGTGGCCTCTTGCTTGGTTGCTGGGGAAAAGCTCAGTTACGAAAACACGCACAGCGTCATCCTCACGGTGTTCACCTCCCTCTATGGCAACTGCATCATGCAAGAGGACGAGAGTTACCTCCTGCAGGTCCTGCGTTACCTGATCGAGTTCGAACTGAAGGAGAGCGACAACACCAGGCGGCTGCTTCGCAGGGGCGCGTGCGCATTCAGCATTCTCTTCAAACTCTTTTCAGAGGGGCTGTACTCGGCCAAGCTGTTCCTGACGGCTACCTTGCATGAGCCGATTATGCTGCTTCTGGTAGAAGATGAAGATCACCTGGAAACGGACCCAAACAAGCTGATTGAGAGGTTTTCTCCCACACAGCAGGAGAAGCTATTTGGAGAGAAAGGAAGTGAGAATTTCAAAAGGAAGGTGCAGGAGATGGTGGAAAGCAACGAGGCAAAGCTGGTAGCCCTGGTCAATAAATTTATCGGGTACCTGAAACAGAACACATACTGTTTCCCACATAGCTTGCGTTGGATTGTCTCACAAATGTACAAAACCTTGTCTTGTGTGGAGGGACTGGATATTGGGGAGGTGAAGGCCATGTGCACAGATCTCTTGCTTGCCTACTTTATTTGCCCAGCTGTTGTGAATCCGGAACAGTATGGGATCATCTCTGATGCTCCAATAAATGAAGTGGCAAGATTTAACTTAATGCAGGTAAGATCTAAGTTCTGTTATTTTCCTAATATTCAGCAGTAAGGATTTTGTTTATTTCAGCCGCATTGAGGACTTTTTAACATTGAGTGGCAAAGACCTTAAAAAAAGGTCAGTCGGGAATTAGTTGGGTGACACCAAGCCTTAAGTTGTACAGGACATACACGACTGAGGGAGATGAGGAGTCCATGGTCTCATTAAGATAAGTTGCATTGAATGCTCGTTAAAATATGAGAGGATGGAACTTGGATATATTTCTCTCCTTTTTCCAGTTTTATGGCCAGATGCACGTGCCCAATCCTGTTGCTGCTTAAGAGAAACTAAATTCCCCCAATGTCATTTCTTTTCAACATGGTTTCCCAATGATTCATGGTTGGAAAATTGAAAATTTTACTAAATGTGTAAATTTAATATGATTGCTGGTGTAATACAAAATGAGTAAAACTGGAATTGATAGTAAACTAAAGTCTGTTTGGAGCAGAAATGTTTTGCACATTAATGGGCGAGCATGTTGTCATTACAAAATACTTGCAATCTCATTGACCCGGTGGAGTTGTCAATCTGTAACTGGAACACAACTGAAGCGAAGGTGGATTGTATTACCTTAAGCTGTGCATCTATCTAACCGGAAATGCATGGTATTTATTCTCAATGCGTAAGAATCATTGAGATTTTGTAAATGAGTGGAGTAAATTTAGAAAATGTATATAAGCCTTGTTAATGTAGGTCATTATAGCTTTAATGAGCCTCTATTCTGTAAAAGCTCTAAATGCAAAATTTCTTAGCGGTTTTAAAAATTTGTAGCATGTTGCTACAGCTTAAGGAACTGTGCACTGCCTCATTGTAATTTAATAATTTACTTGAAGCTAACCTGCCTCCAGCATTTATACAAGGTATACCCTAACCCGTATACAAGCGTAAATAAAGGTCATACCTGTGCCTTTAACTCCAGCTGCCAAAAAGATCTTGAACTCATGTATAAGTTACATCCTCTGAATATTTTAGGGCATGAAAATCTCATGAAAGTGCATTTTACACACCTAATTTTGTAATCAATGCTCTTATTGTTTGCTGAACTTGTAAGCATTGTATTGTAAGCAGGAGTTAAACCAAGAATCCCATTTGCCTGTGGATCTGTTACAGGTTAACTGTTGCAGACTGATGGCACCAAAGAACATAAATGTACAAATTATTTGCTACTAGTAGAGTTATGATATGAGAGAGTAATGTTTTACGTTGCTAGTGGCGCGTCTCAATTCATTCTGGTTCCAGTTGATTGATGCAGAGTGAGCTTTCATTGAATCGGCATGTGATTGGTTTCTGGTATCTGCCGCCATGGATAGTAGTTTACTCAGATAATTTCCTTCCTTTGTTTCTCTTGCGATGATGCAGAGGTGGATTTAATGAAATTCTTTCACATGTTGATGCCAACGCTGTGCTCTGGCAACAACAACGTCCCAGAGCGCTCTGGCAGTGGCGTTAGGGATTTCCGCCTATTTTCAGTTGAAGAGCAATTGGCTTTGATCTGTCCTTTCAACGAGGGTCTTGTATAAGCTGGATTTTGAATTGTATTTTGCAGTCTAGAGAGAATATAAATGAGTCTGAGGTGAACTTGTGAAGCTGTTTATGGACAGGTTGTATTAATGAGTTTAGTGTGTCCAACATTGATAGATTACCATGAGGAACATGATGACTTGTGTGCTGTTGTGATCGTGGGAATGTTGTGCCAGAGTAGGTAACTGTTCAAAGTGTGTAATGTAGATTCAGAGTTGGGCAAGTGGTGTGGAGCTTTGCGTATTTGCCATTTGGGAGGCAGAGACACATCTTTCAGATCATTTTCTTTGTTGGACTAGGTCGGGAAACTGTTACAGCAGCTGGCGATGATTGGCAGCGAGGAAGGGGATCCACGACTGAAGAACAGTCTCTGCAAATTTGACAAAGTAAGATTATTCACCTTCTACTGTGGAATATTATTCTGTGTTATACTATTCTAAGGCGTCTGAACTATCAATCCAAAAAGCAAAACAAATGCAAGGATTTTTTTCTAACCTCCTTGTTAATTCTCTCTGATTCTATTCAAATTATGCTTTCTTGTCTCTCGACTTACATCCTTGCATTTCAGTGGAAATAAGTTATGATTATTTACCCTATGCTAACCCCTTCATTTACCTTCCCTTCCATCAGTAAGGTAATGCTCAAAAGAGATGAGAGGAACTTCATAATATATTTGAATGTAGAACATGTACTATTATGTAATAAAATGTATTGTGTAGTCCTGTAGCTCAATGGTTAGAGCACTCGCCTCGCAAGCGAGAGGATCTGGGTGCGATTCCCAGGCAGGGCGAAACACTGGGTAAGTTTCCTTGCATCACATGCCTCTGTTTACCTAGCAGTAAGTAGGAACCTGGTTGTTAGTCGATTGACCGATTGCTTTTCCGCAGGTAATGACCCCTTCAAAATTAATAAATAAATAATTTGGTCACTCAATCCACGACTGTTTGTGAGACACAATTGTGTGCAATTGGCTGCTGTTTTTCCCCACAAAATGTACAGTCACTTCACTTTATGGTATATTTTGTGAAGCACTTTGAAACATCTCGAAGATGTGAGTGAAAATGTGCTATACCAAATGCAAGGTTTATTATTATTTATTATTATGTTAAGGTGGGTACTTGCTACTTTTCAGATGTGTGGATCCCTGACTGTTTAGCGCTTTGGGACTGCCTCCTGATGTGAAAGGCGCTATACAAAAAATTGTAATTTGTTGTTGTTTTCTGTTCACATGGCAGTGTATGTAGACAAAGTGCAATGATTATCTGTAATTCGTGTGGATAAGAACAAAAGCTGGGGAAAACTTTAAATAAAAATAGAAAATGCAGGTCAATCTGTGTGTGAAAAAGAAAGATGGGTTCAAATTGGGTGTGTCTTCATTTAAGAATGTCTCCCTTGACCTGCTTTATGTGCGAGTTGTTCAGACAGGAGTCCTATCTGATTGTGCCAGAAGAAAATAGCTGCTGCGTTGTGGAGGTCATATGGGCGTAGGTGATTCAGTAGTGCTGCAACATTTGTGCATTAGGATGGCTGAGTGTCATTTTTTCCATGGGAGATCAAATCTGGTGTCACTAGCTTTAGTGATTACAGGTCAGTACCCTGGGTGATGACTTGTGACAGGATAAGCGTACTTCAGGCCATTTGCTGACATTTGCTATGGAGTAGAAGAGCATGGCTTTTTCCTTCAGTTAGCAACAAGACAGTTAGCAACAAGCCTTCCTGGAAGGAGGGAAGGAAAACCAAAGGGAGACCGAGGGATTATCAAGAAAATGTGCTCTAAAACCAAAGGGATTAATTGCTCTTTGACTCTTAATTAGTACCACAGAATGTCTGTGAACTCAAGATTAGGGTTCTAATCCTTCACTTTGCCCCATTCCATTGATACTGTTGGATTTTGCAGAGTTGCGTGGCAGCTTTCTTGGACGCTATTATTGGAGGCCGACCAGTAGAAACTCCTCCCATGTCCTCCATGAACTTGCTGGAGGGACTCAGCAGGACTGTGATTTACATGACCCACAACCAGCTAATGAACTTGGTAAGTCCTCGCATTCCTTCGGGTCTGCACACAATTCATCTCGTCAGGGAGGTGAACTTTTTACTGACTGCAAAAGATTTAGCTGTTGCCCTTAAATATTGTCCTTTGCTTCCCATTCTTCACTCTCAAGCAGTCTGTGCTGTTCCTATGCTTGTAGATAGATATTTGTTAGGTAAGGGTATCAAGGGATATGGGGCAAGGGTGGGTAATTGGTAGAGATCAGTCAAGATCCTATAGAATGGCGGAACAGGCCTGAGGGGCTGAATGGCCTACTGCTGTTCCTATGTTTCTGTATAATAATTCCACCCCCCGTTCCAAATTACATGGTTCTTCAATGTTCAAATTGCCTAAAGTGGCAATTTGTGGGTTTGTGCAAGTGTGTGCTGGAGAATGCACTGCAAGAACTGTGGGTTGTGCCCAGCTCACAACTAATCTGAATTTGATAGAGCCATTCTGGGCAGGGTTGAATTGAGACCATTGAGACAATTTCCTGTTTGAAAAGGAATTTCAGCTGGTGTTAATGCAGTATATTTACTCCATTGGCTCATTGTGGGCAAGCAGTAGCAGACACTGGGCACACAGCATTGTTGCCCTCTTTCTTTCCCCTCTCCTCCTTGCCCCCCATTCTGCACATCCGTTTCACTTTCTTTCTTCTCATCTCCCCCCCATCCAAAAATATATACAAGCAATAAGTCGCACGTGGGACTTTCAGCAAGCAGCAAGAGCACTGAAAGGGTCGTGGAAGCAGATTCAATAATAGCTTTCAAAAGGAAATTAGATAGGTACTTAAAAAGGAAAAAAATTGCAGGGATATAGGGTAAGAGCAGGGGAGTGGGACTAGTTGGTAGCTCTTTGAAAGAGCCGGCCCAGGCACGATGGGCTGAATAGCCTTCTCCTGTGCTGTAAGATTCTATGATTCTGTGAGATATGAAGAACGAGAGTATTCTCAATTTATAAATAAAATTTACTCGGTTTATTTCACTTCTTTCACTGAATTCAAATTCTGTAGGTTCACGGCTTGTCTGCACATGTTGCAATAGATCTGTTTACTGGCTAAAGTGAAATGTTATCTGTTTAATTGGTGTTACAGGTTACATTCACGCGGCATGTCATGCCAGGGGATCTGCTGAGAGAGGAGGACAGGATGGCTCTGGAGAATCTCATCATTAACGTTCCTCATCACAGGACGGGCAAGAGCAGTAGCCTTGAGCTCACTCCCTCCAGCACACCCCAGCTGTCTCCTGCAACCACTCCAGCCAACAAAAAAAATCGCCTGCCAATAGGTAGGAGACACAGCTGTTTTTGTTAACCCCGTGAAGACTGCTGTAAGTCCTGTGTGTGCAATATATTTAAACAAATTAGGAATTTAGAAATGCCTATTAATCTTATCTACAATTGTCCAAATATGTTAAAATAATTTAATCTAAAGATTTTGAAGAACAAAAAGCTTTTGCAGGTGTGATGGGCAGTTTTACTTTGAAAGTAGTAATGAATTAAGCAATGTGTTAAGTTTGCTTGGTGCTGAAAGACTTAAACGTTGCAATGCTCCTGATTTTGTTCTGACGGTAAGGGTAGGGTGTTATCTGCATGCTCCTACAGTGATCATGCTGGAAGACACTTGTGTTTTCATCCGAGCAATCAGTGTCTTGGGAAATATGCCTTGTGTTCATTTTGTCTATATTTGCCCAAATCGTGCATGTTCTACTTAGATTCAACAGCAAACCCTTTCACTGGGTTATGCTGTGAGGCTTAAGCAAGTAACTTCATCACTTAAAGTTTATTTAAAATAAATAACAGTTAAAATCAAGACGAATTTCCATCTGGCACTGATTGAGTCGATTCATGGTAACTGAACTGGTTAAGCTGTGAACTTCTGTCTTGTTGGCCCCTTTGCCTGCTCAATTTACCTGCTCCAAACCCCATATGATTACATTCTATATAATGTAGGATTTCTCTTTCAGCAAATTATGACAGTGAAATAGATTATCTTTTGAAAGAATTTAAGAAACATGTGTTTCCAGTTTAAATTATTATGAATGTGAAATGACTAACAAGCAGTAAATAAGTTAATTTGTACAGTTTCGCTGATTTCAGTCTGGTTAATGTTGCCCTTCAGCGATATGAAATCTGAAGCTCTTTCAGTAATGTAGATGGACTTTGTGCTGTGCTGCTTAATTCAACTAACAACTTTTAACAACTTGCATTCATCTAGCTCCCCTCACACAGGGTAGCATCCCAGAGCACTTGACAGTGGTGGAGCATGAGGCCAAGCCGGGGGAGGGGGGAGGTGACAATAGGCACAGTTGAAGAGGAAGGTCTTCAAGCGTAATCTGAAGATGGTGAAGGAAGAGGCAAGGCAGAGGGATGGAGGAAGAGTGTTCCAGAGTTTCAAGACGTAATGGCTGAAAGCGCGGCCATCGATGGTGGAACGGAGGGCCATATTTTAAAATGCTCATTTTGCATTCTGAGCAACAACAGAATGCTTTTCAGTGGGTACTGAAGTTATTCTAACTGATTGGAGTGGTAGTGTTTCTGAATGGGAGTGAGATCCAAATATTTTCCCTTTGGCCCGGGGGTGATTGTCGGGTTTATATCAGTAGAATTGTACCTTTTATTTCACTTGAGTGGGGAAGTGGAAGTAGGGATTGGCATACTTATTAAATATATTCAGCTGCTAGAATAAATCCAGTCCTTTCCTTCACTACACATCTGTGCATGCTGGGTTTCTGGCTGATTTGATAATTCACAAATTACAGCCGGCTTGCTAACGCTGTTGGGCGATCAGTGCATGTTTATAATTTGCATGCACCCTGCGACTTTTGGCCACAGCAGCAAAACCCGTTTTTAATATAAGTCAGGAGGAAATCCTGCTTTGTATATTACTTTCACTTGGCAAACTGACTCAGCACTAATTAACTTCCCATTCCGGCATCTCCTCTGGACGGTCTGTGGGACTTCCTAGATTAGTTTTACTCACAAACTATATAGTCAATTCACTTCACAGCATATTCTGTGAAGAGCTTTGACACATCTCGAAGATGTGATAAGGTGCTATATCAAATGCAAAGATTATTATTATCATCAAATTTGAGTTGTTTGTGATATTCAAGGCTGCAAAAAAAGTTCAGTGTCCTGGGAGTAGTGAATGTGTTGCATGTATTTGTTTTTTATAGGTTACGAGTTTAAATGACAAACTAGTGCGAAAACGTGCAACTTGGTTATGGGATAAGAAATGTTTTTCTGACTTTGCATTTTCTATGGGAATGATTAACATGCAGTTGGTTTTCCTTCCTTTAATGCTGCCTGCACTCAGGACAACAATTAGCTGCCATTACTGCCTGGGATTCCTCCACTACAACCCTGACCGCTCATATTCCCCTTGTAACCCCATTTGGTGGGTAATAGCTTTTCAGCAGTATAAGATCTGAGAATGATACTTACACAAAGAAAACTAAGGTCTAATTGAAACTGTAATATGTCTGAAATTGTTCAAGTGTTTAGAATTAATTGTTTTTTATTTTGTAAATGTCATTGTCCTATAACTAGATGCAATTGTAGAAAAGAACATATTAAGCATTCTTTTGGAAACCAATTTCTATAGATCTCTTCCTTCATAAACCTCATTTATACCCACTTGAAGATGGAATGAACATATTTAAATTGTCACTTTAAGTGTTCATTCCCAATGGACCCATACTTTACCGAGCCTGTTTCTGTTGTGCTGCATCAACTTGCTATTTTAGGCAGAAAAGAAATGGAGTGTTTTGAAGTAGTACGTAGTTATGTTAGTTTAGTCAGTCTGGATGTGAATTAGATGTACTGTGGTTCGGCTAAAGCTCATTTCTTTCCAATCAATGTTTTGATCAATATCTCAAGACCATCCTCTTTGACCGCACCTTTGGCCAACCTCCTACCCCTATCTTCCCTGCCCTCCACCCCTCCTGATCCCAGCCCCCTGCTCCAGTCCAAATCCCTTGGGATGTCGTCCCATTGTGAAAGGAGCGATACAAATGTAATTTGTTGTTGTTGTAGCTGGGAGGAATAGGAACCGGGCGAATGAAGCGAAAGACCAGCACCTGGAACATGAAAGTACTTCTCAGGAGTCATTACAGGAAGTTCAGCCTGAAGAAGTCTTGGTCATTTGCCTGGGTATCTCCTCCCAGGTCAGCCCTGGCATGATGTCGGAAAACGAGGTAAGGTCTCCTATGATGTAAGTTAGACTGTGCAGCGCAACCTTCAAAAGGTTGAATCTCCATCTAGTAGTGAGGTGAAACGTATCCACAAATTAGTCAATGATTCTCCCCCCCCCCCCCCCCTTAAAAGTTAGTCAGTGACCCTTCCCTCACTCACCTCAGCCCCCTCCAGAATTATTCTCAGTATGAAATAATATTGAACCTTTAAATTTCTGTAGCAACTTTTCCCAAGCTTGATATCCACTTGAGTGTATAATGAAATTATATTAATAATAATCCTTGCATCTGATATAGCTCCTTACCACGTCTTCGAAATGTCTCAAAGCACTTCACATAATATACTGTGAAGTGAACTGACTATATTTTGTGGGTGAAATAGTGTGATGTAACAGGTTAATTGCTTCATTTCAACTTAGAGCTGCAGATGCAGCGGTTGTGTTTGGCTTTGGTGCCCCCAAAAAAACCTTTTCTGTTCAGAGTGGATGTAATGCTCCTTCGCATCCTTGAAAAATACAGCTTACTGCAGCTTGAGGTCTGTATAACTGTCCATGCTTAACTTGGGACTTTAGTTTAAAAAACATGACACCACTCAGTAATTTGCAGTACAGTTTAATGTCTTCATGCATGTACAGAAATGGGAAGTGCATGAAAGAAATGCTGTTATGAGACCTGCTGTTCACTGACTCATTTTATGAAACCACGATTTTTTGTGTAATGCTGTGAACCCACATTGCAGTCCTGTATGCTCATCTCCAACAAACGCCCTCATTGTAGTTCAGTGTTTCTCTTCTGTCTTTCACTATAGAACCTACAGACATTGCTTGATTTTTAGCTGCCATAAACCAAACCACAGCAACCAAGGCAGAATGTGAATCTGCTTTTTTCTCTCTCTCTCGCTCTCTGTTCTGGGAGTTTAAAAAAACAAGGAATTCAATCCGCCTAGTGGTCAGCATATTGTTAACGGTCTGTTAAGACCGACAAAACTTGTGAGACAGAAACACATAGAAAAATAATTCATAGGATTGGAGGATGTTAAAGAAATACTGCTTTGGGCTGCCAAGCTCTCACTAACAATATGAATGACTTAGAGCACTCGCCTCACAAGGAAGAGGACCTGGGTTCGATTCCCGGGCTGGGCGAAACATTGGGCAAATTCATTACTCCACATGCCTCTGTTTACCTAGCAATAACCCGGTTGTTAGTCGATTGACGGATCGCTTTTCTGGGGGTAATAACCCTTTCAAAAATAATAATAATAATAATTTGCTCACTCAATCCATAACTGTTTGTGGGACACTACTGTGTACTGCCGCGTTTTGCCCACAAAATATACAGTCAATTCACTTAGAGGTATATTCTGTGAAGCACTTAGACCTCTCAAAGATGTGATATGGCACTACATCAAATGCAAAGATTATTATTCTTAGATTGCTTTTGCATATTGTTACAGACCCATTAGCAGCTGTCTTTGGTGTAAACTTGCTTTAATGGATAGGAATGATCATTTTCAAAGTAGCCTAAAAACGTGTGAACCTGTGGAACATTAACTTAAGTATCTCCCTCTGTTCGAGCAGTTGATAGAGCACAATTATTGTTGTTGAGAGTTTTGCCCAGTTCTGGATGTTAACACACAATCTAACAAGTTCCTCTTTACAATCTTGCCAGGTTCTGAGCATGCAGCTTGCTGAGAATGGACCGGGAGAGGTGCCTGTAGATGATGGTAAACTGCATGGAAAGCCAGACAAAACGCTACGTTTTTCACTCTGCAGTGACAACTTGGAAGGAATATCAGAAGGTGGGGGAATTTCTTCTCTAATAAATAGCATTGAGTCCTTCAGACCAAATCAGTCTTCAGCAAACCTGTAATTTTGAATGTAAAATAGTGATCAAATGGCATTGGAGTGCTTATCACAGAATAACACAATGAGAAAGAAAGCATTTTCTCTTAAACACTTTTAAGTTTTACCATTTAAATCTTTAGCCACTTTGTGCCTAGTTCCACTCCCATCAATATCTGGAGAATTCAGCCGGAAAAATCAGTCTTTCTATTTGATTTCAGTGTTTGTATGTAGTTTTATGCCCGTATCCTGACTGATTGGTCCAAAGTTAAGCACTGGATTAAAAATGCTTTAAGATGATGCTGTGGAGTCTTAAACTGCTCCTGATTGCTCAGGTGGGAACTCCCAAGTTCTGGGTGCATCACTGATGTTATGTCGATGTGGTTGAACTTCATTCACAGCAGTAAGTTTGGCAGGTTGATGGACAGTGAAGCATTCTAATGTTAAAGACCAAAATTTAATTATGGTAACATTTGGCAAATTTTACTTAAAACAGGGCCTTCGAACCGCTCAAATTCTGTCTCCTCGCTGGACCTGGAGGGTGAATCTGTCTCGGAGCTGGGAGCAGGACCGTCCGGCAGTAATGGTGTGGAGGCTTTGCAGCTGCTGGAGCATGAACAAGGTAGGCAGGACAGAGAGTTCATTGTAGGAACAGGAACCATTCAACACTGGTTTGTGTGGTTGGTTTTATTTTAGATCGTATGAGGTTTTCTGGCTTTTCTCCATACTCTTTAATACTCTTATCTGTTGCGTCACTGACACTAGTGAGCAGTCATAGCCGGAAAAGACTGTCCCCGAATTCTCTCCCATTTTAAAAAAATAATAGGGCTCTTTATTGCTGCTCCAGACACCCTTGCCGAAAAGTGTGTGTGTGGAGGGTGGGAGTTGGGGTTGGGGGAGGGTGAAGATTGGCTGTGATGCCATCTGCTGTCACAGTTTGCTGTCACTGTCAGGATGTGCTCAATAAGAAAGGCCGCTTGTCTGTGGGAGAATGTCTCAGTGTGAGTCACTGCCTTAAAAGGGGGTGAGGAATACTAGAACCCCAAATTATTCTGTGCAAAGCTGAATGATGAAGGTGACCGAAGAGAGTGATGCCCTGCGTTCCTTTCAGCCACAACACAGGACAATCTGGATGACAAGTTGCGTAAATTTGAGATTCGAGACATGATGGGGCTGACAGATGACAGGGACATTTCGGAGACCGTGAGCGAGACCTGGAGCACTGACGTCCTGGGCAGCGATTTTGATCCAAACATCGATGAAGATCGACTTCAGGATATTGCAGGTAAATGCTTCACACCTGCTGGTGAATCTATGAGCGTTTCAACGCTCCTACTTGTGTTTTGGAGTGGGATTATAATTGGACATCAAAATTAGGTAATGTCGGTACAGTATCTTGACGTAGAAGCAACCAATGTTTTAAAGAGATAATTGGTGTGTGTGTGTTTAAGATGGAGAACCAGCTCTAAATGACATTAATGAACCAATTATGTTCTTAATAAAGAGGGGTGGTAAGTTTTCTCATCTGCCCTTTGATAAATAGCACATGATTAAGAGAAAGGATGATTAAGAGAGAGGATTTTAGTGGACGTTTAGCTACATGGGAAGAATGCAAACCTATCACGTTCAACATGGTGGTCTCGAAAAGATTATTGCAGTCGATTGATGACCAGCTACAAATCTTGCTGATGGGCACAAATTTATGGTATTTCTTAATACAAAATGTGCAATTATTGAGTTTCTAACACATCAAACGTGCTGAATAATGCATTGGATCTTTTAGAAATTCAATTACTACTTAGTTATTGAGAAATCTGTTTGGAAATATTGTAAATTAAACCCCGATGTGTTTATGATTGATGTTGGATATTGCAGAACATTTTATTTTGTCTATAAATGCACTAGATGTAATTTTTCTGCATATTTTGTTTCTTTATGAACACAAGTTGGCTGACAAACTTATAGAGTGAGATTCAAGTGTGACAAAACTTGAAGCTTAAAGTGCTGCCTTGCGATTCAGAATTGACTTTCTAAAATTGCCAGTATCCAAACAATTTACACCCAAACTGCTTTGAAAGTAGCTGTCACATCTTGTCATGAGGACATCACCTTCATCCAAGATGAGGTTATTTTGCATCCTTAAGATTATATAATAATAATCCTTGCATTTGATATAGCACCTTATCATGTTTTTGAGATCTCAAAGCACTTCACAGAATATACTGTAAGTGAATTGACTGTATACTGTATATGAATTAACTTGTTTCTATGAAATAGATTGAGGGAGAGAGACTGAGAGAAACCACTCAATGAAGCAAGCTCTTTCATTCTCCAGCTGTGCACTATGCCTCTCTTGCTCCCATTTCCTTTCACCCCCAATTTAAACCTCAATATTATTTCCCAGCTTTGGAGGCAGCCACTAGCAGATGTATGAAAAGCAGCCTGTGGTGAATGACCAGCTGACTGGTTTGATTTATTTATTCCCCCTCATACCCCCCCCCCCCCCCCCCACCACCCCCTCCACACATACACACCACCACCCCCTTAAGGAAATGGCTACAATCCACTTGGCAAAATAGTCCCATAGTGAATCACTGGCTCACTCGTGCCCTCTCACTCGAGCCCCACGTTGGGTGAGCCTCTGTGGTGCCGTTTCAGACGGTGAAAAGCGCTGCACATGTGCACTCTTATACGGTAAATTCATGACATACTTTCAGTGTTTCAGATTGCTGCTGAAAACTTCAATTGTTTATGAACAACACAACTTCCTTTTTTTTAAACCTGACATTAAAATAAAACTGTCATTTGCCGAATCCCTACAGTGTGATTGACCTTGGCTCTTTCTCATTTGCATCCAGCATTTTTCATGCGTTTAGATTATGTGTTTTGGGATGCTTATATCATTAACTGAATTTGCAGCAATTTCCTTATGTGTTTCTCTAAGGGATAGTGTTATGAGATGCACATTAAATCTCCATTAATACCTCATTATCCCAGTGATAAGATTACCATGATAATGAGGCATAAATTCTAATTGTTTCAGATCTTGTTGTGCCTCTCATTTAATCATATACCTGTATTTGTCTTTGGCAAGCTTTAAATTGGGAGTGACCTGAAAATAATGCTCAGGACCCTGTAAATGGATCCTTTATTGCTATAATCTCAGGGAAAAAAATGGTTGATCAAAAATTGGCTGTTGTTTATTTCAAAGGTAGGACAAGCTAGCTGTGTTTGCCAGAATCATGGTTAAAAGTACTGAGTATCGGGCAGTTCTGAATTAAAATTATGAATTTTTAAAAAATTATACTGAGAATTCTTTCAGAATATCAAAAGAGAATGTACGAAATGGGAGTGTTTCAGCACATCCTATGGAGTATGTCATGTCTTAAATCCAACCCAACCCTCTCCGTCCTGTGATCCGCAAACTTCCTCTGTGAAGGTTTCCTCTGAATTGGGTGTTCGCTGCCACAAGTGACAGATTTATTGGACGGTGGGGATGAAAGCGTGATATTTCCTGGGACTATTATAAATCTGAACGTCAGTCCATTAGCATTGAGGTGTTTGCTGTTCTTGTGAATGAATGGCCAGTCCTCATCTGCAAGCGCATTTCTTAAAAAATATTAAATGTTTAAAGGGGTGAAAAAAATCATCCCTCTTGATTCCTATCCTCAGCTGTCAGTGCCTTGGGACATCCTCCCGATGTGAAAGGCGGTGTGTAAGTGCAATTTATTGTTGTTTTCTGGTGTGGTGTCTTCGTGTTACTGTAACCTGTGTTCTTGCTTCAATAGGTGCAGCAGCAGAAAACATGCTGGGTAGCTTGCTGGGTTTACCAGGCTCAAGTTCAGTGTTGCTTGACCCTTGCACAGGGTCGACCATCTCTGAGACAACTAGCGAGGCCTGGAGTGTGGAGGTTCTACCAAGTGACTCCGGTCAGTACAGCTTTTGGGGGCGAGAAGGAGGAGGCTGTTAGTTAGTAGATAATGGCTGTCAAATGTGTCCATCAATAAAAAGAAACTTCTCGGTTCTTTGCCCAGTTTAGTTGGACATTTAGGATCTCAATGGCTGTAAGTATGGCCTCACTAAAAACAACTAATACAGGACTGTTTATTGTCGCACAACCGCAAACCATTTCAAAAACATCTCGACGTTTGTCAACTGAAACATTCAAATGTTGTGATAATAACTGTTCCCTGTTCTGTCGAGAAGGCTAATTCTGTTTGATTTTCAGCGAGTTTAAAAACTCCCTGTATTTAGTAATAACCCCCATATAATAATCCACGAGTGTTTGCGGGACACTGGTGCTCAATTGGCTGCTGTGTTTCGCCCACAAAATATATAGTCAATTCACTTTACCGTATAGCCTGTGCGGCACTATATCAAACGCATGGATTATTATTATTTGTTTTTAAACATGCACACATACACACATATATACATGATGGAGCTGGGGACTTCCAAGTCCTTCTAAAGTTTCTGACCTGCGGACACCAGGAATGGGCAGGAATGATGAGCAAGTGGCCTGTGTACATGTTGTTGCAGAGGCCACAGATTTGAAGCAGGAGGAGCGACTGCAGGAGCTGGAGAGCTGTTCGGGACTGGGCAGCACGTCCGATGACACTGAAGTGAGGGAGGTCAGCTCACGGCCCAGTACCCCCGGTCTTAGCGTTGTATCAGGTACTGTACCGACTCTGACCTCCATTCCACCATCGATGGCCGCTCTTTCAGCCACTGCGACCCTCTCTGGAAATGCTGGAACACTCTTCCTCTATCTCTCTGCCTCTATCCTTCCCCATCTTTAGAATAGGTTTGATCCTTCCCCAAGCCCTCCCTCCCAAAATAATGGCAACTTTCAAAGTAAAACAACACAAAATTCAATCGTGATACTTTACACTAACATTTTCAGAATTAACAGCTTTTAGGCTTTTTTCTTTACTGGATTTTAACAGGAGTCAGTGCCACGTCAGAGGACATCCACAACAAGACGGAGGATCTGCGGTCAGAGTGCAGCTCAGATTTCGGAGGCAAAGATTCCATCACCAGCCCTGAATTGGATGATATTATTCACGGTAAGTAAATCTATGTGGTTTGTTTACCTCAACAAACACAGAAATCTTTAACCAAAAACCAAAAAAAGCAGGCAATATCGAATCATAGAATATTACAGCATAGAAAGAGGCCATTCGGCCCATCGTGCCTGAGCCGGCTCTTTGGAAGAGCTACCAACTAGTCCCACTCTTTCCCCATGACCTTGCAAATTTTTCCTTTTCAAGTACCTGTCCAATTCCCTTTTGAAAGTTGTTATTGACTCTGTTTCCACCAGTCTTTCAGGCAGTGTTTCCCAGACTGTAACAACTCTGTGTAAAAAAAAAAAAAAAAAAAAAAAATTCTCCTCATTTCCCCTCCGGTTCTTTTGCCAATTATTTTAAATCTATGTCCCTGGTTACTGACCCACCTGCTAGTGGAAACAGTTTCTCCCTATCTAGTACTACTAATGATAATCCTTGCATTTGTTAAAGTCCCTTATCACGTCTTCAAGATGTCTCAAAGCACTTCACAGAATATAGTGTAAAGCAAATTGACTGTATATTTTGTAGGCGAAACGCGGAGCCAATTGCGCACAGCAGGGTCCCTACAAACAGTCATGGATAGAGTGACCACGTTATTATTATTATTTTTCATGCCCTCTCAATCTTTGAATCCCCTAACCAGCAGCGAAAGTTCCAATACCTCTCGACCAGAGCATGTGTGCATGTGTGTTGATGACGTTTCCTTGCCTGCTCAGAGCTTTGTGGAACACTTTGGTTATAGGCTAAAAAAAGCCACAAGTCTATTGTGATTAGATGACCAGTTTGATCAGTGAATAGATTGGAGGTCAGAGAGAGAAAAAACTGAGGGAACAGCACTCTTTCCCCTGCAGGCTGACTGCAAACACAGACACATTTAACAGGTCCTTCTTCGTTTGCACAGTATGTAGTGCCAGATAAAGCCAAATTTGTTTCCCTGTCTGAGAAATCACTCCTGATTGTGGGGGCTATTGGATACTATTTACAGTTCTTCTGTCGAGCATCCCCCCACTGGCTGTCGCCTCAATGTCACATATTAAGTGTCAGCATCCTATGGAATAAATGGATTACATTTTATTGTAAAACAGCCTTTTGTGACTGATTGATTTTGGTAATTCATTTTTAATGTGTTTGTCACTGAAAGCAATTATCAGTTTGGCCCTTTCCAACTTGCCTCATGTAATAGACGTGAAAAAAATAATTTGGTCACTCAATCCACAACTGTTTGTGGGACTCTGCTGTGCACAGTTGGCTGCTGCGATTCGCCCACAAAATATACAGTCAGTTCACTTTACAGCATATTCTGTGAAGCCCTTTCAGACATCTTGAAGAGGTGATAAGGTGCTATATCAAATGCAAGGACTTATTATTTACAAATCTTTTCAACACATTGTAAGGCAAGACTTTAGATTTCAAAAGTAATCGTTTTCCTCACCCCTTTTCTTTCAAGTTTTTTTTCATTTTAAGCCTTTTTTGGTTTCTGACCAAGTGTAAATATCTCACTGTGCTTTTCTGTTGCCTCGCGAAAGTGGTTGATAGGTAAATGAAATACTGGCTTTTTAAAAATCAGAACGAATGGTGAATGTTTCTCTGGTATCATGGTCTTCAGTATTGTGTATCTTTCAGAATCTGTGGTGGTACGTTTGGGAATTCTACAGCGTAATGTTTTCATTCTCTGTCTGTCATTTCCATGGAATTCTCTTCAGGAGTTCATTCGCTGACTTCTCCGCCTTCTCAGACTGACTCCTTGCTTGCAATGTTTGATCCACTGGCTTCTGAGGGTAGGTTGATACTCTTTCAAGGTGCATTTTGCACTGGGAGATACATAGCAGAAGATTAATGCACATGGGAAAAATGCAGGGGAATTGGTTTGAAAAACCTGCTTTGATCTGATAAACTGGCGGAGCAGGCTTCATCGACTTCTTGGTTCCATCTCAAATCAAAGCAACCAAACACATGTTTCTGGTGATATTGCTGTGATGTATTGTAGACTAATACGTTTCTCTTTATGTTACTGCTTAAGCAGAGGGTCAGCTCCTTTGTTTAAGACTATCAGTATAATAGAATTTTCACTGGAAACCTTGTACAGTTCGTCAAGTCAGTGATTCATTCTAATATTGTTTTTGCTTCTCAGCGTCAATCACACCGTCAATAGTCAGGCCTAAAGTACACTATGCCAGACCTTCGCAGCCACCTCCCGATCCTCCCATACTAGAGGGAGCAATAGGAGGCACCGAGGGCAGACTGCCACCATTCCCCTCTCACTTGAGCGCGCAGAGCGAGGCCGAACTGCTGAAGCAGAGGTACTCATACTCGGAGAGGCTGGTCCGCAGCAGGAGCTCGGATATCGTCTCCTCATCTCGTCGGCCGATGAGCGATCCTGGTTGGAATTCCCCTGCCAGCAGGCGGGCAGGAGCCGAAGAGCTGTTTTTGACGGGAGCGTCAACTGGAGTCAACTGTGGTCCTACATCTTCACCCAGCAAAGATTCCCTGGTAAGGTCTGGGCTGGTTACATAGGAACAGGAGGAGGCCATTCAGCCCCTCTAACCTGTTCCGCCATTCTATAAGATCATGGCTGATCTGTTCCTCAACTCCAATTACTTGCCTTTGCCCCATATCCCTTGATACACTGACCCAATAAAAATCTATCCACCTCAGTCTTGAAAATATGAATGGATCCAGCATCCAAACCTCATTTTTGGGGAGAGATTTTCGGATTTTCACTACTCCTTGATGAACAAAGGGGAAGGGATTTTCTTCCAGTGTCCTGGCAAGTCAAATTCCAAATCAATTGGTTGTTCATGTCGTGACCATTTGTGAGATCGTGCTGTACGCAAAATGGTTACTGTGTTTGCCAATCAGTACCCAGTCACTACACTTGACATCAATTATTTGTGATGTACTGTACTTTGGGAGATTCCAATATTACAGGCAAGGATTATTATTGTAACTGTGTGTCAGCCTGGCTCAGTTGGTAGCATTGTTATCTCGGAGTATTGTCAGGAATCAGGACCTGCCTTCACTCATCTCTCCTATGTTTCACCACTGTTAAGTGCTTCAAGATGTTAACCACTTGAAAGGCGTGAGATAAATGCAAGATGTTGTTGTGGTTGGTTGAAGCCCCACATCAGGACTTGGAACCCACATAGTCTATGCTGACACTCTAAAGCAGTGCTGGGGGTGAGCTCCATTTTGGAGGTGCTTTGAACATTTGCTTTACAGGCAGACAGAATCCAGGTTTAACTTCTCATCTGCAAGACAACATCTCCGATGATACAGCGCTCCTCAATACGGCAGCAAAGTGTCAGCAGAGATGATTAGCTGAGGTGGAGTACCAACCCATATCCTTCTGACCCGGAAGTTTGAGTGAAACCAACTGAGTCAAAGTGACACGAGAAACACATGAGAGAGGAAATTATGCACTGTAAGATAGTCATCCTTCGGAAGACGTTCCAACAGGATTTACAATTATATAAGATTTTAGAGCGACCAGAATTTTATGAATTTTTATATGCCAGTTTAATTTTGAAGCTAGTTTTCTCTAAATTATTGTAGTAACTAGAGAAAAACAACTTCTGAGTTGGAGACTGAACTCTGAAACGTTCTGTAAAAAGAGGAATTCTAGCCGGCAAGGTTGGTGGATTTCTCCTCACTTAGAGGTAATAGTTTCTATATGTTACATTAATTACCAGTGGTTACATTTACATTCAGTTAATGAATTATTATCCCTACAGATTTAGCACTTAAACACCCTGAATTCTGTTACTTGTAGATATCTTTAGGTGGTTCAGTGATTAAGGAGTGGTTTACTCTGCAAGAAACTAAACATGGAGCCTCTTAAGTTGTAAAGCTTGGAAGCTGTGATACAGTGTGACATTTTCAGAGTGGATTAGCCAATCCAGTTCTGCCACAAAACATTACCACAACCCTATCCTTATAGCCGGCACATGACTCCCTGATAACCATCTCTACAGGATTAGATGGCAGTTCTAGTACATATTATCTTTATAATAAAAACATTTCAAAACACCACTGAGTAACAAAAGAACAAATTGTATTTGCACAGCGCCTTTCACATCGCGAGGACGTCCCAAGGTGCTGGACAGTCGAGGGCTTGTATCTGAGCTGGGGTTGGAGTCAAGAGAGGTGGGGGTGCTAGGATGACTGAAGGCACAGTCTAAAGAGGAAGGTCTTGAGACAGGCCTTGAAGGAGGCAGGGAAGGGCGAGGTAGAGGGGCTCTGTGTTAGAATTCCAGAGGGTGTGGGCAGAAAGCCTGCAGGCCTGATCCCTGATGCTGGAGCAGGCTGGGCAGGGAACATGGAGTATAGGCCAGTGCCCGCTGAGCGGAGGGAGCGGGCAGGTTGGCATGGTTTAAGTAGGTTGTAGAGGTAGGGAGGAGCAAGACCATGGAGTGCTTTAAAAGAGAGAAAGTAGAGCAAATAGATTCATTCCAAATGTCTCACAGCAAGGACCCATCAATAGCAAAAGCACCAGAATCCTGCTGTACTCCCATTAATCTTTGAATGAATTTAATGTACCTGTCAGTCACTGAAGTGTACAACTAACCTAGGATGTAACACATCGCTGTAAAGGTTCCTTTGGGCTGTCACTTCCCTGTTACCAAACCTGTCGGTGACACAATGAATCATTCGTATTGATGAAACAAGTGAGAGGCTATGGCACCATTCTCCATCACTACGCAGCAGTGACTTTGATTAAAAACTAGCTCTAAAATTCCTCCGTAGTAGGAACATAGAAACAGGAGTAAGCCATTCAGCCCCTTCAGCCTGTTCCACCATTCTATAAGATTATGGCTGATCTGTACCCCATCTCCAATTACCCACTCATATCCCTTGATACGCTGACCTAACAAATATCTATCCACCTTCGTCTTGAAAATGCAAATAGATTCAATAGGTTGTGAGAATCGCAGGTAACCTTTTCAACAACAACTAGCATTCATATAGCACTCCTCACGCAGGGTAGCTCCCCAGAGCACTTTAACAAAAGCTATTAACAATTTGAACAAAAAATAGTTAAAACTTAATTCACATCAAATGCTTTTGGGGGGAACAGAGAAGGTCCCAGGTAACAAACAGGAAGAGAAAAACTCACAGAGTGATAATAATCAACAAGTTCACTCAATCATCCCATCCACTAACCTACAGCTTTTGGAAACTCTTAGGCTCTAGCAGCTTTGCCATTTTTTTGTATCATATTATTTCCTGTTTTTTATGTGTTGTACTTTATTATTATTGTTGTCTTTTTAATATATGATAGACATATCACTGAGTCATATTCACAAACTGATGAAGAAAACAGCAACAACAATGTATGTTGATGTGGTGCCTTTCATGTTGGGAGAATATCTTAAAGCACTTTCCAAAGATGGAGTTTGAGCCCAAAACTGGGACGGGGATTTCCAGGGGAGATGGTCAAAGACATAGTCACAGAGACTATACACCTGTATTTGAAATATCTGTTAGACCAGAAACACTGAATAAGGTCATTTAACTCCAGACTCAACTTCTCAGTCTGGCCACGAGATGGCGCAGTGCCGGGCACTGTATTGCAGCCATTGGAAATGGACACTTTGATGACTTGTTCCTTCCCACACAAAGCCTATGTCTTCTTTTTTCTGCCCTTCTATCCCCTCCCTCAGCAAGTTGATCTTTCCCCTAAGCTAACTGAGGCCAATTCCAGTCTTCCTTCTGGCACAACTCGAGCGTGTGCCTTCAGCTGCCCTCCTACCCCCTCTGCCTTCCCTCATCCCAACCCTGCCCCCCACCCCCACGCTCGGGTCCTGATCTCTGACTGGCCAGCAACTTGGGACGTCCTCCTGACGTGAAAAGCGCTTTACAAATGTAATTTTGTTGTTGTTGCTGTAGCTCAGGTCTGATGCTATCTGGAGATATGGTTCCAAGCCTCTTAAATACCATTCTCTGCTGTAATAATAATAGTAATAATCGTTGCATTTGGTTTTGTGCCTTATCACGCCTTAGAGATGCGTCAAAGCTTCACAGAATACACTGTAAAGTGAATTAACTGTATATTTTGTGGACGAAATGTGGCAGCTGATTACGCACAGCAGTGTCCCACAAACAGTCGTGGATTGAAGTGCCCTTTTTTTTAAGGAATTATTACCCCCGGAAAAGCAACCCACCAATCGACTAACAACCGGGTTCCTACTTACTGCTGGGTAAATAGAGGCTTGTGGAGTAAAGAAACTTGCCCAACATTTTGCCTTGCCAGAAATCAAACCCAGGTCTCTCACTTGCGAGACTCCTCAATTCTCAATTAACACCTCAATCCCTCTCCCCACTGCCACTCAACCCACCTCCATCTCCTACCAGCCCTGGAAAAAAACCTCATCCCCTCCCTCTCTGGGCTTCCTCCCGCAATGATCTATCCTCCTCAGTCACTCTCCTCCACAACTCCCTCTCCTCCCTGCTTGTCAGCCTCCCCAAACCCTCCCTCCATAGGCTGCAGATCTTCTAAAACTCTGCAGCCCATGTCTTCTCCTGCACCAGGCTCCACTGGCTTCCCATCCCACAGAGGATTCAGTTCAAGATCCTGGTCCTCACCTTCAAAGCCCTCCATGGTCTTGCTCCCCCTTACCTCTGCGACCTCCTAACCCCCTACCAACCTGTCCAGTCCTTCCGCTCAGCGGGCTCCAGCCTGCTTCATTTCCCCCACCTCACCCATCCCACCATTGGTGGGCAGACCTTCTGCCACTCTGCCCCCACCATCTGGAATTCCATTCCGCAGTCCCTCTGCCTTGCCCCCTCCCTTGCCTCCTTCAAGACACATCTCAAGATTCTCAACCGTGCCTTCAGTCACCCTCCTTCCCTCCCCTGCCCTCCACCCTCCCAGATTCTGACCCCCAGCTCAGGTCCGAAGCACTGATTGTCCAGCGCCTTGGGACATCCTCCAGACATGAAAGATGCTTTACAAATATAATTCTGTTGTTGTTATTAATAATAATAATAATGCATTTGATACAGCGCTTCATGTCTTATTGCAAAAAGGATTAAGGGATATGGGGTTAAATTGTGTTATGTTGAGACAGAATATACTGTAAAGTGAATTGACTGTACATTTGTGGGCGATCCTTTTTTCTTGAAGGATTATTATCAGACGTGTGAATATAACATAACATAACATGTAGGAGCAGGAGTAGGCCATTCAGCCCTTCGAGCCTGCCCCGCCATTCAATCATGGCTGATCTTCTAACCTAACTCCAGCTAATACCATAACCCTGCCTTATCCCCATATCCCTTAATACCTTTTGCAATAAGAAATCTATCTATCTCAGTCTTGAATATGTTCAAGGACTGAGCGTCAACAGCCCTTTGGGGTAGTGAGTTCCATACATTCACTACCCTTTGAGTGAAGAAGTTCTTCCTCAACTTAGTGCGAAAGCGCTGGCCTCTGATTTTAAGGTTGTGACCTTAAACTAGTTTTAGTTTCTCCAACCAGGGAAACAATCTCCCACTATCTGCTCTATCATGCCCTTTGATGATCTTATAGGTTTCTATAAGATCCCCTCTAATTCTTCTATATGGAATCCTGTCGCTCAGTGGTTAGAGCACTCGCTTTGCAAGTGAGGGACCTGAGTTCAATTCCAGGAAGAGGGCGAAACCTTGGGTAAGTTTCCTTACTCCACACAGAGCCTAATAATAATCCCTCCAAAACCAAAAACAATAATAAATTGGTCATTTTCGATCTACGATTGTTTGTGGGACATTGCTGTGCGCAATTGGCTGCCGCGTTTGCCCACAAATATACAGTTAACTCACTTTACAGTGTGTTCTGTGAAGCACTTTGGGACGTCCTCCCAACGTGAAAAGCGCTATTTCAAATGCAAGGATTATTATTATTATTATATTATTATATTCTAGAGAATATAGGCCCAAATTGGTCAGCCTATCCTCGTAACTCATCCCTTTCATCCCTGGTACTAACCGAGTAAATCTACACTGCACCCCTTCCAAGGCAAGAACATCCTTCCTTAAATAAGGAGACCAAAACTGCACACAGTATTCCAGGTGTGGTCTCACCAGGGCCCTATACAGTTGCAACAAGACCTCCCTACTCTTATACTCTAATCCTTTCATAATGAATGCTAACATAGCGTTCGCCTTCCTAATTGCTGCTGCACCTGCAGACTAACTTTCTATGATTGGTGTACAAGGACACCCAAGTCCCTCTGGACGCTAACACATTCCAATCTCTCCCGTTCTAAAAAATAACCCGCTCCACTGTTTTTGCTCCCTAGGTGGATGACTTCACACTTCTATACATTATACTTCATCTGCCACCTACCTGCCCAATCACCTAACCTATCTATGTCTCATTGCATTTTTTTAATGTAATCCTCTGTGTTGACACTCCCTCCTAGTTTTGTGTCATCCGCAAATTTAGATATATTAACTTCGATCGTTGATGTAGATGGTAAATACCTGAGGCCCAAGGACTGATCCTTGTGGCACTTCACTAGTCACATCCCGCCAATCTGAAAAGGACCCGTTTATCTCTATTCTTTGTTTCCTACCCGTTAACCATTCCCTAATCCACGTTAATATGCTAAGGAAACCAATGTTTCACCCTGCCGGGAATCAAACCCAGGTCTCTTGCTTGCGAGGCGAGTGCTTAACCACTGAGCTACAAGACTCCAGAAACTACAGAAACCCTTTGTGTGCTTCAGGAAGAGATGTGGTAGAGGCTCAGATTAACTGGGATCTACAGTAATTTGAGAGTGTCCAAACACACTGTCAACTCTGAAGAGACATTGGAGAGACAAAGCTTTCATCCCCTTTTTATGGACTGGATTTAAACCTGGATCCCAGTGGTGAAAGGAAAATGATGTACAGTAATCCACTGAACTGTTGAACCCTGCACTAGCAGGCCTGAAAAGTGAGTGGACCTTTTGCCTCAGCAAATCTGATCAGATGATTGCTCCATCACAGTGCAAACATTGAGCAAGCAAAAGAATACAGTGTTTGAGGTTGTGAAATAGTGGACATAACAAACAGCTAAATGTGCACGGTGCTAATGGCGAGTGAGGGATGACTTCCACTGGTATGTGATTTGAGGACGAGGCCATGAATTTTAGATTATACTGACGTGAAATTAGGAAGAATTTTTTCTCTCCCAGGAGATTATCAGAATATGAAATGTTCTGCTGGGGCGGCTGCTGGAACATTTCATGCAGAGTCATTAGAGAGCATTTAAGGCAAATTAGATCAGCACATCAGAGGAAGGCTATTAGAAGTTATGGTGAAAGAGCAGTGGATGAGGATTGGGACAGATAGCTTCATCATAATACTGATACCATATGGAATCCTGTAGAGCACTCACCTCTCAAGCGAGAGGACCTGGGTCAATGCAACAACAAACACTTGCACTTATATAGCGCCTTCCACTCAGGGAATCCGAGCTGGGGGGAGGTGGCCATAAGCACGGTTGAACAGGAAAATCTTCAGGTGGGACTTGAGAGAGGGGACAAAGCGGAGGGATTGAGGGAAAGTGTTCCAGAGTTTTGGGGCGTAGTGGCTGAAAGCATGACCTCCGATGGGGGAGCGGAGGGACTAGCAGGAGTTGGTTCCAGTCGAGCAGAGGTGGTGGACTGGGGAGTGAGGAGGTCGGAGAGATAGGGAGAGGTGCCAGGGAATGAATGAATTTGAACATGAGTGTGAGGATCTTGAAGTTGATCCATTGGGTGATGGGGAGCCAGTGGAGCCTGGGCCAGAACTGATGAGATGTGGGGATGGAGTTTGGTTCGGGTCAGTATGAGGGCGGCAGAGTTTGAATGAGCTGATCTTGTGAATGGTGGAACTGGGGAGACCGGCGAGAAGTGAGTTGGAGTAATCCAGGCGGGAGGTGACAAACGCATGCACAAGACTTTTGGCTGATTTGGGGTAAGGTAAGGTCGGAGGCGGGCAATGTGGCGGAGGTGGAAGAAGGTGGTCTTGGTCAGGAACCGGATGTGGGGGAGGAAGGACAGTTAGGGGTCGAATCGGACGTCCAGTTTGCGCACTGGTTCAGTGAGTCTGAGGGAGAGCCCAGGGAGGTGGCGGAGTTTAGATCCACAGGAGTGAAGACGTTGACGGGAGCCAAGGAGTATGGCTTCTGTTTTGTCTATATTCAGCTGCAGGAAGTTTACACTCATCCAGGCCTCAATGTCTGCCAGACAAGCTGATAGAATATCGGGGACCTGGAGTTGGTGCTGGAGGAGGCAAAGTAGATTTGTGTGTCATCCGCAAACATGTGGAAGTTTACCCCATGTCTGCAGATGCCATCGCCCAGAGGGATTAAATAGATAAGGAAAAGAAGAAGGTCAAGGATGGAGCCCTGGGGTACCCCGCAGGTGACTGGGCGGGGGCGGGAGGAGAAACCATTTGCTGGGATGAAATGGAGGCGGTTGGTTAAGTAGGACTTGAACCATGTGAGTGCATCCCACTCAGGCAGATGAGAGAGGAGAGCTGATGGAGGAGGATGGGTGTTGAACATGGCAGATAGATCCAGGAGGACAAGGAGGCAGAGGGAGCCCTGGTCACAGATAGAGAGAATGTCATTTGTGACTTTGACAAGTGCTGTCTCTGTGCTGTGGGCAGTCGGGGCGGAAACCAGACTTCAGGGGCTCGAGGAGGGAGTGGAGGGAGAGGTGTGACCCAAGTTGACCTGCAACAATGTGTTCCAGGACTTTGGCAAGGAAGGGTAGGTTGGAGATGGGACAGTAGTTTGAGAGATTAGAGGGATCGAGGGTGGGGTTTTTAAGGAGGGGGGTGATGACAGCGGATTTCAGGGGGAGTGGATCCGAGCCTGAGGAGAGAGACTGGTTGACCATGTTGGCCAGCAGGAGGGAGAGAAGGGGTAGTTGAGTGAGCAGCAGCTCGGTGGGGAGGGGGTCAAGGTAGCAGGTAGTGAACTTCATGCGGCTGATTGCGGTTGAGTGAGAGGAGGGAGAAATGGGGGCAAAGGAGTGTAAGGAGGGGGGAGTGGCAAGAGTCGCAGCGGAGGGAGAAGACAGTGTGGATGGTCTGGGTGGGGTAGAAGGGACATGGGGTGGGAGGAGGTGCAGCCAAGCGGATGTTTTCAATTTTTGAGGTAGAGAAGTCTAGGAGCTCTTTGCACTTGGCGTTTGATGTGAGGATCGAGGGGGCTTGAGGGGGTGCACAGAGGAAGTGATGGACAGTGGAAAACAGGTCTGTGGATCGTTGTTTGCCTTCAGGATGACTCTAGAGTAAAAGTCAGTTTTGGCCTGAAAAGGGGAGGCGGTGGGTGTGGAGGTGCTCGAGCCACAGCTGGCGGTGAATCGTGAAGCCAGATTTCTGCCATCTGCGCTCAAGCGTCCAGGTTTATGTTTTGAGTGAGCGGAGATGACTGTTGTACCAGGGGGAGCCGATGGGTTTGGAAACAACCCTGGATTTCAGGGAATTGAAGGTTGTGGAGAGACGGTCATTCAGCAGCTTGACGGTTGCATTAGTATCACTGCGGGTAGAGGGTCAGAGGGAGAGGAGGTCCGAGGATGAGAGGGCATTTGTGACGGACTCAGCTAGAAACTTTTTCCATGGGCAGAAAAAAATGGTGGAGGGTTTGGAAGAGGTTTAGGGAGTGAAATCCGAGGAGGTGGTGCAAAGGCATTTGAGGTGGAGGTTGGAATCACCCATTATGAGCAGGTGTTCAGTGCAGAGGAACAGGGATGAGAGGAGATATCAGTGAGGAAGGAGCCAGGAGGGTTGGGTGGGGGGGGGCGGTGAACTAGGAGGATTTTGAGGGAGATCGAGGATGGATGGTAGAGGGTGAGGTGCTCGAATGAGGAGAAACAGCCAGAGTAGTAGTGGGATAGACCAAGGGAAGCTTGGGAGACAAGAGCTACTCCACCACGTTGTTTGGGGCGGGGGGGGGGGGGGGGGGGGGGGGGGGGGGGGGCGGGGTGTGTAGTGAAAAGTGTAGCCAGGAGGGGAGGTTTCAACGAAGGGGGACTGGGTCACCGGGGGAGAGCCAGGTTTCTGTAAGCCCAAGAATATCAATGTGCTCATCTAGGATGAGATCATGGAGAGTAGGAGCTTTGTTGGAGAGGGAGCGGACATTTTGGAGGGCAATGAGGATAGGTTTGCTGGTGGGGGGGCAGTGATGGGGAGAGTGATATAGAGAGGATTTGAGGTCATGGGGGAGAATTGACCATGGAGTTTGAGGAGCAGGCAGTGTTGTGGAGGGTATGGATGAGGGGGGTAAGGGGTGTTTGCCTTACGGAGGCGGTTGGTGCAGAGAGAGTGAGCGATGGGACAGTTGGGTGGCTGCTCTGGGACAACCAATGACGGGAACCATGATGGGCCTGCGGAAGATGCTCAGGTTGGAGCAGAGGGAGATAATGGTGGGGTCCAGGAGAGAGAGAAGGCGAGGAGGGCAGTGGGAGAGAAGGACAGAGCGGGAGTAGCGGGATGTGGGGGCTGGGAGCTGGAACATTTTCAGGGGGTGTGGCTCAGATCGGGGCAGCATCCAAAATGCACACGCAGAGACCAGGAGCGAGCGATTAGTGGGGAAGCATCAGCCTGTGAACCATAAATTCACTTTATATTATATTGTGAAACGCCTTGGGACTTACTCCTGACGTGAAAATGGGTTAGAGGACAGGTGGTGATGGGTTAAAAGCTGGACAGGGTTTAACCCATCTTCCCCTGTCTTCTACCCCATTTTCTCCTTTGTCTTTCTTGCCCCGCCTCCCCCCTCTCTGTTAGTCCTTAAAATCTCTCCCAACATCCCTCAGTTCTGACGAAGGGTTGTGGACCCAAAAAGTGGATCCACTTTCCTT
Organism: Callorhinchus milii; assembly: GCF_018977255.1. Classification (NCBI taxonomy): domain Eukaryota; kingdom Metazoa; phylum Chordata; class Chondrichthyes; order Chimaeriformes; family Callorhinchidae; genus Callorhinchus; species Callorhinchus milii. The sequence continues at coordinate 23,185,338 of NW_024704749.1, forward strand.
TCTCCATAGATGCTACCTGACCTGCTGAGTGTTCCCAAGGATCTCTGTTTTTGTTTCAGATTTCCAGTATCTTTAGTATTTTGCATTTTATTTTTTTTCCTTGCCTCCTTCAAGACCCGTCTCAAAATCCTCTTCTTCTTCCACCATGCCTTCGATCACCCTCCTTCCCATCCTGCCCTCCACCCTCTCCGATCCCGACCTCCAGCTTGGCTCTGAAACGCTGATTGTCCAGCGCCTTGGGACGTCCTCGCAACGTGAAAGGTGGCATACAAATGTAATTTTGTTGTATTATTATTAATGGGTTAAATGGCCTTCTACTTGGGTCATAGATTTCTGCTGGTTCTACAAAAAAATCAATGTAGAGCAAGAAAACCTATGGATGAAGTACAGAATAATACACAGATTCATATAAAGCAGCAAACCAGAGAGAGAAACGTACAATGTCTAACGATGCATGTTAATATGCTGTGAGAAAACAGGAGCTGGTCTGATGAAGTCTGCAGTCGTGATGGTTGATGGTTGGTTTTTCATCGAGATGTGGAGGTGCCGGCAGGTCCTCAATCAACCCTGCAAGCCAAAGCCCTGACGGACTGGGAAGTCCCAGTTGGGAAAATTCCTTTTTCAACATGAAGACACCTGCGGACAGGAACCTGCACTGAGCCCCGGCATTGCCGAGTTCGGCTCACACCGAGTATCAGCCGCCATCTAGAGGCCAATCACAGAACAGCGCAAGGCTGTGGTGCCGGAATCCTGGAGTGACAGAATGAGAGGGACAGAACAAGTCGTTTGATCCATCAATTCTGTGCTGGTGTTTGTTCTACACTTAAACCACTGAGATTATTCTCCATATAATCATTCTCCTGCTCATCCCTCTGTAACCTTCATTTTGTCGTCAAGCATTCATCTGATTCCCTTTTCAAATAATCCGTGGTACTGACTCTCAATAAAAGTTTGCAGTGGGTGTTTAAGAAAACTGTTACACAGTCCCTCTTGGCTTTTGATGAAAAGAAACATTTTGGTTAATTTTACAGTAATCACAAACAGAAGATATTCTTGCCACTGGAGTGACATCTACAGATCCACTACCACTTTGGGAGGACGGATCTTAGGGTAGGACATGACACAGGTGGATAGTGCAGACAAAGGTATGGATGTTCTTCCTGTTTTGTCCAGCGGTTCCCCAGTATCAGTCGGACAAAGTAAAAGCCAACACTCCTGCTCCTTTCTGTTACCATCTGTGACAGCTTGTCAGCCAAAACCAAAACAACTCATATCAGAATGTATAATCACCAGATTCTCAAAGCAACTCTCTTCAAGCAAAGTGTAACGGTAGTAAATCCTAAAAATATTAATCCTTACATTTATCAAATGTAAGGAAGCCTTTCATGTCAGGAAAATGTCTTAAAGTGTCTCACAGAATTTACTGTAAAGTGTAATGACTGTGTATTTTGACAGCAAACGGCAGCCAATCAAACAGCAATGAAGTGAATGATCAATTTTATCTGTGGGTTATTCACCTGGACTCCCTTCAGTAGCCTGGACACTGGCAAAAATGTTTATGAATGAAAGTCAAAAGGAGAATTCTCTGCATGGTTGGTGGAGAGATGCAAACAGTAATAAATAATAATTGGGCAAATAGGGGCAGCTATTGATCCCAGGTAGTGATCCATGTGTTTGAAGCTAATATAAAATTGTTGTGCACTTCATAGCTATTTGCAGGCCATCGCTGTGCATAAATTGGCTGCTGTTTTTTCCTAGAAAATACCCAGTCACTGCACTTTACAGGAAATCCTCTGAAGCACTTTGAGGCATCCTCCTGACTTGAAAGGCAATGAATGAAACGTAAGCATTATTATTTACTTATTTCATTTCAGCCTGGGTAGCGGCTTCTCATTGTGACTGCTAGAGGGAGCCCTTTATGACAGTGCTCTGTGACAGATGGGATTAACGTCTGTTAATGCCAGTTCCACCCATAGAAAGTGCTAAAAGTGTCAGGAAGCAGTCTTGTGAGGAGCAGCAGAGATGCCTGCATTGCAAGGTGTCGTGACTTGGCTGAAAGTGGGAACAAGGCACCAAGAGACAGCAGCAAGCAGAATGAGATAGAACCTTAGTGCAGCAAAACAGGCCATTTGTGTTGGTGTTTAGACACCCCACGAGCCTCCACCCCTCCTAGAACCTTTCCTATACTCCTCTATTTCCAAAAGTGTTGCAAAAATAAGCAGCAAAACAGTATGAGAGATATTTGAGAAATTCCAGCAATGAAGGATGTTCATCAAAAAAGAAATGGAATATATTTATAGTCGTTCATGTAATTTTTTAAAACAATAAAGAAATGTTTAACATATCTTTTAGAGTTTTTGAAGATGTAACTAGCAGGTTAGAAAGGGGGGAACCAGTGGATGTAGTGTATTTTCAGAAGGCATTCGACAAGGTGCCACATAAAAAGTTGTGACATAAGATTAGGCTCATGGAATTAAGGGGTATATATTAGCATGGATGAAGAAATGGTTAACAGGCAGAAAACCAGAGGTTTGAAGTAGGGATAAAAGGGCCTTCTCAGATTGGCAGGTTGTGACTAGTGGAGTGCCGCAAGGATCAGTGCTTGGCCTCAACTGTTTACAGTCCTACATCAATGACTTAGATGAGGAATATAGAGCTTAATGTATCTAATTCACGGATGTAAAGCTGGTGGGAAAGTAAGCTGTGAGGAGGACACAAGGAGGATACAAAGGGATATAGACAGGTTAAGTGAGTGGGCAAGAAAGTGGCAGATGGAGTATAATGTGGGGAAGTGTGAGTTATTCACCTTGGTAGAAAAAAATAGAAAAGCAGATTATTTTCTAGAGGGGAGAGACTAGATGTGTTAGTATTCAGAGGGATTTAGGTGTCCTTGTACACCAATCACAGAAAGTTGTATGCAGGTACCAGCAGCAACTAGGAAGGCTAATAGCATGTTAGTGTTTATTGCAAAGGGATTAGAGTACAAGAGTAGGGAAGTCTTGCTGCAATTGTATAGGGCTTTGGTGAGACCACACCCAGAATATTGTGTGCAGTTTTGGTCTCCTTATCTAAAAAGGATATACTTGCTTAGAGGGGGTGCAAGTTGGTTCACTAGGTTGGTTCCTGGATGAGGGGTTGACCTACAAGGAGAGGTTGAGTAGACTAGGCCTATATTCTAGAATATAGAAGAATTAGAGGTGATCTTATAGAAACCTATAAGATTCTAAGGGTCTTGACAGGGTAGATATGTTAGATTGTTTCCCCTGGTTGAGAATCTAAAACTAGGGGTCATATTCTCAGGATTAAAGGTCAGCCTTTTACAACTGAGTTGAGAAAATATTTCTTCACTCAGAGGGTAGTGAATTTATGGAATTCTCTACCCTAGAAGGCTGTGGATTCTGAATCATTGAACATATTCAAGACTGAGATCGATAGATTTTTAAAAACTAAAGGGATTAAGGGATATGGGGATAGGGCGGGTAATGGAATTAGTTTAGAAGATCCACGATCTTATTAAATGGCGGGGCAGGCTCGAGGGACGAATAGCCTACTCCTGCTCCTATTTCTTATGTTCTTATGATAGTAAAAAGCAAAATACTGCAGATGCTGGAATCTGAAATAAAAACAGTCGCTGGGAACACTTAGTAGGTCAGGCAGCACCTATGGAGAGAGGAAATTGAGTTAACATTTCAGGTCAATTACCTTTCATCAGAACTCGTTAAGTTCTGAAATGTTAACTCACTTCCATCTCTCCATACAACACAACAAAATTACATTTATAGAGCGCCTTTCACATCGGGAGGACGTCCCAAAGCGCTGATGCTGCCTGACCTGCTGAGTGTTCCCAGTGACTTCTGTTTTTATTTAAGAAATGATGGTTATATTGCAAATTGCTTTGAGATGTTTGGTCCTGAGAAAGCAGTATACAAATGCTAGTTATTTATTTCCTTTGAAAGTTAACTGTAGTTCAGTGGTTAGAGCACTCGCCTTGCAAGCGAGACACCTGGGTTCAATTCCAGGCAGGGCGAAACCTTGGGCAAGTTTCCTTACTCCACACACCTAATAATAATCCCTCCAAAACAAAACCAATAATAAATTGGTCATTTTCAATCCATGACTGTTTGTGTGAAACTGCTGTGTGCAATTGGCTGCCTCGTTTCGCCCACAAATATACAGTCAATTCAGTTCTCCCCTCCTCGCTCCCTCCCTTCCCTCCCCCTGACCATTTCCCCCCTGCTCGGGTCCTGACCTAACTGTCCAGTGCTTTGAGACGTCCTTCCGACGTGAAAGGCGCTCTATAAATGGAATCTTGTTGTTGTTGTTGTTTATAGTCTATTCTGTGAAGCGCTTTGAGATATCGAGAAGATGTGAAAAGCGCTATATGAAATGCAAGGATTATTATTATATTATTATAACTGAGCATCTGTAGGTGGAGGATATTGGGTCCAAAATGCCAGCCAGCACAAGCTCCCACAGTAGATCGAGATCATCCTCGTATGTCATTCACTCTGGCCTCTCGTGTGACCCTCCTGATGCCCTCTCAGATGGTGTGAGATAACAGGAACTTGCTGTATGAAACGGTACTGTGTCCTACCATTCTGTAGTGCAATATGTCAGCACACTCTGTTAAGAGGGCTAGCCACCAGCTATATCTGTGGGTGTCTGATACGCAGAAACCCGTCACAGTGGGTGTCTGACTGATACGGAAACCCATCACTATGATCAGCCGTGTGTCTGACACACAGAAACCCATCATCATCATCAGTCGTATATCTGACACACACATGGACACACATCACCATAACCACCCGTGTGTCTGACACATGGAAACCCATCACCATGATCACCTGTGTGCTTGACACATGGAAACCCATCACCACGATCACCCGTGTGTCTGACACATGGAAACCCATCACCATGATCACCTGTGTGCTTGACACATGGAAACCCATCACCACGATCACCCGTGTGTCTGACACATGGAAACCCATCACCATGATCACCTGTGTACCTGACACATGGAAACCCATCACCACGATCACCCGTGTGACTGACACATGGAAACCCATCACCATGATCACCCGTGTGTCTGACATATGGAAACCCACACCATGAATCACCCGTGTGACTGACACATGGAAACCCATCACCGTGATCACCCGTGTGTCTGATACATGGAAACCCATCACCGTGCTTAAGCATCACAATGAGAATTCCTGGAATCTCTCTCTCCCTCGTCACCTAATCCTGGAATCAAAACACAAATAAATTAATAAATAAAACTCTTGGTTTAGAATTGCAAACACAAACAGTGAGAGAGAGACTACAAGTCCCAGAATGCCGTGAGCGGCGCGTCGGTGTCAGCGCGTGCGCAGTGGGACGGGGTGGTCAGCGCGTGCGCAGTGGCGCTGGTGGGGCCGCCGGCGGGTGGCTGTGGAGGCGCGCGCTGCTGCGGGAGCCGGAGTTTGGCGCCGAGACGCCGTGAGGCGGAGGGACAAAAGGCGGCCTCGCTATCAGGTATGTCACCGGGACCAGCAACAGCAACAGGCCGCAGCCCACTCCTCCCCTCCCTGTCACACACACACTCCCGCCCCCGCGCCGCACTCCAGCCTGAGGCCTAGTTGCCACCGCGCGCGCTAGGCGGCGGTTACCGAGTGCCTGAGGGAGGCGGGCGGGTGGGCTTCAGGTGCCCGGTACCTGAGTAAACGCGGCCTAGAATAGAGACACCGCTCTGTCCCCCTGTGCCCGGCCAGGCTGCCCTGGGCTGGACGGTTGGTGGGACACTGAGCGGAGCCCGAGGGTTTTCCGCCTCACAGCGCCCGCCGGCCCTGAGCCTGTCAGTCAGTCTGTCTGTGCAGCTGTCAACACATAGCAACCCCCCCCCCCAACACACACCCTCATCTCCCCCAAACACACACCCTCCTCTCCCCCAACACACACCCGCACCCCCCCTCAACACACACCCTCATCTCCCCCAACACACACCCTCATCTCCCCAACACACACCCGCACCCCCCCTCAACACACACACCCTCATCTCCTCCAACACACACCCTCATCTCCCCCAACACACACCCTCATCTCCCCCCAACACACACCCGCACCCCCCTCAACACACACCACCCTCATCTCCCCCAACACACACCCCTCATCTCCCCCAACACACACCCTCATCTCCCCTCAACACACACCCTCATCTCCCCCCAACACACACCCTCATCTCCCCCCAACACCCTCATCTCCCCCAACACACACCCTCATCTCCCCCAACACACACCCTCATCTCCCCCAACACACACCCGCACCCCCCCTCAACACACACACCCTCATCTCCCCCAACACACACCCTCATCTCCCCCAACACACACCGCCCGCACCCCCTCAACACACACACCCTCATCTCCTCCAACACACACCCTCATCTCCCCAACACACACACCCGCACCCCCCTCAACACACACACCCTCATCTCCTCCAACACACACCCTCATCTCCCCAACACACACCCTCATCTCCCCCAACACACACCCGCACCCCCCTCAACACACACACCCCACTCATCTCCTCCAACACACACCCTCATCTCCCCAACACACACCCTCATCTCCCCTCAACACACACCCTCAATCTCCTCCAACACACACCCTCATCTCCCCCAACACACACCCGCACCCCCCCTCAACACACACACCCTCATCTCCCCCCAACACACACCCTCATCTCCCCCCAACACACACCCTCATCTCCCCCCAACACACACCCGCACCCCCCCTCAACACACACACCCTCATCTCCCCCCAACACACACCCTCATCTCCCCCAACACACACCCTCATCTCCCCCTCAACACACACACCCTCATCTCCCCCAACACACACCCTCATCTCCCCCAACACACACCCTCATCTCCCCCAACACACACCCTCATCTCCCCCCAACACACACCCTCATCTCCCCCAACACACACCCGCACCCCTCAACACACACACCCTCATCTCCCCCAACACACACCCTCATCTATCTTATAGAATGGTGGAACAGGCTCAAGGGGCTGAATGGCTTACTCCTGTTTCTATGTTCCTACTACGGAGGAATTTTAGAGCTAGTTTTTAATCAAAGTCACTGCTGCGTAGTGATGGAGAATGGTGCCATAGCCTCTCACTTGTTTCATCAATACGAATGATTCATTGTGTCACCGACAGGTTTGGTAACAGGGAAGTGACAGCCCAAAGGAACCTTTACAGCGATGTGTTACATCCTAGGTTAGTTGTACACTTCAGTGACTGACAGGTACATTAAATTCATTCAAAGATTAATGGGAGTACAGCAGGATTCTGGTGCTTTTGCTATTGATGGGTCCTTGCTGTGAGACATTTGGAATGAATCTATTTGCTCTACTTTCTCTCTTTTAAAGCACTCCATGGTCTTGCTCCTCCCTACCTCTACAACCTACTTAAACCATGCCAACCTGCCCGCTCCCTCCGCTCAGCGGGCACTGGCCTATACTCCATGTTCCCTGCCCAGCCTGCTCCAGCATCAGGGATCAGGCCTGCAGGCTTTCTGCCCACACCCTCTGGAATTCTAACACAGAGCCCCTCTACCTCGCCCTTCCCTGCCTCCTTCAAGGCCTGTCTCAAGACCTTCCTCTTTAGACTGTGCCTTCAGTCATCCTAGCACCCCCACCTCTCTTGACTCCAACCCCAGCTCAGATACAAGCCCTCGACTGTCCAGCACCTTGGGACGTCCTCGCGATGTGAAAGGCGCTGTGCAAATACAATTTGTTCTTTTGTTACTCAGTGGTGTTTTGAAATGTTTTTATTATAAAGATAATATGTACTAGAACTGCCATCTAATCCTGTAGAGATGGTTATCAGGGAGTCATGTGCCGGCTATAAGGATAGGGTTGTGGTAATGTTTTGTGGCAGAACTGGATTGGCTAATCCACTCTGAAAATGTCACACTGTATCACAGCTTCCAAGCTTTACAACTTAAGAGGCTCCATGTTTAGTTTCTTGCAGAGTAAACCACTCCTTAATCACTGAACCACCTAAAGATATCTACAAGTAACAGAATTCAGGGTGTTTAAGTGCTAAATCTGTAGGGATAATAATTCATTAACTGAATGTAAATGTAACCACTGGTAATTAATGTAACATATAGAAACTATTACCTCTAAGTGAGGAGAAATCCACCAACCTTGCCGGCTAGAATTCCTCTTTTTACAGAACGTTTCAGAGTTCAGTCTCCAACTCAGAAGTTGTTTTTCTCTAGTTACGACAATAATTTAGAGAAAACTAGCTTCAAAATTAAACTGGCATATAAAAATTCATCAAATTCTGGTCGCTCTAAAATCTTATATAATTGTAAATCCTGTTGGAACGTCTTCCGAAGGATGACTATCTTACAGTGCATAATTTCCTCTCTCATGTGTTTCTCGTGTCACTTTGACTCAGTTGGTTTCACTCAAACTTCCGGGTCAGAAGGATATGGGTTGGTACTCCACCTCAGCTAATCATCTCTGCTGACACTTTGCTGCCGTATTGAGGAGCGCTGTATCATCGGAGATGTTGTCTTGCAGATGAGAAGTTAAACCTGGATTCTGTCTGCCTGTAAAGCAAATGTTCAAAGCACCTCCAAAATGGAGCTCACCCCCAGCACTGCTTTAGAGTGTCAGCATAGACTATGTGGGTTCCAAGTCCTGATGTGGGGCTTCAACCAACCACAACAACATCTTGCATTTATCTCACGCCTTTCAAGTGGTTAACATCTTGAAGCACTTAACAGTGGTGAAACAGAAGAGAGATGAGTGAAGGCAGGTCCTGATTCCTGACAATACTCCGAGATAACAATGCTACCAACTGAGCCAGGCTGACACACAGTTACAATAATAATCCTTGCCTGTAATATTGGAATCTCCCAAAGTACAGTACATCACAAATAATTGATGTCAAGTGTAGTGACTGGGTACTGATTGGCAAACACAGTAACCATTTTGCGTACAGCACGATCTCACAAATGGTCACGACATGAACAACCAATTGATTTGGAATTTGACTTGCCAGGACACTGGAAGAAAATCCCTTCCCCTTTGTTCATCAAGGAGTAGTGAAAATCCGAAAATCTCTCCCCAAAAATGAGGTTTGGATGCTGGATCCATTCATATTTTCAAGACTGAGGTGGATAGATTTTTATTGGGTCAGTGTATCAAGGGATATGGGGCAAAGGCAAGTAATTGGAGTTGAGGAACAGATCAGTCATGATCTTATAGAATGGTGGAACAGGTTAGAGGGGCTGAATGGCCTCCTCCTGTTCCTATGTAACCAGCCCAGACCTTACCAGGGAATCTTTGCTGGGTGAGGATGTAGGACCACAGTTGACTCCAGTTGACGCTCCCGTCAAAAACAGCTCTTCGGCTCCTGCCCGCCTGCTGGCAGGGGAATTCCAACCAGGATCGCTCATCGGCCGACGAGATGAGGAGACGATATCCGAGCTCCTGCTGCGGACCAGCCTCTCCGAGTATGAGTACCTCTGCTTCAGCAGTTCGGCCTCGCTCTGCGCGCTCAAGTGAGAGGGGAATGGTGGCAGTCTGCCCTCGGTGCCTCCTATTGCTCCCTCTAGTATGGGAGGATCGGGAGGTGGCTGCGAAGGTCTGGCATAGTGTACTTTAGGCCTGACTATTGACGGTGTGATTGACGCTGAGAAGCAAAAACAATATTAGAATGAATCACTGACTTGACGAACTGTACAAGGTTTCCAGTGAAAATTCTATTATACTGATAGTCTTAAACAAAGGAGCTGACCCTCTGCTTAAGCAGTAACATAAAGAGAAACGTATTAGTCTACAATACATCACAGCAATATCACCAGAAACATGTGTTTGGTTGCTTTGATTTGAGATGGAACCAAGAAGTCGATGAAGCCTGCTCCGCCAGTTTATCAGATCAAAGCAGGTTTTTCAAACCAATTCCCCTGCATTTTTCCCATGTGCATTAATCTTCTGCTATGTATCTCCCAGTGCAAAATGCACCTTGAAAGAGTATCAACCTACCCTCAGAAGCCAGTGGATCAAACATTGCAAGCAAGGAGTCAGTCTGAGAAGGCGGAGAAGTCAGCGAATGAACTCCTGAAGAGAATTCCATGGAAATGACAGACAGAGAATGAAAACATTACGCTGTAGAATTCCCAAACGTACCACCACAGATTCTGAAAGATACACAATACTGAAGACCATGATACCAGAGAAACATTCACCATTCGTTCTGATTTTTAAAAAGCCAGTATTTCATTTACCTATCAACCACTTTTGCGAGGCAACAGAAAAGCACAGTGAGATATTTACACTTGGTCAGAAACCAAAAAAGGCTTAAAATGAAAAAAAACTTGAAAGAAAAGGGGTGAGGAAAACGATTACTTTTGAAATCTAAAGTCTTGCCTTACAATGTGTTGAAAAGATTTGTAAATAATAAGTCCTTGCATTTGATATAGCACCTTATCACCTCTTCAAGATGTCTGAAAGGGCTTCACAGAATATGCTGTAAAGTGAACTGACTGTATATTTTGTGGGCGAATCGCAGCAGCCAACTGTGCACAGCAGAGTCCCACAAACAGTTGTGGATTGAGTGACCAAATTATTTTTTTCACGTCTATTACATGAGGCAAGTTGGAAAGGGCCAAACTGATAATTGCTTTCAGTGACAAACACATTAAAAATGAATTACCAAAATCAATCAGTCACAAAAGGCTGTTTTACAATAAAATGTAATCCATTTATTCCATAGGATGCTGACACTTAATATGTGACATTGAGGCGACAGCCAGTGGGGGGATGCTCGACAGAAGAACTGTAAATAGTATCCAATAGCCCCCACAATCAGGAGTGATTTCTCAGACAGGGAAACAAATTTGGCTTTATCTGGCACTACATACTGTGCAAACGAAGAAGGACCTGTTAGGCTCGAGGGGCTGAATGGCCTACTCCTGTAACTATGCTCCTATTCTTAATTTTGACGTTGTATGAAGGGTGCCAGGGTACCTTTAATGTTATTCGATGGTCAGCGCCTGACAATGCAGCGCTCCCCCAGTACTGTGCTGGAGTTGTCAGACGCCACTGGTTTCCCATCACACAGCGGATCCTGGTCCTCACCTTCAAAGCCCTCCGTGGTCCTGCTCCCCCCGACCTCTGCGACCTCCTAACCTCCTCCCATCCTGCCCGCTCCCTCCGCTCAGCGGGCTCCTGTCTGCTTCACGTCCCCCGCCTCGCTCACCCGCTCTGCCCCCACGCTCTGGAACTCCATCCCGCGGTCCCTCCCCCTCGCCCCCTCCCTCGCCACCTTCAACACCCATCTCAAGACCCTCCTCTTCGACCGAGCTTTCGATCTCCCTGCTTCCCCCCCGCCCTCCGCCCTCCCCCACCCCGGCCCTCAGCTCGGGTCCGAAACTCTGACCGTCCTCCCGACGTGCCAGGAGCTTTAGGTATGTAATGTTGTTGTTGTTGTTGTTGTGGTCAGTCTGGTTTGTGAGCCCATCACCTTCAGAGCCAGAGACCAAAGGTCACCTTCAACTCAGCAATTTACTGACAGCTGAACTCAGTGGGAGCCGAGTTCTCTGCTCTGGCCTGACATGCCTGAGCCGGACCGGCAGAGGGCGAAAGCGTCGGAATACTGAATGAAACGTGAGGGTGACGCGGCGGCCCATCACGCCGGCGTCTGGATGCCCCGTCAAATTGACAGCAAAAAGGTCCAATCAGGAACAGAGCTCTGGCGCCGCTCGCCTCTTGATTGGAGGATGGCGGTCCCTGGCGCACGGCCAATCAGTCAACGCGTCAGGCCGCGGGGTGGCGGGCTCTCCAGATCACGTGCGGCGGGTCCGAGACGTGTCAGCCTCCGGAGTGGCCAGCACTCGGCCGCCGACCAATCAGAAGCGTCCAACACGAGACGCGTCCGACCAATGGCAGCCGTCCACGATGGGGGGAAAGCGGTGAATCTATATAAAGGCGGTGGCGGCGCTGCGCCGGCATCAAAAGCGGAAGATCGACGAGGAGAGAAGGTTTGTGCAGTGTCTCTACACACACGGGGCGGGAAAGACCTTGTTACCTCACAATAATCACCTCAGGCTCAGAGAAGGCTGTTGCCAGAAAGAGAACAAAGATATTAGGTGAGTTCAAGGGCGGCGGAGGCCCGCGCGAGAATGGGATTCGGCCGACGCGTCGGCGGCCCCGGGGGTGGGGGAAGGGGCGCCTCTGACATGCGGTAGGCCGCACAGCGCCGCGCTCGGAGACGGTTGTCTTTATTCTCTGCCCCCGACCTCCCTCACTCACCCCCGCACCCTCCTCGGCCTCCATCCACGTTGACAGAAAGAGAGGCCCCCGCTTGTTGGATGGGCTCTCTCCCCCCTCCCCCCCATCCGGGGAGGCTTGGTGGTGGGGGAGAGGCCGCCCCCTCGGCTCGAAGGAGCCGGCGGGAATAAAGTTTAGAATCGGGTCTCGCTGGAAGCTCCCGAGTATTTTTTTGGAGTTTGATTCGGGAAACCTGTCTCGCGGGTCTTCAGTCTGAAATATCTGCTTCAAACACGCCTCCTCTTCCGCTCTGAATCGCCTAAGATGAGGGGTTCGGGGTTCTCGTCAAATAAGTTTCGAGCTTCAACTTTTTCAGGTCCACATTACTGGGTGGGTGACTGTGGAGAGCTATTGCATAAAGAGCGCAGAATGAAGTGGAGTTCTTTCTGACTAGACCTGACTTGTTAAAAAGTATTCAACACATTGAAGCTTAAAACCCTGTTATTTGGCGAGAACGTCGCACCTCTCACGTTAAACGATTCCGGGGGAGGGGGGCGGGGGATGTGAGATTAATCAGTTTGAAGTTCAAAAGTTGTGGCAGTGCCCCTCCCCCTCCTCCCACATCGTGATCTCTTATGCTTAGATACACTTTAAAGAGGCTGTTCTGAAGGTTGCAGAAGTGCTTTCCTGCTATGTCAAACGTTTTTCTTTCTGCATTGTAGACACTTGAGTTCCTGTGCTCAGAACACTAAAACAGCAAAATGAGACAATATTTCTTGCTATTGCTGGCCTTCAGCTACGTCCTTGCTGATGAAGATGATAGGAAAGATAATGTTGGCACTGTAATTGGAATCGATCTGGGTACCACTTATTCCTGGTAAGTTTGGCAAACAACTGTGTTAGTCTTTTTTTAAAAACGGTAGGATATGTGTTAACTTCAGTTTCCTCCCTCCTTCCAGTGTGGGCGTCTTCAAAAATGGGCGTGTGGAAATCATTGCCAATGACCAGGGCAACCGGATCACTCCATCTTATGTGGCCTTCACAAGTGAAGGAGAGCGTTTGATTGGTGATGCTGCAAAGAACCAGCTGACTTCAAACCCAGAGAACACCGTCTTTGATGCCAAACGTCTTATTGGGCGCACATGGAATGATCCTGCAGTGCAACAGGATATCAAATACTTTCCATTCACGGTAATAATCTAATCTGATTTTTCCCTACAGGGTTAGGGAATCTAGAGTTTCAACCATTGCAGATCTCCCATAGTTTCCCATGATATTTACTTCCTAACATAATTGTAATGACTGGTGTATTTACCCCCTGCTCTAGTATTTGTGACTGCCTGTGTAAATTCTAGCTAATTTTTTTTGTTTAGGTCATTGAGAAGAAGAACAAGCCTCATGTTCAGATTGATGTTTTGGGGCAGGTCAAGACATTTGCCCCAGAAGAGATCTCTGCTATGGTATTGACCAAGATGAAGGAGACTGCTGAGGCCTACCTTGGCAAGAAGGTATTTGATATGAAAAGTTTGCTTTACTGAATTGGTGACTATGGATGGCTAGCTTTTGCACACAAACTGCTACTTGATGTGGGGGTTCTATCCATAGTGACTGTCTCCCACCTTGGAAGTTAATACTGTATAATGTGCAGATTGGGTGGAAGCGAATTGTAAGACAGTTGATAATGTGCATGTACATGGGCTGGCATTTCAAGAAAAGCCTTTGCCTTGCAAGAAAAGAACGAACGATTCAGTACATTTTTTTCATCTTTTGTAGGTCACCCATGCTGTAGTAACTGTTCCAGCCTACTTCAATGATGCTCAACGTCAGGCTACAAAGGATGCTGGGACTATTGCTGGATTGAATGTAATGAGGATCATCAATGAGCCGTAAGTATTTTTATCAAAGAATTTATTGAATGAATACAACTCAACTGGCTAGGTTCAATGTTTTGATCGAGGGTCTTAATTTAGGAAACATTTGCTTTCTCTTCAGGACTGCTGCTGCAATCGCTTACGGCCTGGATAAGCGCGAGGGTGAAAAGAACATTTTGGTGTTTGATCTTGGTGGTGGCACTTTTGATGTGTCGTTGCTCACCATTGACAATGGTGTCTTTGAAGTGGTTGCAACAAATGGAGATACTCACTTGGGTAGGAAATGAACGATACGTTGATGCATTCATTTCAAAAATGAATTGTCGTTAAATTGTTGCAATGAGGATGGCTCTAAGGACAAATATTTTTATAGGTGGTGAAGACTTTGATCAGCGTGTGATGGAACACTTTTTCAAGCTGTACAAAAAGAAAACCGGAAAGGATGTGCGGAAAGATAAAAGATCCATGCAGAAGCTTCGTCGTGAAGTTGAAAAAGCCAAACGCGCACTTTCTGCCCAGCATCAGGCGAGGATTGAAATAGAATCTTTCTTTGAGGGAGAGGACTTCTCTGAAACCTTAACTCGTGCCAAGTTTGAGGAGCTGAACATGGTTAGTGTTTAGATTTTAATGATTTGATTCCTGAAAGGTTGAGTTTGAATGGAATAATATGCTGTTAATCAAGCTCAACTGCTTAAAATATTTGATATTATTTATTGCACTGGATAATATTTCCAAGACTTGGGCTGCATAGGTTGCCCTAATTTTATGGGAGGGAGAGTTGCTTTAAGACCATATTAAGAATAATGACAATTGATTGGAAACTTCTGTTATTGAGAATTTCACTCCAGAAAGCCAGGAGTGAGTGTGTGACAGCTTTAATAATAATAATATTTGCATTTGATATAGCGCTTTTTAAGTCTTCTAGATGTCTCAAAGCGCTTCACAGAATAGACTGAAGTGAACTGACTGTATATTTGTGGGCGAACTGCTTTACTTTATCTTTCTCTACAAAGCTTCTTGTTGCATTATATTTCTCAATGGTACAGCATGTAACTGAGCTCTATTGAAGTGATTGCTGTTTTTTGTCTTTACAGGATCTCTTTAGATCAACTATGAAGCCTGTACAGAAGGTGCTGGAGGATTCTGACCTGAAGAAATTGGAAATTGATGAAATTGTGCTTGTAGGTGGTTCCACCCGTATCCCTAAGATTCAGCAACTGGTAAAGGAGTTCTTCAATGGCAAGGAGCCCTCCCGTGGCATTAACCCTGATGAGGCTGTTGCCTATGGCGCCGCTGTCCAGGGTGGGGTTCTCTCAGGAGACGAGGATACTGGTGAGTGTGTGCTATCTGCACTGTAGCAACCTCTATTTGTGCTTTGCGGCTCAATCGTCAGTTTGACTGAATCTGATCTGAAACCAATTCATTTCTTTACATAGGTGAACTTGTTCTGCTGGATGTCTGCCCCTTGACTCTTGGAATTGAAACTGTCGGTGGAGTCATGACCAAACTCATCCCGAGGAACACTGTTGTCCCAACCAAAAAGTCCCAAATCTTTTCAACTGCTTCCGACAACCAACCCACTGTCACCATCAAAGTATACGAAGGTGAGTATCGAGCACCATCAAGCATCTGGTTCTACTTGTCATTTAGGCAGTTTATTGTTTTCTGTTATACAGCTGATGTAAGATGGGAGAGTGAATTTTGTTTGGCAGCTTGCTGATTTCACTTTCTTTTGGTAGGTGAACGTCCTCTGACAAAAGATAACCATCTTCTGGGAACCTTTGACTTGACTGGGATCCCTCCAGCACCTCGTGGTGTTCCTCAGATTGAAGTAACCTTTGAAATTGATGTGAATGGAATCCTTCGCGTTACGGCTGAAGACAAGGGCACTGGCAATAAGAACAAGATTACCATCACTAATGACCAGAACCGACTGACCCCAGAGGAGATTGAAAGGATGGTGAACGATGCTGAGAAGTTTTCTGAAGAGGACCAGAAACTCAAAGAGCGCATTGATTCCAGAAATGACCTGGAGAGCTACGCTTATTCTCTGAAGAACCAGATTGGAGACAAAGAGAAACTGGGTGGTAAACTGTCATCTGAGGACAAAGAAGTCATTGAGAAAGCCGTGGAAGAAAAGATCGAATGGCTTGAAAGTCACCAGGACTCTGACATAGAAGATTTCAAAGCCAAGAAGAAGGAACTTGAAGAGATTGTACAACCGATCGTCAGTAAGCTATATGGAGGTGCAGGAGAAGCCCCAGTGCCAGAGCCAGAGCCAGAGGATTATGAGAAGGATGAATTATAATCTCAAAGTCTCCCAAGATGTTGATTTTGTAAATATTGGACTGACTTTATTGTCTGGGAAAGGATTTGGATGTTGGACTTAAATCTTGAATGTATGAGCGGAGTCTTCACTGCTGAGTGGAGTTAACATACTGGGCTCAATGGCTGCCCAACTGCTTTGCATTGCAGTTAGCGCATGAAATGTTTGAAGGGGAGTGTATTGGGGTGGGGGGGGGGAATAGTGGAGTAAAGGGGTTGGAACACAATTTTCTCCAAGTGCATAAAACATTTTTCTATTTATTTGGAATTGGTTGTTTGGTCTGTGTAAAATGTAGAAGATGTTTTCTACTGTAATTGACCAATAAATGTTATGTTTGATATGAATGCTCCTTTCCTCGTCTTGAAAATGCTCTATTGCGTTTAGAATGATTGCCGGAATGTTTTGAGATCTGTAGGATACACAATGTGGTGCCAAGCTTTTGACCTCACAGTATTTCTAACTATTTTGGCTACTTCTAACTTGTGATCAAACCAAGAATGATATCTGATCTAAGGACTTGTACTAGCGAAGAACCCAACTCAGTCCATTTTGATCAGGATGGGAACCTTGACAAAAGATTACCAGGTGTAATGATATTCAATAATAAATTGTTTTGATTTAGTGGCTTTCAGGTGGAAGCTTTATTGGTCATTGGACAAGTGATAGCTAACTTATTCTTTACAGTACAATAAGCCCTGTGGTCTTGGATGAAGAAAATACTTTTAGATTCTCAGTAAAGTACTACCCAACCAATAGAGGGTTCTAGGGTCATTGTAACAAAATGAGATTTAAAGACTTATTTGTAGAATTGTATCTGAAACCAAAAGGGAACTTTGGGAGCTATCATTAGTACTTGTTAAACCAGGATAGTTTTAATATGTGACAATGTTGAAAGAATGTAATGAATTGGGCAATGTAACATTTTAGCTGCAGGATGACCTGGTCTTTTGGAAAAGTTTCCCACCAGTACAGCAAATAGTGAGTATATGCCTCATGTTGCCCAAACTGCAAGATGTAAATGGCATCTACTCCCATTTGGAATTGGAACATCCCTACCACCCATCAATGTGCATGTATTTGGGGAAACTATTCTAAACTTACACACTGCTATGCAAAGTGTCTTTCCCAGATAGTAACCAGTGCAGTGTGTGCTAACCTTTACCTAATGCACAAGTTTTAAATGGCATCTGTACAATTTGAATTGTAGATGTGCAAACTCAACTTCAAGCTTGTAATGCGGTACCCAGATATTTTATAAATAAAAATGAAGAAAATGAATGGATGAATATTTATAATTTCTGAATTTCAATAAAATTGTGATTGTTTTTTTTCCTCCTACTACACTGAAAACAGAATAGCACTTATTCAAATTGGGTTGATTGCACTTAAGATAGAACTGTGAAAACAATTACACAGAAAGTTCCCAAATCAGAAATAATGAACAATGAAAAACAATGTTTTAATGAGCTGGACATCGCTGCCCTTTTGTCCACATGTAAACTTTTAAATGCAGCCATTTTCTGACCATGATGGTTTAAAATATCTTAAAGCTAGACAGACGATGGAAAACAAATGCACTGTTTTATAGGACGTCTTGGGTGAGTAGTTACAATTGGACCCCATTATAACAGGCTTCGGTATAGCAATGATTCATTTATAGTGCTGGCCTCAATTGGCTTGCTTCCCTTAATATGCTGCACTTGCTCAGAACATTGGAGTCCTGTAGCTTAGTGGTTAGAGCATTTGTCTCAAGTGAGAGAACCTAGGTGAAACGTTGGGCAAGATTCCTTATGCCACATACCTTTGTTTAGCGGGCAGTAAGTAGAAACCCAGTTAGTTGATTGGTGGATCACTTTTCCAGGGGTAATAAATACCTTTTAAAAAAAAAGTCACTCAATCCACAACTGGCTGTGTGCAATTGGCTGCTGGTTTCTCACACAAAGTGCAGTTGATTCACAGTATTCTGTGAAGTGCTTTGAGATGTCTTGAAGATATGATAAAGCGCTATATTAAATGCAAGGATTTTTTAATATATTATAGAAGACATGCCAGGATCAGCAGCCTCCCTTGCAGTTGCAGGAAACACCAGAGAGCAGTCACTGCTGACCAGCTGCTGGAAGTGACATCAGAGGTGACTTGACAACTCAAAACTAGTGGTTGTTTTTATAACCAGAGCCTGACTTTTAAACACCCAACTCACCGTGCTACATATATCAGGATCTAATGTATCACTGATCATCAAGCAGGGTAACATAGCAGTCATTGTAGATTTCCCCTCCAGTGTCCATCCCTCCAAATATCAAGCAGACATGGACAGTTGTCGGGGTATCTCTTTCACTCTTGCAGTGCTGATCAGGCCTCAAAGATTCCTCAGCCACTTCTCCCTTCGCAGTATCTTTGTCATTTTTGATTGTTTCACAAGGCCTGCTTGCTGCTTCTGTCCTGACTTTCCAGGGTAAGACACACATGGCATGATCCAGGCTCCTGGGAGGCAGGCTGGAGTCAAACTTTAATAGCATCCAGCAACGTCTTTCTGTGTGAATTGGGAAAAAAATGTTACTTCATATTAAGTACAGTATAGAAAAGTCCAAGATAGGGTTCTAAGCTGGCTAATGTACAACTATCAGTTTAATGAGGAAAATAATTTATATTTATTTGATTGAAGGCTTACTGTGAATGGTGGTGGAGTTCTGAAATGTCAGACCAATGCTGCTGGGTGTGCTTCCTCGTGATTCACAACCAATGGGAAGCACTTACCGATGTGGTACTTGTACATGCTGTTCAGTGCTCCTGTAGTGTCCATTCCGCCAAAGATGTAAATGTACTTTCCCAAGGAAACAGACGAATGAGCAGCACACCCAGCTGGGACATCTCCCTTCACTTTCAGCTTTTCCCATTTCATGGTAACTGAAGGCGCAAAATACACACTAAATAATGTCTGGTGCAACACATTTCCATTCATATTTATCAATTATGTGAGAAATAAAATAATTTCTTATTCAGGACCTACCTGTGTTGAGACTGTACATGTCATTGAGAAACTTGACCCCCGCTAATCCTCCATGGACAAATAACTTGCTACCAACAGCCACCATCACATGACCATGCCGTGGAGTTGGGCTCTTTCCTTCTGTTGATGGCTGAGACCAACTGAGTGAGGCTTTAGAAATTCAGTGCATTAATACTTTATAATTGATACATTTCGTAATCCTACATTTGATACAGCACCTTTTACGCCAGAAGGATGTCTCCAAGCGTTTCACAGGATACGCTATTGACTGTGTTTTGCAAGCAACCCCTTTAGTCTTCAGTACTCTTTACGTAAAGTACAGTGAAATCCCCCACTCGTTAACCAGTAAGAAATCAGCTGATCTCAGCGGGAACAGCAAATGGAGCGTTACAATTAATTAGCCTCAGAGTGTGGGACAGACAGGGGAAAGGTTCAACTGTGGGCAGTGCATAGAAGCGGTTGGTTTGGAGGAGGTGGATAGGATTTTTCACCAGTAAAATCAAAGTACAGATCTTATTGCCATGCTTTTGTCCCTTGTCCATGCCTTTGTCACCTTGGCTGGACTACTTTAACGCCCTTCACCGGTCTCTCCTCCTCCAGTATTCACAAAATCCAGTTCATTCAAAACTCCGCCACCTGCACCAAACTCCATACCCCGATTACTCCAGACCTTGCCAAATTCCACTGGCTCCATCTCAGAGAGGATCGACTTCAAGATCCTCACTCTAGTGTTTAAATCCCTCCATTCCTTGGCAGCCCTATCTCTAATCCCACAGCAGGTAGCTGCCTCTGCTCTACTGGGTCTGGCCTCCTCCAGGTCCCACAATTCCTCCGCTCCACCATCGGCGACCGTGAATGTGAACTGCGTTGTCCCAGAACAAGATCAGCCATAATCGTGACCTAATAAAATGGCAGAACAGGCTCAAAAAGCCAAGTAGCTTCCTCCTCCTGTACCTAACAAAATCTCTCATGAGGTAAAAGAGTTGTGCGTACTTGTATCAAATACATGCAGTTGGGTGTCTTGTACAGGCTCTGCTCCTTTGTCTCCCCCACCAAAAACATACAGGCAGTCTCCGATAGCTGCAGTGGAGCTGTGAAATGTCCGTGGAGTTGGGGGAGTCCCACTCACTGCCGGGCTTCTCCAAGCTCCCGTCTCTGATTCATTAAAAAGAAATTCAACCACCGGTTATTTTACAATAAATTACCATGGTTACTTGATTTACAAGAAATACAAAAGACAGCAGAATTTGGAGGTAAGGACAGGCCTGCAAGTAATAATAATAATCCTTGCATATAATATAGCGCCTTATCACGTCTTCGAGGCGTCTTAAAGCACTTTACAGAATATGCTGTAAAGTGAATTGACTATATTTTGTGGGTGAAACACAGCAGCCATTAATGCCCCACAAACAGTCGTGGATTGAGTGACAAAATTTTTTTTATAAAAAGGGATTATTACACCCGGAAAAGCGATCTGCCAATCCACTAACAACTGGTTCCTACTTACTGTTAGGTAAACAGGCGTGTGGAGTAAGGAAACTTGTCCAACATTTTGCCTTGCCCAGGAATCGAACCCAGGTCCACTCGCTTGTGAGGCAAATGCCCCGACCACTAAGCTACATGACCAAATCAAAGGAGCACTTGGATGTCAAAGTTTTCTTGTCCTTTCTCTGACCGAGCTTGTGAATGACAGAAGGACATCAGCGAGGTACGGAAATTGGTCGTGAAATGTAACTTTACCAAAGTTCAAAACTTGAACGCAGTTCCTGTTTCCACATTGATCTGCGCCACCAAACAGCCACAGATTGTCAGATCTGTTTGCGGGAATAAAGGTGCAATGCTCGTAACGTGGCAACAGCCCCTCCCATTCTGGGATGTTCCACTCAAGCGTGTCTATGTGAGAAGAGGAGCAAAAAAAAATCAGCAAATGTTCACTCAGGGGTTAATAAGCAGGAGGTAATCTAGAAGTAAATGACAGGAGTTTAACACAAACCAGGAACCATACTGTTCTTTGCTGAGATTCACACAACAACTCATTGGGACATGCTAAGATTAATGCTACATGTTCCAGATGTGTTCTGACCACACCATTGGCAATAGGAATTTAAATTTATACAGCACCTTTCACACAGCATGAACTTCTCAAAGCACATATCAAACATTATTGTGAGCACTGAGTAAGTAGGAAGGGAGAATCAAGCATTATAGAATTATACAGCACAGAAGTATAATTACAGTAAGCTTCCCTTTTAGAGAAAGTGAGCCCAGTCAAGCAAATGGGTTTTGGTTTGTTTTGCACATAGGGCCAGTGCAGTACTTGCTCTCTCTCTCTGCTCAGGGCACAAGATATAATCATAGAATTAGTAATTTCGGCCCATCGTATGTCTGTACCGGCTCTTTGAAAAGAGCTATCCAATTCAATTCCACTCGCCCACGCTCTCCCCATAGCCCTGCAAACTTATCCTCCCCAAATAATTATCTACTTCTCTCTTAAAAGTTGTTATGTAATCAGCTTCCACCACCCTTTCAGGCAATGCATTCCAGATCCGAACAACTCGATGTGTGAAAACATTTCTCCTTACCTCTCCTGTTTCTTTTAACAATTATTTTAAATCAGTATCCTCGAGTTACTGACCCACCCGCCAGGGGAATTAGTTTCTCCTTGTTCACCCGATCAAATCCCCTCATAATTTTGAAAACTTCTATTAAGTCTCGTCTTAACCTTCTCTGGTCCAAGGAGAATAATCCTAGCTTCTCTAGCCTCTCCTGATAACTGAAGTCCCTCATTCCTGGTACCATCTTGGTAAATCTCCTTTGCACCCTCTCCAATGCCTTGACATCCTTCCTAAAGAATAGTTCAGAAATCACTGAAAAATGACCGGCAACATTCCATGCAAACAAATAATAACAAAATTAAGGCGCTGAACAGTTGGGGATCAGACCCAAGCTTAGGCGGAGGTCAGGGTTGGAGTGAGCGAGGGCAGAGAGATAGGAATGCAGCAGAAGGCATGGTCGAAAAGGAGGATCTTGAATTGTGCCTTGAATAAAGCAAGGGAGGGAGCAAGGTGAACTGTGGGATGAAGTTCCAGGGGTCGGAGCAGAGAGGCTGAAAGCCTGGCTGCCAATGGTAGGGCGTATCAGGCGGGAGTCACGGAGCAGGGTGGAGCCTGCTGAGCGGACAGGTTGATAGGGGGTCAGCAGGTCAGAGATGTAGGAGGGAGCAACGCCGTGGAGAGCCTTGAAAGTGAGGATTTTGAATTCTATCCTCTGAGGGATGGGGAGCCAATGGAGCCTGGCGAGGTTAGGGGTGATGGTGTGGGAGAGCACATAAGCTGCAGAGTTCGGGATAATCTGCAGCTTGTGGAGGGAAGAGTTGGAGAGGCCGACAAGGAGGGAGATTCCGTAATCGAGCCTTGAGGTGATGAATGCATGTATGAGGGTTTCGTACATAAGAGATCATTTTACTTAAGAAAGATTGTACTATTATGAAATCTGCCTTAGTTAACATGATTAATTTGTGGAGTTCTTACCCAGCTCCAAGATGTGGGCATCAGAGAAGCTGCCATTAGGGTTTGCACCTCCCACTATAATGACCTTCCCTTTCCCAGAACTGTGCAGAGCGACTGTGAGAGTATGTCCAACTCGAACTCCTGGGTTCTCTCCTTTCGGTACAAGAGTGTACCTACAGAGGGCACAAATAGCAAGAAGTTTGTGAGAAGTCAGTGATGTTACGTACAAGCAAACAATCTTCAAACAATGGGATTGTATCATAGATATTCCCAGCATATGGGCAGTAATCATCCCTGAGAGCTATCAAAATCAGCTGTTCTGCTGAATTTCTCCCCAAATAAACTCTTTAAGAATCTTTTCTCCAACTCCCCAAAAAGCATGAAGCTTCCTTCCCCTTTAAAATGAGCTGTGCTAGTGATGGAGATGTGGGATGCTTTGTTTCAGTTTCTCAAACAAATGGTCCATCCTCTTAAACAATATTCATTGTGGAGTTGATGGAGGACAACCACATTGTTTCAGACCACCTACCATATTGCTTTCTGGGGACATTCCTCCGGTTCTAAGACTGCTATCAACTCCATCACCTCTTCCCAATAAATCTGGAATAAAGTCAGCAAGTTTTGAATCATCTAAACTTACAGAAAACACATTCTGTATAAATAGCAGGTCCTTCACAATAATGTAATAATAATCCTACATTTGATACAGCACGTTATCACGTTGAAACACAGTCAAATATATTTTTAAAGCCACAAGTTACTCCATGGCACAGCATCTTGGAAGCACCCCAACCTATATGCTAAGATCAACCAAGAATATTGAAAAGTCTGAAAGTGTTTCACAGATAATTGTACTTAAGCAGACTCTTTCATGTAAAATAAAACATCTTGAGAGCGTTTTAACAATCTGACCCCGGGGGCGAGATCCTGAGACAGGCCACACCTTGTTGTAAGAGGAAGTGATGGGAGACTGATGAAAGTAGATGTCGGGACGATGAGGAGAAACAGAAACCAGGAGGGAAAACGCCACGATTTATTTGACAACAGCAGCAGCAGCGGGAAGGCAGGGTTTGAAGGAGAGGACGACTCCTCTTACGGTATTTGTTTTTGGCGTCTGACACAGGTGGAAACCCATCACCGTCGCTTAAGAGCATCCAAACCCAAACTGAGATCTCTGTGCATTCCCACCAGCACAAGGGAATCCCAGAGACAGATTGTTGGACCGGAATGCGCTCGCGCTCTCCCCCTCTCTCGCTCTCCCTCCCTGGAGGGGCGCGTCCTGGCGTTTGATGCAGCGCCTCGTCACATCACGTTGTTGAGACGTCACAGAGCGCTTCACGGAATAGACCGCAAAGTGTAGTGACTGTGCGTTTCGTGGGCGAAACCCGGCACAGCCAATCGCGCACAGTGGCGATCCCACAAACAGAGGTGGATTGAGTGACCAGATTATTATACAGTTTGTGGGGGGGAAGGGGGGGATTATTATAACCAACTTCCTGCTTACTACCCGGTAAACAAGAGAGGAATTGCTTACCTAACTGCAGGGAGTATTAGGCTCAGGCTGCAGGAAGAAGCACAGGCCGCTCACAGCCCCCCCCCCCCCTCCCCCACCTGTTGCTATAGCAACCGCCCCCTCCCGTTGCTATGGGAACCGCAATGCCCCCCCCACCCACACACACGGGTGTCGCCTCACGCTGTGGCTCAGCCGCCAATCAGGAGCCACAGGGCGGGCGGGAGGACGCGGAGCGGCTCGAGCCTTTGGCGAGGCACCGGGAGGAGAGGCGGCGGGCGGGAGACCGGGGGAGGCGGCTTCTTTCTTTCTTCCCCTCCCTCTCGAGAGTGTGAAGGTCAGGCCTCACGCGCGCGCCATTCCCCGGGACTCTTCGCTCCGCTCCAGAGACGAGCGGAAACTCGTCACCGGGGCCTCAGCTCAGGCTCGGTCTCGGGGGCGAAAAAAAAACCCCAGTCCCAAAATGGCGCCCCTGGACCTGGAGAAGTACGTGGAGATCGCCCGACAGTGCAAGTACCTCCCGGAGAACGACCTGAAGGTGAGAACGACCTGAAGGCCCCACTCGCGCGCTCTCTCTCTCTCTCCTCACCCCGCTCCGCAGCCCCGGGAAAATGGCTCCAACCTGAGGTGTTTCTCTCTCTCACTCCGCGCCTCCCCTTAGTTCCGGGCCTTCAGCGTCTGCAGCGGCTTCAGTATCTTCCAGCCAAGCCTCCGTACAGCAGCGGTGACCGGCGGGTCAGGGCCGGGCCGGGGTGGGGTCAGGGGGCCTCTCTAGCCGACTCCAAACCCAAGGCGATGCTGTTGGGTCGGTCTGTCGAGCGGACCTGTCACTGTGAGCAGCCTCTCCCGCTTCCTGCTCCGTTTGTACCACTTGTCAAACCCTCTCTTCATCTCATCTCACCCCATCTCCACCCCCTCCCTCCCCGGGTCCTTCCTGCACTTGTACTCCCAACTGTAATAACAATAATTAATAATAATCCCTGCATTTGATATCGCGTCATTGTCACGTCTTCAAGACGCCCCAAAGCGCTTCACAGAATATACAAGACTATGTTTTGTAGGCGAAATCTTGCTCTGTAACTGTAATTTAAGCGCCCAGACACTACCCTGCATGAAGGGCTCTGTATAGGTGCAAATTGTTGTTGTAACCTCGATCTTCTTTTAACCAGTGTTTTTTTAATGAGCAGCAATCTCTGATTCACTCTTATTGTCGGTAAATGTTTTATAACATCTGGCTTTCAAACTCTTAATGTGCAGTTGAGGAACCTCTCTCCCCCACCCCTTATCTTCCCCAAAAAGAATCACAATTTTGTTGGTCTCCAAAATATCTATCAGGAGCTTTTTTTTCTCTGCAAACTGCTTTGAGTCCTGTGTTTTGCTTTTAATGTGGTTGTAGTTTGCACACCCAAGGAAGCTTTCAAAACACTGCACTGAGATGCTGATTTTAAGTTTCTGTTCATTTTCTAGCGATTATGTGACTACGTGTGTGACTTGCTGTTGGAAGAGTCCAATGTGCAGCCAGTTTCTACGCCAGTTACAGTTTGTGGGGACATACATGGACAGGTAACAAGTACTTTATTTCTCCCCGTCCCTCCCTCTTCTGGAGGTGTGACCTAATTTTGGAGTTTAGGTCAGAGTGTTTGTGTTTGGGTCCTTACTCGAATTGTTGCAATTGGCCTCAGTGTCCTTGGTATTTGAGGGGTCCAGGCATCCATTCTATTATTCTCATTGCTATCCACTGACACTTACATGCATGTGTTGTGCAGTTGAGATTGATTTGATACTATAATAATAATAATACTGTACTGTATTGATACTACTGTATAGTTGAATACTGTATAGCCCACTGATGGATGACATAGGTTCACACACCAGTGATTTGCACTTGATGCATTGGACAGTTGCAGGACCGATGCTCCAGCTCGAGTCTGAACTTAAAGTGATATTTTGGAGATTGAATGTAAACTTTGCTTCTGATACATATACTTCAGTGTTTTTAACCAATCCCTACACAACCATTGCAAGTCTTAGAGTGATCCATAAATAATTTGAATTGTTATTGCCATTTCTTGTTGCATAGTCTACTTCCAGCTATCAATTGCTCTGTATGGAATTTTTCCATGAGCAGTAAATTCTGAGCTGAGATTCCTATGGTGCCTGCTAGCCTTTTTAATAGGGGTGAGGGAAAAGCAGCATATGTAGGCACGAAGGGCAAACGCACTTAAGATAAATCTTCCCAATGAGTCAGAGGATAATTAATTATATTGCAGAGATGAGGGAGGTTCTTGGTTTGAACTTCGTTCTGGGCTATTTCTGAGCCAGATTAGTAGTATTTGCTCTGAAAACTGCAGTCTGTGAAATCTAGTGACCATTCTTACCTATATGAATGCCTGAGGGCCTGCGAATGTGAGAGACCGAACACCACTAATTTAGTGGCAAGTAACTGTAAATATTCCCAAGCAGAATTTAAGTGGTTTCATCAAGGGTTAAATAAGGCTGACACATTTATTTTGTCCTTAGTTTGTGATGTCCAAAGGTTTGCCCCGTCGTCCCCTAAATTTGTCTCATCACCAAGATATTACTACTTCACTGAAGAAATAATGGTGAAATATACTTACAAATGCCTGACATTTACTTTTTCAGTTACATTAGTTATTTATGGATTAAAGTAGTTTTTTCAGCTTGTATTTTGAAATGAGCTTTTTGCTTTACCAAAGTACTATCCTACACTTGAATATAGTGTGAAAAGTAATAATCAAATTGTCTTTGTCATGTATCAAGTTTAACGGAAATGAATATAAATACTGTACTGCAAGCTTTGAGATTTTATATCTTGTACTCCTCAAATGGTTAGTTTCACATCTATTCTCATGTTCCAAAATAACTTGAAATAAGTGACCAAGATTGATAACTGTTTTTAATAACTGTTTATGAACTGCATAATGCACATTCCCCCAATTTGTCGTATAGAAAGTTTATAGTGCTTTTGTTGCTCAAAAACACTATTATTTCAAACATCTGCAGTTGTAGTATTATACAAACTGCAAAATGCTGTATTGGTCTTAAAATAAAATCACTGTTTGCAATGGTAATTATTTCTTTTGTACTTTGCGATGTTTTGATTGATTATCAGCTGTAAAGATGCAAGTTTTAAAATAGATTAGCTTTGTTTTATAAAAGGGTTTGTATTCAATTCATAGCATAACCTACACCTTTTGATGTCTTTGCAGTTTTATGACTTGGGTGAGCTGTTCAGAACTGGGGGTCAAGTTCCTGACACAAACTACATATTTATGGTAAGTTTTTTTTGTAAGATATCTTTGTAACATATTCGACTGTATCTGTGGGTGTATTTTTTAAAAAAAATACTATTTCCCTGAATGTGATTGAAACCCGTGCTATAAATAGTGTTTTCCTTCCAGCCTGGTTAGTAAACTTCACTCCATCTTTACTACAAAAGTTCGGACCTATTTGCACATTGATTTGTGATCTCAGTGTTAGTCAATCCTACCTCCTGTATAGGTCAGTTCCCGTGGGTAACTTGTGGCAGTATGAGACTGTCTGATATTACACTCTGAAACTGAGGTTTAAAGAGAAGCTGCTTGACGATATTCTTGTCTGATCATTGATTTTGTAGTTCTGCAGGAGTTAACTGCTTTCAGTCCCATGTATTTCTGGCAGGCAAGCAACACTGTAAGGTGCTGAGCTTTGTAGATGTGGTTGTATTTGCCTCGCAAGTGAGAGACCTGGGTTCTATTCCCGGCAGGGTGAAATGTTGGGCAAATTCCCTTACTCCACATGCCTCTGTTTACCATAGCAGTAAGAAGGAACCCAGTTGTTAGTTGATTGATAACAGTCTCTTAAAAAAAAAATTTGTGCACTCAATCCACGACTGTTTGTGGGACACTGCTGAGCGCAATTGGCTGCCGCGTTTCGCCCACAATTATACAGTCAATTCACTTTACAGTATATTGTATGATGGGCTTTGAGGCGTCTAGAAGACGTGAAAAGCACTATATCAAATGCAAGGATTACTATTATTCAGCTTACTGTTATTTTTCAAAAAAAATTCAACTCTGTGTTCTTGTAACCATAACAGGGTGATTTTGTTGACCGAGGATATTACAGCCTTGAAACTTTCACCTACCTTCTCGCGTTAAAGGCAAAATGGCCTGACCGTATCACACTCCTTCGAGGAAATCATGAAAGCAGACAGATCACACAGGTCTACGGGTTCTACGGTAAGCTGTAAGGTGAAAAACACACGACCTGTGAAGGGGGATTTTGATAAGGAATTGGCATTGATCAACCAATAACGGTTTAAACACATTTTGTTCAGTTATTGTATTTTGACCCTAATGTGTTCAAGTAAACTTGTATTTTGTTTTAAACAGATGAATGTCAAACAAAATATGGAAATGCTAATGCTTGGCGATACTGTACCAAAGTCTTTGACATGCTAACAGTAGCAGCTGTAAGTACATAATAATAATACACGCTCGTATGACGCCATTGTAGATATTTGTGATGTTCAACAGCGAACGAGAGGGGAGGGGGTCTTTCACATACCCATGAGTTGTGCAGGAGCTACCATTGCTTGTGGAATACCCCCATCCTCCCTGTCCTCCACCCCCACTGATCCCAACCCCCAGCTCGGGTCCAAATCCCTGACTGTCCAGTGCCTTTGGGATGTCCTCCTGAAAGGCAATGTGTAAATGTAATTTGTTGTTGCCACGTCACTCAGTCTAGGTCGAAAGGCAATAATGGGAACCTCAGCGTGTTTCACTGAGTCTAGAGGTTGGATAGGAGTCAGACAGGATATGTTGAGAGACTTAGACCTTGATGTAGTCCATGCTTTGTTCGGGAATGGTTGATTTAGACGGTGAGTTTAACAGATGATTCATTTATCTTTTTTTTAGTTTGTTGGGCTGACTATATGTGGATTGCGCGTGTTGCTAAAACTAAAACCTTTTTTTTGGAATGAGCTTTAGTGATCTAGAAGCCTTCTAGATCACTGAAGTGGGAAGCCTTCAAGGGGGAGATAGTTCGGGGACAGAACAAATGCATTTGCATGAAGGTGAATGGGACGTCCTCCCGACGCGAAAGGCACTCAATAAATGTAATGTTGTTGTTGTTGGTAGGGCATCAAAAGCTCCCTGGATGAGTAAGGAAATTGGGATTAAAATGAAACAAAAAAAAGAGGCTAATGATAGGTCAAAAATACAGAAGATAATCAAACAGAATATAAAAAGTGCAAAGGAGAACTAAAAAAGGAATTAAGAGGGGCAAAGAGATTGTATGAGAAAAGATTAATGGGTAACATAAAAGGAAACCCTAAGGTATTTTATAAGCATATAAAGGGTAAAACAAAGGAAAGGTGGGGCCGATTAGGGACCAAAAAGGAAATCTTGTGGAGGCTGAAGTACTGAATGAATACTTTGCTTCTGTTTTCACTAAAGAAGAGGATGCAGCCAATACCACAGTAACGGAGGAGAGGGTAGAGAAATTGGATAGGATAAAAATAAACAGAGAGAAGGTACTAAACAAGTTGACAGTGCTCAAGGTAGATAAGTGACCCGGTCCCGACGGGATGCATCCTAAAATAATGAGGTAAGTTAGGGTGGAAATAGCAGTGGCTCTGGCCACAGTCTTTCAGTCCTCCTTCAACACTGGGGTGGTGCCAGAGGACTGGAAGGTTGCAAATGTTACTCCCCTGAACAAGAAGGAAGAGAAGAATAAATCCGGGAACTACAGGCCAGTCATCTTAAAGTCAGTTGTGGGGTAACTTCTAGAGACGATAATCCGGGACAAAATAAATTTTTACTTGGAAAATATGGGTTAATATTTGTTAAAGGCAAATCATGTCTGACAAACCAGATTTTTTTGAAGAAGTGATGGAAGGGGTGGTTGAAGTTAGTGCAGTTGATGTAGTATATATAGATTTTCAAAAGGCGTTTGATAAAGTGCCACATATTAGACTTGTTAGCAAAATTGAAGCCCATGGTATTAAAGGGACAGTTGCAGCATGGATACAAAAATGTCTGGGAGGCAGCAAGCAGTAATGGTGAACTGTTGTTTTTCTGATTGGCGGGAAGTGTGCAGCGGTTTCCTCCAGGGGTCGGCATTAGGACCACTGCTTTTTGTTAAATATATATAAATGATCTGGGTATAGGGAGCACAATTTCCAAGTTTGCAGATGATACAAAGCTGGGAAAAGTAGTAAACTGTGAGGAGGATAGTAGCAGACGGCAAGAGGACATAGACAGACTGCTGACGATGCAAACTCATTGCTTGTCGGCCTCCCCAACTCCTCCCTCCACAGGCTGCAGATCATCCAGAACTCTGCAGCCCGTGTCCTCTTTACAAATGTAATTTTGTTGTTGTTGAAATGGGCAGACACGTGGCAGATGAAATTTAATGCAGAGAAATGCAAAGTGATGCATTTTGGGAGGAAGAATGAGCAGAGGCAATATAAGATAGATGGTACAATCTTAAAAGAGGTGCAGAGAGACCTGGGGGTTCACATAAGCAAATCTTTGAAGGTGGCAGGAAAGGTAGATAAAGCTGTTAAAAAAGCATACAGGTTGCTTTATGAACAGGGGCATTCAATACAAAAGTAAGGAGGTTATGATGAACCTTTATAAAATACTGATTAGACCTCAGTTCTGGGCACCACCCTTTAGGAAGGATATCAAGGCCTTGGAGATGGTGCAAAGCAGAATTACCAGGATGGTACCAGGAATGAGGGACTTGAGTTATGTGGAGAGACAACAACAACAACAACAACAAGATTCCATTTATAGAGCGCCTTTCACGTCAGGAGGACGTCCCAAGGCGCTGCACAGTTGGGTCATGACCCGAGCAGGGGGGAAATGGTCAGGGTGAGGGGAGGGAAGGGAGGGAGCGAGGAGGGGGGAAATGGTCAGGGTGAGGGAAGGGAGGGAGCAAGGAGGGGGAAATGGTCAGGGTGAGGGAAGGGAGGGAGCAAGGAGGGGGAAATGGTCAGGGTGAGGGGAGGGAAGGGAGGGAGCGAGGAGGGGGAAGAGAGTCGAGAGGGGAGCTGAAGGCACGGTCAAAGAGAAAGGTTTTTAGACCGGCCTTGAAGGAGGAAAGGGAGGAAGCAAGGCGAAGGCACTGGGGGATGGAGTTCCAGAGCCTGGGGCTGAGAGGCTGAAGGCCCGACCACCGATGGTAGGGCGGTTGGGGCGGGGGACGTGGAGCAGACCAGAGCCAGAGGAACGGAGGGTACGGGCAGGTAGGTAGGGGGATAGTAGGTTGGAGAGGTAGGAGGGAGCAAGGCCGTGAATGGCCTTGTAGGTGAGGATGAGGATCTTGAAATCAATCCTCTGGGGGATGGGGAGCCAGTGGAGGCGAGCGAGGGTGGGAGTGATGTGGTCGCGAAGCCTGGTGCGGGACAGTACACGAGCTGCAGAGTTCTGAATGACCTGCAGTGTGGAGGGAGGTGGCGGGAAGGCCGGCGAGGAGAGAGTTCCCATAGTCCAGCCTTGAGGTGACAAAGGCGTGGACCAGGGTTTCAGCGGCGTGAGGGGTGAGGTAGTGCCGTAATCTGGCGATATTCCGGAGGTGATGGAAGGCGGTGCCAGTTGTAGTGCGGATGTGAGGGAGAAAGGACAGCTCAGGGTCGAACAAAACGCCGAGGTTCCTGACTGGCTTTGAGAGGTGGAGAGTGCAGCCTTGGATGCTGATGAAGCTAGGGTTGTTCTCCTTGAGCAGAGAAGATTAAAGGGAGATTTAATGGGGTTGTTCAAAATTATGAGGGGAATTTAATAGAGTGAACAGGGAGAAACTGTCACCACTGGCGGGTGGGTCAGTAACCAGAGGGCACTGATTTAAGATATTTGTCAAAAGAACCAGAGTGGAGATGAGAAATTTCTTCACGCAGCGAGTTGTTTGGATCTGGAATGTATTGCCTGACAGGGTGGTGGAAGCAGATTCGATAACAACTTTCAAGAGAGAAGTGGATAGATATTTGTGGAGGACAAATTCGCAAGGCTGTGGGGAGAGAGTGGAGGAGTGGGATTAATTTGGATAGCTCTTTCAAGAGCTGTTCTAATTGAAGCTCTTCCTATTTGTTGTCTCACTAGTTGATAGACGAGCAGATCCTGTGTGTGCACGGGGGGCTTTCTCCTGACATCAAGACTCTCGATCAAATCCGAACCATCGAGCGTAACCAGGAGATCCCACACAAAGGAGCGTTCTGTGACCTGGTTTGGTCCGATCCTGAGGACGTAGACACCTGGGCCATCAGTCCTCGTGGAGCAGGCTGGCTCTTTGGGGCCAAAGTTACCAATGAGGTAAATTGTTGCACTATGTGTCTCAGTACATTAAGTCTGGTGGGGTTGGGGGTCTGTATAACATTAGACTGCTGTACATTTCATATGAGTAGAGAGTGAACGCAAAAGGGTAGCTATCAGTACACACTGTTCACTGAACCAAAATTGCAACTGAACATCAGTTCACCCTGAGATTGATTGCCTTGTAAATGTTTCTCTTTTCTTCTCTAGTTTGTTCACATCAACAACTTGAAACTGATCTGTCGAGCACATCAACTAGTACATGAAGGATATAAATTCATGTTCGATGAGAAGTTGGTGACTGTCTGGTCTGCTCCAAACTACTGTTACCGCTGTGGAAATATCGCCTCAATCATGGTCTTCAACAATGTAAATTCAAGGGAGCCAAAGTTGTTTCGTGCAGTTCCAGATTCAGAGCGTGTAATTCCACCTAGAACGACAACACCCTACTTCCTTTAAAATATTCCCCCATCCCATCCCAACCCCTCATCCCGAATAAACTTTTCTTAAAATACAGTGCACACAATGGCCTGTAACTAGGCAATGTTCAAGATGTAGAATTTCAACTATTCTATCAAATATTTTAAATGGCTAAATTGAATAAAGTGGTCTAAAGGGGCTGCCTTTTTTTTCCTTTGTTTTCCATGCTAGCAAGATATTGCGAAGCTGATTTATGTGCTCTGATAACTAAAAGTTTGTACATTAAAATAATTGTATTGATCATTTTTCAAATTTCATTGTATTTTAATATAGTAATATGGTGAATACAATCCGCATAGGTTAAGATATTGGAAATAAACTGCTTTATTATTAACTTGAATGTTTACTGCCCTTTCTAATATTACTCTGCTAATTTGATACCAAATGTCAGTGATGGTGCATTCTTTTACAGTGAAAATTCAGGCAATTAAATACAGTATGCTATACACTGAAACGTGCCATGAACCCCTCTATCTACCAGGCTATTAATTGTTTATTGGGCATAATTTGTCCATCAATCGTTTGGCCTGGTATGACCAGATTGAGGTAGGTTTTTGTGTGCGCGTATGTTTGTTATAAAGTTCCTTCTTTTTAATAACATGGAAATTTCACTTTGAACAAGCTTCTTCTCTCATTCATTGATCCTCTGCATCCTTGCTTTTACACATTATCCTTAAACACTAATGTAGCAAACTTTACAAAAACTTTCAGCTGTGGAAAGTGATAATGCAAGGAAATGGATAGGCATTCCTCCAATCATTCACCTTGATTACTGAAATCCAACTTTAGACTTCTTGTGACAAAAGGAGAGCACAGTGAGGATAGGTTATTGCTTGAAGCAAGAATCAAGTTGCACAGTCATCCCAACAGCTATGTGAGAATAAAGCTGTGATGGCTCTGGATAAGTTGTTCTACGGTTACTGTCATTATCTGGTGATCATGGGGAGCTGAAACTGAATTTGGGTAGAGATTATCCTGCGACATGGCACTATAATTTGAGACAGGCAAAGGTGTATGTGATGAAAGCACAATCCCTATTAAACTCCATGGAGGGTGATTGCATTGGAACATTTCAAGAGGGAATGAAATGGATATTTGCAGAACACATTGGTTGACTAGCCATGTTGCAGGAGTGGTGTGTGATTATGTTTTTTTTTTCCGTTTTTGATAATCGCTTCTGTTAGTCATTTTTTTCCTTCCGACAAATTATTTGCCTTGAAAGGTTAAGTGTCTAAAGTGAGTATAGTATGTACTTTTGGGATAAATGGGTTGTGGGAGGAGCTAGTTTTGAGAGTGCTCTTCCTACTTCAATGTAAATGCTTTGAGATCTAGCTAACTCTTAAGATGTTGTTCGCCTCCAATGAACAAGGTGGTGAGCCCTAGATACTATATTAAAACCAGGTTTGCTTGCTTGAGAGAAATCATATTTTTATATCTTATGTCTAGGGAAATACTTTGAACAGAGCACATTCCCCCCAGACTGTATTTCCCCTTCAGCATGTGTTTTTTGAAAGGTTCTAATTGTGTCTCTCTGGTCCTCCAAATTTAATTCTTGCGCAAAAAACCTTTTTGGTCCACCGGATCTTGTTGATCTTCATTCTTCTTTTAAAAACTTGAGATCGACCCTTTCAATTGTTTTATTGTCATGCTGTGGCCCAGAAGGATGGACCTTGACAGAGCCAGTTGTATTCTGCTGATCAGCTTTGTAGATGATTACAACTACAAGAAGCCCCAACTGACATTATTGGGCAAGTTACGATGCTTACATCTGCCGGTGTCGAATGCAAAGTGCACAGCTATTTTGAATTGTTTTTCAAATGTCAGTGACGTACAGGAAAATAGATCTGGTCAGGAGTTTATTTTAGGCATGTGGGAGACCAATATCTTGTAGCTCATGTACAGCTACAAAAATCCGCAGATATTCAAAGGTAATCATGCCAAAGTTTTTGGTGAGACTATTGATGTTGCATAAATAAAAACAAGTTGCTGGGAACACTCAGCAGGTCAGGCAGCATCTATAGAGAGAGGAAAAGGGAGTTAATGTTTTAGGTCATCCTTTCATCAGAACTCTTTATTCTGAATGTTCCCAGGGACTTCTGGTTTTATTTCAGATTTCCAGCATCTGCAGTATTTTGCCTTTTGTCTATTGATGTTGCACTTTGTCACAGTCATGGAGCACTGATGGACAGGTTGGAGCGAAAACAGCAAAATGGTTCCAAGGTATAACTGCTTAATTGTGCATTGTTCTGCAGAATCACAAATTCAGAGATTTATATAATTGTGCCCCTTTGTATTACCTGTACAGTGATCTTCATACTTGTAATAAGCATTGTGATCAGTTTCCTATAGATTATCCTCTCCATAGACTCCAGTATGCTCTTTGCTTTCCACCTGCTGCCACATGCAAAGATAATGCTTTGAATGGTCATTTGATTTGTCCTGACAGTTTCTTATTAATGCTTTTTTTAGTACTTATGTATATTACTGTACACATTTTTCAAATTAAATAGCAAGCCTTTTAGTGTTTAACAGCTTGAATGTTTTCTGTGAGATTCTCCTGCTGTCTGCTTGCAAATTTGAACTTGATTATGACAAGACAATTGATAAATATTTTGAACAGCAAGGTCTCAGAACTCCAGTGGTCGCAGCGAAAACTGCTATTGATCATTACTCATTTCCTTGTTTGTCATTGTGACAAAATGTGTTGTTATAATGTTTGCAAGCTCATTCTATAAAAAAAAGTCGCACCAAACAACCATGAAAATGAAAGACCAATTTTATTTGGGGTATGGTTGGCCAGGAGGGGAGGGGAGGGGGGAGGAGAGAGAGAAACTCCCTTCTCTTTTCGAATAGTATTATGAGATCTTTAATGTCCACCCGAACAACAACAACAAGATTCCATTTACAGAGCGCCTTTCATGTCTGGAGGATGTCCCAAGGCGCGGGACAGTTGGGTCAGGACCCGAGCATTGGGGGGAAACCGAACACTCAGATGGGATCTTGGTTTGACATCTGATCTGAAGCAGTACATCTCTGACAACGCAACGTACCCCCAGCGCTGACGGCATTGGAGTGCCAATTGAGATTAGGTGACTTCAAGATCATAAAAGTTTTAACAACAACAACAAGATTCCATTTATAGAGCGCCTTTCGCGTCGGGAGGACGTCCCAAGGCGCGGGACAGTTGGGTTGGGTTTAAGACACAAAAAGCAATATAAGACTCTTGGAAAGAGCTAACCACATAGCGCCACTGCCCTGTCCCTTTCACCCCAAATTATATGTTTTTTTTTAAATATGAATTTGCAATAAAATATCAAGTCTTAATTCCCTTTCAGAAGCTGCTCTGGGATTGCGCTGCGAGCACAGCCTGAGCACATGCTGTGTTTCGCCGCTGGGTGGCGCCGCGCCGCGCCGCTCTGCCTGCCCTGCCCTGCCCTGCCCTGGCCTGGCCTTCCCGCCCGGGCCGTGATTGGCTGCAGGTTTCCAGGCACCCTCGCGCAGCTGTCAGATCGGGAGACAACCTAACTTGGGTCGCCTTGTGACGCAGGTGATTGACGTGCGCATCGACCACAGAAGGACCGACCTGGGCGGAGGGGGCGGAGCGCTGGGTGGGAGCGAGGAGACGAGCGGCCAATAGGAGGGCGGGGAGGCGAGTAAAGTTAGTGTGAGCGAGGAGTAGTAAAAGCTCTGCGCTGCGCGCGCGGACAGGCGGGCGGGCGGCACGAGCGGCCTAACGGTTCTCGGTAGCTCAGCCCGCGCTCGAGACGCCGAGCGCACAGCGACAGGGAACAGAGGCGGAGAGCAAACTGCCACCAGCGATCATACGTTAAATACAACCGCCGCGGCTCCGGTTTGTGGAGACGGAGGGAGAGTCAGTCGCCCCCCCCCCCCCCCACCCGCCCTCCCCTCAGACACCGACACGGGAGTGAGGAGCGACCGCGAGAAGGTAAGTCACGGGGCCGCTCACGGCGAGATGGCGCTGCCAGAGACAGGACGTCCCTCCTTCCCTCTCTCTCTCTCTCTCCCCGTGCCCCCCTCTCTCCCCGTGCCCCCCCTCTCCCCGTGCCCCCCCTCTCTCCCCGTGCCCCCCCTCTCTCCCCGTGCCCCCCCTCTCTCCCCGTGCCCCCCCTCTCTCCCCGTGCCCCCCCTCTCTCCCCGTGCCCCCCCTCTCTCCCCGTGCCCCCCTCTCTCCCCGTGCCCCCCTCTCTCCCCGTGCCCCCCCTCTCTCCCCGTGCCCCCCTCGCTCCCCGTGCCGCCCCTCCCCTCCCCCTCCCCGTGCCCCCCTCTCGCTCCCCGTGCCCCCCCCCTCTCGCTCCCCGTGCCGCCCCCCCCTCTCGCTCCCCGTGCCGCCCCCCCTCTCGCTCCCCGTGCCGCCCCCCCCTCTCGCTCCCCGTGCCGCCCCCCCCTCTCGCTCCCCGTGCCGCCCCCCCCCTCTCGCCCCCGTGCCGCCCCCCCCCTCTCGCCCCCGGTGCCGCCCCCCCCCTCCGCCCCCGGTGCCGCCCCCCCCCTCTCGCCCCCGGTGCCGCCCCCCCCTCTCGCCCCCGGTGCCGCCCCCCCCCTCTCGCCCCCGGTGCCGCCCCCCCCTCTCGCCCCCGGTGCCGCCCCCCCCTCTCGCCCCCGGTGCCGCCCCCCCACCTCTGTTCTGACAGTACAAGTACAATTAACATAGTTAATTTTACTCTAATGGAAACTTGATAATATTAATTTACCCCCCACACCTAGTTACCTTGCAGTAAGTAGGAAATGATTGGTGGATTGCTTTCTGGGGGTAATATTCCATTTAAAAAAAACCATTTGGTCACACAATCCATGACTGTTTGTGCACACTGCTGTGCGCATTTGCCTGCCGTGTTTTGCCTACAAAAAACAGTCAATTCATTTTATGGTATATTTGTGAAGCGGTTTGAGACGTCTCAACGATGTGATAAGGCGCTGTATCAAATGCAAGGATTATTATTATCTTTATTGCCCCGTGCCCACTCCCTTTATTTCCCTTTCCCACCCCCTCTGTTGCCCGGCCCCCCTCTGTTGCCCGGCCCCCCTCTGTTGCCCGGCCCCCCTCTGTTGCCCGGCCCCCCTCTGTTGCCCGGCCCCCCTCTGTTGCCCGGCCCCCCTCTGTTGCCCGGCCCCCCTCTGTTGCCCGGCGCCCGGCCCCCCTCTGTTGCCCGGCGCCCTGGTGGGCCTGCCCCCGCCCCCTTAGTGGCCTTTCAGTTTGAGATATCTTTCCTCTTTGGGAAGGTTCAAATTAAGATATTGTATTGAGCAGCATGGAAGATCTAATTCTGTTTGCATGTTGTCAAGTCTCTCATGTCTCATCACCAAGGAATGTGATTCATACTTTCTCTTCTTCGCTCCCCACCTTCCAAGAAAAATGGACATGTAATTCTTTAGACTGGATGCAATACCTAATTCATGAAGTAAAAATAATTGCGCTTTGCAGGAAAAGAATTCCAAAGATTATTTTAATATTCTTCACAGTTTTTAAGCAAGCATTCCAGTTTACTTGCGAGTGCGAAAGGTAGCCCCTCATCTGTTGTGTTGGTTACATAAGTGGTGGATTGTGCTCCATTCCTTTTGTATGTGATGTGAAAATCCAGCAAAGACCTTATTTCTTGTGTGTAAGTTTTATTGCTATTATGCAGTTTTTCCTTTTTTTCTTTTCTCCTATCTCTTCCCCCTCCCCGCTACTCCTCAGGTGTACCATTTCAAGGCTTTTATAGATTGAGTTTATGAGCTGTCCACCAGGGGGAGTGTGAGAGTAATCTTGGTTTGGGGAAAGCATCTCTCCTTTATCTCAATCCTTTCCCAAAGGCTTGTAAGATCGAGAAAAAACTCTATTTTGGGTAACATGATAGAGCCCATGCTGCACATGGTGATGACAAGTTATTTGGATGAGAGAGAAACACTGTCCAGGATGTGGGAAGGGAAAACTGCCAGTGCTTTGAAATAATACCACAGGATCTTTAATGTCCAACAGAAAACCAGGTGAAATAACATCTAGACGCGAATGTATTCACACATTAGACAAGGGCAGGATTGAGCTAGGTTGTGGTGCGAGAGAATCGAACAGAATGCTGAGGTTCTCCACAGGCTCCATGAATTTGAATGAGCAACTGGGAAGAAAGATTAGTGCTTTCCACCCAATGCTAATCCTTACTCCACACGCCTAATAATAATCCCTCCAAAAAACAAAACAATAATAAATTGGTCATTTTCAATCCATGACTATTTGTGGGACACTGCTATGTGCAATTGGCTGCCGAGTTTCGCCCACAAATATATGGTCAATTCACTTTACAGTCTATTCTGTGAAGCGCTTTGAGACGTCGCAAAGGCATGAAAAGCGCTATCTCAAATGCAAGGATTATTATTATTAAATGGAAATCTCCATACTTACTGACTGACACACACACACACCATCTAGAAACTATACCTTTCTACCTTATCAGGAACATTAAATCCGAGTATTGCTACTCATCAAATCACATGATACAAGGTCACTAGTTGTTTAATTATGTTAGTAAATTAAGAGGAGTTTGTCACAACACCAAAATTAAAACAAAATTCTGAAGATTAGTGGTGTGATCTCAAACTGCTTGGTGTGTTACTGCTTTATAAAACACCACAGATGTGTTGTTAATTTGTGGTGGAACTTGTAAGTGGTGTTGGATGTTTTCTGTCTGAATTCTGACAGTACAGTACTTGGATTACTTAAGTTTTATGGAATCCTTCATGTTGATCATTCATGTGTGATACATTTTTACAAAAATGAAAAGTTATAAGAACCAATGTGTAGAATGTCTCTGAAATTCAGACATGATGCTTCCACAGACATCACAAACTATACCCATTCGTTGACACCACCCTATCCCTCTCCCCACACATATCCACTCTCTCTCTCTCGGAGCAAACATTTCAATAGATATTCCATCTCACTGTCAAAGGCCATCCAGCAAAAGCTAGAATATAAGATAATTTGTGATCCAAAATAGACATAGATTTAGGTATAATTCCTAAATCTTCCAACTGCAGAGATCCTGAAGCAGCCGTCCAGCTGCTCCATGATCGGCTCTCCTCCACCTTCAACTCTCTCGTCCCCCTGAAATCCAGGACCATTTCCAAACCCACCCGATCCCCCTGGTATAACAGTCATCTCCACTCCCTAAAAGCCCAAACCCGGCTGCTCGAGCACAGAGGCAGAAAACTGGCCTCACAGTTCATCACCAACTGTGGCTCGAGCATCTCCACAGCTACCGCCATCCTTTGATGTGTGCAAAAACGGCCTTCCACTCCAACATCATCTTGGAGGCAAAAAACAATTCCAAAGTCCTTTTTTCCACCATCCACTACCTCCTCCATGCGCCCCTCAGGCCTCCTCAATCTTCACATCTAATACCAAGTGCGAGGAGGTCATGGACTTCTTTTCAATCAAAATATATAATATCCGCCAGGCAGCCTCATCCTTCTGCCTCTTGTCACCCACCACCACCTCTCCGTCCCCCTCACCCTCCCACCATCAGTTCCCATCACGGCCCCCACCCAACCTGCATTCCTTCCTCTTCATCTCCTTCCTCCTTCTCATCCATCATCACTTCGATGAAACCTACCACCTGCTGCCTTGACCGCCTTCCCACTAACTTGCTGGTCACCTAGCTCCCCGTCCTCTGCCTACTACTGGCTGATGTCATCAACCAGTCCCTCTCCTCCGGATTCGTCCCTGCCTCCCCTCAAAACTGCATCAAAAAACCTTCCCTAGATCCCTCAAATCCTAGCCACTACCACCCTATTTCAAACTTGCCCTTCCTCGCCAAAGGCCTAGAACGCGTTGTTGCCAATCAACTCCGCGCACAGCTCTCCTCCCACTCCCTCTTCGAACCCCTCCAGTCCGGCTTCCGCCCTGCCCACAGTACAGAGACTTTGTTTGTGAAAGTCTCAAATGACATCCTCTCTATCTATGACCAGGGTTCCCTCTGCCTCCTTGTCCGCCTGGGCCTCTCCGCTGCTTTCGACACAGTCGATCACACCGTCCTTCTCCACCGCCTTTCCTCCGTAATCCACCTCAGTGGGACCGCAATCGCCTGGTTTGAGTCCTACCTCACGAACCACCAGCAGTACATCTGCACAAACGCTCTCACCCGGGTTACCTGCGGGGTACCCCAAGGATCCATCCTTGGCCCCCTCCTCTTCCTAATCTATCTGCTCCCTGTTGGGGATGTTATCCGCAGACATGGGGTACACTTCCACATGTATGAGGACGACACCCAACTCTATTTTTCCACATCACTTTGCAACCCCCAGTTCCCTGATGTTCTGTCAACTGCCTGTCAGACATCAGGAGCTGGATGAGCGCAAATTTCCTTCAGCTAAATGTTGACAAGAGGAAGCCATACTCTTTGGCTCTGATCAACGTCTTAAATCGCATGGTTCTCACCTCCTCCACCTACCCGACCTCCCCCTAAAACTCTCCGAACCCGTACGCAACCTAGGCATCAGGTTCGACCCCCAATTATCCTTCCTCCCCCACATCCGGTCCCTCACCAGCACAGCTTTCTTCCACCTCAAATGCATCGCCCGTCTCCACCAATACCTCGCTCCAAAACCCGCCGCAACCCTGGTCCATGCCTTTGTCACCTCTCGACTGGACTATTCAAATAATAATAATAATAATCCTTGCATTTGATATAGCGCTTTTCACGTCAGGAGGACGTCCCAAAGCGCTTCACAGAACACACTGTAAAGTGAATTGACTGTACATTTGTGGGCGAACGCGGCAGCCAATTGCGCACAGCAATGTCCCACAAACAGTCGTAGATTGAAAATGACCAATTTATTATTGTTTTTGGTTTTGGAGGGATTATTATTAGGCTCTGTGTGGAGTAAGGAAACTTGCCCAAGGTTTCGCCTGGAATTGAACTCAGGTCTCTCACTTGCAAAGCGAGTGCTCTAACCACTGAGCTACAGGACTCCAAGTGCCCTCCTTACCAGTCTCCCCTTCGCTACCATTCATAAAATCCAGGTCATCCAGAACTCTGTCGCCCGCACCAAACTCCGGTCCCCGATTACCCCAGTCCTTGCCAGACTGCACTGGCTGCCCGTCCCAGAGAGGATCGACTTCAAGATCCTCACCCTTGTCTTCAAATCCCTCCACTCTTCTGCACCCCCTACCTTTCTGACCTCCTCTCTCCTCACAATAGTGTCTGTTGCCTTTGCCCCACGGGTCTGGCCTCTTCCTTGTCCCCCGAATCCTCCACTCCACCATCGGCGGCTGTGCCTTCAGCCACCCCCCAAGGCTCTGGAACTTCCTTCCTCACTCCCTTCGCCTCGCCCCATCTCTTCCTATTTTCAGGTCTCAGCTGAAGACCCTTCTTTTCGACTGCGCTTTTGGTCACCTTCTTCCCCCTCCCCCGGCTCGGCCCTAGGATCCGTTACTATGAAGGGCTCTGAGACACCATCTGGTGTGGAGGGCGCTATATAAATCCAAGTTGTTGTTGTAATTGGCAAAAGAAACAGGGAGATGAGGAGAATTTTTTTAAGCAGAGAGTTGAGGTCTGGAATGCACTGCCTGAAAGGGTAGTGGAAACAGATTCAATAACAACTTTCAAAAGGGAATTTGACAGGTACTTGGACAGAAAAAATTGCAAGGATATGGGGAAAGTGTGGGGAGTGGAACTGTTTGGGTAGCTCTTCCAAAGAGTTGGCACAGGCACCCTGGGCCAAATGGCCCTCTTTTGTGCTTTAAAAGTCTGTGCTACAGTCTTGTATTCTTATGTATATGTAGTTAAGAGAATTTAAGGAATATATTGGGCATACTGGTACTAGTCTGGCCTAGTTAGCATCCTTTCTCCCACTTTACTGTACTATATTGCAAAAACGTCAGCAAGTAGTACTCTATTTTTTCTGTTCTTTTAAGGTTCTTAATTTAAGCTTTTTTCAAACCTACATTATTTATTCTTTCGCCTCTTTCCCCCATATCACGCATTACTGGATCAAGAACTTTCCATTGGGGGAATTGAAGGCCTGAATCTGTGTCTTTCTGGACTGTGATGTTGATTTACT
The DNA here is from genome assembly GCF_018977255.1 of Callorhinchus milii. Classification (NCBI taxonomy): domain Eukaryota; kingdom Metazoa; phylum Chordata; class Chondrichthyes; order Chimaeriformes; family Callorhinchidae; genus Callorhinchus; species Callorhinchus milii. Next base: position 23,228,689 of record NW_024704749.1, read on the forward strand.
GACCTGCCTGCTTTCAGCCTCTCTGCACTCACTCTCTGGAACTCCATTCCACAATCCCTTTGCCTTGCTCCCTCCCTTGCCTCCTTCAAGGCACGATTCAAGACCCTCCTTTTCGACCGTGCCTTCAGCCGCCCTCCTACCTCTCTGCCCTCCCTTACCCCAACCCTGCTCCCCATGCTCGGGTCCTGATCTCCAACTGTTCAGTGCCTTGGGATGTCCTCCTGACATGAAAGGCATTTTATAAATGTAATTTTGTTGTTTTTAAACAAAATTGGAGCCAAGTATAGATGTTTCATCTTCAACAAAATTTAGATAGTTTAGGTACTGAACAAAAAATTCAGTAATCAATGATTGCTTTCATTTTTTAATACATTTTAGATAATTTTATACAAATATTATGCAGCGTGCAAAAATTTGGAAATTGTGGCCTGTGTTGTGTGATAAGACAATAAAATTATATCAAAGGCAAATGTAAAAACTTAAGCGTTTAATTTAGTTTATTTACAGTACTAGACATGATTGTTGCTTTGTTTTTTGTTTTAAACTTAACCATGGATTTCATGACAAACTTGATGAATGCTCTATTTCCTGAGAGAGGTTGATTATGTGTTGCCCACTTCTCATCAGCATCCTTTTTATTGCATTAATTAATGTCTAGATTTAAGTGAAGTGGACTGCTGAAGATTGATCCTACTAAAAGGGAGAAGTTCCACCTGTTTAGACATACAATACTCGTTTTCTTAGCACTTTAGAGTGTACAGAATTTGAAATTCTGGAAATCGGTCTCAACTCTGAAGCAGTTTTTCTCTCATCCTCGAAAGGACTTGCAGAAAACTGCCTTATAAATTAAGGCTATATTTAAGAATGCTCAGGAAATACTAAGGAAATAGAGTAAATTTTGACCCGGGTGGAATTTCTACTCCTTTGGTCTTGTGTAGTTTGCCAGTAGTTCCCATTAATTAACTTTTGTTAATAGTATAGCTGGAAGATGTTTAACCAATTAGCAGCTGAAATATGCACTGTGACCTATTGTATCATTAGAATGCTCAGTAACATCTGAGGTTATTTATTCCCACATCAGATCGGAGATGCTTGCCTCGTTTATGCTAGGTTTCCTTAAGTGATTATATGACTTGGGCTAATCCCAAGTATAAACTTGGTAATTATATTCTGTTGAAATTGTTTTGACCTGAACTAAAGTGTTTGCTCCTGTTATACTTACTGCTGCCTTAATTTTACTTAATATAACAAATGGTGTACCTCATGCTCTTCTGGGACGTCCTCCTGACGTGAAAGGCGCTTTATAAATGGAATCTTGTTGTTGTTGTTGTTGCTTCACAACCAAGTTAAACTCCTATCAGGGTGGGAATCCTTAATCTAAACTATAATAAATGCAAATCACTGCAATGTATGTTTCCAAAAATATTTGCTGTATATCATATTTTCATGAAATAAGAATTTGTAGATTTATAAATTGGTCAGATTCAAATTATTTCACAGATGAGAGATTTAGAGCACAGTTTATTATTTGGTGTTTGTAGAATTCCAATTATCATTGTTACCACTGCCCGTTAACCTTTTTTTGATAACAGCGATATTTTTATCTTGCGTTTAAGCTGGAGTCACACTTGTGCAGCACTGCAAAGGTTGCGAAGCGTAAGAAGTATGGATACACATTCCCATGCATGTACCACCTACCTATAAAATACCCTCCCATACATTCACTCTAGTTTCATCCTGAAGGAAACTGGACCAATTAAAAAGGCACTGTATTGCTCTTATTTTTTTCTTAAATAACAACTTTGATGAGGGATGGATTACTATTTTATTTGAAAAAAAATTAATCGTAACCAATTTATATATTAAATGTGCTGGCAGGCAAACTGCAGTTTTTATATTTTTTAGGAAAAGCTATTTAAAATAATATTGGAACTTTGGAGGACATCTCAAAGCACTTTACAGGATTTCACAGTAATGTGCGGTGATTCTGTATTTTGTGGGCAAACATGGCAGACAATTGTGCACAAATGTTTAATGTCTCATCTAAAGAATGGCATTTGCAACAATGCATCTCTCCTCCAGCACTGTATTAGAGTGTCAATCTAGACTTGAGTTCCGATGTGGGACTTGAATCCACAACCTTGTAACTCGGAGGTGAAGGTGTTACAACTGAGCCAGGTTGACACCATCTAGCTGAAGGGTTGCTGGTGTTGACGAGATTCAATTTTTATTCTTACCACAGTCCTAAATTCATGATGATAATAATAATTCTTGTATTTGATATAGTGCTTTTCATATCTAGATGTCTCAAAGCACTTCACACAATATACTGTAAAGTGAATTGACTGTATATTTGTGGGTGAAACGTGGCAGCCAATTGTGCACAGCAATGTCCCACAAACAGTCGTGGATTGAAGTGACCAATTTATTATTGTTTTTTTTTTCTTGAGGGATTATTATTAGGTGAGTGGAGTAAGGAAATTTGTCCAAGGTTTCAATCTGCTGGGAATTGAACCCAGGTCTCTCGCTTGCAAAGTGGACATTCTAACCACTGAGCTACAGGGCTTCCATAGGATAATAGATAGCAACATGAAGTGAGAAACCATTGCCATTTTACTTGATGCCTTCAGAGGGGCTCTTTGTACAAATGTGCACTTTATGCATGAGAGTCTGAAGAATAATAGGGCTGTGCCAACTGATTTTATTATTGTCATTAAATGCTGTCAATTATTGGAACAACTAATTAAATCTTTGGGTGCATTAAATAATCATAAAAATGGTACACTTTCATGGTTGGCTGAGGATTTAATGCCCCATGCTATAATGTGCTTCTGCCATGTTAGAATAAACCCGGCTCATTTAGATGTAGTTTTTCAATTTGCATATTTTAGCATAAGATTTAATAGCTGAAAGCTTGAAATACATTGAAGAACTTATTTTGCCATACCATGCTTGGTGTGGTCTGTAGAACTGGATCAGACTGTCATGACTAGACCAGCTGGTTAGGGCTTTTGATGAATACTTTATTAAATAATTGGCTAAGATTTGCAAATAATTTTTGAATCCAGTAAAATTGCAGTAACAAATCCTTGTTTTGTGAATTTGTCTTTTTGGCTATATTGCATCAGATCAACAGTTTGACAGGCATTGTGGATTAGGATTGGAAAGATTACCAACAAAAACAAATAAATCAGTGGAATAAGACTGTACCCATCATTTTAGTACTAAAGCTAATCCTCATATTTTGTACAGATCCTCACTTCAACAGATTTTGCATCAATTCCTAGCATGTGTAGAGGATACTACATTGGCAGCAGTGCATTATTGGATGTATTTACGAATGTGAAACAAGCAGAATTCAGCAAAGTTCAGGCATGAGTGCCTTTTTTAACATCTTTCTCATGAGTGAAATAAACCCAGGACTGAATGAAAAACCTAGTGTGTATTGTTCTATTGAAATGTTTTTCCCGTGTCTGCCTCAAGTAAAGTCTGATTTGTTTAAAACGGGTATACAGTATTTTACACACTTTTTGAAAATCATCTACGTTGATGGAATATTGGTAGCTCCACAATGCTTCTGCTATTATTGCTCCTTGGTCTTGTAATCAGTGAAAGTAAAGATGCTTATGGTCTGGGTCAGAGTAAATTTGACAATTTCAGAAAATCTATATTAAAAAACTTAATTTGATGGATACTGTGTAGAATGTGTTTGATTTGTCAATTTTTGGCATTTCTCTAAACAAGAGTTTTTTCTATTTTATGTTGTTGGGTTTCACATAGTGAGGGAAGCTTCATATTGCTTGCAGGATGCCAGGTTTGTGGCATGGTCACTTCAGTAACAAGCGTGCAAGGTCAAGACTAAGTAATTTTGCATGGTTATGTAATGTATACTAAACACAGTGTCTTGGTAATCAAGCACAGATTTCTGTAGCGGATGTCTGATTAATCCTGTTGTATGAATGTCATTGAACATCAGTGATATGGAGAATACCGACAGTTGGGAGTTTGCATCTCCAGCTCGTACAAATGGCCCTGGAGTTGAAAGCGACTGCTGCAGGAATATAAAAGCCCATGTATTGCAAAAAANTAGACATCATCTGTCAGTGTCAAAAAGTGAATTGCAAATCGGTAATCTGATCTTTGGGTTAAAATGACTTACTTTTGAGATTTGTAATATTCCTTGTTAGCTATGATCCTCTGTGTGTTGTGCTGGAATTCCTTTTGGATTTCCTTTTGACTCCTTTTGAACTCCATTCCACAGTTTCTTCACCTTACTCCCTCCCTTCCTTCAAGGCAAATCTCAAGACTCACCTCTTCTACAGCCCCTTTGGTCACCCTCCTACCCCTACCCTCCACCCCTCCTGTTCCTAACCCCCTGCTTGGGTCCAAATCCTTGACTGTCCAGTGCTTTGGGGCGTACTCCTGACGCGAAAGGGCTGTATACATGTGATTTGTTGTTGTTCTAAAGATAGAATTTGCTGTGATACTATACACTGCACCATCAAGTTCAATGTCTCCATCTGCTTTATTCCTTTTGTTTCACCTGCATCTTTGATTGTATTTGCTGCATAATGTGGAAGGGTCACATTTATGTAATGTTTCATACATTTGATTCACATAAGGGTGGTGTGTTGTGGTTGTAATTTAAACCAAGAGCCACGATGATCATAAACCGTTTTTGATCTTTGCGCTTGTGATTTATTCAGGGTCACAAAATAACTAGTGGCTTTTTAACTAGCTGCCAGACATCCATTATCCTATACTTTTACTGTAGTAAATTACTAAAAACTATGAAAGTAAAAATGGACAGCAAAGTGTGTTGGTTCGACAAGTTCCCACTCTTTTTTTAAAAAAATAACTTATCAGAAACTGGACCATTTAGGCTGCCACAGAGGATTTTATTCAGATTGCCAGGCATTGCACCTTAGATCCACTCCCAGTCACAAGTAGGTCATTGGATATCCAACAAGGACATGTTTGAGCCCTCACTAGAAGGATAGCAGGTACCAGTAACTCTTGTAAACCTCTTGGTGCGCAGCATAACTCAGCATGAAAGCATTACCACCATCTTCCTGGCCTCAGCTTGGACACATCCATGCCCATCTTGTTAGCAAATGCTTATTCTTGTTCTACATCTGAAGAGGTAAGAGAAAATCTCTCAGAGGAAGAACTGTTCTTTTTCCAGCGTGTGTGTGTATATGTAACTGTAGAAACGACCATGTAAGAAGCCCCGAGTTCTGTGGTTCAAAAATACAGAAGCCTCAGTGATCTAATTATTCAGTTAAATGATCACTGAGCATGTAATTTTGTAGCATTTATCAATAATAATAATCTTGCATTTCGTATAGCGTCATCACAGAATATACTGTAAAGTGAACTGACTGTATTTTGTGAGCGAAACGTGGCAGCCAATTGCACACAGCAGTGTCCCACAGTCAGTTGTAGATTGAAGTGACCAATTTATTATTTTTTTGAAGGAATTATTACCCCCGGAAAGGTGATCCGCCAATCAACTAACAACCGGGTTCCTAATTACTGCTAGGTAAACAGAGACGTGTGGAGCAAGGAAACTGCCCAAAATTTCGCCCTGCCAGGAATCGTACCCAGGTCTCTCACTTGTGAGGCAAGGGCTCTAACCATTGAGCTACAGGACTCCAATGTGTGGTTTGCTTAGGAAATTTGGAGGTTTGATCAGCATCTACTGTCATCAAGGATTAGCAGATGAATTGATGATAATTAAGGCATTCACTGGATTATAATCTTGATGGATAAACTGAGATGTTTTGACCTTGTTTTTTTTTTGCAATTCTTGAGATTGTGAGTAGTTGTATTTAATAAACTGAATTTTAATTTGTGATTTGATTGGGAGTATCTGTGATTTTCATGTTAATCCATAGAATTCTAGTTGAAATTAAAACTTTTTTTAAATATACATTTTTGCAGACTATTTTGCTACAGTTGACATAGACTATACATAATTGCTTGGCCTTAATCATGTTGCTGGTAAACTAACTAGGTCCGACAGTTCAACGTGCATTGAATCGCGGGAAACGTAGTCTTGATCCATCAATGCATGTACACTTACTAGCTGCAGTGAACTACCACATGTGCACTTGCTGACTGCATTGATTTACACACGCACAATGTCGATTATTGATTCAATCGGATTTTACATGACTTATACAAGTTTGTCTGTAACTCGGTCTTCGCATATTAAATGTTATGGTCCTGACTGATGATAATAGTAATCCTTACATTTGATATAGCGCCTTATCACGTCTTTGATACATCTCAAAGTGCTTCACAGAATATACTGTGAACTGAATTGACTGGATATTTTGTGGGAGAAAAAACCATATGGTACAGCCTGTTCTTTCCCCAAAGCTCGCAAAGCCTACCTTGTTGTGAACACTGTCCACCATTTGTACTTCTGCTTGTTTATTAATACCGCTCTAACAAGGGCTAAATTTTTGTAATATGTGATTCTATTTGCACAAAGAAAAGCTTAGAAACATCTCCATTTAAATGGTTACTCTGTCATTTTTTTTATCCCCTTCCCTTGTGCCTTGCTTAGTCTTTTTTGAAGTGTGCAGGGCCCATTGCCAGTGGTGAGCAGGGGACACGTGGAGCTTGTCATTTCTCAAATGCACTTAAAGTTCGCCCACAAAATAGTCAATCAATTTTACAGTATATCCTGTGAAGCACATTGAGACGTCTCAAAGACACGATAAGGCGCAATATCAAATGCAGGGATTATTATGTCACTGTATGGCAATTACACTATGTAGTCCACAGAGGGATTTCGGCTTGCAGAAGAGCATGAAAATATGAGGTACCAACTCCAGTATGAGTTCTTGATTTAATTTAATTATCAAATTGCCACACAATCCAAATAGTGTTTTTTTAATAATAATCCTTGCATTTTATAATAAAAAAAATTGTGGTCAATATTATGTATGATTGATGGGTTTCTGCATGTGTGAGAGACCCAGCTGACCAAATAATTTCTTTCTCAATTCTATAGTGAGAATTGTACAGATCATTTTCGTTACATACAAGTGAATTCAGAGCAATGCTTTTAATGATCCAAGATTATTGCTACAGAAAGAATTGTAAGTCAATGTAAGTTAATGGTCGGGGCTACCTAGGTGAAGAGCTTTGCTAAGTTTTCAGTTGTTTCATTAACTCAATGATCAACCGACCTATTAAAAATGACACTACTAAAGACATTTTGTTCAGATATTTCACAATAGTGATCAAGAGCTGTACAGAACCTCGGTAAAACCTGCACTTGATAAACATTAACATAGTATTTCTCTCTCATCTCCCTGTTTTTTGGTTCTAATGGAAATAAAAATTTGTGCCTAAAAGGCTAGTGTGGAATCCTGCTCCAAGATGTTCTGTACTGCTATATAATGGACCATGGGTTACAGATTGTGGCCCAGGGTGATTTGCCCTCTAGTTTTCTAAGCACGTGCTTGACTTCAACTTAGTGCCCTTCTGTGCTTTTGCTGGCTTAGCTGTGCAGAAAATGGCTGCATTTTGTTTTTCCTTATTCAGTTCTCCAGGTATAGCCTGATGTGCATTTATTCTACCACACCTTGGCACAGCAGGTTAGAGTTGCCATGGAGAAAAATTAAATGAATGCAATAGGATTTCATTTGATAGTTTCCCGACCTCCACCCCACACCAAATGGGCTGCAGATTTTTAATTTTACACATTGAAGGAAAATCCAACAAGAAGTAGCTTACTTTTCTAAATGTATAGGTTGGGATAAATCAACTTATGGTATATTATCGCAGGAACACTGCAGACTAGAATTTAGAGCACACCAGTGGGTGGTTTTATTTCTCTTTTGAGACCATTTTACTTGTACCAGCACAAGTTTCCCCCCCACCACCACACTGCTGTAGTGTAAGTGAGCTTTAATCACTTGCACCTAGCCTTTCTCCTCTACATGGGTCTAAGATTTGTGTTCTCCCAGTTTCAGCTGACCCTACTCTATGTGGCACCATGTCTCATTGTTTCCTGTTGCTTCATCAAATATTATTATCAATTTCTTACCTATCCTGCTTTTATTTGCCTACAGTTGTCACCAACTCTCCTATCCAACGCATATCAAATGCAAGGCTTATATTATTATCTGCTAGCCTTCACAACCTGTCTATTTTCCTTCCTGTCTCACAAACCTCTCATTTTGGCTTTATATACTGTTATCAGAGTTACATTGATTACAGTGTACTGAACCCAGAAAGAACACAACTTTGTAAGGAATGTTTTACTAGTTTTTAAAAATATAATTGTGTGATCAGTTTAGGTAACCAGATTCTCATTTCAGTCACTCTCGAGGCTATTGCTGCGTATTAATCCACCTTCAGGTTTAGACAAACCAGTGTAATGTTTGACTTTTCTCCTTTGTGCTTTATGTAGATTGTGCACACATGTCAAACAATCCCAATGTACAAGAAAATCTAAGTTTTCTGGACTGAACTCCAAGGGTTCTTTCTGCTCACCCTATGATGGTATTCCCGTTCAGTTAATGATGCTTCAACTCAAGTGCAGTAGTTTAATTTGTTTAGATATTTAAAACAAGTCCTATCTGGCATGATAATTAGTGTTGCTGGGAAAGTAAAGTGCTCTTTGTGTTACACTTGAAATATTTATTCAAGCTAAAAATACCAGTTTCTCACTAGCACTGAGAAGTACCAGAGGTTTGTCTTTTTAAAGCCATAAATTATGCATAAACTGATATTATTTCTAGTAAATGCAATGCTCATGTTAAAATTGAGCACTTCTGTCAAATGTTCCCTGCAATCAAGTGCTTACATTTTTTAAAAAATCTGAAATGAAGAAAAGGTTTGAAAGCAGGATTGGGAGTTCTTGAATATTCCTGAAATTCTGAAGCTCAGAAACTGGATATAACATAAATAAATATATTTATACATTGTAATTACACTCTGGTGCTTTCACTCTCACTTTCACTCCCACTTTCACTCTTGTGCTTCTAGCTTCTAGGCCCCGAATCTCTGGAACTCCTTGCCTGAATCCCTCTGACTTGCCCTCTCTTTGCCTGTCTTCAAATCACTCCTAAAGACTTTCCTCTTTGACTGTACCTGCGGTCACCTGCCCTCTCTTTCCAGCTCGGTGTCAAACCACATTGCTGTTAAGCGTTCAGACATTACCAGCGTGATTGGTGCTACATTGCTCAATTTCCATATATACATATACATATAGCAATTTTCATTTGAATATTTAAGTATTTTCCTTGCAAGAAACCAATGGAGAACTTCAATACAGGCAATGTGGGACTGTGGCATGTGCACTGTAATACAGCGATGGTTGCATGTTAGTTACAAGTGATTTATGTAATTGAAGGGAGGAGAGATATCCTTGTGGTTTACAGTGCAATAGGAATGCTGTAATTTATGTAACTAGCTTAGCTGTGTTGCCAACTCCATGCTGGTACAATAGCTTTTCTAAAACATAAATTGCCTGTTGCGGGATGGAAAATGCCCCCAGCTAGTGTGACTGAGGAAAATCAAGTTATTGGTCACACATGTTATCAATCATTCCAAGAATGGTTTCACTGTTTTCCTTTGTGGGATTAATTAAATGGATGGTTGTGCTTTGTATATTACTGCATATGGCCATGTGAACCAAAACACGGGTTCACGTACTTGAACATGAACCAGCGGCCTTCAGCCTCTCCTCCCCCACCTTTTGGAGCTCCATCCCACAGTCCCTTTGCCTTGCTCCCTTCGTTGCCTCTTTCAAGGCCCGTCTCAAGACCCTCCTCTTTGACCACTCTCCTACCCCTCGCCTCCCTGCCCTTCGCCTCTCCTGATCCCAACCCCCAGCTTGGGTCCAAATCCTGATCAGCACTTTGGGATGTCCTCCCGAAGTGAAAGATGCTATACAAATGTAATTTATTGTTGTTGTTAAACATACTCATGGAAAGTTTATTATTCATTTTCAGCAACCAGAAAGGAGCAATGACAGCAGGGGGAGCAGCTGATGATGAGATCCCACTGGGAGAGAGGAAGACTGTTACCGACTTTTGCTATCTACTTGATAAATCCAAGCAGCTCTTTAATGGCTTAAGGTCAGTGCAGTAATTCATGCTTTCCAGATCTCTTTTCAAAGAATATTTGGTATCCTTAGCTACAAACGTTTCAGTACATTGTAATAACATAGCAGTCACTCAACAGAAATGTACTGTACACAAAACTATTGGCACAAGTCATTCCTGAATACTGAATTGGGAATTTCAGCATCTGGCTATTAGATATGGTATTACTGTACTGAATTGAATGTTTGGTCCCCATAATCCTGCTTTTTGGTCATCTAGGTTTCTAACACACGCAAAAGGCCAGCATTGAATATAACCTTTTTATGCTCGGTATTAAAATTGGTAACCGAATCTGTTCTAAATTTGTGGGAGTAATATTATAAATCCTTTCTTGATTTTAATGTAATTTTAGCATCTTTTCACGTTGTTTAAACGTCAAGTGCTTCACAGGTTATAGGTCTTACTTCATTCAATACTGTAGTCCCACAAAAAACATCTCTTTTGAAATGATTCACTGCCATTTCGAAAATCACTTTAAAATAAGATTTTTTCATCCTTCATCTGGTTTCTTGCTTCAGATGTGCTTTGTTACTTTGGAGAGGAGCTGTTATACAATTTTCTTTCTTAGCAGCATTCTGACTAGGTGTATATTAATCTTCCTGTTGACTAGTGGAGATATTAATCTGTCTGTTAATGAATTGTATTCAAAGTGTCAATGCTAAAATAATGATACTTTATAACCATTGGAGAGATAACTATTCCATAGTTTGGACCAGGTGTAATACTCTGTTTCCTAACCTTCTCCAAATCTAATCTCTTCAATATCATGGCTGAGGCTGATTACTGAGCACTGTTAATCACTTACTATAGCAAGAAAATCTGGCCATTAACTGCTTATCAAGCCTCTGAAGGGAGATTCATTATCTGTTTCTCAATCATTGGCTGATTGGTTCATTTCTCTTGTTTTATACTTATGATAGACAAGTTGGATCAGTTATTGCCTTAAAGCATCTTCTACCAGATAATGGGTAGAAGGATGGATTAATTGAGTCATACCTTCATAGAATTATACAGCACAGAAGGAGGCCATTCGGCCCCTCATGTCTGTGCTGGCTCTTTGAAAAGAGCTACCAAATCAATCCTACTCCACTGCTCTCTTCCCATAGCCTTGCAAACGTGTCCTCCCCAAATATCTATCTACTTCTCTCTTGAAAGTTATTATCAAATTGGCTTCCACCACCCTTTCAGGCAATGCATTCCAGATCCGAACAACTCGTTGTGTGAATTTTTTTTCCCTCACCCTCCCTTTGTTTCTTTTAACAATGTTTTAAATCGGTATCCTCGGGTTACTGACCCACCCACCAGTGGAAATAGTTTCTCCTTGTTCACCGTATCGAATCCCCTGATCATTTTGAAAACTTCTATTAAGTCTCCTCTTAACCTTCTCTGCTCCAAGGAGAATAATCCTCGCTTCTCTAGCCTCTCCCAATAACTGAAGTCCCCCATTTCTGGTACCATCCTGGTAAATCTCCTTTGCATCCTCTCCAGTGCCTTGACATTCTTCCTAAAGTGTGGAGCCCAGAACTGAACACAATCTCTAGCTGAGGACTAACCAGTGTTTTATAAAAGTTCATCATAACTTCCTGACTTTTGTATTCTGTGCCCCTATTTATAAAGCCTAGTATCCTGTATGCTTTTATAACAGCTTTATCTACCTGTCCGGCCACCTTCAAAGATTTACTTATATGAACCCTTAGGTCTCTCTATTCTTTAATCCCCTTTAAGATTGTACCATCTAGCTTTTATATATATATATATATATATATTCCGCCATCTAGCTTATATGTAGGTTTGCCAATAAAAATGTATAGGTCACAACTTGTAGAATAACAGATGAGAAGCTTATCAATGAAGTCAGAATTGAGTCTTAATTTCACAAAGAGGTTCAAAATTTTCCACCAAGGCCAGGTATGCTTGTTGCTAGAATGTGGAGAGAATGAATTTTAAGGATCCATCTATGATTTGTTTTGGGACCAGATCAGTTTGATGTTGGATACCAATGTGCATTCAAAACATACATGACTAGAACCAGCTCTGTCCACTTTCCTCACAGTCATCCCTCAAAGCAATGTTGATCAGATGTCTGATATGTTTTGCTTAAAATTGAGTACCATCCATTGGCAGAAACCATATTGATCCATTCAAACATTTTTCTCCTATGTTTTGTGAGGTGCTTGTTCAACACTGAAGCATCCCAGAATGATTGGATTATTGCATCTCCTTCAGCAAAGTTATAAAATTACTACCATAAAAGTGTTGTGTTTTTAAATCAGTTTTATTTAAAAGGTATTGCCAAAGTTCTATGTTAAAATCCATACATTTTTAATCAATGAAATAAAGAGACATTGTTCTCACAGGGCAAGCTCATTGACTTGATGCACCTCACAGTGCAAGATGCACTGTAGCAAGGAATTGGAAGCAAAAGTGATTGTCAACAAACTCACTGATTTGCTTAATATCTCGTGCAAAATCTCAGTCCAATAAGCAGTTTAATCATATTCTAATCGGGTGATCTTCTTGGAAATCCAAAGGGAGATGTACCTTTTCTTCAGGGGCTTGTGCAATTAAACAAGTAATTTGTTTTGATGCTATGCGATTAGAATAAATAATAATCCTTGCATTTGATAAAGCGCCTTATCATGTTGTTGAGGCATTTCAAAGCGCTTCACAGAATACTGTATATTGTAAAGTGGAGAGATTGTGTATTTTGTGGACAAAACGCAGCAGACAATTACGCACAGCAGTGTCCCACAAACTTGCATTTATATAGCGCTCCTCATGCAGGATTGAGTGACCAATTTTTTTTGGAAGGTTTATTATCCCCGGAAAGCGATCCGCCAATCGACTATCAACTGGGTTCTTACTTACTGTTAGGTAAACAGGTGTGTGGAGCAACAACACTTACCTAAGGTTTACTGTAAATAGGATGTAGTGTGCCAGTAGCAGAACAAATGTTCCATAATGTTTTGAAACAACACCTCACAAAAATGGTTTCCTACAGATGGATTAAGTTTACTGCTGTTAGAAGAAACTTCTATATTTTTGCAGTTACGAAAAGCTTGTTTTTGTGAAGAAAATACAATGCAAAGTAGATTATATAGGGGTATGGAATATGTCAACTAAAGGGCAGATACGAGCCAGCACAAACACAATTGGCCTCCTTCCGTGCTGTAAATTTCTATGGTTCTATTGTGTTGGTAATGATTCAGTAGTATATACAGATTTGTTTATTACTGCATGCTGTGATACCATTAAAGGTGGTTTGCAACGTGTAGTGGAGTGTTGTGTGGTTGGCATGTGAATGCAAATAAATAGTTGAATCACCAAAGCGTGAAACTGCAGCTGCTCTTGAATGGTGGAAGCAAGGCTACAGCTACTAATGTGAGATCAGTGCTGCATTAATTTCTTTCAAACATTGATAGCAACAACAACAACTTGCATTTATGCAGCCCCCATGCAGGTTAGGATCCCACAGCGCTTGACAGTGGCGGAGCATGACGCTGAGCTGGGGGGAGGTGACCGTAGGCACGATTGATCAGGAAGGTCGTTGGGTGCAACTTGAAGATGGGGAAGGAAGGGGCAAGGCTTGGAGGGATATAGGAAGAGTGTTCCAGAGTTTTGGGGCTTAGTGGCTGAAAGTGAGACACTGATGGTGGAACAGAGGCTGATATCTTAATATGCAAAACCTGGATATTTGAAGAATGGAATTAATAAGATTGAGAGATTTATGCCTTGTTTACACTGTGGAAGTGAAGCAGCATCATGTGTGTTGTGGATTCTGCAAGTGTACTTTGAATATGTACCCTTGGTTCATCTTGTCCTCCTGAGCTTCACTCATGTCTATGGGGAGAAGTATGTGAAATATAATATATATAAGTGATTAATTCTGTGCATTAATCTGAATAAACCAAGTTAGAAAAAGTGCACTGCATTACAATGGCCAGTAATTTGTCTTTTGAATCACTATTGTTAAGTGTCGGGTCAGCTGCACTGCTCTGATAAAGACAAGAGAAGTAAATGAGAGCAACAGAGATAAAGAAAAATGCCCTTAGGCTTTTGTGTTGATCTAAAGTATAGACGACTGCTGCACCCTTTAACGACATATACTGTCCAGGGTCATTCATTAAAGCATTCACACTATGTCAATCTCTGACAAATAAGACGTGAACAGTGGTCTGCAGTGGATTTGTTGAAATGTAAGCTCTCTAAAGCCGAACCCAGTACATTTTTAAGAATGAAACGAATATTAGCCACTAAAAACATGATCACCTGTACTTTTACATATCTTAGCTATGGATATTTGAGGTAGAAACAGTTTTGCAGGGAAATCAAAGCTAGTAAATAGTTCTTGGAAGTCCCATTATAGAACCTTGTAATAAAATCTAATTACATTATGGGCTCAAATTCTGCTGTGGACATAAGTTTAATTTAATCGGCATAGAAGTCAAATACTGCACACATTCTTTTATGAAATATATAGCCAGCATCACCAACTGTAATGCAGTGCATAATATTTATTTCCATTCCACCACTGTTTGAGCTCCAGATTAATCTTTCGGTCACCAGTATCGCAATTTGTGGTGGTTTATCAGACAAGAACGGGAGCTTCCGCAGTGTGAATCTGATCCTGCTGAAATAACTCTGGAAATCCTGGAATGCAATATTCCTGCAGTGCAATCTAGCCAAGTCCCTGCTACTGTTCAAATTCATCGATCCACTCCCTGACACCTCCGTACCTCTCCCGACCTCCTCACTCCCAATCCACCACCTGATGCCTCGACTGGTACCGGCCTCCTGCTTGTCCCTCACGCCCTTTGCTCCACCATTGGAGGTTGTACTTTCAGCCACTACATGCCGAAACTCTGGAACACTCTCCCTCAATCTCTCCGCCTTGTCCCCTCTCTCCCCTTTTTCAAGTCCCATCTGAAAACCTTCCTTTTTTTCAAAAAACTCACATTGGATCCTAGATGTTTATGTTTCACATCTGTTGCTTTAAGTGACTAAAGAGTTCCAGTTCAGCTTTCACTTTTTCGACTTCTAACTACACTATAGGTTTATATGATGGAATACCCAGTAATTATTTGTATTGGCTAATTCGAGGTTGTGGTTTTGCAGAAAGGGTTTCCATGCCATGTGATATTCAGTGTATTTACTGGACTGATGAACACCTTTCATACTATTGTGGAGGCAAACTTGTTCAATACAACTGCATATATAAGGTATAAAATTTATCAGATTTTTTGTCTTTGTTTTCAAAGAAAATGTACAGTCTGCATATTGCACTGAGTGTTGTGTAGGCAGCTGTACAAATTAAACAATGAGTTGAAAATCGTACGTTTTTGGTAAATTGAGATGAGGGAGGAATAGTGGTCACAACATTTTAGTATTAGGCTAGGATTCTCTACTGTGTAAACCTATTCTTGAATATTAGAATCTTCCAATTTCTTTCATTTTAATAGTAATGTGCTCATTTGATTTCATTAAAACATTAATACATTTGGAAATGAAAAATAGCCAAACTGCAGTTCAGAGTGACTTAATGATCAAGATTAAAAGTAGTGCTCTCATTGAATGTTCGATGATTCACCTTTCACTGAATAATTTATTTTTCTACATTTAGACCTATTTTATAACTGTTGTCACCTAACTAAATTCCCTTCAAATTATTTCAAAAAGTAAGGTTTGGAGAAATTAAACTTTTTGAACGAAATTTTTTTTAATAGAGAAGACCTATTTCACTGAATTACTTCAATTACATACGCATTAAAAATTTACTTCCTTAAATATCACAGGGATGAACCGAACTTGATGTAAAAACAGGCCCTGGTACAGTACAGTCTCTCTCTCTCTCTCGACACTCAGACGCGCACACGCGCACTCAGAAACAGGAGAGACACACATGCACATTCACACAGAGACATTCATAAACACATACACGTACAGAAGAGACACACACAGACGTACTCACACAGAGAAACTGACAAACAGACACATTTACAGAGGAGAGAGACACACACACTCACAACAGACACGCTGTCAGAGGAGAGAGACACTTATACGGACTCACAAACATACAGAGGAGAGACACACTCGCAGAGATATTTGCAACAGAGAGAGAGAGACACACACACGCATAGAGACATTCACAAACACACACACACTCACACTTATAGAGAGAGAGACAGACAATCACAACAGCAGGGTCTCCGAGTGAAGCGAAGCCCATTTCCCGAAAGCACATCCGGAGCCACCCTGCCTACAGTTGCGTTGGATAAATGGTCCCGGCCTGAAACTTAATTTGTAGCGGGTTTATTGCAGAAGGCACTGTTTTATGGCAGATTCCACAGGAACATTGCAGCCGCACTTTTCCATTGGTGAACTTATTGTCTCGGCTGATGATCCTGTACACTGCTGGGGCACTGTTTGAGGTGCTGTCCTTTGGATGAGACATAAAACTGTGGAGTTCCATCTGTCCCTGTTCAGATAGATTGTCAAGATCTCATGCACTATTTGAAAAGAGAAGGGAGTTTCCCCCCAATATTCTGGCCAACAATCCCCAGATAAAATCAGTTATTCACTTCATAGCTGTTTGTGGTATATTATGCAAATTGACTGCTGCATTTGCTACAAAATAGTCACTAAGCTTTACAAGAAATCCTGTGCGGTGCATTAAGATGACCAGGAACTTGCTAAAATGAAAGCGTTGAAATCCATTCAAAGATCTTCCAATGAAAGACGTGGCGCAACGTGCCATGGAAGAAAATAGACAGTTGATTTTATGATTATTCTATAATGTTGTCAACCAAAGCTAGTAACGTGACAAAACATTGTTGTGATGACTAAAATTGCAATTTATTTTAGAAATATGAGCTTTGTCCTACTTCTCTGATGCAAAGACACAAGACCAAACACAAATGCAACACAATGGGTGGAAGAGGCCTGTAATACAGTATATTCATCACAAAGATGCCCTTGCCAGATGTGAAATACAAGGTCATTTTGCTGATGGGCTATCATCAGACAGGATTTAATTTCATTCCACGGTCCATTAATTTCCCATCTTTGCAGTCAGTAATAATATCCACATGATATATATAGTGACAGACTGAAAAGAGAACAAACCAATAACTTTAAAATAAAAGGCTAGGTCAGCAGCATTGTGGCAGTACAAAAGTCTTTCTTTAGTAATGTTAATGAAATATTAAAAAATAGACAATTGAATTTGTTTTCTCTTTTTTCTCTGTCGCTTTTCCCCCATCCATCCCCATCAATATCTTTTGGTCGCTTTATGTTCCGTTATTGAGTTTTCTCCATTCTCCATCCTCTCTTCCTGTATTTCCAGTGCCACAAGCTTGTTTTGATGCTGTTTGTAAAACTGTAATTGGTGGTTTTGCTGGAAATGAGAAAGATATTGTTATTGGACACCAATCAAACAAGACGATTGAGTATTTCTGGTTAAGCCTTTTGGGCAGTGCACCTTTGTACGCTACATTTGAATACTAAGTGATGAACAAATGAACAGTGTGGATACAGCAGCACAGGGCATTGCAGCTTCAATGTGCTGAACGAGAGAGTAGGAAGAAGTACGCACTTTGCACCTAGTACTCAACTATAGCGTATCAACTGAACCACATCATATCCTACATGCCACATCGTATACTGCTTACTGGCTGAGTGTTCCCTTCCTGCTCAGCTAATATGAAACCTGCAGACCAAGGAAAGCAGAATTACACAGTATTTTTGTAAAGTCTTCCCAGTTTTTTTAATAAAATGAGAAGTGATGTTACTTGCCTAATGTAGGCTGGCTTCCAGTCAGTTGTGTGAAGCACTTTGAGACTCCTCACAATGCCAGAAAAATGTAAATTGTCGTTTACTAAGTGCTTAGTTGTACATTTCGGCAGCAGAAACCAGTTGGGACAAAAAAATTCTTGTGAAAAGTCGTGTTTGCAACAAACGTATAAAATCTTAACTAATCATTTGTAGGCTACCACTAGTCCAATTACAGTAAGTTTTAGCAAGAAAGTAGCAGCTCACACGGTTTTCATCTGACACCTCCAGACGCGCACACAACGTACCTTCCAGCAAGCATCACAGGTTAGTGATTCAGGGATCTTGGTTGATCTATTTAACCGCTTTGAGATGTCTAGAAGATATGAAAGGCGCTATTGTCAAATGCAAGGATTATTATTATTTCCCCCCCCCCATCGAATTCAATAATAGCATTCCAAAATTGCTAAAGCAGCACACACAAGGATTCAAACCTGCATCCTTCCAATACTTGGGCCATCAGAGCTCCTGATGAAATTCTTAAGTATTAAACCTGGCTCAATGTTAGCTTGCTTGTCATGTCTGATAAAAGTGCTGTATACTATTTTAATATAATGCATTTATTCAGAAATGTTACATATTTAAATATGCAATGATTTTGAAATGAATTTTATAATTGTCATGATTTTAAAGTTTCCAAGTTGCAAGGTTGATTTTAGATAACATTTTCTGTGTTTTGCAGAACAATGTTGTATTTAATCTATTGAGTTGATTAAAGAATATACCATGAGTTTTGGCTTGTAATATTGGCATGTCTACGTTAGTGAGTCAGTGGTGCCCTTGGTTATTCCTCTGAGCTATTTCAATGCCGTTGTTTCTTTGATTCCTTAACAGTTTATTTTACACATTGCCAGCCTGGATTTCATGATCTACACTGCTGCTGCTGTCTTACTCACTGTTCTTATAGGTAAACATTGCTCTTTGTTTCTGCAGGGATTTACCTCAATATGGACAGAAGCAATGGCAGTCATATTTTGGACGCACTTTTGATGTATATACCAAGCTCTGGAAATTCCAACAGCAGCACAGGTTGGGAAAAATGCTCTTATTTGTTGTACAAATAAACAAAATTATTTTGTTCCTATACCTAAGACTGTAATTCAGTTTCAGTAAGCAATTTTAATCCATGTAAAATGCAGATATCACTCTGTCTAGAAATTCAGACTTTGCATCTCGTTATTACTGGTATGGCTTTGATTTGGTATTTAGTGACCAGCAATGTACACTTTGAATAATCTTTATGAATACTTTTTAAAGTAAACTATAGATAAAACTATAGAGAATGAAACTGGATGCATGATAACTGAGCTATGTGGGCATTAAAATTTGTGTGAAAAATGCACTTTTCCCTTCTGCTCAGTAGTTCAGAAATATAGTCCCACGTGTAAAAATAACTTGATCATCTAATACAGTCTATTCATTTAGGATATTTGTTTGTCTATCTCTGTTTAACACAGGCAAATTCTGGACAATCGATATGGCCTGAAGCGATGGCAGATTGGAGAAATTGCTTCCAAAATAGGACAGCTCTACTACCATTATTAGTAAGTTCAATCTTGGACTGATCAAAATTAATTAGAGGTGGACCATTTAAATCTAAGGTATTTGATGAGTGGCTTCCTTTAAAGGGCAGAGTAATGTGTGCAGGCTCTGTTTGCTATAAATTTCCTTTTGAATAATTTTACTTAGTAACCTCCCTTTCTGATACAGCAGTTTTTCCTTCCTCTGTTGCTCTGTTTAGCCTTCGTACTTCTGAGACAAGTTATTTGAATGAGGCATTTTCCTTCTACTCTGCAATAAGACAAAGGGCCTATTACTCACAGGTCACTAAGGAAGATAGGTATGATGATCTATTTTTCAATTTTGACTTGTTTTGCATTTGTAACTACAATAATTCAGTACATAGGCATAACCCAGTTATGGGGGAATTATAAATCAAATGTTTTGAATATAGAAATTTTTAATTTTCAAAATATATTTAGTATTTCAACTAATGCTCTTGAAATGATTGCAGGAAAATTAAAAAAAGTATGTTTAAAAAAGGAAACATTGCAAATGTTCATGTTTGTTTACTTTATATACATTTACTGATAACACAACAGAGGGCAACCAAAATGATTGAGGGAATGGAAGTACTGCACTATAACGAGCGACCAAGTAGATTGGGCATGTTCACACTGGAAAAGGGACGATTGAGAGGCGACATGATTGATGGGATTCTAAAGGGGCAAAACAATATAGATCATGGCAGGCTATTTCAACTTGTCCAGGATAGTAAAACCAGAGGACACGGCCTGTAATTGAAGGGGGGGGGGGTAAATTCAGAACGAATCTACACAAACACTATTTCAGTGAGTGAAGAGTGAACCTGTGGGAGATGGTTGAAGCAGGAAGTATTGATTCTCAACCACAGATTTTAGGAAATAACATTATGGGATATAGTACATGAGTAGTTTGGGACATATGTGCATGCGACCTCCAGGAAGGTGGAAGGTGAACTAGATAAACCTGG
Source organism: Callorhinchus milii (assembly GCF_018977255.1). NCBI lineage: Eukaryota > Metazoa > Chordata > Chondrichthyes > Chimaeriformes > Callorhinchidae > Callorhinchus > Callorhinchus milii. Next base: position 23,249,158 of record NW_024704749.1, read on the forward strand.
TCTTTTTCATCTAGCATTTCTTATGTTCTTATGTAACATTGAGTTTTCAGGCATCTTTAATGTGATTTGGGTTTGTTTGGTCTTTCTCTTCCCCCCCTCCTCCCAGGCCAGAGCTGGTTGTTAAAAAACTCCGGTATTATGCACGTTACATAGTGGTTTGCCTTCTCCTTAACAAGATGGAACTGGTAAAAGATATAGTGAAGGTATGGCATTTATGAGATTTTGTTTTTATTACGACAAAACTATGGTAGGAACTTTCAATTAGTATCATTAGTGATACAATGGCTAATCTCCACTTTTTACTATTTTTCTGTTGAGTGCAAAGCAGAGTAGTCCGTCAGCTGAACCAGGGCTGTCATTCCTGCATTTGTCTGAGTGGATGTGGCAGAGGTTGTTTTTAGTGCTCGCCTCCTCCCGATTGAGATCAGCTGTAGACTGGATAGTCACACTTCAGGGCCTTCTATTCTGGATGTCTCAGCGACTCATTGGATAAACCCTGACTCTAGTTCTCGACTTAAAACAATGCTTTTATAAAATTAGATTTTAATGATATGATCATTTTCTCAACTACTCTCAACATTCGTGTTATTTATCTATTAGTTTTACTGTTTATTAATTACTTTTACTTATAATCCTCTCTTGCCATTTAAAATGGGAAAATGTAGTTCTCTGACCAACACTGAAGTAGTTTTTAATTTTAACAGGAGCTATCAGATGAAATTGATGACTATACACACCGTTTCAACTCTGAGGACCAACTGGAATGGAATCTGGTGCTGCAGGAGGTGTCTTCATTTATTGAGGTCTGTTTATTAGTTAACTAAGGCACTGGCAAAGTTAGAACTTGAATTTGTACATCAATTGACCATCTCAAAGTGGTTTACAGGCAATTACTGTCCAGTATAGCAACTACATTTATTGGTAAAACCAAGATTTCACAAACCGCAACAAAGTGAATGAGCAATTAGTCTAGAGGATTTGATTTGACCAGCCAAGTAAGTGTCTGATGCATTTGGAAACCCATCACCACGATCACCACATTGCTGCTTAATACTAAACTTTTAAAAGTGATATTTAACCCATGAAATCACATTCAACATCTTTTTCTGCCAATGGTACCCACAGGTTCGGTCTGCGAAAGGATTTCCTCTCAATCACTGTCTGACAATCACTCAGATGCAGAGGTTTAACAGATGACCTGACAATGCTTAAGCAATTGGTTTCTTCTGAGCTGTGCAAAGTGGCAGGATAACTTTAAGGTTGTCAGTCACTTTTACATCACAGACTGGGATTATTCTGAAATGTGAAAGTTTGGGATCATCTCATCAATGATCTATTATGGGTGACATATAGAGTAATTAAAACAAATAATTGTTCCATTTTTTAAAAAAATCCCCAACAAAAGCGCATCTAGCTCAGAACATTTTCTAGTTATATGATGAGTAAACATTTGTAGTTTAACTTGCAAATATGATTATTTTAATTGTCAGTCTATTGTACAAAATAAGGACTGAATTTCATAATAGATTTATCACTGTTATTTCAACTTTGTTTGCTGCAGAGTTTTAAATCCTGGTTATTCCTGTGCTATAAATGTTAATGACACACTCTTTTACGATAATAATAATACTTGCATTTGATATAGTGCCTTATCACGTCTTCAAGACGTCTCAAAACGCTTTACAGAATATACTGTAAAGTGAATTGATTGTATATTTTGTGGGCAAAACGTGGCAGCAAATTGCACACAGCAGTGTCCACAAATAGTCATGGATGGAGTGAACAATTCATTTTATTTTTAAAGGAATTATTACCCCCGGAAAAGCAATCCACAATCGACTAACAAATGGGTTCCTACTTACTGCTAGGTAAACGGAGGCGGAGTAAGGAAATTGTTGCCCAACGTTTCACCCTGCCGGGAATTGAACCCAGGTCCTTCGCTTGTGAAGCGAGTGTTCTAATCACTGAGCTATAGGACTCCACAATTGTGGGAACTGAAATGGTAAATGGAGGCCAGGGGTATTCCTGCAGAGAGTGATTGAGGGAAACATTAGGTACACATCAGTGCCTTACATAGACTATGGACTACTTATTGATGACTATTGGGGTTGGGATTTTTGTTATGCTGAAATAAAGTTGTATCAAGTAGAAATGCTTATTATCTTTGGTGTACAGGCAGACCCTGTGTTGATTTTCACTGAGGAAAACACCCTTTTTATCACTTCAAATCGACTATCGGAAGGAACAGTCCCACCACTTGAACTCGGGATGATAGCTGGTCAGTTGGCATTAGCGGATGCATTGATCATTGGAAACTGCACCAATCAGGTACATCAATTGATGTCTTGCATCTGTTATTAAGTGCATTATATTGCTGATCTAATTTGCAAAGTAACTTCATAGTTTGTGTGGTAAAGTTACTGTTGGATTCAATGTATCTGCAGCCTCTTAACCTTTCCCACTCCCCAAACTCTTTCCAATATGACTGAAACTTCCCTGGAAAGTGTGACTAATTTTAAATTGGTCAGTTATACAAATTATTGATTAACGCATGTCATTGAAGTGAATTTAAAATAGCAATTTATATAATGATTTAGGAATAGCGATATATCACAGAATCCATGTTCTACAATGTTGTACTTTGAATTACATGAAACTCACGTTTTATGTTTAGATTCAGAAGTAGTGTAACAAAATTGAGTGTTAAGTTATGCTTTTGTGCTCAATTCTATAATCTCACAGATTCATAGATTTATTTTAATTTTTTAGGTGAAATTCAGTGAATTGACCATAGATATGTTCAGAATGCTGCAGGCATTGGAAAGGGAACCCATTAACTTGGCTCCACAAATAGGCAAAGGGGGACCACAGGTGAGTCATCATAATCCTTGAGCTTTAACTAATGTGAGCAAGAAAATATCTTTTGATTGTGTGAGTTATAAATTGGATGTTTTTATATTAAACTTGATGAAACATTTGCACTGCAATGAAGCTATAAAGAAATTTACAAGGAAGTGTTTAATTGTGTCTCAGCTTCAAAGCTTGTGCCTTAGTGTTGTTTCTTGTTAACTGCAGTTGATCTCATTAAGCCGAAAAGCTGATGTTCTAACCTCATGTTAGATGTGCTTCCAGTAAGATCAGGCACAATATGGCACTGAAAGTTCCTTTCTCTTATTCTATCATTAAAGGCAAGCTGAGGAGGTGCAATATGTGTTTTTTTTTAAATTGACGATGTACAAGTGGTAGGTTTGTTAGATACCTGGTGTACTTCCTAGAGGCTGGTTTTACATCAGTGTTAGCAGAGACATGCAAAAGGCCTTCTCAAGTTCAGTGACCAAGCTTGGGTCAGTGAAGAACTATACAGTATTTTAAAAAAGAAAGTAATTTTGTCTTATTCGTTTTACCTAGGAAACAACAGAGAAACATTCCAAACGAGAGAATCCGCACAAATATTTAATGTACAAGCCTACATTCAGCCAGCTGTACACATTTCTTTCAGCATCGTTTAAGGTTTGCTAACGTGTTCTAGCGTTAATGTTCAGCGAATGTGAAGTTTCAATCCATGTGGGTTGCATCTAAAATTGGTACTAAATGCCAAGCAAAAATGAGTGGAAGCAAATCAGAATACTGCAATACTGATGTGTGTGTGTGTATAATATATATGTATAAGCGATCTGAGATGCTACCCTGCATGGAAGGCGCTATATAAGTGCAAGTTATTGTGTGTATGTGTGTGTAGGGAGAGGACAGGTTTGCAGGGCTAGGGGGCGAGAGCGGGGGAGTGGGGTTGATCAGGGCTATGGGGAGAGCGCAAGGGAGTGGGGTTGATCCGGGCTATGGGAAGAGAGCGGGGGAGTGGGGTTGGTCAGGGCTATGGGGAGAGAGCGGGGGAGTGGGGTTGATCAGGGCTATGGGGAGAGAGCAGGGGAGTGGGGTTGATCAGGGCTATGGGGAGAGAGCAGGGGAGTGGGGTTGATCAGGGCTATGGGGAGAGAGCGGGGGAGTGGGGTTGATCAGGGCTATGGGGAGAGAGTGGGGGAGTGGGGTTGATCAGGGCTATGGGAAGAGAGCGAGGGAGTGGGTTTGATTTGGAATCTCTTTTAAAAGAGCCATCACAGACACGATGGGGCCGAATGGCCTCCTTCTGTGCTGTATAATTCTATGATATGAAACCTGTATAGTTAAGAACTTGGGATGTTTGCTGCACTGGCAGACAGTGATCTTGAAAAAAAAACTCAAGGCAGTGAATTTTATTGTAAGCCAAAGACATTGAATGCTAAGTTTTGGGCATTGTGTTAGCTAAAGAGGACAATATATGGTTAAGTTATGACTGTAACCTGTTTATTGCCTGTTTAAATGTTGTCTTCTTACTATGCTGGTACTTGTAATATTATACCAGCAGATTGAGATTTGATCTTGTCAAATTTTAAATGAAGAATCTGCTTCTAGATCACTCTATATGATCAAAGAAAATCAAAATGTTCTTCCTTTCTTTCTTCCCATCCCTCCTTCCCTGATAACTTGCCTTTAGTTTTTACACATGCAGTCCTTTGATTTGGTTACTGGAGGGATATAGACTAATAATAATCCTTGCATTTGATATAGCGCTTTTCACGTCTTCTAGATGTCGCAAAGCGCTTCACAGAATATGCTGCAAAGTGAATTGACTGTATATTTGTGGGTGAAACGCGGCAGCCAATTGCGCACAGCACAGAAGGAGGCCATTCAGCGCTTTGCGCCTATGCCGGCTCTCTGAAAGAAATATCCAACTAGTCCCACTCCCCCGCTGTTACCCCACAGCCTTGCATTTTTTTTGTCTTTTAAGTGCCTCTTCAATTCCCAAGTGATTGTGATTCAGGTAACATGTATTTTTCTCTCCTCTACCACCACAATACCTTCCCCATCCTGCCTTTGTTTGGCATCTCCTCCTAATTCCAAAATAGGTATTTTGCTATGTGGGATAGATAGTGTGACTAGTCTAATGCAGTACCGAGCTATGAACCATTGACACATTCTGTTCCTCTACACTGAATTTGTTGACCGCCTTGTTCAAGTGCAATAATTGACATTCATGCTGAAGTAAAGCAAACCATTAGATTACTCCACCAAGATTCAATTTTACTTTGCAGACAATACCAATAATCAACTGCCAAAATATACCAGTGTTTTCATTGGTTTCAGTTATCAGTATTTATAATAGAAATAACTAACTGCTGAGGGAAAATTGGCGTCAAATGGTGAAGTGATTATTTTAAGGATACCTTACTACACAAAATATTTAGTTAAAATCTGAATCTTCTTGTTTCAGGAGCTTCCTGCAAACGCTGTTCTCCTGATCTACCTGTCAGCCACGGGAGTGTTTCCTACAGTTCGTTCTGATTTTGAAGGTACAATAAAGGAATGCTTCCAGTTTTGAGTAGGACTTGAATTAACTTTAGAAAGGAAGCAAACAAGTTTATCTGCCTAAAAGGAAAGGGCCATGAGATGTTTGTTTTAACACAGACGAAATGTGTACTATTTTTGAAAATGTGCATCAAATTGCCGCTGTTTAAATCAGCACCCCTAACCCAATGCTCCAGTTGCAATCCTCGTATTATGCTAAGTTCCTAAACAATCTTGTTGAATGTTCCTCATTTATTATATAGCCATCTCCATCATCTGCCCATGTGTGACTCACTCAATGAAAGCAACTACAGTTTGCTCTTTTGTACCTGGAGGCACAATTTGTGTGTGGGGTGGGAGTGATTTCCTATAAGTTGAGTTGATTGAGTTCTTTGGTGTTGAATCCTCTAGTCAACCTTCAGTGTATTTATTTATTTTGATGCCCCCTTTGACCCCTGATATTCGCCTGCAAATTCACCCCACTTCACATAAAAAAGGATTGCCATTCATGCTGTCGGCAAATGAATGGTCGAGTCACAATTAGTCCTGCTACTTAGACTATTCATCAGCTACAATTTGGTATTGGATGCCTTGGGGATGTTTAAGCGCAAAACTGCTTTTTAACTACTTTTCAACCAGGGTTGACTAAACCAGTTTGTCTAAATTCAAGCCATCCTCATGATTCTATCTTTGTTTTGTTTCTTTTGTGTCATTATTTTTTTTGGCAGATTATGGATTTGTTTTTTCTCTAGTTTTTGAAGTGTTTATTCATAAATCTTTGTCTGTTGATTTGCTTAGCATTTTTAGGCTACATTATGAAGCTAAAAATCAACAATTTTGGGATAATGGCATACGGCTGGGTAGCTTTGACAAGCAGCATTTAATTAATGGTTTAACAAGTTAATCTGATTTGCTTGGATTTGGAATAGTGCCATTTGAGGGGGGGCACAAACCTGCAGCCTTGAAAGGAGAATTAGCAGGAAATTGAGTTCATTACAGTGACATGAGAAAAATCTTTCTACTCTTTTGTGAGGTAGAATGAGTGCATATGATAGGAGTTAAATGAAGCTTTATTGCAGTATTCTGTTATACTTTTATTTGAATTGGAAGCCTTCCTTGGAAGGAACAGCTAACTTTGAATTAAATTTCAGTTGAAAGAGATGTTGCCAGATATTTGGATGAGAGTGTGTGACGGCCATTCCTAAAGCTAATCCTTGGTGTAGAGTGCACAGTCCTTTCCGTTTTGCTTCGTTATGTAATGGATAACATTAAAGATTTTGGATTTGAATTTAAAGATATTTCAATTTAGTTCATTGCCCTCCATTTTAAGATCATAAGAGTTGAGTAGCAGTACGCTGACCAGACTGTCTCTTCGGGGTCACTGTAAACCACTCTTGAATTGTGTGTTCTTTCACCTCTTTCCCTGCTCTCCTCTCCGCTCAGTCTTTGTATGGGGCTCAGGGGAGAAGGAGAATTACAGGGCGAGAGACTAGATCTCAGTCTATCCATCATTCTGTATCTTTTCAATGTACTGTCACCTCGGCTTTACATTGTCTAAAATGTCTTGGAATTAAACAAAATCATATGTAAAGTTAAACTTATTTGCGGAGTCTGTTATGGAACAATGAAAAAAGATGTTTAAGATGTGAATAGCCTTTCATACAAAGGGATTGGCTATTCCGGCTCCAGTGAAGTCTGGAACAAACTGTGACCTTTGAAAGTGTGCTCACATTTGCTGTATACATATGTGTTTGAATGTGTTTGTTCCTGTTCAGGTCCATATGATTTTGGTGGAGTTATGACTAACAATAATCGTGATGGATCTAATGTGGATGGAGTACAAAAGCGGAACCAATCATTTAAAGAAATGCACTGGTACGTCAACACAGTCCTGTTTACTACTGGAATTGACAAGAAAATCAATAAAACACTTTAAAAAAATTGTGGGCAGGAGATGTTCGAGAATGCTATTTTGCAGTTATTTTTAATTTTTGATCACCTTTTAAGTGAATAGGATGTTTAGCAGCAATGTACAGAAGATAAGTTATGAGCGGTAATCCGTGAAAAACTGTGTCATAATAAGATGTGCTGGTTCTCAGTCTGACACACTGGTGCAATACTGGAGGGTTTTGGGTGGGAACATTGCATTATTGGAGGTGCCCTCTTTCAGATGAGATGTTAATTGAGGTTCCACTGCCTGTTCTTGTAGATGTTAAACATTGGATGACACTATCCAAAAAGAAAGGAATACCTTTTGGTATTGTTCTCAATCATCCAGATAAATTGGTCATTCATTTACTGTTCTTTGTGGGACCTTGCTGTACAAATATTGGCTGCCCACAAAAAATCCAGGCACTACATTTGACAGCAATTCCTTGTTTTAATATTTCAGTGTTATATGTACTGTAACGATTGTTCATTTTATGACACTTATATCATAAACAAGTTTCAGCTTCTTTTACCTAGCAGTTACATTTACTCCCTTTGTGTGAATTTATGAATTAACTACTCTGTGCATCAGGTGGATTTAACTTTCTGGTGCCTTGCCCCAAGTGATCATTTGTTAATATGTCAATCTGAACACTGTGTGATGGCAAGCTGTTCAATGGTTGTGAGTAATGCAGCCAAGCCCAGTCTTCTGTTCAACTGGTATCCATATGTGAACTTTCAACATAAGTCTCTGGAACAATAATAACAAGGAACACTGTCCAAATTTCTTTCCCTCCCAGACATAGCAAACTGAGGCCAAACAGTAGCACAATCATTTCCTCCTGGCTGAGATTCCCCAACTAGGGACATAGCAGTGATCACATTGGAAATGTTCTCGTCTCTTTAGCTTTGTGCTGGATTTACTCACTGAGTCATTGGTGACTTTCTACTTTTGTAATTCATATTTATTTCAGGATGGTACTGACTTCGGCACAGAGAGAGAAACTTCCCATGTTGTGAAATAATGTATGTATGATTTCATGAGTTCCCAGCGACTTCAGAAATCATACATACATCCTTTCACATCAGCAGGTCAGGAAGCATTTATGTGGAGAGGAAAGTGAGTTAACATTTCAGGTCGATGACAGTTCTCACTTTCCTCTCTCCATAGATGCTGCCTGACCTGTTGCATGTTCCCAGCGACTTGTTTTTATTTCAGATTTCCAGCATCTGCAGTATTTTGCCTTTCATGTATGGTTTCTGTTGGATGGCAGGCATCTAGTCCCTTTGATATCTGTTGCTCATTTGGTGCAGTCAATTCACTTTACAGTATATTCTGTGAAGCACTTCGAGATGTCCCCAAAGACGCAATATCAAATGCAAGGATTATTATTGGGCTAATCAGAAAGTCTTCAGGCCATATTCGGCGACTAAAACGTGTTATACCATAACTTCACTAAACATTAAATTATTAAAAATTAAATTGTAAAAAAGAAACATTAAACTCAATCCATGACTGTGGTGGGATACTGCTGTGCGCAATTGGCTGCCGCGTTTCGCCCACAAAGAGTCAATTCACTTTACAATATATTCTGTGAAGCGCTTTGAGACATTTAGAAGACGTGAAAAGCGCTATATCAAATAATAATAATAATCCTTGCATTTGATATAGCACTTTTCACGTCTTCTCGACGTCTCGAAGCGCTTCACAGAATAGATTGTAAAGTGAATTGACAGCATATTTGTAGGCGAAATGCAAGGATAATTATTATTATTATTATTCACAAAAACGTTTGACAAAATTGCCCCTTTAAAGGGCAGTAATAATAACTTGGTTTTGTATTCCCCTCACTCTTTAGTCTTCATCCAGGTGATATTTATCCCTTCACACGGAAACCGTTGTTTTTAATTGTGGACTCCTCCAACAGCATAGCCTATAAGGTAAGCTAAAACCTGTTGTTCAGAAGCTCTGTTGCCACATGGTACATATTTAGCTGATTTGTAATCGGATTCAGGTGATATAAAGCTTTTTTTGTTTTAAAGCTGACATCTGTTCTGCTAATGAATATGATCATCAAGCTAAATCTAAAACCCAGGTTGCCATTTAGAGCTAACATTTCACGCTGCCCTTCTGTTATGGGAGTATAGCATCTGGTTTGTGTGCCATTCAAAAGTAAATATACACAGTCACTACACTTGATTGTAAATCCTGTGAAGGGCTTGGAGACGTCCTCCCAATGTGAAAGATGCTATACCCAATGTAAGTATTTATTATTATTAAACACAATTGATATTAACCATTAACTGAAAGTAAGACTTTGTGAGGTTTGCCCTCTCACTCTCCCCACCTCCAGAAAATGCTGGTCACTTTGCGCCTACTCTAAGGTCCCTTGCACAGTTATTCTCTGAAACACATGGACAACAAATCAATGTTATGTAATCCACCAAACAAGTTTTCAGGATGTTCACTTTTGTAAACGTATCGCCTTGTTCTATCCCACTGTCTTCCCTTCCTGCACCCGATATACCGTAATATCCAATCAACATCCCACGTTCTCTCCCCCCCCCCCCGCCCCCACTGCTTGAATTGGCACCTTTGAATTGATAATTATGCAGCATTACTTCTGTGTGTTTGTTCTGTGAACATAACAATTAAGGAGTGTTAATTTGTAGAAGAAATATTCAAAACATTTCAAATGCGTGCCAACCCCTGGTGTCTGTGCTTGAATGTGTGTAGATTTCAGAACGACTTTCTGCTAGTCGTGAGTCTTCCCTGCTCCATTCTGTCTGATCCCTGCCCGGCTTTTAATTTATGCATAATAGATGTCTAAAAAGCCTCTTGGCACTAAATGTTCAGTCATCTCACCTGCCTGCCATCCTCCATTCCATGGAGGGCAAATTGGATCTCAAGCCTCTAGGAGACAGCCATCTGCAAGTTTGTTTTTTCGAAGCTGAGGTAAATTTAAAGCTACACCTCATTGAAGTTGCTCTTCCTTTCATTTGAATATGGCCGAGCTCCTTGGCACAAGTGCCTATATCCCTGTTATCTCTAGAAGATGGTTGAACGGGTTTTCCAGAGGCTGCATTCAACCCAGTTTACCGCAGTGGATTCACCCAAGTTTTTAAAAAATCTCTTACTATTCATACTGTTAGCGCATTCTCTTGTTCATCCAGTTTACCATCTCTCCAACTGGACATCTGGGTAGGAAATCAGAGGAATGCTCCAAGGGAAATTGCAAGAGTGGGTAGCATCCAGGTGGAGGTGCTGCTGTAGTGTGGCTGCTTGAAAAGGAGACCAGGCTTGAGGACAGTGAGTTATTGCAGTTGTAATGCTCGCCTGCAGTTACAATCTCCCTGTTATCACTGCTCAGATTTGCAGCTGGTTTAGGGAGGGGGAAGGTGGGAGTGTGGCCTCATGCCCCAGTCAGACTCGCTCTGTGGCTGGCACAACCCCTGCACTGGATCAAGATGTGAAATCCCCCATTGAGAGAAAAGAGATACTCAACTATATTTGTGGAGTCCTGTAGTTTAGTGGTTAGAGCTATCGCCTCGCAAGAGAGAGGACCTGTGTTTGATTCCCGAGGCAGGGCAAAACATGGGGCAAGTTTCCTTACTCCAAACACTTGTTTACCTAGCAGTAAGTAGGAACCCGGTTGTTAGTCGATTGGCAGATCGCTTTTGGGGGGTAATCCCTTCAAAAAAAAATAATAATTTGGTCACTCAATCCACGATTGTGGGACACATCTGTGCGCAATTGGCTGCTGCGTTTCGCCCACAAAATATAAAGTCAATTCATTTATAGTATAAAGTATTATAGTATTGTGGAATCCTGTAGCTCAGTGGTTAGAGCACTCGCCTTGCAAGCGAGACACCTGGGTTCAATTCCAGGCAGGGCAAAACCGTGGGCAAGTTTCCTTACTCCACACACCTAATAATAATCCCTTCAAAACAAAACAATAATAAATTGGTGATTTTCAATCCACAACTGTTTGTGGGACATTGCTGTGCGCAATTGGCTGCCGCGTTCGCCCACAAATATAGTCAATTCACTTTACAGTATATTCTGTGAAGCGCTTTGAGACATCTAGAAGACGTGAAAAGCGCTATATCAAATGCAAGGATTATTATATTCTGTGAAGCGCTTTAAGATGTCTCAACGACTTCATAAGGTGCAATATCAAATGCAAGGTTTTTTTTAATTATATTTCTCTATTTAGTGGATATTGGTGCACAATGTGGAGTTCCCAAAATGGTTGTAAATGTTTATTTCAAGACCTTTCTAAATATGTAGCTTTAAAAGATGGACTTCTTTCTGTAAGTTAATCAATATGACAAGATTGGGGTGGGAGGAAGGAAATACAAATGGAATTTGTTTCCACAGAATTCTAATATGCATCATGATATGGATTAAACCAATGTTTTGAAAAATGATCTTCTGCTTGAGTATTTGTTTAAAGATGAATTGTCTCTTCAGAAGTCCAAGGTTTATCACAAGTTGGCTGGCCTCTGGGTTTAGAGTAGTCGTCTTTCAGAGGACAGGGAGAGGGTGGCTCGTGTTCCAGCACCTCATCTCATCAGGGAAGCAAAGCTGGTATTGCTGATTGTGAGGCCAGCCATCCTGTGGTAAGTTGATGCTCTTTTTGTTGCAAAGATCTTTTGCTGCTGTCTTTCAAACCTATTGATTAGGCTATTTTAGGAGCTTATCAATAATTTAGAGTTGTTTCTGGGATCTTATTCTTAGTAAATGAAATGATCAACTAAGGGCTTGATGCTGCATTGATTAACTGGATAAGTCTTTGCTCGAGATGGGGATTTGTCCATCTTCAAGCTTTTGCACAAGTGGTTGAAGCTCTGTGGGGTTTTTTCCGCATTGTGAGGTAGTTTACCCCAGTCAGACTCGCTCCGTGGCTGGCACAACCCCTGCACTGCACTGGATCAAGATATGAAATCCCCCATTGAGAGAAAGAGATACTCAATTATATTTGTGGAGTCTTGTAGCTTAGTGGTTAGAGTGCTTGCCTCGCAAGAGAGAGGACCTGAGTTTGATTCCCGAGGCAGGGCAAAACGTTGCCTAGTAAGGATGAATTTTAACATTGCTCATCTCACCGAGAAGAGCTGTTTTTGAGGCTGCTGTACTCAAACCCACAGATCTGTAATGAGCTTTGTGATTTATTTTGTAATAGTTGTCATGATTAAATTACCTTAAAGATTTCAATTTAAAACAATTATATTTTCAATGTAGGAATACATTTTTAAAAAAATCATGTTGAAACATAATAATCCTTTGAGATGTCTCAAAGCACTTCACAGAATATACTGTAAAATGAAATCACTGAATGTTTTGTGAGCAAAATATCAAGTAAATGTAGCAGCTGACGTGCACCTGTTGGGATGGCATGGAGGTGAATATGTTTTGGTGAAAATTTCAGATGAAGAAGGGGATTTGGGCAGGTTTATGGAGAATTGCTGTCTCAGCAGAAAACCAGAGCTTGGCATGGTGGCTTTAGTTGTACAGTATGTTAGTTGCTGTGCTAGTGTTTTCGCAAAAAATCCTCAGTGAGTGAAAATCGTCTATGCTCTGGCATAAAGGGAGGAAAATCAAATAGGACCTTCCAAGATACTACTATAAATGTTCCTGCTGTGAATAGCATATTGCTAAAGACTGCTCAAAAACCGTATACAGTGAACCGTGTTGTAATCAGTCTTGAAACTGACAGGTTACCTCATGTGAAACTGATAAGAAGGGAATAACTGCCGCTCGAACATTTTACATCCCAACTAAAATGGCTCCTCTTCATATCTGCGAGGATCTTCAGGCTTTCCAACACAACTGTTTAAATGTGCTGCCAGGTTCATCCAGCCCGGTTTTCCTTCATACAAAAACCTTAGTTTTTTTAAAATTAAAAAAAATCTAGTGTAACTGTTGTGCAGTGTCAGATCCTACCCAGAGGGCTGTATTAATGCCTGTATTGAGGTGAATAATGCAATGGTGTTCTCTATAGTTCATTAGCAGCGATTCTACATTACTGTAGGGAGACAAAAGACAAATGGTAATTGGTCTTCTGCAGCTGCAGTCCTTTTTCCCCCGATTTGTGTATAATGGTGTGTTTTTTTCTAAAAAAAAAGTTTGCTTTGTCCTGGTCAGGAATCCTTTGTAATTCATCCCTAAATTGTCAGGCCAGCTGCTTAAATTATTGAAGCATGCATTTAAATAAATAGGGACAGTATGTAGGTGTATTTTATTATATAATGTATTTACTTACACAAGTAAAGATTTGCTCTACTGCTTGCAAGATTGTATGATATTGGTTTGTGTTTAGTGGAATCAAATCTATACAGCCTCACACATCTGGAAGATCATTTAGGGTCCATTTCTCACAACTTGTGCATTCTTTTCCTATTAAATGCTCTTGGTTCCCTCTGGTGCCCAAAGGATGTCATAACATCTCAGTGGTAACTGCAGAAATTATGATGATTAATGAACTATAACAAACTTACTTATTTGAGAAGGTGTCCACAAAAATGATTAAAACAATCATATTCACCATGAATTGAAACTGTTTGTGGTGGATGTTTTAGAACTTTCTTTTGCGGCGACAAGTTGCTGATTCAGAATACGACAATTTCTCCCAAGTTGTTGCTCCAGGTTAACTTTAGTTACTCCATCAGGTGTGGCAATCTCAGAGTAAAACTACCTTTGCTCTCTCCAATGTTTGACCTGAACCCCCACCTCAAAAAGCAAACACCCATTGCTGTGCAGTGATGAGTTTTCTATGGCCGTTTCCTTGTCCTCTGGGGGCATTGCCAAATTCAAATCATGGGGCGTTTAAAGGACAGATGGAGGCAATTTGTTCCTTGGTGTTAGCTCAACCAAAGGAGCTAATCTATAATATCTGTTCTAATCCCATTCCCATATCCCAGTGACTAGTCTGCTCATCTGAGTCCTGCCAGAGAGCCAGGATGGTTGGTCTGTCATCAACAGTACTTTGAAGTACTGTGGACCCACCGAGTTCAGGAATTGGATCAGTACTGAGAATTGGTGTGATTGGGATATTCCATTGCATTTCACCTATTCTTTCTTCTCTCTCCCCCCCCCCCCCCTCCCCCCAGGGTAAGGTTGAAATGGAAAGAGCACTCTTCTCTCTCTCCACATGACTTACATACATTGAGGAGGCTGACACTATTGGAGATTACGTTGATTCGATTATCCAAACAGTTTTAAGATTTTATGGGGCTTAAAGGGAATTAGTTTAATCTTTTTAACATTATTGAATTAAAATACTTACTTGGACAAAGCCATAAGGCATTCACTTTTGTATTTGTGTCTCAGCATTGACTTCAACTCTACTGGAATTAAGCATACAGTATTTGCATTTCCAGTGATAAAAACAGCTAATTAATTAGAATATTGCCCTAATGAAATGCACAAGTCTATAATATAATCAAGTGTTTTAGGTGATTTGTTTTTTAACTTTTTACTGAATTGCATCTGAACCACACAGTGGTTTTCTATTTCTTGTTGTTCAGCAAACATCTCCTATAAAGCTCTGCAACATGAAACTACTACTATTAATAATCCTTGCATTTGGTATAGTGCCTTTAACAATTTGCAATTATATAGCACTCTTCACACAGGGTAGAATCTGGAATTGCTTCACAGTGACAACAAACCAAGGGGAGAGGGTGGGGGTAGGTGACCGTAAGCACGATCAAAGGAAGATCTTTAGGCGGGATTTGAAGTTGGGGAGGGAGGGAGGGAGCAAGAGAGAAAGTTCCAGAGTTTCAGGGCTTAGTGGCTGAAGGCATGGCCACCGATGGTAGAGTGGAGGGTACGAGGGACAATCATACAATTAGAGGCCATTTGGCTGTGCTGGCTCTTTGAAAAAGCTCTTTGAACCTTCTCTGCTCCAAGGAGAATAATTCCAGCTTCTCTAGCCTCTCCCGATAACTGCAGTCCCTCATTCCTGGTACCATCCTGGTAAATCTCCTTTGCACCCTCTCCAATGCCTTAATATCTTTCCTAAAGTGTGGTGCCCAGACCTGAACACAGTCTGTAGCTGAGGCCTAACCAGTGTTTTATAAAAGGTTTATCATAACTTCCTGACTTTTGTATTCTTTGCCCCTATTTATAAAGCCTTGTATCCCATATGCTTTTTTAACAGCTGTATCTGCCTGTCCGGCCATCTTCAAAAGATTTACTATATGACCCCCAGGTCTCTCTGTCCCTTCACCCCCTTTAAGATTGTACCATCAGCGTATATTGCCTCTCCTCATTCTTAACCCAAAATGCATCACTTTGCATTTCTCCACATTAAACTTCATCTGCCCCGTGTCTGCCCGTGTTACCAGTCTGTCTATGTCCATTCACAGTCTGTTACTATCCTCCTCACTGTTCACTACTTTTCCAGCTTAGTATCATCTGCAAACTTGGAAATTGTACTCTCTATACCCAAGACAATTAGGAGGATGGCGCCAGCCGAGCAGTGGCAGGGGTGGTGGAGTGGGCGACAAGCAGGTCCGATAGGTAGGGTGGTGCGAGGGAATTAAGTGATTTGAAAACGAGTGCGACGATCTTGAAGTTGATCCATTCGGTGGTTGGAAGTTAGTGGAGCTTGGTAGGGACTGGCGTGGTGGGACTATGTCGTTGAGAAGTCTCAAAGCGCTTCACAGAATATACTATATAAAATGTAGTGACTGTATATTTTGAGTGAGAAATACAGCAGCCAATTGCACAATGTTTTATATCACAAATAAAACACTGAGCAGGAGCCTGAATTAATTTGTGTTTTTTTTTAATCTCCCACAGGAAGGTCTATTGTAACTGTTAAACTGACCTCAAACCTATGAGCCCAAACCATAATGGGTAGTGCTGCACTTGTACCATGCTGTTACCAGAAGCATCAAACCTGATTTTGACAAGCAGTGATGTTGGAATTCATTTTATTTGCTCTGGCAAATAATTGCAAACATTTCATTTGATCCAAGCGTTCTGGGACACTACCCTGTGTGAGGGGTGCTGTATAAATTCAAGTTATATACTGATGCAGGAGAAATGTCATAACCTGCATTAGTGAAATACAGTAGTTTGAAAATCTCTCCAAACCCTACTTCATATTTGAAATTTACCTTGAGTACCGAGCTGTTTTTGAATTCTTTCAGATGCTATGTTTTCAATTTTAATATGAGCAGCAGAGATCCAATGCGGCAATCTATAGATCTTCCTCCAGATGAAAGTTCTGCTGTACTCGGAGCTATTGAGTTTTAAAGCTGTATTTTATGACGTGGAAAATGATTGTGTCTGTACTGAAGTTAATTTACTGTATTTTACATGTTGGGTGCCTATGATTTACTTTCATATAGTTTGTACAACAACAATGACTTGCATTTATATATTGGCCCTCACACAGGGTCGCATTCCAGAATGCTTAGGTTTGCTAGCTAGTCTGCTAGTAGTTGTGGCCTGTTTTTGTGGAAAACAATTTGTTGGCTCCTGAATGGTCTCTACAATCCTCAAAGCAACAAGACAAATCCTAAACCTGCAGCTTTACATTCCATCTTCACCTGAGGTTTGAGGAGAAGTCATTATGAGCAGAACATGTAATAAATGTTTCTTGGCCATTCTAAAATCTAGTGTTTTAACATCAAATGTATTAACAAATGTGAATATCTGGTATTTTGTGATATGCTATTTTTTAAATAAACAAAAGTATCAAACAAATTTAGATTGAAATTTCTTTTCTTTTTTGCAGAATTTTACCAATTTGTTTGGCCAGCCTTTAGTCTGCTTACTCTCTCCAACAGCTTATCCCAAAGGTATACAAGGTATGGACCTCGTCCTCTGACTAGAAATAGAAATTGGGATTTCTTCAACTTCAACTGCTACTCTGGTCACCATGTAGAACAATATGTTTCTAAATTATTACCTTAAGGTGCAGTGTGATTCTAATCAATATCCAACTGGCTTTGACCTCCAGTTTGAGATGATCCAAATGATTTGCCTGTTATTATTGATGGGAATGATTAAATTGAGGAATCGTTTTGCAGAGTGTAATAAGTGGATAGTTTGGATTAAATGTCAGCAGCAATAACATGTTATTGTAATAAAAATAAGACAATGACAGGATGAATCGGGCTGACAAAGATCTGTGCATTTATCTCCCAGATCAGTCCCAACGGGGAAGCCTCTTCACACTCTTTCTCTACAATCCTTTGATGGCCTTCGTTTTCATGTGTCGACTCACGAACATGAGGAAAGCACTATGGGATCAATGTCAGGAGTACCTGCGCAGGATGAACATTGAGATAGTGCAGCTGTTAACTCAAACACGGACTATAGGTGAGTAAAGAATGGGAAAAACTCCCATTTGCTTTCATATTACAGCATGAAAACGGTCCTGGCAACTTGCTACCGAAGGTTTTGTTCATTCTGTATTTGTTTACACACGATTGCCTCCTTTCAAAGTATGCCCCATATTTCTGTACAAACCATCGGTTTAAATTTGAAAGTGACATTAATTAGAACCTGCAGACTGGTTGTTATAAGATCAGTGGTCTCAGTCACTCTATACAATTGTTTACTAACTGAATAATTCCCTCGTTCTCTGCTCTGACCAACCATTGAAGTAAATTTCACGAGCCAACTGGTTTGTTGCAATTGCCTCGTTTTGCCTCCATACTATATTGAGGGGAGACCAGCCCTCCTGGGGCATACTTAACCACCTCACTCTTTCTGAGATCCTAACTTCAGCTTTAACTGTTTCATTTTGTTGAGACAGTGATATAAGATTTATGATGGCAAGAGTAAAATCTTCTAACCACAGTCTAGAATGATGCTCATGAAGCTATAGAAGAAAAGACCATCAAAGCCTGATCCTTTCAGAGGCATGCAAATCCCACTAGGCAATACCACGGACTTAAATCTTAACACCTATGCACACACAAAAACACCACACATAAAACACCTCCAGGACACAGAAATTCTTACAAATCTAACCCCCAAGAGATGACTTGACTTGTTTGGGGAAGGGGGAGAGGAAAAGGAGAGTGAACAAAGATGAGTCTTGTTTCTTGTTGCAGATCAAGCATTCCTTCAGTTTTTTGGAGATGATTTTCTGCGATTATTGCTGATCCGGTTTATCCTCTGTTCTGCAACTATGAGACTTCACAAAATGTTCAGGGTAAGTGTTTCAGTACCCATGGTTCTACCTCAGATCTGTGACTAGGTTAAATAATGGGTTTGTAGGAATTACCTCTGCTACTGCGGTAACCTTAGAACCAAAGGCGTAAAGTGAATTAAAAATTGTGACCCATAGTTGGCTATTATCTCATTTCATTGCATTATTTTCAATATAATTCTTTCTATTGACCCTATATATGTGACCAGCTAAAAGATTTAGCGGGCATAATTATTTCTAGGCCTGCACTAAACTACTACATTTCTCCCATTTATCCGAAGCATCTAGCTTCCCCTTTTGCTCGTCTCGCTTAGATGCTGAACAGTGGTAATTACAGTAACTTTCTAATATGTACCTGTATGGGAGAGCCTGCAGCTATTGAGTGAAGCTTTAATCTTTGTTTCCACCTTTCTCTGCTCCTCCTTTTCCCCCTACCCTGAAAAGGAAACTCGGAATTACCCAGAAACTTACCCACAGCTGCAGAAAGAAGACACTGTGGAGAACCCTCTACTCCAGAACCGCATTCTAGAATTGGCTTCCTTGTTGGATGTTCGAAGCCTTTTCATGGAAAACACCACTGATGAAGATTATTAGGGGAAACCTCTTCCTTTTAAGCCAATGGTTCTGCAGGAGACCTATTTTGCACCTACCTGTAGGAATAACTTACAAGCAATTCTCTTCGCACATTGGAAGTTCTTATATCATCAGACAATTTCTTAAGACTGATGCACCTGGCACAATTCTATCATAGATTAAGCATTTCCATAATTGCAATGTATTAATGTATTGTGAACAAAAAGATTAACATGGCAGGCCAGAAAAGATTTCTAAAATACAGTTAGCTGAATAAGGGCATTTACAGAAAAAAAAGCAATAGAGGCTTTTTGAGAATTTTCACACGTATCACATGTTGCATTGAAATGGTGGTGGATGTTCATAGTATCACCTTTTAACAGTGTTTCGTAAAATCTTATAGCATCGATGTGTGTTTAAAAAAAAGAGCTGTTGCCCATAATTTCATCTTTCATTTTGTGAGTTGTTGCTAAACCTCATGCTAGCTGTGGTCCTGTTTGTCATAAGTTAGACTTTTTGTGGAAGTTCTGGTTTGATGAAAACAGTCCCCTAGGTTACAGTGAGTTAGATACTGACCGACTGACTGACTGGAAGCCAGGGATGGGTTTATTGTATGCACGTTACCTGATGCTGTCGTGCACTATATCAGATGAACTTGCTTGTTTAGTGAATGAGAGGCAAGCACAACCAGGAGACCAGTGAGGCTGAATTCTGGAGATCAAGGTATGTGTGTATCGTTTCACATTAACACAAGTGTTGCAAACACTGTAAACTCCAGTTCTATCCAGCCGTGTGTTTTCCACAGATGATAATTGTGTGCATGAAATAATTGCGTTTTTATTCCTAAATAAGTGTCATTCTGGGGCATCGTGGATGTCCTGGTGGAATTTTGCTGAACCTTCTCACCTTGTCTTTACACGAATAACAGATATTACATGTAGAAATTGTTGGTAAAATGTACCGTTGCTGAGTTTCTGAAAGACTGGTAGGATTAGGTAAGTGAAAGGTTTTATTCGGTGTCCTTGCCATATAACATAATGATTAGTCACTCATGGTTACTAGTATTGTGCTGCACAAGTCATTTTTGTTCAGCATTACAAGGCTGCTATTTTTTTAAATACATATACTTGAAGCAAGGATTTTGTGAAAATGCTTTGGTATTCATACCTTTGCCAAATAGACTTTGTATATTTAATATTAGTTGCTATTAATATATTAGTGTAAACTCATCTGTTTTTTTCAATAGTTTTTTTGTTTCTCTTCTCCCACCTCTCCTGAAGATATTGACTCTTGTTGAGATACAGTTCCACAGGCACTGGGTGTCATTGGCGGTGAGGAAAATATTCTTTGGGGGTGGGAGGGTGAGTAAAACTCAAAAGGCCCTTTAAAGGAGGTAAGCTGTTGGCTTGATTGACAGGTCCATCAGCCACTCAGAGGTGAAAATGCCCCAACAATCAGCCACGAGACAAAATGGGCGGATGTCACCAACATCTTACATTTAAATGGCATCCTTCAAACGGGGTGGCATTTCGGAGAAAGATGGGCCTAAAAGTGGGGTCTTCTCGGAGAACTGACTGTGGTTCTCCTCAGGGCTTTCCCCTCCCAACTCCAAAGAAGTGAAGTGTAGATAGAGGGGGGGGTGCAGGCTGAGCCCCTCCAGCCCGAGCCGCCTGCCTATGCGAGATGTCCCGCTCTCCCGGTATGTCGCCCAAAGCATCATTAATGTGCGAGCCTGGACACTGAGTGTCAATCGGCTGTTCTCTTGTCTGCAAGTGTGAGCCTAGACACTGAGTGTCAATGGGCCACCATGAGGAGCATCCAATCCTGTTCTCCACGTGCACTTTCCAGTAAAGGTTGCTGGAAAACTATCAGGAGTGGGAACCTCGCTATCTCATAAAATGCTTTTCATGCTTATTTCCACATGTTATGCATCCTGTTTAAAACAAAGTTTGTTTAGAGCTAGTGTTACCTGCTAGAATGTTTAGGAACATTTTCTGAATTGTACTCTTGTGAGATTTCTCCTAGTATGAGGATGTAACCATTATACCATGCAAGTACAATTTTTAAATTATGACTGTGTTAATGATCTAATATTCTGTCAGTTGAACCTCTGTCTTGTTTTTAAAACCTGTATGTGTTTGGAATTAAATGCTATTCTAAGAAATGTAAAATCAGTTTAACGTAATTGGTAGAAGGTAAATGGTCACCCCTTGGGTAACAAGACATTGAAGCATTAATTGTTTTGCTTTGTGATGTTGCTTGAAGAATGGAGGCAATGATTATTGTAAATAATCACAACGAAAAAAGGTTAAAAAGGTTTAAATGAGTCTGTATGAACCGTATCATTCAAAAATGATTGGCTCCTGAGCTACAGCTTTTAAACAGGCCATTTAGCATGACATTAGATTTAAATGTGGTCTTTTGCTACCATCTTGAAGGAAAATTATTCAAGATGAAAGCAGAGTTCTATACTTTTAAATTATATTTAAAAGAATGCGCACACTGGAGAATTTTCTCACTCTGCACATTGAGTCTTGTGATTAAAGTAACTGTTGTATATTTTTGTTTCTACTGTCTGTAATAAATGTGTAATACACTATGTTTTATCAAATGAGACTCAATAATGAGATTACTAAAACTGTTAAACTTTTGTATACTGTTCAATTGAGTGGTCAGATTCTTTTTAAAAGTTACCTTGGCTTCAGCGTTCAGTCATCCATTTGGAATTTATTGTGATCTTGTCAGTACCAACCAGCTTCAAAGCTGACAAGTTAACCGGACCAGAACATAATCAGAGCACTGTGTTAATACTGCGGGCACTTTAATTATTGAAGAACCACAGTCCCTTTAAAACACATTGGTGTTTTCTACCCCATCTGTTTCCTGACAGAGCCGCCACCTCTCCCCACCCCCCGTGGAAGGATCCACACAGAGCCTAATAATAATCCCTCCCCCCGTGGAAGGATCCACACAGAGCCTAATATTTTTTAAAACACAATAATAAATTGGTCATTTTCATCTACGACTGTTTCCTGACAGCTGTGCGCAATGGGCTGCCGCCACAAATATACAGTCAATTCACTTTACAGCCTCTCCTGTGAAGCGCTTTGGGACGTCCTCCCGACGTGAAAAGCGCTATATCAAATGCAAGGATTATTATTATTATTATTATCTGTTTGATAAAGTGCTGCTTTGTTCCTGTGTTTAGTGCACGTACTTATTCGGATTCCCTGTGAGCCACAGGTTGCTGCAGGTGGAGGGCAACACCACTAAGCCCTGTTGTTGCCGTCGATTTCCCTTCTGCTGCGCCCCCCCCTCCCCCCGTGTCACCGAGCAGTGTCCTACAATGAGACGAGTCTTGGCTTTTTTTGAGATGAATGAAGGTGCAGAGAAGGCTGAAGACAATCCCTGCACCAACAACAACACGTGCAGCAGTCTGGCAGACAGGCGAGACTCGGGATAACGGAGAGCAAACCGCTGACTCCATTTTCTTTCCACTATTAACCAGAGATCGGCGATGGCTGAGCTCTCCCTCCGGTTCACTGCTGACCGCTTGGCGACGGTCAGCCTAACCTGATAGCAGGACGCCGCTTTGGCTTTGATTGACGGCCCGAGTGACCAATCAATGGGTTGCGCGACCACGTAGCCCTCCCGCCTCCCGACTGGCAGGAAGCGATCCGATAGGCGGGTGGACGCGGGGCCGCCGCCAGCACGTTCGGCTGCGCCTGAGCCGTTCGGATGACGTTGGGAGTCGGCGGCCACATCGGCTGAGAGATGAGGGACACCGAGCGGCGGCGGCGGGCGGGCGGAGCGCGAGGCCGCGGTCACACCGGGAGGCGCCGCCGCTAACGCGCAAAAAGGTACCATTTCCATACGTTTACTGAGGAGAAAAAAAGTTTGAAACTCGGTTACCGGGTGGTCCTGAGGCCATCGCTCTCTCTCTCTCTCTCTCCCCGCCCCTCAGTCTGGAACTTTCGGCTCCCGGGGAGTCACTCCCGTTAGGTTCCGCCCGCGCTCAGTTGGCGGGAAGGGAGACCCTGTTAGAAGACGCCGCTGCCATCGACAGCGGCCGGTTACCTGCTGTTTAGTCGGTTACCGCCGCTCTCTTTAGGCCGCTGTGCCGCCCAAGCGCCGCGCCGGAAGTGCCGCCCTCCCGGCAGCGACCAAAAACAGTCCAATGGCGTGGCCGCCCGGCCGCGATGCCGCTTTGCTATTGGTTGACATCACCGCCGCCGCCTGTCACTCACCCTGACGGGCGGGCGGGCGGGCTGTCAGTCACCGGGCAGTGTCCGAGAGGCTGAGGCGCCGTCAGCTCGGGGACAGCTTCAACTCGGTGTCGGTGCGTCCGGCCCTCGAGGGCTCCTCCGGGTTTAGGTCCTGTGGCGAAGCAATGCAATGGAATAGCGGAGGAATTCCCTCCTGATTTTCAAAGGTTTGCAATGTTTTCTTTTATATGTTGTACACACACACACAGTGACATCAACTTAACTTTTAAAACAAGTTTTTTTTTGTTCATTGTAATAACAATCCTTGCATTTGATATCGCGCCTTATCACATCTCCGAGACATCTCAAATGCTTTGCAAAAAATCCTGTAAAGAGAATTGACTGTATATTTTGTGGGTGAAACGCGGCGGCCAATTGCGCACAGCGGCGTCCCACAAACAGCCGTGGATTGAGTGACCAAATTATTATTGTACAGTTTAATAAAATTAAGATAAAGTACAACTGGGAATTGTTGTGAATGATTAACGATGAGTCATTGTTACACAAGTCACTAACTGATTTGACACTAACCGGTTGATATCGTAAACCTCTCCTTTGGTACTGTTCCCACCCCCTTTAAAAATCACTGTCATCATTCCTATCCTTTTTTTAAAAAAAAACTCTCCATGGACCCTTCTCTACTCTCTTAACTACAGTCCCATCTCCAACCTCCCCTTCCTCTCCAAGGTCCTGGAATGAGTTGTTGCTTCTCAGCTTCGCTCCTTCCTCTCCCGCCACTCCCTTCTCAAACCCCTCCAGTTGGGCTTCCACCCACAGCACAGAAACCGCCCTGGTCAAAGTGACAAATGACATTCTGTCCATCTGAGACCAGGGCTTCCTCTGCCTCCTCGTCCTCCTTGACCTCTCTGCTGCTTTCGACACCATCGACCGCTCTATCCTCATCCACCTCCTCTCCCTTCACCTCAACCTTCACGGCGCTGACCTTCATTGGTTCAGATTGTGCCTCTCGCACCGCCTGCACTTCATTTCCTCAAACGACTTCTCCTCTAGCCCCCGGACCGTCTTGTGCAGCGTTCCTCAGGGCTCTGTTCTTGGTCCCCTCCTCTTCAGTATTTATATGCTCCCTCTTGGTGACATCATTCGCAGACATGGTGTCAACTTCCACACGTATGCGAATTACACCCAACTCTACCTTTCTGCCTCCACCCTTGACTCCAGGACCCACTGCTGTCCTGACAGAATGTCTGTCAGACATCAAGTCCTGGATGAGAGATAACTTTCTTCAGTTGAACGTCAACATGACCGAGGCTCTCCTGATTGGCTCCTGTCAGCACCTCCTCACCTCAGCCGCTGACAGCATCACCATCCATGGTTGCACACTCCACCTTACTAAGCCAGTCTGGAACCTTGGGGTCTTGTTTGACCCTCAACTATCCTTTCTACTCCACATCTGCGCCATGACTCGCTCTGCCTTCCCCCACTTCCACACCGTCGCCCGGCTCCGATACTGTCTCACACAGCAGGCTGCCGAAACCCTCATACACGCCTTCAATACATCGAGGTTTGACTATGCAAACTAACTGCTTGTTGGCCTCCACAACTCCTCCCTCCACAGGCTGCAGATCATCCAGAACTCTGCAGTCCATGTCCTCTCCCACACCAGGCTCCGTGACCCTATCACCCCCATCCTTGCCCAACTCCACTGGCTTCCCATCACACAGAGGATACAGTTCAAGATCCTGGTCCTCACCTTCAAAGCCCTCCATGGTCTTGCTCCCCCCTCCCTCTCCGACCTCCTAACCCCCTACCAGCTGTTTGCTCCCTCCGCTCAGCGGGCTCCTGTCTGCTTCACAGGAAACACTTTGAAATCCTGGGAAGCACTTTGAGACGTCTCAACGACGTGATAAGGCGCTATATCAAATATCAAATGCAAGGATAAATATTATAATTGTCAAATTGACTACGTCACCCTCTCACGTCACATTTTCTGCCCATTTATCTAAACAGTGTATTGATAGTAGTGTAGGCAGAAACTGAATCTGACATGGGAAGAGATGCTGAATTAAGAATTGATACAATACAAAATTGTCAGGAGGACGTCCCAAGGCACTGAACGGTCATGTATTTGGACCCGAGCAGGGGAGGTGGGTTGGGAGGGTAGGAGGGTGGTTGAAGGTACGGTGGAAAAGGAGGATCTTAAGACGTGCCTTGAAGGAGGCGACGGGAATGTGGGATGGAGTTCCAAATGGTGGGGGCAGAGAGGCTGAAGGTCCAACCGCCAATCGGCTGGGGCAGGCCGGTGGGGGACTTGGAGCAGGCCGGAGTCCGCTGAGCAGAAATAACAGACAGATTGATATGGCATTAGCAGGTCACAGAGGTAGGAGGGGGCAAGGCCGTGGAGGGTCTTGAAGGCGAGGACAAGGATTTTGATCTCCATCCTCTGAGGGATGGGGAGCCAGTGGAGCTGGACGAGGGTTGGAGTGATGGGATCATGGAGCCTGGTGTGGGAGAGGACCCGAGCTGCAGATTTCTGGATGTTCTGCAGCTTGTGGAGGGAAGAGTTGGGAAGGCCGACAAGCAGGGAGTTGGTCGCTTAAGACTTTTAAGTTGACGAGTTGGTTGCTTAGGACTTTTTCAGATTTCCTCATGCGTGTGTTCAATTAACTTTTCTGACCATTCCCCAGTTATGTATTTTCAGTTTATCATTGGAAAAAGCAATGACTTCTAGCCTTTTTTAAAAAAAACTATTATATCACTTATTCCATGCAAGTTGTAAATGTTGCACTATTGCTGTGTGCAATTGACTGCTGCGTTCTGCCCACAAATATCCAGTCAATTCACTTTACAGTATATTCTGTGAAGCGCTTTGAGATGTCTAGAAGATGTGAAAAGCGCGATATCAAATGCAAGGATTATTATTATTTCACGGAAACAGACATTGTGAATTTGGATTAACTGAGATTGTACAGGGTGACCAAAATGTCTTTTCAACTACTCTATTATCTAAAAAAAATCATAATTTCTTTAAGGCTTATTTGACATTGTAATGGTATCATGACTTTTTGGTCACCCTGTATAATCCAAACATCTGGTGCTCATGACGTGATGTTTGAGAAGCTTTCTTGGAGCATTTTAACTAGCCTCAGAAACTTATTAGTAACCCAGGGATATTAAAACTATATCCCCATATTTTATCATTATGAATATAGGCAACAACAACTTGCATTTATACAGAACCCTACATGAGGGTAACACTTCATTTGGAGCACTTCAGTCTTTCTTCTGATTGAAAACAATTTTTTTTAAAGAAATATTGCATCCCCCCCCACCCCCCAGCTCCATGGTTTAGTATTTCTCAAAGAGCTTGATGCCATCAGTGTAGTCTCCTTCAGCTGACGGTGTCACAGTAGATCATCTACCAAGCTCTCAGGTGGCTCTAACGGAGCACATTCAGCATTTGACACTCCACAACCTCCTGCTGTAAACCTCATGAATTTAGAGTTTGAAGCTGGCAAGAACCTAAACTGCCAAATCCTTTTTTTGCGAGGATTGTTAAACGTATTTAATATGAATGAATTTAGGGATGAATAAAGGTGCTGTTATGCTAATTCTGTTTGTTTGGCAGCTGCTTGTTGCTTGATGGGATGTAAAGGCGAGCCTTATTAACGAGTGTTTATTATTTCAACAAGAAAAGTTGAACACTATCCATCAGGTACAAACCCGAAGCTTGAGACAGGCTGGTATCACTTGGTTATTAAGGCAGTCCTGCCTGCAGACAGTTTGGAACTCTCCTCTATAAGGACAGCAGCTAAAGCATGTTTGCTAAACTAAAAAAGAAGATTGCTGAAGAGGGCGGTGCATCGCCTCGGCCCGGGACGGCTCGGATTCCACGATCGTTCAGCAGAGAGTCCATTACCTCCGTCGGAGCTGACTCGGGCGATGACATTGTACGTATAAGCCACTTCTGATCAATTCTTTTCATAGATTGATCAGTGTGTCTAGGGAGAAGATCTTAGAAGTTGTATTGAAAGTCTGAGCAAAAGAGGCATCACTTTCGCTTTAAGAAGCTGTTCATTTCCTCCAGAAAGAAATACTTCCTATCTTTTGCTCAGACTTTTCAAGCAACATTTTTAAAAATCTTGCATGTGTTCAGCATACCAGTGTGTTATACGCATGTAATCTACTTAACAAGTGCCCAGTCCTGTCCTATTTTTAACTTTAATTAAAGGACAAAACTGTTTTTCATTGAATCTGAAAACTTTTTGTTCATTCAGTATCCTGCCTTCTATAGGATATTGGTGAACCTCACCCTTTGTGTTACTTTGGGTAAATTTTCCCTATACGTGCCTTATTTTGTGGCAAGTACTATAAAACAGTGTGTAAGTTACGGGGTTACCAATTATTTATTCATCTGTTAAGTTTTATTCAGTTTGCAAACTAATAAGCATTGTGTCTTCTATTGGACTATTGAACGAGGTGAAATATATGTCCTTGCAGGGCTGTGTATAATGGCTGTTAGTGGATTGCTTTTCCGGGGGTAATAATCCCTTTAAACATAAGTAGTAATTTGATCACTCAATCCATGATTGTTTGTGGTGCACTACTGTACGCAATTGGCTACCACGTTTTATTCATAAAATGTACAGTTAGTTCGCTTTACAGTATATTCTGTGAAGTGCTTTGAGATGTCTCGAAGATCCTTCCACTATATCAAATGCAAGGATTATTATATTATTATTTTGTTTCCCGTGTGTGATGTGACTGTCTGTGGTTTTCTGCATTGTGAGGATGGATGGCTGACACTGTGTAAAAGAAGTGGGAGATTAATTACTACTCGTGCCTCTTGATTTGCACGATACACGTTAACAACAACATTTAATTACATTTATATAGCGCCTCTCATGTCGGAACCATAATAAAGAATTTTATTCCTTTTTTTCATTGCTCTTGCCAAGGCATCTGACAGCAGCTGCCCTCGCGAGGACCTCTTGTCTCAGCTGCTCCGGCGAAATGACCAAGTTCGAAAGCTGGAAGTCAAACTATCAGGTACCTGCTTTGGTCAGGAAATGGTAACTGTGCAGAAAGTGACATAACCCGTTAACAATTCTCCAGCAAGTTAGAATATGTTGAAAATCATACCTCTTCCAACTATAGGCCAGTTATTTTTAACATTAAAAGTATTGTCCTAATCGTGTTTATAAATGTCAAGGTATGATGGCAGTTTTATACATCTGGAAATGAGCAGTTGTTTAAGTGCTCCATCCGCCTAGATGAGGAGTGGTGCATTTAGCTGGGGAGGACTCAGATTTCTACTCATAAACCTGATTTCACATGGTCTTTGATCAAAGACAGTTGCTTATTATTCATTTCAGTCCCACAGATCATGTGTCTTCTATCCTGTAACCATTGTACCCTGTCACTAAAGCAAACCTGCGTCAGACAGTATCAAATTGCTGGGTGGTGGAAGTATTGTGTTCTACAACAGAACTGAAAACCTGGTTGTTTATCCAGGCAAAACTAGTAAATGTGCCTCTGTAAAGTGTGCTCCCATTCCAGAGGGAACCAGTCTGTAGCATTTACTCTGCACTTTAAAGCGGAGTAGAGATGCATTTGACGCAAATATAAATGATCAGGTACTGTCCAAATAAGGCTAAAAGATAATTAACATGGAGTCTGTTTACACTCAAACCTGTGGGAGGAGTTACATAGGTTTGCCATTATTATTCAGATTTTCTGGCGTGTGCTGCTTGGGGAGATTTTGCCCTGTGTTTTGAAACTTATAAGGCCGAATGAAATAAATATTGGTCCATTTATGGGCCGACGGGCTTTGCCCAGTCCCTAAATTCCTAGATTTCTGTGTAACCTGCCTTGTTTTGTGATCTTTGGCCATTGTGGAGCATCTGAATTGTGGGAGCTGTGAGGTAGAGCAGAGAGAGATTTCCCTGATTATTGTTACCATGGTGGTGTACTGAAAATTCCTCAGGACTTGTGACAAGTCAAGAGTGCAGCGATATTTCTGAATTTTGATTGGTGTCAGTTGCTGTTACAAGCATATTGTGAGAGAGGTGCGATGGCTCTAACTGGGTGAAGAAAGATTATTTTCAATGATTTCTCCTTGCACCCAATTCAGACAATTAAAATCTTTAAAGCCTTTTAGCTCAACCTGATCCAATTTCTACCATTTCTTTCCCTAATATACTCTGATGTGACTTCCCAGTTTAGATCTTTCCTTTTCCCATCAGCATGTTAAGGGGAGGTCATTAATGCATGTTCTCCTTAACAGTAATGATTTTCTGTTGGGGAAAATCATTTTCATCCTCCACTCATGATTATCCTGTTTTTGTTTTCCTTTTTTGCCTGTTTTGACCTCCTGGCCTGCGTTCCCTCTCCCCTAACACAAGATTATGCTGAGCAGCTGCGAAGCTTGCAGAAGACCAGAGAGAAGCTTGAGATTGCATTAGAAAAACATCAGGATTGTACGTACATCGGTTTTATTTATTGTTTATTTGAGTCATTCAACTTCACTGAGCTCTTCCGATTGTAACACATCTTTTTCTACTGGCTTGTGATATGAAAAGAAATGATAAAAAAAAATTGGTGGTCACTCGCCCACAAAATATATAGTCAATTCATCTTACACTATACTCTGAAGCGTTTTGAGACGTCTCGAAGATGTGATAAAAGGCTATATCAAATTCAAGGATTATTATTAAATTAAAAAAACTTACTCTTTCATTTGCTGCTGATGTTTTAAAGAAATAAATAAGGATGTGATAGCATTGAGACAAAACTTTGAAGAGACTTACAACACGCTTTTCCAAAATAAACTTTTTGCTTCCTTCGGAATGTCTCGTGACTTTTATAGATCGTTTGTTAAATTAAGGATTTGTTTTTGTGACATCAGCAAGCGAACGCTGTTACATTTGCATCATAGTTTGTGTTCGATACTTTACTTCAGTTTGACTCAGTGCAGGATGATGACTTGTGTTTTTTTGTGTTTGAACTTGAATCAGCCTCGATGAGGAAGCTTCAGGAGCAGAATGAGGCTTACCAAATCAGCAGAGCAAAGATGGCAGAAGGAATGACACTGGCCTTAAACAAAAAGGATCAGGTAACTGCAAGCCGAAAATTAAATTCATGTCAAGCTTCCGTTCGGATTCTTACTCTAAGCCAAAGCACTTGCTCAGCTTGGAGTGTGGGAGGTATCTGAAAGGCCGATGATATCACTGATTTCGATTCACATCTTGTCGGTTTTGTGAAGACGAGGAAGTATAGCCGTGCTGCATGGATAAATTCTGTGGACATAACCAGCGAGAAGTTTTGAAATTCTGCTGCTATTTGCTGTGACCATAATTTAAGAAAAGAAATCTCAGTTATCTTATTTTTGTTTGCAGGAGTGGATGGCAAAGGTTTCAGATATTGAAAAGGTAATGAGTTCACTGTTACTTGGGTGTTTATTCTATAGAGAATGCTAGGTGATATACAGATTTGGTTGTAGATGTAATTTTAACACAATTTTTACAACAATATTTGATGGATAATATCGACATTTAGTTTATCTTTATTTTGGGGTAATTGTTTTTGATTTTTATTGAACTCGTCAGCTACAGATGAAGCTGACTTCCAGGTTATAAAGTTAACAGGGATGTCACTTTCCCTTTGCTGCGCTGTGTGGAGGCAGTGTTGCTAACATCGCTTCCTGAACAACTTGTTTGCAACGAGTAGTCACTACTTAAACCCATTACCCGTGATGCTCTGGGAGGCATTCTGATTTTATAAGTGCTCTTATCAAATGCAAAGTATTATTATTATAGGTATAATCATCTCCTTACAGAATGTCATTGTAAGGTTTTAAGTCCCGCCTCAAGACCCTCTGCTTCGACCATGCCATCGGCCACCCCCTTTCTCTCCCCGCCCCATGCTCCCGAGCCTTGCTTGGATCTGAAATTCTATACACTGTCCAGCTCCTTGGGACATCCTCCCGACGTGAAAGGCGCTATACAAATGTAATCTTGTTGTTGTTTAAACAATCTTTCCATTTTGTTGATCTGTTTCAGGAAAAAGCAAGGTTTGAAGAGCAGCTGCAGGAGATGAAGACACGCAGTCTGAATCTGTTCCACAGACGCGATGAGCAGGACGAACTGGACGGGTTTCAGCAGCAGGAACTTGCCAAAGTCAAACATATGGTATGAACTAGTGCCAGGTCCTGTTTAAAAGGGTTAAGTTCTTGGTGTCAGTGCTTTCTTCCCTTCCTGATTTCACTGTTGGAGATAACCAGTGACTTGGAATAAGTGGCTTCCAATTCCAGTCACTGGCTTCCCACTGGAACCCGTTTAAACCTGACACAAAAAAGCTTCTCTATAGCTGGTGCTTACGAGTGAATAGAGATAATTAAATTGGATCTCTATTATGTTGATATTTGATGGCATCTCTGATCTCACATGATCATAAGAAGGTTCGGGTGAACATAAGAACATAAGAATTTGCTCGGCAAAAGAGGACCAAGATCCATTCAGTTCACCTTTCACCATCCTGGCAATTACATGACACGTTGTGTCCCAAACTGTACACTGTATCCCAAGATATTATTTCCCAACAAAAATTATCTAATTTGTTCTTGAATTAATCAACACTTTCTGCTTCCAACGTTTCCCGAGGGAGCCTGTTCCTTACGTTCACTACTCGCTCACTGAAGTATTATTTCTGCAGATTAATTCTAAATTTAGTCCCCTTCAATTGCAGTTGGTTCTACTGAACAAATGGGCTAAAGGGCGAAGATGGCCCTTCAGCCCATTTGATCTCATCCTTCTAGAGAAACCCCCCTCCCCCTCTTATTGTCCTCCTACAGCATTGATCTGTTTCTGAAATGAGTCTTGGTGCTTAAAATTAGTTTAGATTCCTTGCTCTCTCTCTGGGATACACCTAGCTTCAGTTCTGCTGTTTTTGTGTTAATGGCCTGGATGAGAGAAATGTGGCTCTCCATTCTGACATTCTCCATTTTGTCTCCTAGCGTTGAAGTCAAAGCAGTTGTTGTCTCACATCCGTTGCTAACAAAGTAACTGCAGAGACCATAAACTCAGACTGTGTGAGGATTGAATGCATGAGAAGAATGAAAATATTACATTGCGTGTGTGTATTCTATGCCTCTAAGCTGCACAGAGGGCACATACTAAAAAAAAAAGCTCGCCCGTCAGTGCTTCTGAGTTCTTCAGGTCACCA
This sequence comes from Callorhinchus milii, assembly GCF_018977255.1. Classification (NCBI taxonomy): domain Eukaryota; kingdom Metazoa; phylum Chordata; class Chondrichthyes; order Chimaeriformes; family Callorhinchidae; genus Callorhinchus; species Callorhinchus milii. The sequence continues at coordinate 23,281,661 of NW_024704749.1, forward strand.
CTATTGTCACTTCCTTCACCAATTTGCGCGCATTGAGGGATATCAGTGATGCACATATTGGCCATGCAGGGAACACACAGGAAGCTGGCCCATCAGATTGGGAATGTACCAGTGTAGCATGGCTTCACGGTACATAACTGAGCTTGTCCTAAACAGGGACTATACTAAAGGGGTCGCCCTATAACCTGTTGCTTTGTCGGGATGTTTCAGCTGCTGAGGAAAGAAGAGAAGTTGTCAAAAGTGGAACAGGAGCTTGAGGAACGCAGCGCTGAGCTGCATCAAACCAAAGAACAGCTGCACGACTCTCACCAGAGGCTGGATAACCTGGACAAAAGCTTTCAGCAGCTGCAGAGACAAATCGCCGCCACTGACGAGGAGAGGTACACTGCCTGTGGGAGACATTCTGTGTGTGTGAAAATAATAGTTTCCTCTGTCCGGCTTAGAGACACAGAATACATGCACACAATGTAATGTTTTCATTCTTCTCGTACATTCAATCCTCGCACAGTAGACGCGGAAGTGCTGCTTTGTAACTGCAGTCGTAACCAGGTGCCTGTATTGCTTGTTCAATTAGTTCCTTTCCAAGTCTGAGCTATATTTTTAAATATGATGAGTAATAATAATAATGCTTGCATTTGATACAGTACCTTATCACGTCTTCGAGACGTCTCAAAGCGCTTCACAGAATATACAATACCTGAAGAATTCATTGTACGACAAGTAACCCCACCAGGCTAATTACTTTCCTTTTACTGTTTGCTTTTACTTTGCTTTCCATTGATTTCCATCTAAAGCCCAGCATATTTTCCTTACTGAACAGAGAGGAGTTTCTGGCTACAAAGAGAAATGCGGAAGAAAAAATATCTGAGCTGGAGAAAAGGGGAAAGGAGTTACAGGATACCATTCAACGACTCTCAGTAGACTTGCACAAGGTACATGAGCTGCTTTTGCATCACACTTGGCTTATGCAAGCTGTTGTTATTTTAAATAAACTAGGCTAGAGGAGCGTGGCAAATCTGCTGTCGGAGAATCATTGTGCAGTTCAGCCTGGTCTTTGCTTCACAAGTCAATGTTTTCAGTAACTATATCTTGTCACCACTCATCTTATAATAATATAATAGCACTTGCATTTGATACAGCCCCTTATCATGTCTTCGAGATCTCTCAAAGCACTATACAGGATATATTGTAAAGTGTAGTTACTGTATATTTTGTAGAAGAAACGCAGCAACCAATTGTGCATAGCGGTCTCCCACAAACAGTCGTGGATTGAGTGACCAAATTATTATTATTAATTTCTTGAAGGGATTATTATCCCCAGAAAAGCGATCTGCAAATCGATGAACAATCTACTTACTGCTGGGTAAGCAGAGGTGTGTGGAGTAAGGAAACTTGCCTAACATTGTGCCCTGACCAGGAATCGAACCACTTACTTGCGAGTCAACCGCGATAATCACTAAGATACAGGACTCCACATTCTCATTGTGATTTTCTGTGCTTTTTTTCTTTCCTCCCCCTTAAGACTTCTGTAGAATTGGAGGAAAAGGGAAAGACTATTGAGCACCTGCGAGAAAAAGCGGTCTCTCTGCAAAAAAGGATGGAGGGAAATTATTCAGAGGATGAGCATTTACAGGAGCTACTTAAAGAGGTAGCGTTTGTGTCTTAAAAGCAACTCAAATTGCACCCAGTGTTGCCGTACTCAAGGGATTTGTCATTTTAGAAGATTTTATTTATGCTAGCAGCCAATTATCTTATCTAACCAGTGATTACAGTGTATGACTGTTTGTGTGCTCTGCAGAAATGCGAGCTGGAACAGAAGCTGGAGGAAATGAGGCAGAACGTGTTGGCAGCCAAGACCAGCCAGACTGAGGTCACCAGCGCTCTGGAAGCACAGGTACTCGCTTGCTCGGCCCGGACAGACAGCTTAGGGAAAATCAAACATAACGATTCAAAAAAACAAAGACAGAAGTCGCTGGGAACACTCAGCAGGTCAGGCAGCATCTATGGAGAAAGGAAAGTGAGTCAACGTTTCGGGTACATGACACAAAATGGTTCTGACGATTTCCAGCATCTGCAGTATTTTGTGTTTTGTTTACAACAATTCAAAACTCTGCCGCGCACATACTGACCCGAACCAAACTCCGTCCCCACACTCACCAGTTCTGGCCTAAGCTCTAATGGCTCCCCATCATCAAAAGGATCAACTTCAAGATCCTCACACTCGTGTTCAAATCCATTCACTCCCTGGCACCTCCCTATCTCTCTGACCTCCTCACTCCCCAATCCACCACCCGGAGCCTCTGCTCAACTGGCACCAGCCTCCTGCTTGTCCCTCACACGGCGCCCCACCATCGAAGGTCGTGGTTTCAGCCACGATGCCCCAAAACTCTGGAACACTCTCACTCAATCCCTCCGCCTTGCCCCTCTCTCCCCTTTTTCAAGTCCTGCCTGAAAACCCTCCTCTTCGGCCACCACCACTCCCCACCCCCTCTGGCTTGGAGTCAGGCTCCGCCACTGTTAACTAACTACCCTGCATGGAGGGCGCTATATAAGTGCCAGTTGTGGTTGTAACAATGTCAGCAACTCAAAGTAAAAGAGCTGTGGATGATACCAGCTTGTCCCTGGTTTATAAACCGAGTGTCTTGTTTCAGATAGCTACACAAGCAGCACAACTACAGACTCTGGCAAAACACAAAGAGGAGGATATTCAGGCTTTCAGGGAACAGACTGCCAGTCAGGTAACTTGCGTCTTGTTCTAATTCTTATCTTTTACTGTAGTTACCAAATCATCTCTGAAGACTTGTGAGATAAAACAAAATAACTTTATCGTTTGCCTTTTGACCAAAATCTGTGTGCAGTCGAGACTGAATGCTCCTTTTCTGTGACTTATAATAATTTCTGCGTTTGATATAGCGCCTATCCCATCATTTAGGCGCCTCAAAGCACTTCACAGAATATACTGTAAAGTGAATTGACTATTTGTGGGCTAACTTTAAACCGATTCACTTAACTTTAAAATAAAGAACGGTTTTGTCGCTGAGCACTGCTCAGAGTACTCTTGAGCTGACCTGAAGCACATGCAGACAGTCACAGCATCAATCAACTCTGTGCTAAATCCACTGTATGACAGAGCTCACTATTATGCATTAGTGCCATCTCTTTGGTGTGCTCACATTCTGGCTCCTGTCTAGATGAATGAATTGGAGCAAAGACTGCACTGGACTGCTGAAAACCTGAAGAGGAGAGCGGAGGAAGTGAATGAAAAAGAAATCCAACTCAAAAAAATGGTAAAGTAGAACAAATGTTAAAAATGTTACAGCAAATGCAATTTTTTCTATAGCAAAAGGTTCTGTGTGTATAACAGTCTGCTCTTTCTCTATAGCAAGAAGACAGTGAAATAGAGAGCAATAAATGGCAGCAGCAGGTGGCTGCTCTAAGGCACCAGCACACAGAGAGGAACAGCAGAGCAGACGCACAGATAGCTGCCCTCGAAACTGCCCGCGAGTTTGATAAGACAGCCTCTCAGCATCAGATAGTGAGTACTGCTTGCAATAAGCAACAATTCTTTATTGAATGATAATAATAATACTCCTTGCATTTGATATAGTGCTTCATGTCAATGAGACATCTCAAAGCGCTTCACAGAATATACTGTAAAATGATTGTATATTTTGTGGGCGAAACTCAGCAGCCAATTGCGCAAAACAGTGTCCCACAAACAATCGTGGATGAGTGACCACGTTTTTTTTAAAGGGATTATTACCCCTGAAAAGTGATCCGATATTCGACTAATCAGGTTCTTACTTACTGCTAGATAAACAGAGGCGTGTGTGCAGAGTAAGGAAACTTGCCTAAGGTTATGCCTGACGCGCATGGTATTGGGTTTCCGTATGTGTCAGACACTCGGCTGACCCAAGAAGTATAAATATTGAATGCTGGGTGAGAACGGGGCTGAGGCTCGTTCCTCGTGCCGGCTGACACTGCAGTACAACCCTGACATTGTGCCATTCATTCTGCGTGATGTGTTCAACCGAGCCACCACCTGTCTGCCTGTTTCACCCATTGCCCTGGCCAACAATAGGATCTTGCTGCGCATCCTGTTGAGGACTAAATGCTTCAGAACATGAAACCTGTACAATCTGTGGCTCGTGATATGTTTTCCTCTTTGCAAAATGGAGGTTTAGCAAAGAGAACGCTACCCTACGTGAGGGGCGCTAGATACATGCAAGTTGTTGTTGTTGAAGGTGCTTGTGGAGAGGAGCTGTAGTGTCCGTCTTTTAGAAATCTAATAGCAATAATGTAAATAACACTATTTGTGCGCAGAGCCAACTAGGACAAGACAATGAGGAGCTGAGGGAAAGGCTGAAGGAGACTGAGAACTCATTGAAGAAAGTTGAATGTGAATTAGAAAAATCTAAGGTTTGTACCATGTTTACAAGATCATAACCTTATAATGATTCCTTGTGGTTGGGGAACTTTATTCTCTCCTCCTCCCCACTGGTGCTGTTTGCTGGTGAGGATTCATTGGATCAAGCCATCATGAGGTGCTGAGGGTTGGGGTTGGATAGAGGTTGTCTAACTTCATCCAAAGAGTCAATGAGCTGAATGTCTTGTTCAATTCAGTGGGAATCGGCTTCCGCCTTTCACAACAAACCAAAATCCCCAGGTTTGGGGCTGTGTTGTTCCTGGACCCAAATGACTTGAAGGTTGACATTCCTCATGGTCCCTCACTGGTCCCATCTGGGACAAGTCAGTAATATTTCACTGCCATGAATAAAGAGTAGCATTAAAGTAAATTGGGCATGTTCACGCTGCAAAAGAGAAGATTGAGAGGCAATGTAATTGCTATCTTTAAGATTCTAAAGGGGCAAAACAATATAGATCATGACAGTCTGTTTTAACTTGTCCAGAATAGTAGAACCAGAGAACACGGCCTGCGATTGAAGGGGGTAAATTCAGAACAAATCTACACAAACACTATTTCAGTGAGCGAACAGTGAACCTGTGGAACAGGCTCCCTAGGGATATGGTTGAAGCAGGAAATGTTGATTCTTTCAAACACAGATCAGAGAGTTTTCTTTTGGGAAATAACATTATGGATACAGTACAATAGCACATAGGGAGTTTGGGACATATGTGCATGCGACCACCAGGAAGGTGAAAGGCAAACTAGATAGACCTTGGTCTTTTTTCGTCCATGAAGACTTATTTCTTATGAAGTGTGGAGAGGGGAATGCTTTACATTGTCAGGTATCCCTTCATGGAAACCCCATGTACACACACAGAATTCTGTCTTGTGTTCCCAAGTATAAATCACATTGATTATAGAGTATAATATGAACACAAATCTACACTCGTGCAAATTGTACAGTGTTCTTTATTTGAAACATTATGAACTTAATTGAATGTGATCCCTGTGACTGAGTTAACATTATTCACATTTCTGAACGCAGCAAGAATTAAGCAGCAAAGAAACTATTAGTGCTGAAATTGCAAAAGCCTTGGAAGAAACGCAGAAGCAGAGAGAGGATCTTCAGCACGAGGTTCGTATTACAAACCTCACCCCTCTCCCACGCTCACAATGTTAGATGGAGCCCCGTAGCTCAGTGGTTAGAGCTCTCGTCTCGCAAGCGAGAGGACCTGGGTTCGATTCTCTTTGTTAGCAAAGTTTCCTTACTCCACACGCCTGTTTACCTAGCAGTAAGTAGGTTGTTAGTGATTGGCAGATTGCTTTCCGGGGATAATAATCCCTCGCACAAAATACTACTATTAATAATAATTTGGTCACTCAATCCACGACCATATGTGGGACTCTGCTGTGTGCAATTGGCTGTCGCATTTCACCCACAAAATATACAGTATATTCTATGTATGCATTGAGACGTCTCAATGAACTGAAAAGGCGCAGTAGCAAATGCAAGGATTATCATTGTTATCTATTTGTGCACCATGTGAAGTTTACCAGGTTATTCTCCACAATGATACCCGAACAAAATACTCAGTGATGTCCTGTCCTCAGGAAGGTTGGGTAGAAGTAGTGGGATCTTGATAAGAGTTCTTAAAATGTAAGAATTTGTTTGATTAGAGCTTTACCCAGTTACAATCACAACACAAATTAAACAGCATCAACAACCGTCTTTAGCACAAATGAGAAATATTTAAATCCAGGTGTCAACAAATCTCTCGGGTTGGATCAAAAACATTAATAACCGGCTTAATAATGGTTTAACCTCTCTATTCCCCCCACTCAAATCCATCCCTGAGCTTGGGTACAAACTCTCCACTGTCCAGCACCTTGGGATGTCCTCTTGAAGTGAATTGTGGAATCCTGCAGCTCAGTGGTTAGAGTACTCGCTTTGCAAGCAAGAGATCTGGGTTCAATTCCCGGCAGGGCGAAATCTTGGGCAAGTTTCCTTATTCCACACACCTGATGATAATACCTAAAAAAAAATAATAATAATAATTTGGTCACTTCAATCCATGACTGTTTGTGGGACACTGCTGTGCGCAATTAGTTGCTGCATTTCTCCCACAAATATACAGTCAATTCACTTTACAGTCTTTTGTGAAGAGCTTTGAGACGTCTCAAAGATGTGATAAGGCGCAATATCAAATGCAAGGATTATTATTAAAGGCGCTATATATAATATATATTCTGTGTGTGTATATATATGTAGTAGAGTGTGTGTGTGTGTATATATATATATATGCAATTAGTTAATATTCTTTGTGTGCTAAACTGATCTCTAAAAGCTCCTTGTTTGTGTGCTGGACAGAGATTTAGTGTGAGTGGAATTGACTTGTGCTTTTTCCACCGACAGGTGGCGAAATTGACAGCAACACTCAATGAGGAAACTACCTCAGGCAGTCAGCAACATCAGGAGCTCCTCAAAAGGGAAGCAGATCTCGAGGAGCTGAAGCGAGGTGCGAGAACAGAACCTGCACATAACTGTGAGAGAAGCTGAGGGGAAAATGGGAACCAAATAAAACTGAAGAATTTAAAAAGCTGAACTGCTTTCCATTTCCCTGTCAGCCCGGCTCAGTTGGCTGAATTCTTGCCTGAGTCACGAGGTTGTGCGTTCCAGAACCACAAAAGGACGTTCGCCCACAAATATACAGTCAATTCACTTTACAGTATATTTTGTGAAGCGCTTTGGGACGTCTAGAAGACGTGAAAAGCGCTATATCAAATGCAAGGATTATTATTATATTATTGAACTACAATCTAAGCTGAAGCCAAAGCCGCAATGCATTTTAGTGCAATATTATTTTATTAAAAGGCTGTGGGGGGGGAAAAAAAATTCCCAGTTCTTAATTAACATTAAAATTATGTGTGGTCTGCTGAGCTTATGAGGAATGTAATGAGCTGGGCCAATAGAAAAGTGCGGCTGTAATTTTTCTGCGGAATCCCCTATAAACCTGCTGTAGCTCAGTGATCATAGCACTCGTCTCACAAACGAGAGACTTGGGTTGAATTCCTGGGCAAGGCGACATGTTGGTCAAGTTTCATTACTCCACACACATGCCTCTGTTTACCTAGTATTAAGTAGGAACCTGGTTGTTAGTCGATTGACGGATCGCTTTTCCGGGGGTAATAATTCCTTTAATAAAAAAATTATCACTTCAACCCACGACTGTTTGTGGGACGCTGCTGTGGCAATTGGCTGCCATGTTTCGCCCACAAAATTTACAATCAATTCACTTTACAATATATTCTGTGAAGCGCTTTGAGACATCTCAAAAATGTGGTAAAGCACTATATCGAATGCAAGGATTATTATTACCAGACCCCGCAATTTTCTGCAAAATCTGCCAAGGAGCCCCGCAACTTTTATGGAATGCCCAAATTCCCTGCGGTTTTTGGCAAATATGTCTGCATTTTTCTGTTTGGCCCAGACAGTATATGACTAGAGCGGCTGCCTTGCATTGCCCTGAAAGGCTTGACTTAGGCTATTGTTACTGTAACCCAACCACGGAAGTGGAGCACGAGTTATTCTTGTGCGCCCTCTGGTAGTTAGTGACAGAACAGCAAAGGTTGGATATGGTTAGTACCTGATGTGGAACTCAGGAAGGGAGAGAATTGTTTTGTAGGATCAGAGCAAATGACATGCTTCTTAAAGCCTCAACAGTAAATATGAAACGTGAGGTGAATCCTCACACCTGTCTCCTTCTGAAGTGTTTTGTGTGAGTGGGAAGGCGAGTGAGTGATGCTTTACTTGTGGAAGGTGATGCGTTCTTATTTTAATAACTCACGGTGTTTCCCTAGACAATGAGGCTGTGTTGTCACAGCTCCATCAGCTGCAGGTGGAAAAGAATATGTATGAATGTGCAACAGTGGAACAGGAGGGGTCAGCTCAGAACCAGCTGAGTGCTGTCAGACTGCAAGTGACTGAGACACAGGCACTACTGGAGATGAGCCAGAGAAAGGTAGATCATACGTTTTCCTCCCCGCGCACATATTAATTAGCACTGGAGTTGGACCGAGAACGGTATTCTCATTGCAGTACTAGGGGAGTGCTGCATTGTTGGAGATGCCATCGTTGGGATGAAAAGCATTTTGAAGATGCTTTGGCTTCAGTGGCTATGAAAGTTCTTCCTTTCAAGAGTGGTTTGAGACGGTTGAAACAAGACAAACACCCTATTTCTCAACACCAAGCTGTGGGTGAAAGATTGAAATCCACCCACAAGATCAGTTTGACTCTACCCAGCGACAATCTTGCTGGGCTAACTTCACACCTCACAATGTGAGGCTAGTGTAATTCAATGCGTATCTATCCTTGCAAAATAGTTTGACCAATGTATTACGCCCACAAAATATACAATCAATTCACTTTATAGTACATTCTGTGAAGTGCTTTGAGACGTCTCGAAGACACGATAAGGCACTATATCAAATGCAAAGATTATTATTACGAGGGTTTACTGCACCGACGTTCAGTAGTTTTTTGCTGTAACATGCCTGAGCGAGGTGACTGTGTGGCTTAATCAAGCTTACTCTTGATTAGACAAACCACACAAAATGCTCCATGTAAACTTGCTGCAACTTTTAGCAGAACCAGCCCAGACACGATGGATCTCTGCTGCTGTAAAACTCTGCACTACTTGATGTTTTTACGTGTTTTGCCTGCTCTCTGTACCTCGAATTCCACTGATAAATGACACAAACCTCTGTTGCAGGTCAGTGAGCTGGAGGCTGAGGTGACGGCCCTCAGTGACCAGCTGACACCCTCCGACAGCGACGAAACGGAGCAAAATGGGGAAGTGGCTGTCACGGACGCTCTGCGGCTTCAACGCGACAACCAAGACTTGGAGCAGCAATTACTGGAGAAAAACAAGGTTAGAGACACGAGAACTGGGTCACACTGTGGCTTCCACATTTATCTCTTGATCTGACCTAAAAGGCTTGGGTGTGGCGGTGTTGCTAACGGCTTGCTGTCTGCTTTATGTCAGGAGTAGAACATTAATGTCTTGGTGGCTGCAGCCTTTCTAGAAACATAACATTCACGGATTATGGAGGAAGTGGGTGGGCCAGATGAAATGGGTGGGGGCGTGAAATTGGCCGGCAGTTGGACCACCCTTGCTTATTGTATAACAATTATATCGTGGAGTCCTGTAGCTCAGTGGTTAGAGCACTCGCTTTGCAAGTGAGAGACCTGAGTTCAATTCCAGGCTGAGGGCGAAACCTTGGGCAAGTTTCCTTACTCCACACAGAGCCTAATAATAATCCCTCCAAAACCAAAAACAATCATAAATTGGTCATTTTCAATCTACGACTGTTTGTGGGACATTGCTGTGCGCAATTGGCTGCCGCGTTCGCCCACAAATATACAGTCAATTCACTTTACAGTGTGTTCTGTGAAGCGCTTTGGGACGTCCTCCCGACGTGAAAAGCGCTATATCAAATACAAGGATTATTATTATTATCTTGCTTTACAGTTTGATGTCCTGTATAATAAGCAGTCAAACTCTTTTTCAGGGATATGTTTTCTCCTCTGTACCCTGCCTTTCTGTCCTTCCCCTAATAGCTGCAATTTCCTTTTCAATTTTTCAATTTCCTTTTCTTGTGCTACAAACTGATATCAATGTGTCAAGTGAATTGACCGTATATTTGTTGCCAAAACACGGCAGTCAATTGCGCACAGCAGTGTCCCACAAACAGTTGTGGATTGAAAATGACCAATTTATTATTATTTTGTTTTGGAGGGATTATTATCAGGCTTTGTGTGGAGTAAGGGAACTTGCCCACGGTTTTGCCCTGCCTGGAATTGAACCCAGGTGTCTCGCTTGCAAGGCGAGTGCTCTGAGCTACAGGACTCCGGAAAGCCAAACTTTTGACTGCAAATGATTGGAAACCTACAGCTGCAGAGACCGTGTTAAATAGACATAACCGCCATCTTCCTGGAGCCCCGCCTTCTAATTGTGCTTTGAAACTCACTTTTTCAAACTATTTATGTCATGATAGCATCAAATTGATATCGCTGAAGCTTCTTTCTTGCCCAAAAATTGGTTCCTCCCCTTCTCACCCCCGCTCATGAAGACCATTTAACCATCCAGAGTTTCGAGTTGCTATCGTGCACCATGTACAGTTAGCTGACTGAGAAGCAGGTAGACCAGAGAAACTGACAGCACAGAAGCAGCCATTCACCCCATCATATCTGTGCTGCTCTGTTTCAGTTGACCCATCACTCCTTTCAGTTGACCTATTTTGGGACCTCTGCCCATGTCTTCAAAGCGGCAGCTCCCTCAGTGGCAGGGATTCTTGCACTGATACTGCTGTACTAACTCTGTTCCTGTTAACTGAGTAACATTCACTGTGGATTATTTTATTTATTTTCTTTCTTGCTCTCTCTCCTTATGTAAAGACCATTAAGCAGTTACAACAGAGGCTGTCAGAACTCAAAAAGACACTACAGAAAGAGCTGGTAAGGATCTGGCATGAAACACTTGTCTTGTAAACCTCTTACAGACATGGTTCTTTTTAAATGGAACAAATTGCATTTATATAGCACCTTTTTTTGTCAGGACGACATCCCAAGGCGCTGGATAGCAAAGGAATTGCAACTGAGCTGGAGATTGGAGGGTAACTGAAGGCACAGTGAAAAAGTAGGGTCTTACAATGGGTCTTGAAGGAGGCAAGAGAGGGGATGAGGCGGAGGCATTCCAGGATGGAGTTCCAGAGGGTGGGATCAGAGAGGCTGAAGGCCTGACTGCCAATGGTGGAGAGGGCAGGCGGGGGACATGGAGCAGGCCTGTGCCTGCCGAGGTCATGGAGGGCTTTTAAAGTCAGGACAAGGATCTTAAACTCGGTCCTCTGGGGATGGGAAGCCAATGAAGCTGGGCAAGGATGGGTGTGGGAGAGGACACGAGCTACAGAGTTCTGATAATCTGCATCTTGTGGAGGGAAGACTTGGGAAATCTGGCTAGTAGGGAGTTAGCAGTCAAACCTGGACATGATGAAAGCATGGATGAGGGTCTTGGCGGCCTGAGGGGAGAGGTAGGCAATAGACAGAGGAGGGCAATGTGCGGGCGTGGGGGACGGCGGAGGAGGTTATAGCATGGATGTGGGGTTTAAAGAACAGTTGAGGGCTGAACAAGACACCAAAGTTCCATCCTGGCTTGGTGAGATGAAGAGTGCATCCTTGAATAGTAGGTCATAAGGATCGATAATATTATTGACGTGTAATAAGATTGTAAAAAACCACCAACCTCAGCACTACTCCATAACCACAGTTTAACGCCTGTAAGGTAATACTCAGTGAGGGCAAGGAACGGTTCAGACTTTCCCAGAGACTGTGGCTGACCTTGTTCTGATGTAATGTCAGTTTAATGTCTGCTCCACCAGTGCTTCCCAGAGCAGATTGAGTGTAAATACACCTGTATTGTATAAAATATCTTCCCGGTGGTTGGCACTAATTCCTTTTAACCCTTTGCTCTTTCTAACGGAAGAAAATGAAGCCGGAGATGGAGTTGCCTGAAGTCCGCGAGCGGCCGTGCTCAGAGCTGCCCTGCGCTGTCGGAGCTGCCACCACAGTCATAAACAACTCCGACATGAACGACTCCAGGGAAATCAACTTTGAATACCTTAAGCACGTCCTTCTGAAGTTCATGTCCTGTCGGGAATCTGAGGTGAGCAAACTAGAAGCAGAAATTGGTAATTATTGGTTATTGGTAATAATTGACGCAAAGTCACTTGTGCCGTGTTAGCTATGAACACATTACATAAACAAGCCCCCAGTTTACTCGTGCTCCAACAAGAAAGTGGTTGAGGAAGAATCCATATTCGCTTTAAAAAGGGAATTAGATAAATATCTAAAAACAAGTAAACTACAGTGGTATGAGGAAAGGGCAGGTAAATAGGAGTAGAAGGATTGTTCTAAATTAGGGCCAGCACAGACACAATGGGCCAAATGGGTCTTCTTCTATGCTGTAAATGTCTTTTTTTTATTGTTTCTATACCAAAGCTCAGTGTGTTACGTTGCTCGTTCTCTCCATGGCTGTCCAGGGTAATTGCTGTGTATTTGTTACAGGCCTTTCAGCTGCTGAAAGCAGTGTCTATGCTCCTTAACTTCACACTTGAAGAAGAAAACATGTTGAAGGCAAACTTAGAATATAAGGTACATTAACCCTTTCTAAGTATCCACGAATGTGTTTCCGTGTGTGCCAGACGCACATTCAGGTGAGTGGGAGCACTCACTGTTGAGACTCGAACACGTTGGTGTATAGCCTCAGCCTGTGCATTGTGAGTTAGCTATGAAACCAAATGGATGTGCTTGAGTGATGTTCAATGGTTTCCCACGAGTGCTTTACTGAATGTTACACTGTTTACGTTACAGATGTCTTGGTTTTGGTCAAAACCTGTTCCTCCATTGGGTCGAGCACCCCCTCCCTGGCATTAAACCGAGTGCAACGTCAGGAACGTACACACTCAGAACCACCAACACATCAGACCAACACTATGGCTGTCTATTCATAATAAGATCCCCTTATTAGTGTTCTCAGTCACTGTTATGACAGTGTTTTTAATACCAGACTACACGTTTTAGAAGCTGTTTACAAAATAATAGTAACCAGTACTTTATATTAATGCATCTTTTAAATGCAAAATGAAGTTGTTCTCCTATGGGGAATGAAGTTCATGGAAGAGAGGAGGAGAGAAAGTTTACTGTGTGGGCAGATATTAAGGGTAGTCTGTACACAGATGAGGGAAGGTCCATTAGTTCTGGTCCCAGACCTCAAACCTTTATTAGTTCATCTGAAAAAATCATGGTGTGAAGCAGTGTGTCCTCATTCTCTTGCCTGTGGCATGGCTGTTTGTACATGGAAAACAATTAATGATTGCAATCGCCTGTGCTTTTTTCACCCCTGATTCTGTCACTGCGAGAACCAAACAGGAGAGAGGGGAAGAGAGAGAAATTACATTACTTTATTATTGTTTCTTTTCTCTCCCTGCCCCCCGGTCATGAAAGAAAGCCAGCACGGCTGTCCAAAGCTGCCTTTGAATTCACAGTATCATGATCCAAAACCTGATTTGCAAAACTTAATTGTGCGTTTGAACTGCTGTCAATTGGATTATTTAAAGATGGAAACGTGGAAACTTACAAGACTTAAAGAAAAAAATCGCAGCAACAAAGAGAAAATGAGATCAAGTTAACTTTTTATCCTAACCAGTTTGTCTTCAGCTGATAGAAACTGCCAGCACAACTGCTTCCAACAGATTTAGCTTGAGATACAATACAGTCTGTGCTGTTGTTGGCCTATAACACTATTCTGATCCCTTTTGTGTGTTCTTGCTGTCGTTTGAATATTGTGTTTTTTATCACAATGTAAGAATTCACTGCATCACCTAAAATGATGCTCAACAAGTCGGAACCAGGGAAGTTGGTGCTTTAGAATCACAAAGGAGACTGGTCCCTACACCTTGATTATTGTGGAATCCTGTAGCTCAGTGGTTAGAGCATTCACCTCGCAAGCGAGAGGATCTGGGCTCAATTCCCAGGTCAGGCCAAAACATTGGGCAAGTTTCCTTACTTCACTCACCTGTTTACCCAACAGTAAGTTGGAACCCAGTTGTTAGTCGATTGGCGATCGCTTTTCTGAGGATAATAATCCCTTCAAAAATGAATAAATAATATGGTCACTCAATCAACAACTGTTTGTAGGACACTGTTCTGCACAAATAGCTGCTGTATTTTATCCACAAAATATACAGTCAATTCGCTTTACAGTATATTCTGCAAAGAGCTTTGAGACATCTTGAAGAAATGATAAAATGCTATAGCAATGCAAGGATTATTATTTATGAAAAAACACATCCCAATACCCACAAATCTCCATGTTGTGAATTGAACTCAAGATTGGATGTTTTAAAAAAATATTTACAGCCTTTTGGAGGCACATTGTTGTATAATGGTTTCTCTGCAGTATTTTCTTCTCCCTGCCATTATTGTGGAACTGAGAATTCCCTATTGAAAATGAGAGCAATGTATATTTTAAGTGACCAACTAATGCACTTTTATTTGTATACAGATGTGGTGTACATGGGTTGACTGGTTCTTGGTTACGGATTTCTCTCCTGGTGTCAGCCTGGATTAGGTACAGTAACCATCATCGGCCAACCAGTGTTTGCTTGGGAATAATTTGTAGGTGCAATACTTTCCAATTAAAACTCTTTTGACTTGCTGAGACTGTGATTGGATTCTCTCAGATACATACTTTCCTAGCAGGTAAAACCATAGCTATTTGGTCTTTGTGTTATGGCATTTATCAGGAACATGCTGGTTACTTGTTTACTGTAAAGTCCCTGTATTTCTCTCTAAGTTAGCATCACAAGGTTGATTACAGAGCGTGGATTCAGGTTAATGTTGACTGTGTCCTCAGCAGAGTTGGATTATTTCTATTTGACCTGAGGACAATCTTTAAGTTCAGCAGAAAAAACAATCCCCAAACAAATCGACTGTTAAAGATGTGGTTCTTTGATCAAGGGCCTTCCTAAAGCTGTACTTTATCTAACTAGTCTGTGTTAATACCAACCTCAACTTTTAAACAGAATACTGGTTTTCCCTGCGTGTTACATCTGTGGATTCAGATCACAGCAGTTACAAGTAGTTTTCTTTGGGGAAAATTGATTAGTGGCCATTAACAAGCATTATTCACCACCTCTTATTCAGGAAATATTCTTGCTGGATTATTTTCCCCCTCCTATTTGCCCAAATCTGTATTGCAAGGTATAGTCCAGGCAAAGTATCAATGTGTCAATTCAATCTGTACCGGAAAATGGAGGTTTTTATATCATGAGAGCATCATTAATGGTTTAGGGCACTGAATGCAGAACTGTAATCAGCCTTTGAATAAAACTTAATTTGTGCTGAGATAGTTGGTTCTAGACTTAGTTCCAATTGGCATTGTGTCTCCCCCTTACTCAGAACGTAAACCAACCTTCCAAATGGCTGAGATATCACAGTAATACTGACAAACGTTGTCCGGTAAAAGATGATCAAAGAGCTTTATTTTGCAGCAGGCACTTTACAATGAATTCATCCCTGGTTTCGTCCAGCTAACACTATTGCATGTGTGTGTCATACTAAACCTACCCGATGACAGTACGAAAAACCCTGAAGGTTTGAAAATGACCCAAAGAAATAAAATGTAAATCCTAATACTGCATGTACTGCATTGACACCAAAGCCTTTTTTAAATATGTCACCATTACTCCATGTGGCACAAACAATAGTGGGTAAAAATATCTAACTTGAGCACAAGCAGCAACCACCTTTCTGTCTGTCGCGGGGGGTGGGGATGGGAGGGACAGGCCCGTCCAAGTCGCACAATATTTGGTTTCTCATAAGACAAAAAAAATTCTATAAAAAGGTAAAAACGAAAATGGAGCTAGAAAGGGAGGATGTGCAAGAGCTTGCGTTATGTCAATACTTGACCAAAACATACAGTAAATACATCAAACTCTTCACCACAATCTATTAGATAAAAAGCATTCCAACATAATTACAATTTTTCAAAATAATACATTTCATTTAATGAGAACAGGGGAACAAACCACCTCGTTATTCCCAACCACAAGAGCATTCTGTCCATGTGTCTTGCCTTTTCAAACCGTTTTTCTTGCCGTCAGGACCCGTACTATGGAACCCACTCCACCTACCGCGAGTGCCTAAGAGAGGGGAGAAAGATCAGGTCAGAAAGACAAGAGGCTGTTTTAAATTTTTCTTCACTCAGAGGCGAGAGTCCTCCCACTGAGCCAGACTGACACTCAACGACATAGAAAGAGGTTATCGTAAAAAAAAATGCACAGTCCTTGCGTTTCATCCAATGCAGTGGGTAATGCACTGAAGCACAGGAGTTCTCAGTCAGCAGTCTTACAAGTGCATGCTCTTAAATGAAATTGCTGGATTTTCAGCACCTACCTTTTCATGCCACTGGAGTAATATAGCACTGCTGTTTTCTGTAGGTTTTTCAAAGCCTTTGTAAATGTACTTCATTAAAAGGTCAATTCCATTTTTATCTAATGTCTTAACAGCCTGTTCTATTTCACTACTCTTGAACGACGTAAGGACTTTGAGTACTATTCCCTGGGCACGCTCCTATGAACAAACAGAAAAAAAGAAAAATTAAACAGTTTTCCTTTTAGCCCAATGTTAAACAGACTGCACTTAAATAGCAAAAACTAGTTCAACCTATTTTGAGGTCCACACGGGCACCTCTCGTCCCTAATTAGCCCAATTACATAAATACCCAAGATATACGGTCCAGTGTCTCAACCCAGCTCAAATCCACTAAAGGTTGGCTCCTAGTGAACAACAATGCCACAACCATTTCAGTACAGTTTCTTGCACTACATCGACTTCTGTAACCAAACATTAAAACGACACTGGAGCTCAGACAAAAAGTTAAAGCTAGGTCTAATGTTTAAAAATGTGTAGAATTCATTTTTAAAATATGTATTTAGATTACAATTTGTGTTCCAGACTGGTACTGCATCTGTGAAACGCTTTGAGACGTCCAGAAGACGTGCTTAGGCGCTGTATCAAATGCAAGAATTATTATATTAGGAATATAATATAACAGCAGGAAATTAAACAGCACATCCAATCCAGTACCACCCACTTTCACTTTTCTCAGCGTCGGCCCATTTCATTATTTAGTTCAACTATAACAGGTATCACTTAAATTAGATCCCTGGAGTACATTAGCAATTCTGTACTAATAAGTTCAGTTTTCATCTCCACTAAGGACATTAGAAATAAAGTAACTGTTTATCACCCGTTTCAGTATAGATTTCTGTGATATACTCCGAAAGAGGGAAAATCTTAAAAGCCTCCATTTTCTGCCTCCCCCCTCCATTCTTGTCGGGACAGTAAGTGGGCGATAGTGCATCTCACCAAAGTCACCATTCTTTCTGTGTGAAGCTAGTCAGCGAGTGTCACAACTTTTTGTTAAAATGGTCAGCTGGATTCAGACACCATGGGTATCCAAGCCAGATAGAGTTCCAAATATGTACACCACCCACACATGGAAATTTTCCCACATCTGGAATTGCATATGCACTCTCCCTGCAGGTTTGCATCCTAATTCAAGTGCATTATAAAAAAATTGGTCACTCCATCCACAACTGATTGTGGGACACTCATGTGCACAATTGGCTGCTGTGTTTCACCCAATAATAGTCAATCCACTTTAAATATATTCTGTGAAGAGCTTTGAGTCATCCCATCAATGTGATAAGGCACTATATCAAACGCAAGGATTATTATTATTAGGTGCAGGTTGGCAAGCACCAATGTTTGGGGAGGGGACCCCAGAGTGTGCATTGGGGTAACTGCTAGAATTTAACCAGTTCTAAAACTACATAGCTTGCTATTGAGAGGACTGTCTGCCAAGATTTCCACTGCTTGTCCAGCTTGGACATCCCTAATCGTTAGAGCTTTGGCTTACAGAGTTAACAGGATCTGAGTGGGAAGAATCGCTGCCCTCCAAGTACTATTGAAGGCTGATCTGTCATCAGCAGTTTTGTGGAGTGTTACTGACCTGCCTGACTCACAAACTGGACAGATATTTCCCTTCCATCACCCAGGGTGCCGAGGCCATTTGCAGCATGGAAACTGCTGGCCTGAATGATACCAGCAAAACCAGTACAAGCAGCCAGGAAACAAACCTGGAACCTTCTCTGTGGGTTTTGTTATGGTAAACATCAGACAGAGCCTTCCCCAGAGGGCAACCAGGGCAATGTCAACATAAAAAATTAAAAGGACCATTAAATCTTCACATATTTGTTGATCTTTCATTCTTGGAGGTAAGTTGCTGTGCTCTGGAACGGTTTTATAGTCAGTACAACACTCACTGTCATTTGTAAAATAACATTCAGTCATTTTAATACCTTTACTACTTGATTCTTCATGTTGACAGGAGGACTCCTTAATACGGCTTGGAATGCGTTAAACAAGTTACCTGTACATTATTACTGGTTAAGGAACAATACAAAGTGAAACTATGTGAAAATAATTTATGAAAAATCTGATGCCTTTTGGTTTCATTACAGATTTATTTATTACAGTTCCAACAAATTTAGAGAATTCATATACAGTGGCTTCCCCAAGTTGTTGATGGATATTGCATTTCATTTGATAATGAAATCTTATACCAACATGAATCTTATCGAAATAGTTGCACAGCACCCCCAGGGATTAGGAACACTATTTGATCCCTGCAAAATCAAATCAACAGCTGAATACGCAAGAAACATACATCGCTGCGGTGCAGTTTATAGAATTTGAAACTGACTGCAGTTAAATCCACTCCCACCCAATGCTCAATATATTGAATCTTTACTGAGTCCCAGTTTACCATTTTTCCTGCCTCCTGCGGCCAAATCAGCTTCAAAATAATAATGTATATCACCATTTCTCCATAAATAGTCAGAGAGGGGGTGATGTAGGGGGGAGAGGGGGGTGTGGGAGGCAGAGAGAGGGGAGAGGGGGGTGTGGGAGGCAGAGAGAGGGGTGTAGGGGAGAGAGGGGTGTAGGGGAGAGGGGGGTGTGGGAGGCAGATAGAGGGGTGTAGGGGAGAGAGGGGTGTAGGGGAGAGGGGGGTGTGGGAGGCAGAGAGAGGGGTGTAGGGGAGAGGGGGGTGTGGGAGGCAGAGAGAGGGGAGAGGGGAGTGTGGGAGGCAGAGAGAGGGGTGTAGGGGAACGGGATGGTTTGTGTGGGGGAAGAAGGGGTGTGTAGGGGAGATGAGGGGGTACAGGGGGTAACAGGAAGGTTTGGGGGGGAGAGGCAGATGAGCTGCAGACGGTTTGTCTCAATGTCAACCCTTCCCCCCAACCAGCAGCCGTTTTCTGTACCCGCTCCCCAGCCCGGGCTCTCCCCCCCACACCCCGGGGGCCGCCCGGCTCCCCCCCCGGGCTCTCCCCCCCCTCCCCGGGCTCTGCCCCCCACCCCCGGGCTCTCCCCCCCCCTCCCTGGGCTCTGCCCCCCACCCCGGGCCGCCCGGCTCTCCCCCCCCCCCCCGGGCTCTCCCCCCCTCCCCGGGGGCCGCCCGGCTCTCCCGCCTCGGGCTCTCCCCCCCCTCCCCGGGCTCTGCCTCCCACCCCGGGCCGCCCGGCTCCCCCCCCCCGGGCTCTCCCCCCCCGGGCTCTCCCCCCCGGGCTCTGCCCCCCCCCACCCGGGGCTCCCCCCCCCCGGGGCTCCCCCCCCGACTCTCCCCGGGCTCTCCATGAAAGGATATTGTCTGATTAAAGTGTCCACTTCCACCTCGTCCGGGCCGGGCTCCCCGGCCTCCTCCAACTGCTGCTCGTCCACGAACTTGTTCTCGTCAAACTCGTCGATGTCCAGCTTCCGGAAGCGGTTGGACAGCGTGTTGGCCGCCATTGTCGCGGGCGGCGGGTGGCGGACAGTGAGCGCGAGGCCCGGGAGCCGCGGGGCCTGAGCCGGGAGTCACCTCAGACTGGCCGCGCCGGAAACCGCTCCTGATTGGCTGAGCTGCCACCCAGATCTGATTGGCTCATATGTCTCTACCTTCCGGCGTCTGATTGGCCAAATTAGGCCCCACCGGCACCTGATTGGATGAACTGTCCCCCGTATATGATTGGCTTACCTGCCCACACTCCGGCACCCGATTGGCTGCGTTGTCCCTTATCTAATTGGCTAGTCTGACCCCCCCAATCCGGCTTCTGATTGGTCCCGCCCCTCGCGCAGTCCATCTGAGCCTGGGGAGAGGAGGGGAATCAATGGCAGGAAACAGGCAAAACAATCAACACTTTTGCTACGAAACTTTGTCAAGTTGTGATTTTTATTTTATTATTGTATTGTAAAGCAGCCGCTGCCCGTCTGATTGTGTGGTTAACGTGAGAACAATCAATGGCTCCCTCTCCGCTCCCCCCCACTGCTGACGGGTCACGTGGTGGCGCCTGGTTCTCCCGGAAGTAGTCGCGCGCGGCCGACAGCCCCTCCCTTTCCTGCCGTCGCCTCAGAGAGCAATGGTAGGAGTCCGCGGAGGGTCCGCGCGCCATCCGTCCCAATCCTCCTCCATGGCGGCGGTTACGGCGCCGCTGACGCTCCATCGCGCTCCCGCGGGGTCCGCGCCGCGAGGCCGCGCGGTTATTTGTGGCGATTTGCGGTTTGTTTCCCGGGATCGTTGGCTTTGAAGCCGCCACTCGGTGTCCGGCAAAATGGCCGCTCCCGGAGCTGCTCCTCTTCCCCTCACTTTAAATCGCGCGCGTTTCCTCTTGTTACCCCCCGGGGCCGCCGTGGAGCCGCGCCGCCGGCCTGGGGGAGGGGCTGAGGAGGATTTAGAGTCGGCAACGTGGCCCCGGCAACAGCGTGTCAGCCTCGGACTGTGACCCGGAGACTCCGGAGGCGCTTCGGCTTCACAGCCTATATGTCCCCTGTGTGTGTGTGTGTGTGTCCAGCCCCGGGGGAGGAGGCCCTGTGTGTGTGTCCAGCCCCGGGGGAGGCCCTGTGTGTGTGTCCAGCCCCGGGGGAGGCCCTGTGTGTGTGTCCAGCCCCGGGGGAGGCCCTGTGTGTGTGTCCAGCCCCGGGGGAGGCTCTGTGTGTGTGTCCAGCCCCGGGGGAGGCTCTGTGTGTCCAGACCCGGGGGAGGCTCTGCCCAGTGGTTCAGGTGCCATAAAAGTCCTTGTATTTAATGTCACAGCTTCAGGGCAAACGCCAGTCTTATTGGTACAGGAGATTTGGCCTCTTTTCCTGTTCAGTTGGTGGTGATAACCCTGACTGTCGCCTCTGGGTCAGGAGGTTAAAGCCCAACGTTGGGACTTGAGCTCACACTCCAGTGCTGGGGGGGAGCTGCAGTATTTCTGTGGGTCAGCCGGGTGTCTGCGTCATCGTGCTTAAAGGGTATCCAAACCAAAAAGAGACTTACATATGTCTCACCTGGGAATCCCAGAGATTGATTGTTGGAATGGAACACGCGCTCTTTCTCTCTGGAGGGATGCATCCTGCTTACTTAGGAGTCTTGTAGCTCAGTGGTTAGAGCACTCGCTTTGCAAGTGAGAGACCTGAGTTCAATTCCAGGCAGAGGGCGAAACCTTGGGCAAGTTTCCTTACTCCACACAGAGCCTAATAATAAACCCTCCAAAACCAATAATAAATTGGTCATTTTCAACCTACGACTGTTTGTGGGACTTTGCTGTGCGCAATTGGCTGCCGCGTTTGCCCACAAATATACACTTTACAGTATATTCTGTGAAGCGCTTTGAGGCGTCTGGAAGATGTGAAAAGCGCTATATCAAATGCAAGGATTATTATTATTAATTCCGGAGAGTAATAGGCAAAGGTTGGCAAGAGCCAAGGCTTGTGGACCCTAGAGTGTGCATTGGAGAAACTGCTGGCGTCTAACCGGCTAAAACCACAATAGCTTGCCGTTGATATCGCTGTCTGGCAAGCTTTCCAGCTGCCTATCTAGCTTGGCCCACCATCCTGTTTGGCTTGCAGGGTTAATAGGAACTCAGTGGGATGATTTCCTGCCCCCAGTGACTGGTCTGCCTTTCTTTCTAGGTCCAGGCTCAGGACTGGACTAGAGACCACCACAGTTTAGCTCCAAGGAGCATAGACACGTCTGATAATTTGTTAAAAGTGATGCCTGTTCAGGTGGTATGAGGTGAAGGTCGGCAAGAAGGAGTTTAAGTAGCTGGTCACGTTGTGGCTGCTTTGCTAACTGCAAACTGATGAAGATCACAGTGATTATTCTTGAGGGTCTTTGACTGATATAAAGATTAAAGTTTTAAAAGCTAGATTTGTCTTTCATTGGTTGTTCAACTTGTGAATAATTATAACTTTCAGTCTCTGTTCCTCTATGGCACTGATTTCCCCCCCAAAAAAAACACAGGCACTGACCTGGGCCTGACTAAGGTCAGAGCATCAGGCAGGGTTTTGTGTTGCTGCATGGTGTCTTGTGCATGCCTGAAGGCCTGGAATCTGCCCTTGTTTGTAAAGCACATTTGTTGAAATGCAGGCGAAGATCAAGGCACGCGACCTGCGCGGGAAGAAGAAGGAGGAGCTGCTGAAACAGCTGGATGACCTCAAGGTGGAACTCTCCCAGCTTCGCGTCGCCAAGGTGACGGGAGGTGCTGCATCCAAACTTTCCAAGATGTAAGTTACATTTGTGGTCGGTCTGGGTAGTGGATTGAATGGGGTGGGGGTTGGGAGAGGAGATTAAAGTGGATTTTTCTGCTGGGGTGCAGGACAGTGGGGGCGACCATCACCAGGGGATTTGTAACCTGTTTTGTTTCCTTTCAGCCGTGTTGTCCGCAAGTCCATTGCCAGAGTCCTCACTGTCATCAACCAGACACAGAAAGAGAACTTGAGGAAGTTCTACAAAGTAAGTGAATGTCTCTTCGGTGCCTGATCTATAACTGGTGTACAGAGCCATTTATATTCCCGAGTCATTAACAATGAGAGTGTCCGAGTCCTACTTGACTAACCGCCAACAATACATCTCGGCAAACGGTATCTCTCCCTGCCCAGTCACCTGCAAGATACCTCACGCCTCAGGCTGCCGAAACCCTCACCCACGCATTCGTCACCTCAAGGCTTGATTACGGGAACTCCCTCCTCATTGGCCTTCCTACCTCTTCCCCTCACAAGCTGAAGATCATCCAAAACTCTGCAGCCCGTGTACTCTCGCGCACCGTGACCCCATCACTCCCACCCTCTCCCGACCCCACTGGCTCCCCAACCCTCAGAGGATCAAATTCAAGATCCTCATCCTCACTTTCAAGGCCATCCATGGTCTTGCCCCCTCCTACCTCTGACCTGCTGACTCCCTGCTTCAACCTGCTCCATGTCTCCCGCCCGACCCGCCCTGCCATCGGTGGCCGGGCTTTCAGCCTCTCTGCCCCCACACTCTGGAACTCCAACCCACGGTCCCTTGCCTCCTTCAAGGCCGGTCTCAAGACTCTCTTCGACCGTGCCTTTTGTCTCCCTCCCACTTCACTGCCTTCCCTCACCCCTACACCACCCCTCCCCCATGCTTGGCCCCCGATACCTGACTGTTCAGCGCTTTGGGATGTCCTCCCGATGTGAAAGGTGCTCAAAATGTAATTTTGTTGTTGTTGTAAAGAATCTCTTAAAAGGAACACTTATTGCTGATATTTCACTGGTGTCAGTTGCTCCTTGATAAAGTACTCTCCAATTTTTAACTTGGTAGGTTGAGGTAGGAGGACATCTTGTGATTGATAATTGTTTTGGCTTTTTCCACCCTGTGTGAGCATTTGAGTTGTCATGAGCTTTTGATTAGCTGGGTCACCTGGTGATGGTTTCTGGGGTGAGTTGCGTAGTGATTGCAGGTGGTCAATGGCTTCCTATCAGTTTGTACATTGTTAAACAGGAAGAGAGCGAGTTCCTAACACCCTGCAACTTTTTGTCCTTCATTCGTTATAGAAGAAAATGTGGGACAATGTTGGCTATTATGTAGGTCAGGCTGTGAGCAGTGTCCTGTGCGCAGTGTGTTCTGTGCAATGATAAGAACAGTTACAGTTTTGTTAACCGAGGTGAAGGCTGCTCCGCTCTGCTGCTGACCATTTAACATCAGAAGCCGCGTCCTTCCGTTAGCTGTTGTGTAACCACCGGGTGATGTCGATTCAAAGGCCCTTCCTTGCCCGTCTGGTGCTTTATCTCCTGGTAATTGAGGTTCTGCCGTCTGCTCATCAAGTAATGTCTGCCTTGTGTTACATTGAGGGCTTCTGATTTTGAGTTTTAACCCCCAAAAACGATACAAAAAGGAAGTGCCTGTGCTACGTAAATCTGAGGTGAGGTTTTCTCTGGCTCCTGGTGTGCGCTCCATCCCACTCCTCCATGTGCGCGGGCACGTCTGAAGCGTTTGCGAGGAGGGAGGCACACCGCGTGCGTGAGGGCAACAGACAGTAACTAACAAAAGCTCTGAGCCTCCGATTTATTAAACGCTTTAAATTGCTATATAAAAAAATGAACCCCCAAAATCAGAAGCCCTATTTATACCCTGACTGGCTAATAGTTGGTCAGATGACTGTAACTGGAGATGCTTGTTCATGCGTACTTGTTGTCGGTATCTGTGAGGCATCCTACAAATGTCATTGTGAGCAGCGTGTGGTGACGAGCTGCAGAGTCTTACCTTGGCTAATAACAACACAACTCTGTCTCTTCCCATCAGGGTAAGAAGTACAAGCCTCTGGATCTGCGACCGAAGAAGACCCGTGCGATGCGTCGTCGGTTAAACAAACACGAGGAGGGTTTGAAGACCAAGAAACAGCAAAGGAAAGAGCGTTTGTACCCACTGCGCAAGTTTGCAGTGAAGGCATAATGTTCAGAGATGCCATTGATTAAAACCTTGGTCTAAATTTCTATCATTTTGGATTTGAGTTTTGGATTTTGTAAATATGCTCAAATAGTGTGGAGGCAGAGAGTGGGGCACTGATCTGGCCATGCTATCAGCTTCCTGAACCTGAGCTAGTCACACACTCAAAAAGTCTCCTCGCACTCGACTCACTCACACAGGACGCAGCACGATATTGAATTGAGCTTTCCTGCATAATCTGTACTGATCACAATCCAGGTGGGGACTGGTGTAGAACGATGCCTTTTACCACCTCTATTATGGTTGAGAGTCCACTGTGCCCTGGGGCTAACGTGACCATGGCTGCCTCTTAACTTCCTGGCTTTTACTCTGCACTCCCTTGTATTTTGAGACATACCTGTACCTCAGTGGTTAGAGCACTCGCCTCGTAAGCGAGAAACCTGGGTTTGATTCCCGGCAGGCGAAACCTTGGGCAATTTTCCTTTCTCCACACACCTGATAACAATCCCTCAAGAAAAGAATACAATAATAATTGGTCACTTCAATCCACGACTGTTTGTGGGACACTGCTATGCACAATTAATTGGCTGCCGCGTTTTGCCCACAAAATATAGTCAATTCACTTTACAGTATATTCTGTGAAGTGCTTTGAGACGTCTGTGTCAAATGCAAGGATTATTACCTGATTGTGGGATGGGGGTTAGTTTGCTGCCATTGAGACATCTGCAGACTGAGTGACCACATGTGCCCTGCAGGTCTCTACAATAAACCTTTAATATTGACATCAAACATAATTAATGGCAATCTCAAAGCTCTTCCAACTGGCTCTACACGGGTGACTTTTCACATGGTCTTTACTCTGTGTGGGGTGGGGTGGGAGGGTTGGACCTGGGATGAAGTTTGAGATCAATTGTTCCTGCTGTGAAGAGGGAGCCAGACGGAGAAAATTTACAAGTGAAGACTGTTTCCAGCTTTCCCTGGGGAGAGAGGAAACCAAGAATTAATCTGTGGAAAATGACTTAGCAATCCAGGGAAAGAGGATTCCAGCTCAGCTCCAGGACCGTGTTCAACCTCTCTCGTATCAAAAATGGATCTCTGTTCCTTCTTAGATTTGTCCTTGCCATTTCCTCTCCTAGAGCAAACCCTCCTCCATGTTAACCACTGGCCAGCAGTTAAAGCTGCTTCTAAGTTTGAACCATGATGCTGTTGTGGACGTTTTGACCACACAGAGTGACACTGCATTGTCCTCCACAAGCTGAATCTCTATTGCAAATCAGGTCCACCTTGTGCCAGTACAAACAGTCACTTTATAACCTATGTTAGCGGTTGTACTAGTTAGCGCACTCACAAGCGAGTGAACGCAGGTTTGATTCTTAGGTCAGGGCGAAACCTTAAGGAAGTTCTCTTATTCTACACACAAGCCTCTGTTTATCTAGCAGTAAGTAGGCACCCGGTTGTTAGCCAATTAGTGGATAGCTTGTCCAAGGGTAATAATCCCTTCAAAAAATAATAATTTGGTCACTCACTCCACCACTGTTTGTGGGACACACTGCTGTGCAGTGCGTTTCATCCCCAAACACACAGTCACTACACTTTACAGTATATTCTGAGACATCTCGAAGCCATGAAGAGGCAGTGTATCAAATGTAAGGATTATTATTAACATGTTGCTGAATCAGAGTAGAACACAGTTAAAGATGTGGGCAGTGAACTGCCAGGGGTCAGGCTGAAAATCTGACTTACCTGCAGCACCTGCTCACATTTCCCGACCTCACAATCCCATACGCGGACCTGTAGGAAAGGGCAGAGATCAGACCTCGACCCGGGAAACCGACACTGAATGGTCTTGATAATCAGCTGCTACAGGTGCCTACTGTGCCGTCATCTGATGCTGTCCCCAGGAAGATTCCATCTTTCCGGAATGCCAGCGCCTTAACCCAGCCGGTGTGATCCTTCAGCGTGAAGATCAATCTGCCGTTGTTTGTGTTCCAGATCCGCACCGTCCGGTCCCAGGAGCCTGAGGCCTAGGAGCAAATGTAATATAATCCTCGCATTTCAAACCTTAGGCAAGTTTCCTTACTCCACAAGCCTCTGTTTACTTACAGGAAGTAAGCAGCAACCCAGTAGTTAGTGGATTGGTGGATCGCTTTTCTGGAGATATTTGCCCTCAAAACAAATTGGGTCACTCATTCCACGATTGTTTGTGGAACATTATTGGGTGCAATTGACTGCTGCGTTTCGCCCACAAAATATAAACAGCCAATTCACTCTAGCCCTGTGAATCGCTTTGAGACGCCTCGAAGATGTGATAAGGTGCTTTATGAATTGTAAGGATTATTATTATTGTGAGAAAGTAGGGAGTTAGGATGAAGGCAAAGGAACTGGCAGCAGCACGTGCCTAATGGGGTGAATTGTCTTCAGTGACGCTGGGATCCATGTGATCTCAGTCCCTGGTAATATTTATTGATGTCTTGAGCTGGTGCTTGAGCCATCAATAAACATTACCAAAGACTGAGATCACATAGAGGACATGGGGTCGATTTTGCAGCATTTCTTAATCAAAAAAACTCCAGTGTTAAATTACCACTTGCAAATAAATACTTGCTGATAAACAGCACCAGAAATGACTTTCTCCTCCCACTTTGGCAAACCCCTCCAGCAAAAAACTAATTCTAGTGGTTAGGGAATATTAAGCCAGCGATGAACACTAAGTGCAAACCTGAGGTTTCACTGTTACACTCACCAGCATTCCTAGCTGAGAAAAGGCAACACAGCTCACGTTCCCGCTGTGACCAATCAATGTTTTCCTCCTTTTCTCATTCTGTAAATGCCACACAATCACCGAGTAATCCCAGGATCCAGTCGCCTGTGAGACAGACAAACTGTTTACTCGGGAAATCTCAGAGTTCTGAAAATTTCCATTAGAAGTTTTTAACATCTACTCAATTGTAATTACATTGATTAGTGATCATTAAACCTTATCATTAACACTAACAATTCTAAAGGTTTGCATCAATGTATTATACTCTCATCCTGTTCAATACTTGAATCTTTACCCAATTTTTATCTGCTCACTGCTTTGAACGATAGAGACCACAGCGTGTACTTTAGTGAACAGTGTAATAGTGCAGAGAGTAATAATGAAGCAAACAGCAAGTTACCAAATATGCTCCTTCGATTGAAAATGCACTGGTTTTGATAACGTTCTGATGTCCGTAGAGAGTCTTCAGCAAGTTGCCTGACTGTTAAGAGAGAGCAAGCTTTTCCATCAATGGCTTAGAGTAGCATTTTGACTGATGTGCGTGCGGTCAATGAAAGAATAGATTGCAGCACGTACAACAGCAACAAGTTGCATTTAACATGTAAGTCTCAGAGTAGTTACCACAGGTGTGTTTTGATGTTCAGCTGCAAGTAGAGGTGAGGTGACAAAAGGGCGAAGAGGAAAATCTGGTCAGGAGAGAAAAGTATGGTTTGAAGTGCTTACCACAGGATCCCACAGAATGGCGGAGTAATCCCAGCTTCCAGACACCAGGAGCTTGGAATCGTGGCTGAAGCACACCGTCTCCACACTCTTATTGTGCCCTGTCGAGAGATCAGCCAGAACAAAGCAATGAGGTGGTGGCATCATTGTGGATCTGAGTAAAACCAGGCTGAGAACTCATCAGCTGGATTCTGGGGCTCGGCGAATGTGCATCAAAAAGTTTGTCAGTTCAAGCACACATGTCGGGGTCTGAACTTAGCGTCCAGGCTGACGCTGAGAAAGATGTCGTTCGGTTGGATGTTAAAGATCCCACAGCGTGTTTGAAAAGAAGAGAGTTTTTCTTGATGTCCTCGTCAAGTAATCGTCTAGATAGAATCGTGGATCTTTTCTGTGGTTAAATGGTGCGCTTGCCTACAAAATAACAAGTAACTCTGCTTGACATTTATACACTTATTTATGCTTTGAGATGTGGTCTGAGGTGCTGGATCGTGAGGGACCTCCAGTGTTGATGCAACAACAATGCATTAGATTTAGGCAGGAGGACGTCCCAAGGTGCTGGACAGTCAGGGATTTGGACCCGAGCTGGGAGTTGGGATCAGGGAGCTGGAGAACATGGGTAGGAAGGTGGGCAAAGGTGCGATCGGAGAGGTGCGGTCTTGAGCTGTGCCTTGATGGGAAGGAGCAATGCGAAGGGACTGGGGGATGGAGTTCCAAAGGCTGGGGGCAGAGAGGTTAAAGGCTCGACCAGGACATGGAGCAGCTCGGAGCCCGCTGAGCGGAGGGAACGGACAAGTTTATATGGGGTCAGCAGCTCAAAGAGGTAGAAAGGAGCAAGGCTGTGAAGGGCCTGGAAAGCGAGGCTGAGGATTTTAAACTCTATCCTCTGGGGAATGGGGAGTCAGTGGAGCCAGCGAGGGTGGGGGTGATGGGGTCACGGAGGCTGGTGTGGGAGAGGACACGAGCTGCATAAGTTCTGGATGATCTGCAGCCTGTGGAGGGAAGAGTTGGGTAGGATGACAAGCAGCGAGTTGGCGTGGTCGATTCTAGATGTAATAAATGCATGGATGAGGGTTTCAGCAGCCTGAGAGGAGAGGCAGTATTGGAGCCGGGCGGTGTTGCAGAGGTGGGGGAAGACAGAGCAGGACATGGCACGGATGTGGGGGAAAAAAGGGAGTTGAGGGTCAAACAAAACACCACGGTTCCAGACTGACTGAGTAAGGTGGAGTGTGTATTTATGGATGGTGATGCGGCCAGTGCCTGGGGAGGGGTGATGGGAGTATGGGGGCTGTGTGTGTGTGAGCTGGGTGTGTATGTGTGAAAGTGGGGATGGAGCGGTGTGTGAAAGTGGGGGTGAGCTTTGTGTGTTGGGGGTGGGGAGCTGGGGCAGTGGGGGTGTGAGCTCTGTGTGTGTGTGTGCGTGAGAGAGTGAGGGGTGGAGGGTGAGCTGTGTGTGTTGGGGGCCGAGGTAACATACCGTGCAGGATGTTTAGACAGCTGGCTCTGGCTGTGTCCCATACTCTGACTGTACGGTCGTGTGATCCGCTGGCAAACCAGTCACAGTTGGTGTTGAAAGCACACGCTCTCACCGGCCCTGGGTTAGACACACACGGGGGACACCGTCACTACAATGTCACTCAGTTAATTCACCGCCCAAGAACTGAAATGGGAAAACCCGGAGTGTCTCCCACCTGTGTGGCCTTTCAGTCTCGCCAGGAGCTTCCCGTTAGCGACCTTCCAGATACAGATACTATTGTCATCAGAGCCGGTCAGCAGGATCTGGCAATCCCAGGTCAGTGTGCACAGGTTCACCTGCCGACAACAAGCCAACTGGTCACACACTGGCTCCCGCCTCACCGGCCCATTAACTGCATTTTTCCTACGAGCGCCTCATCACAACAACAACAGATTCCATTTATGCAGTGTCTTATCACATTGAAAAGTGCTTTACAGTAAGCTTCCTTTTGGAGAAAGTGAGGCCAGTCAAGCAAATGGGCTTTGGTTTGTTCTGTATATAGGGCCAGTGCAGTGCTTCCTCCCTCTCTCTGCTCAGGGCACAAGATATAATCATAGAATTATACAGCACAGAAGAAGGGCTTTCGATCCATTGTGTCTGTGCCGCTTTTTGAAAAGAGCTTCCAATTCAACCCCACTCCACCGCTCTCTCCCCATAGCCCTGATCAACCCCACTCCCCCACTCTCCCCCCATAGACCTGATCAACCCCACTCCCCCACTCTCTCCCCATAGCCCTGATCAACCCCACTCCCCCGCTCTCTCCCCATAGCCCTGATCAACCCCACTCCCCCACTCTCTCCCCATAGCCCTGATCAACCCCACTCCCCCACTCTCTCCCCATAGCCCTGATCAACCCCACTCCCCCGCTCTCTCCCCATAGCCCTGATCAACCCCACTCCCCCACTCTCTCCCCATAGCCCTGATCAACCCCACTCCCCCACTCTCCCCCCATAGCCCTGATCAACCCCACTCCCCCGCGCTCTCCCCATAGCCCTGACCAACCCCACTCCCCCGCGCTCTCCCCATAGCCCTGATCAAGCCCACTCCCCCGCTCTCTCCCCATAGCCCTGATCAACCCCACTCCCCCGCGCTCTCCCCATAGCCCTGATAAACCCCACTCCACCGCTCTCTCCCCATAGCCCTGCAAACTTGTCCTCCTCAAATAATTATCTACTTCTCTCTTAAAAGTTGTTATCGAATCAGCTTCCACCAGCCTTTCAGGCAATGCATTCCAGATCCCAACATTTCTCCTCACCTCCCCTCTATTTCTTTTAACAACTATTTTAAATCGGTGATCCACTAATCGTCTGACAACCGGGTTTCTACTTACAGCAAGGTAAACAGAAGCGTGTTGAGTTTTCGAATTCAAGATCCTCATCCTCACCTACAAGGCCATTCACGGCCTCGCTCCCTCCTACCTCTCCGACCTAATATACCCCTACCTACCTGCCCGTACCCTCTGTTCCTCTGGCTCCGGTCTGCTTCACATCCCCCACCCCAACCGCCCTACCATTGGTGGCCGGGCCTTCAGCCTCTCAGCCCCGAGGCTCTGGAACTCTATCCCCCAGTGCCTTCGCCGCTTCCTCCCTTTCCTTCTTCAAGGCCGGTCTCAAGACCTTTCTATTCAACCGTGCCTTCAGCTCCCCTCTCGACTCTCTACCCCCTCCTCGCTCCCTCCCTTCCCTCCCCTCACCCTGACCATTTCCCCCTTGCTCGGGTCCTGACCCAACTGTACAACTGTACACGTCGGGACGTCCTCCCGACGTGAAAGGCGCTCTATAAATGGAATCTTGTTGTTGTTGAGTGAGGAAACTGCCTTAAGGTTTCGCCCTGCCCGGGAATCGAACCCGGGTCCTCTCACTGTTCGTGTGAAGCTGAGTTACATGCTGAGCACTAAGTTGCTGATGTGCTCAGACAATGTGTAGAGAGTGATTTAGTTGCAGTCAGTGTCTCGCAGCCCAGAGGGCAGGTGGGAGCTCACCTCAGCCTTTTGCAATGGGATGTATTTCACGATGACAGTGTTGAAGTTTAGAGACAGTTTCTTAAGCATGACGAGTTAAGCTTTGCTTCCGTGGATTGTGGAGATCATGGACAGCGGTTGTCAGGGGAATGGGATTGAGGTGCTTTCACTGCTGACCGGTGGCCAAGAACCACACGGTTTCCTCTCTTTGTTTCAGGTTGTTAGCGTCTGGATCAAAAGCTCAGCCTCAGCCTCACATTGGAGCTGGGCGGGGGGGGGGGGGCAGTCAGTGGTTTGCTTTGCCCATACCTGGGAAAGAATTACCAACAACAATATCAACAACAAAAACACCAACATTTACACAGCGCCTTTGAGGGAACAGCACATTCCAGTTCTTTATGCAGTGACTGTGTGTATGTGTCTGTGGGGGGAGGGGGCAAAAGGTGAATGACAATGTAGCTGAAGAGTAAGGTCTTGAGATGAGCTCTCAGCAACAACAAAATTACACGTGTATAGCACCTTTCATATCGGGAGGACGTCCCAAGGCGCTGGACAGTTAGTGTTTCAAACCCAAGTTGGGGGTTGGGGAGGGTGGAGGGCAAGGGGGGATGAAGGGTAACCGAAGGCAAGGATGAAGAGGAGGGTCTTGAGATCGGTCTTTAAGGTGGCATGGGAGGGTGCGAGGCGAAGGGGCTGTGTGATGGAGTTCCAGATGGTGGGGGCAGAGTAGCTGAAGGCCCGCCTGCCAATGGTGGGGCAGGCGAGGTGGGGGACATGAAAAAGGCTGGAGCCCGCTGAGTCCTGCAGGGAACAGGTGGGTTGGTAGGGGGTTAGGAAGTCACAGAGGTGGGGGGGGCGCAAGGCCATGGAGGGATTTGAAGGATCTTGAACTGTATCTGCTGTGTGATGGGAAGCCAGTGGAGTCGGGTGAGGATGGGGGTGATAGACACAAGCTGCAGAATTCTGGACGATCTGCAGCCTATGGAGGGAGGAGTTGGGGGGGATGATGAGCAGGGATTTGGCGTAGTCGAGCCTCGATGTAACGAATGTGTGTGTGAAGGTCTCGGCGGCCTGTGGTATAAGACCATAGTGGAGACGGGCAATTTTTCGGAGATGGGAGAAGGCAGAACAAGTCATGGCATGGATGTGGGGTAGAAATGACAGTTGAGGGTCAAACAAGACCCCAAGGTTCCGGACTGGCTCAGTCCTTGGATGGTGATGCTGCCAGTGCCTGAGGGTTTGGAGGCGCTGACGGGAGCCAATCAGGAGGTCCTCGGTCTTGTTAACATTCAACTGTAGAAAGTTAGCTCTCATCCAGCACTTGATGTCCAACAGACATTCTGTCAGAACAGCAGTGGTCCTGGAGTCGAGGGTAGAAACAGAGACATTGAGTGTCATGCGTATTTATGTTAGTTGACCCTATGTCTGTGGATGATGTCACCTCATTTATGCAGTCAACTAATATAGATATTGAAGAGGAGGGGACCAAGGACAGAGTCCTGAGGAACAGCGCACAAGATGGTCTGGGGGCTGGAGGAGAAGCTATTTGTAGGGATAAAGTGGAGACGGTGTGAAATGATCTGAACCACTCAAGGACAGAACCATGAAGGTTGATGTGAGAGGAGAGGTGGTAGAGGAGGATAGAGTGTTCAACAGTATCGAAAGCAGCAGAGAGGTCAAGGAGGACAAGGAGGCAGAAGGAGCCTAGTTGCAGATGGACAAAATGTCATTTGTCACCTTGACCAAAGCTGTTTCTGTGCTGTGAGCGACACGGAAGCCCAATTGGAGGAGTTCGAGAAGGGATTGGAGGGAAAGGAAGGAGCAAAGTTGAGAAGCAACGACTCATTCCAGGACCATGGAAAGGAAAGGGAAGTCACAGATTGGGCGGTAACTTGAGAGCAGGGATGGGTATTAGGGAGGGACCAGAATGGCTGATGGGTGCACTGTGCGGGTGGGCTTGTGGGGTTAGAGCTTTTCTATCAAATCCAAGAAATATTTTATTATTATTATTTTACCTTTGTCTTGTGCACACTGACTATCAGATTTGAGTGTCAGGTGGTAAAGTGAAGTTGCTGGTGATTATGAGGTCAGCAGTGAAGGTGTGTGTGGCAGGGAATATGATGTAAATCATGAGCCACATATTTCAGGACCGCTGCCCAGGTCGTAAAGTCTTAACAGACACAAAGAAGTTTCACTCTATGGTTTTGCTATGGGGAAGAGCAGGGGAATGGGACGAGTTGGTAGCTTTTTCAAAGAGCCAATGGGCTGAATGGCCTCCTTCTGTGCTGAAACATTCTATGATTCCCTGTGAGCCCGAAGGGGTTTGCAAGTTGACAAGGGAGGAAATGGTTGTGGGAGGAAAAGGCTGTGCTGGATGGTGAACTGGATGTTAGCACCTGAGCACCACTCTAGCCCAGACTGATAGCACAGAACCTCCTCCCTGGGCCTCTGTGAGGGGTGTGGACCCCAGCAGGTGAGAAAGAACTTTTCAAGCAGTTTTTGATAGCATCAAGAACATTAAATTGTCTCAAAGTGCCTAACCGCGTAAATGACTTTATTTTGCCCTCCCAACAGGCTGTATAAATGTAAATTTGTATTGTAAAACGTATTGTGTTGCAGGCAACCAAAATAACAGCAGCTGATTTATGCTGAATCAGCCATGTGGTGAGCATTAACCATTTATCTTTCCAGCTACAAGTTTCACTATTAAAAAGTCACTCGAATGTTAAACAGGTCCTAAATATTTTCCGAGTAATTTTGTTTTTTAACTCAGTCAGAAGGGGGAACGTACACCATGCGGCCACTAGAGGGCGGCTGAAGTCTACGTGGAGCAGTGCCGGTCATCTATCTGCTATTTTAGGGTAAAGCTGTTGGGATGTTGGGTGGGACATTGGGACAAACTCGCTTTTCTGTCACATGGTATCACAGGGGTCTTGCCATCCAACTAATGGAGCTCAATTTGGTCAGCCGGGTGTCTACCACACACGGAAACCCATCACCATACAATATAGAGTATCCAAACCAGACAGTTTCAAATATAACCGGCAGCTACACATGGATGGCATGTAAGAATGGAATGCATTTCATTCCCTGGAGGGACCCTGCAACCTAATCCCAGAGACTATTAGGAGCAACAGTTGGAAAGAGTGGAGGCTTGTGAGACCCCAGAGTGTGCGTTGGGGTAACTGCAGTTTAACCAGGAAAAAAAAACACTTGAACCCACAACCTCCTGACCCAGAGATAAGGCTGGTGGACCTGAGTCAAGCTGTGTCTTGATGTCAAGCTGCCCTCTTGCGAGAAGCAATGTGGGCTGGGATCAGGGGGGCTGTGGAAAGCCAGCTCGCTGCTGCTTCACAGGCTCCTTAAAGTCACCCACGACCCCAGTCTCATACTCCAATCCACAGCTGAGAATGTGGCCACACAGGGCCAGGGAGTGGCACAATGTACAATGAGATGTGGAGAAAAGTCCAGAGGCCTCAGAGAATGTGCTGCCTCTGCAAGATTCCTGCGGCTGTCCCAGCGTTCGGTTTACAGACTCTGTGAAAACTGCAATCTAATTTGAATAATGAGGCCATTCAGCCATTGTGCCACTGCCCTGAAAGATAATCGGTTTAGTTCCGTTCCTTGCCCTTTCCCCACACTCTTTTTTAAAATATATATACATATATTTGTCTAAATTCTCTTCTAATATCGAGCTATTGAATTTCTGCTTTTTGGAGATTTGATATTCGTTGCGGCAGATAGGAGGAGCTGGTCAGTAGTGAAAGAGTTAATGGGCTCCTTTGGTTGTGATTCTCCCCACCCGAGGGAATGAGTGTATCAGAGAGCTGACAGTGTTCGGGTGCCCTGGTTTTATGTAACTGACGTTCAAATCCTTGACTGTCCAGCAACTTGAGACGTCCTCCAGACATGAAAGGTGCTATACAAATATAATTTGTTGGATTTTTTGTGATGTTATTTTTGTCTTAGATCCATGTAAATCCCCATTGGACTGAAACAGGGAGTCGAGGGAAGCAGGGAATGTCCACGCTGAAGAAGAGCAGGTTCGGGGAGATAGTGTGGAGGTGTTTAAGATAAAGTCGTATATAAATATATAAATAGATAACATTTAATATATAATAAACCGATAACTGAATCCTAATAAAGGGGCTCAATCTACGGTGTTCCTCAAAATCAATCGTGGAGTTGTTGAATTTCGAAAACATTGAGTATGCTGATTTGTGATTCAGTAATCCGATGAGGAGGACCACAAATTAGACCCCAATATGTCTAGCTCAGTGGTTAACAAATGTAGAGTGAGGGCTCAAGCTGAGAGAAGATGATGAGACAGCTCAGGTTTCAGAGAGAGGAAAGATTCCATGACAAACACCGCTGGTCACCTCACTTGTGTTCCCCCCCCCACCCCGTACACACACACACACAAGCAGCTCTTTATCTCTTCCCTGCTCGACAGGGGGTGGGCGGGGGAGGAGAAGCGGAGAGGAGAGGTTAATTGGGGGCACCTGCTCCGTCCTGCCAGCTCAATGGACCGTCTTGTTTGTGGGTGTCTCAAAGGCACTCTCTGAGGTTTGACTCCTGCTTCTCGCTGCTCAGAGAAACTGAAAGAAGTCAATGTTCTGCCACCCACTTACTTTCCACTGTCTCGCAGCCAGAGACTAGCCATGCCCTTCGCCCTCATCAGTGGGGTAGCATCCTGGAGTGCTTGTGCCACAACACAAGGAGTGCCACAAAAGCTCTGATTCTGCCGACGATTGTTTTTTATCTGTTGGACCAGAGCCCCGAAAGCCCGATCAGACACCGATAAAGCAGATGGAGTCGGAATTGCGAGCGTTTGATACAAAGCAGTTCAGCGACAAGTTGAACGGTCACTTGTTTTAGCGTGGTTACCCGAACATCTCTGAAGAGCTTCACATAGACATTGGAGATAGGCGAGCGGGGAGGAGAGGAATCTGTTTGAAAGCCATAGTGGAGTGCTCCCTGGGGGAGGGTGGAGGTGGGGGAGAGAACGCAGAGCCTCCACCCTAACACATCTGGGATGCGTTGGACGTGAAAAATCGATCCTATTAAAGAGAACCTTGTTCTGGTTGCTATAAGTTGCAATATTTCACTTCTGTTTTCAATTTCATATTTCCCTCTCCTCCTCCTCGCTGGGACCAACTGCCTGCAGTTGTCCTGGGATGGATCATGTTCTTTCTGTCAGACAAACCCAACGGGAACATGGCCCAGCTCCTTATTTGTGTCTTGTTGCGGTTGCTAGGTAATGTTAATTGACAACATTGGAGCTCACACACTTGTAGATAAATCAGTGTTGCTTTTTGACACATGCACTTTACAGTAACATTTCCCCCACGCTGGGCTGTCGTGGGAAGTGTTAAGAGAGTTGGGAAGAACACTTACCCCCCCCGCCCCATACTGGAATCCGGAACGCTCTGCCCCATTCGGCTGTTGAGCCTGAAACTACATTTGAGAGAGAGGCAATTGGGTAAACACTGGAACAATGTGAAATGGGGCGAGATATTGGGATTAGAGTTAGCTCCAGTGCCTGGCTGAGCTGGCTCCAATGTGGGCCTCCTTCTGTGCTCTTATTTCTATTCTGATGCGAATTCACTCGTCGGTTTGACTGACAACACACTGCTGTCACAACTTAACCTCTCACCCTTGCTCTGCCGCTACTCACCCGCACAAAACTCCATACCCCTATCACACCAGTCCTAGCCAGAACTCACTGGCTCCCAATCACCAAACGGAGCGATTTCAAGATCCTCATTCATTTTCAATTCCCTCGTACCTCCCTACCTATCCGACCTGCTTACCCCCCACTTCACCAGCTACCTCAACTCGGTTGGCTCCTACCTCCTACTTGTCCCTCGTGCCCTCTGTTCCACCATCGGTGGCCTTGCCTTCAGCCACTACACCCCGAAACTCTGGAACTCTCTCCCTCAATCCCTCCTCTTTGCCCCCTCCCTCCTCATCTTCAAATTCCGACTAAAGATCTTACTTTTTGATTGTGCTTATGGTCACATTCCCCCTCCCCCTGGCTCGTTGTCAGACTCTACCACTGTGAAGGGCTCCGGGACGCTACCCGCATGAGGGTTGCTATGTAAATGCAAGTTGTTGTTGTAAGGTAGCCATCAGCTTGCTCGTCACAGAGAAAAGACGTTCCACAGCCACTTTCCTGTATCTGATCCCAGTATCGGTCACTGGTGTGTGAGTCTCGACAGGCTGTTTGTGAGGCTGGTGGACGAGTCCAATGAGGTCCTTGCTTGCTGCCCAATGCGGGCACTGGCCAGGGAGCTGATGCTAATACTTTAGTTTATTGTCATTAATGCCATTAATTATTTATTACAAAATGGCTTTTAATGGTTGTTTTAATTTAATCCCGTCTGCCTGTTCAGGTGGATGTTAAAGATCGTATGACGCTATTCGAAAAGAGGTGTTTCCTGGTGTCCTGGACAACAAATCACCCAAATAAAATTCCCTCCTTGGCTGTTTGTGGGACTTTGCTGTGTGCAAACCGGCTGCTGAGATTTGCCCACAAAAAAAATACACAGTCACTCCACAGTAAATTGTGTGAAGCACTGTGAGACATCTTGACAATGTGATAAGGTGGTATATCAAATGCAAGGATTATTATTAAATTAATATGGGGAGTGGGGATTTGTAAGATGTATAAATTTACCATTCTGTTGTCCTTTGACTCTAAACGCTTTCTCCCCTTTATCCCCCTCACCACCCCCCCACCACAGTCCATGTTTCATCCTGCTCTATACCACACCACCTGCTGTTATCCTGTTACTCTGAACTGGGAACAATAAAATGTTTCCTCCCAAATGTAACATCTAGTTTGCCATTAGATAGTCCAGAAACGCCTCTAGCTGATGTTAGTCATTAATTGAATTTACACCGCCAGCTTTCCTAAACCCCAGTAAATCCTGACAAGGAGGGAATGAGTCACTGTGGGCTGAGAGGAGGGATAGAAACTCCATGAAAGTCAAATAAAAGCGTTTGTAATCTTGTTACCAATCCAGCTGTGCACTCGGACTATTCAGTAATGGTACGAGAATCACCTGGAAAGAGGATATTTCTTAACTTCTTATTTTATTAATTTCCTTAATTTGGATTGTTGTTTAAAGAGGAACTGAAGTGTCCAATTTATCGACAACCATTGCACGCTCCCCAGCCAGCCAGCGGACAACGGGAGCTTTGAAACACACCCTCTGGAACCCTCTTCCCAAATCCCACTGTCTCGCTCTTGCCTCTTCCTTTCAAAAATACCTATCTCTTCACCCTACTTTAGAAACAACAACAAAATTACATTTGTAAAGTGCCTTTCACGTTGAGAGGACATCCCAAGACACTGGACAGACAGAGTTATGGACCTGAATTTGGGATTGGGGAGGGTGGAGGGCAGGGGGGGAAGCAGGGAGATCGAAAGCACGAAGAGGAGAGTCTTGAGATGGGTCTTGAAGGTGGCAAGAAAGGGGGCGAGGTGGTGGTACTGCAGGATGGAATTCCAGAGGGTGGGGGCAGAGTGGTGGAATACCCGCCCGCCAATAGAAGAGCGAGCGAGGTGGGGGACGTGAAGCAGGCCAGAGCCCGCTGAACGGAGGCAGCGAGCAGGATGGTAGGGGGTTAGGAGGTCGCAGAGGTAGTGGGGAGCAAGACCATAGAGGGCTTTGAAGGTGAGGACCAGGATCTTGAACTTATCCTCTGTGGAAGCCAGTGGAGGAGGGCAAGGATGGAGGTAATAAGGTCGTGGAGCCTAGTGCAGGAGAGGACGCAGGGGGCAGAGTTTTGGATGATCTGCAGCCTATGGAGGGAGGGGTTGGGGAAGACAACAAGCAATGAGTTTGCATAGTCGAGCCTCGATGTAATGAAGATGTGTGTGAGTTTCGGTGGCCTGCGGTGTGAGACAATGGCAGAGTTGGGAGATGTTGCTGAGGTGGGGGAAGGCAGAGCGAGTCAGATGTGGGGTAGAAAGGATAGTTGAAGGTCAAACTAGACCCCAAGGTTCCAGACTGGCTTAACAAGGTGGAGTGTGCAACCATGGATGGTGATGGTGTCAGCGCCTGAGGTGAGGAGGCGCTGACAGAGCCAATCAGGAGCCTCGGTTTTGTTGACGTTTAACTGAAGAAAGTTATTTCTTATCCAGGACGATGTCTGACAGACATTCTGTCAGGACAGCAGTGGGTCCTGGAGTCAAGGGTGGAGACAGAAAGGTAGAGTTGGGTGTAATTTGCATACCTGTGGAAGTTGACACCATGTCTGCGGATGATGTCACCAAGAGGCAGCATATAGATACTGAAGAGGAGGGGACCAAGGACAGAGCCCTGAGGAACACCGCCTGAGATGGTCCGGGGGCTAGAGAAAAAGCCATTTGTGGAGATGAAGTGGTGGCGGTGTAAGAGGTACAATGTGAACCAGTCAAGGACAGTGCCGTGAAAGTTGAGGTGAGAGGAGAGGCGTTGGATAACAATGAGAGGGTGGGTGGAGGAGCCGGTTCGTGATGGAGCAGAGGAGTCTGAGATTGTTCTTAGTCTCCAAGATTGTCTTGGAGTAGAACAACAGTTTGGTGGAAGCAAGGGTGGAGCAGTAGTATTTGATATGGTCCAGCCAGATCTGCCGATGGACCGTGAGGTTTGATTTAAGCCAGGGGTGCTCAGCGGCATGCACCTGTGCTTTAAGGGAGCAGAGGTGGCTGGTATACCATGGTGACTTACATGAATAGGAGACGGTTCGGCAGGAGAGGGAAACAAGTGAATCGAGAATGGATGAGAGGGGCTGAGGAGAAGAGTGACTGAGGAAGATAGGTCATTGCGGGAGGGTGTCCAGAGGGGAAGGAGTTCAGATGACTCCAAAGCAGCTGAGCAGGAGGGGAGATTTTTTTCCTGGGGCGGTAGGAGATGGAGGTGGGTTGGGTGGCATGGGGAGAGGGATTGAGGAGTTAAGGGAGATGAAGTGATGGTCCAAAATCGCTTTGTCGATGATGGTGAGGTCCGAGACGATGAGGCCCCGAGTGATCACCAGGTCGGCCTACAAAATGTCCGCACCCTCTCCAAAACACTCAGCAGTGCTTTGGGATTTCCTCCCAACATGAAAGGTGCTCTATAAATGTCATTTTGTTGTTGTTGTCGAGAGGGTGACCGCGGACTTGGGTGGCAGAGTGGATGTGGAGGGAAAGATTGAGTGAGGAGATAAGGGAGGAAAAGTCAGTAGAGATAGAGCAGGAGGGGGTGAAATGAAGGTTGAAATCACCAAGTATGAGGCATTCAGAGCAGAGAGAGAGGGAAGATGGGAAGGTGGAGATGTCAGGGATGAAGGTGGGGGAGGGTGGATAAGGAGAATTTTGAGGGATAGGTTGAAGGGGTGATAAAGGGTAAGGTGCTCAAAGGAGGGGAAAGTTCCAGAGGAGTAAGGGGATAGGCCGAGCAGGGACTGGGAGATGAGAGCCACACCACCACCACAGCGGTTAGGTCGTGGGCTATGATGGAAGGTGTAGCCGGGTGGCTTGGCCTCTATCGGGTGTCACCCGGAGTGATCCAGTTTTCAGTGAGGGCAAGAATGTTGATGTTTTCGTGGAGGATGAGGTCTTGGATGGTGAGTGTTTTGTTGGAGAGGGAGCGGACATTTTGTAGGGTGATGCGGAGGGGACATTCTGGTGACGGAATGTGAGGGGCGAGAGGCGGGGGGTGGGGACTGACGAGGAGGGTGAGGATGTGGATCAGGGAGGAGAGGTTGCCCCCATGATTGGGGACCGGTGAGTCTTGTGCCTTCTCTTTGACCGCGCCTTCAGCTCCCCTCTCAACTCTCTTCCCCCTCCTCGCTCCCTCCCTTCCCTCCCCTCACCCTGACCATTTCCCCCCTCCTTGCTCCCTCCCTTCCCTCCCCTCACCCTGACCATTTCCCACCTGCTCGGGTCATGACCCAACTGTGCAGCGCCTTGGGACGTCCTCCTGACGTGAAAGGCGCTTTATAAATGGAATCTTGTTGTTGTTGTTGTTGTTGTGGCGAGAATGGGGGATAGGGTAGTCAGAGTGGCTGCTGTTGGACAGCCAATGGCGACTCCCACGGAGGGCTTGATGGAGGATTCGCAGGCTGGAGCAGAAGAAGGCAGTGGGACGGTCGAGCAGAGATAGGAGTTGGGGAGGACAGTGGGAGAGGAGAGCCGAGCGGGAGTAGTGGAGGGTAGAGGACAGGGGTGGTGGCATTATGGGGAAGCTCAGGTCGGTGGCGGCAGCCAAAGTACGCATGCCAAAACTAAGAGCGAACAGTGGGTGTGTGCCAGGGGGTCAGCGAGCTATGGTTAGCCCGCTGGCGTGGCTCATCATGGGGAGAGGGGACAATATTATCTAACCGAGAACGCTACAGCATAGGAGAAGGCCATTCAGCTAATGAAGTCCGATCCGGCTCACAGAGCAAGATCACTTCAGTCCCACTGCCCTGCCTTTTCCCCATACCCCTTCAAGTCTCTCTTTCATATACCTGTTGATTTGCCAGAATACACCTCTATCACACCTTTGCTGGTACATTCTGATGAAACTAATCTAGTTCAGGAGTTTGCAAAGTTCAGTTCTGTTTAGTCACTGCATACAATCAGGTAAAATAAAGGTGATTTATATTTACAAACGATCTGCTTCAGAATCTGTGTTTCTAAGTAGGAACCCAGTTGTTAGTCGATTGATGGATCTCTTTACCAGGGGTAATAAACCTTGAAAAAAATAATTTGGTCATTCAATCCACCATTCTTTGTGGGACACTGCTGTGTGCAATTGGTTGCCGCGTTGGTCCACAAAATACAGACAATTTACTTTACATTATATTCCCGAGATGCCTCGAAGACGTGATAAGGCGCTACATCAAATCCAAGGATTATTACAACTGTTTCTACTTTAATCTTGAATTTGAAAACTGCATACAAATACTAAAATCACTCAGCCTTTTTGTGTGGTGGTTTGTGTAAAAGTCAGTTTTGCCCTGGGACAATATAAATATTTGTTCAAGATCCCAAGGTTTTTCTAAGCAGTTTCTGGGCTGAATTCTTCAGGTATGTTTGTTTTCTCTCTGATGCCCGTCTGTCAGTAACATGGACAATGTACTGATGAGAATCAGAACTTGACTTTGCATTGGCAGCTGATTCTTCATCTTGTAATTTGTGACCATTGTCTCATTCCAGCTCCAAGTCATATAAGGTTAAGTCGACTTCTGAGTTCTTGATCGAGTTATGCTTGAATGGTCGTACTGGTCTTTCGTATAGATTATTTTGGGGATATTCGAAGTGCAGATTAACCTTGGTGGTGTGTACGTGCTTCTTTGCACTTGCTGTTCTTCTCTGTTTGGTCGCTGGGTGAGATCTCGAGGGAATTTTCTCAATCTTCAGTAGGTTAGCAAGATTGGCAGTCGTTTCCTTCTTAATCCTTCCACTTGTTTCAAAAACGTTCTGAGAATAGTTTTGTACATTCTTTAAGTGATTAATAGATACTCCAGAACTATGTGGATCCTCATCTTGAAGTGGTTGCCTGTGATAAATAAAAACAAAGATTTCTCAATATCAGATTTCTTTCCCCCCTGTCCCCACTATTCACCTTATTTCTAATATTTTATTGGTACATATATATTTGAAGGGTTGCTATTCAGTCAAATCTGTTACTGTTGCAAAATAATATGGGACGTCCTCCCAACATGAAAGGCGCTATACAAATGTAATCTCGTTGTTGTAAAAGCTAAGGATTTCCATTCTGTTTGCTTACAAATAGTTGCTACAATTTACAGGTAGCACTTTCAGATGTTTCAGTTACAGGAGT
Organism: Callorhinchus milii; assembly: GCF_018977255.1. Taxonomy (NCBI): domain Eukaryota; kingdom Metazoa; phylum Chordata; class Chondrichthyes; order Chimaeriformes; family Callorhinchidae; genus Callorhinchus; species Callorhinchus milii. The sequence continues at coordinate 23,325,211 of NW_024704749.1, forward strand.
TGTATTAAATGTAAGGATTATTATATATGATAATACAGGTTGCAGTGGCACCTACACAACAGACCAAATGACATTGTTCTGTGCTGAAATGTGTTTCTCCCAGAAAGAATATTTACTTGCAACAAACAGAATGGATTTAATAATGAATGGAATTGTCAGACAGCTGACCGGAAAATCCAGCAAAGGTTATAAAATCTGCTGCTTTAGTTGGAGGAATCAATGCCTGTGTGATCTATACTGTGTAACCTGTCAACAATTTCTTCCACTTATTCCTCATCAGACATCACACTATGGGTTCCAATACTAATGCGTGTATATAGTTAGCCCAAAATTTTAAAATAAATAAAAATAATAATTTGGGCGTCTGTGGATTGACTGCCCAACTTATTATTTTTATTTATTTTAAACATGCAGCAACAAAGTGGAGGTGACCTTACTTAGAAGTTGGGATGTTTGATGTTTGCTGACTCGGCTGTTGCATTCTATATTATTTTTTGCTAAGGATTTTGCAATCCCTGTTTCCTAACAGAGCAATGGGGTATGCAGGCTGGCCACCCTATGAGAGCTGTAAAAACTTTTCTCTTTCTAATGGCTGACTTTAGTGTTTCAATCCTATGCAGCATGGAGCCTGAGCTCACTTTCCTCACATTAATGGCATTGTCTTTGGTCAACTGACATTTCCACACCGTGATTCCTCACTACCTCGTCCGTCAGTACTTCACATTCTAAATTCATAGGAATCCACTTTCTTATCCTCCCATGTGGGATTAATGGAAAGGCAGGAGGACAACAAGGCGATCTATTGATATGTTGGAGGATGCTTCCCTCAGAGGATGACTGGTAATCCATCTTGGCAGCTTTTCTATGTGACTGCACTCATTAATCTTGAGCCTGTCTGTTTGACAATGGATCTAAAGCGCGGGGGTGCTTAGGTGGGGTTGCATTGTTGGAGCTGCTGTCCTTTGGATGAAACATTAAACTGAGATCCTGTCTGCCTGTTCAGGTGGATGTTAAAGATCCTGTGGCACTATTCAAAAAGAGAAGGGAGTTTCTCTTTCTTGCTCAGTGTCCTTGCCAAAAGTCTCCCAAACAAAATTGGTCACTCACTCCATGGCTGTTTGTGAGACGTTGTTGTGCGTAATTCTGCTGCCGCATTTGCCTACAAATACACAGTCACTTAATTTCACAATAATTCCCATGAGGAGCTTTGAGACATCCTTCCGATGTGATAAAGCGCTGTACCAAATGCAAATATTATTATTATAAATGTAGTTTTACTATTGTTATAATATCCATTCATTAATGGACACCTGATGGAGCAAGTTTTTGGTGCTGAAACTAAAACAAGCTGATCAATATCTCCCTTGTAATAGGTAATACAGTAGTTTGCAACGGGTCTGATTATGATAACTGTCTTACCAGTTGATAATATTTTAAGTGCGATTTCTCTGGTTCCTGCACATTTGCTTGTACTTATTTTTCTGTAGAAGAGTACTTTTGAAGAGTTACTTGTCAGTGATCACCTGGGATTATCACTTTATCGAGGATGTGTGTGGTCTTTTTTTCTCTTTTGGGTTATGCAGTTATTGTTAGGTACTTGGCAACCAAGAATACACTACTGTATTCTTTTGTCACATTTGGAAGCTCTATCAACCAGCAGTCTCGTTACCCTCCCACTTTCAGGAAAATATTGTCTTAAACAAATGCTTGGAGAGTGTGGAGATGATCACAAACACCTGCAAAGAGCAGATGGTATTACATAGCAACAAAGTCCAAACAAACACTTGAGCCACTGAAGAGAATACTCCATCAATTGGCAAGGTTAGGGTTGGAGTGGATAGCGACTCCAAGAACATCTTCCACAGGGACTTGAAAAACACTCAGTTCTTTTAACAAAACCACTGCAGCCTGAAAAGGACAATCTGAAAAACCAAGGCTGAGATGGCCACATAGCTTGTTTTACACTAGTAATATTACCTTCCTGCTATTGCAGAATATTGTGAACAATTTTCAGTTTAGGTAAAAAAACTAGAAACCTCAACTTAAGTTTAAAAATCCCCCAAAATCAATTTGCAACCTTTCAAGTCAAATGCAAAAATCTCTCCAAGCAGAGTTTTATCAATCCCAGACAAATCACCAAGCTTTACTATAGAGCGGTATATAGTAAATGAGATGACAGAATGGCCTCAATAGATCTTACGGAGCAGGTTGGTGATTTTTTGTGCATTGATTACACCAATACATTTGTTTCCAGCTTGTATTTTGTTTCGAGAAATGGTGGCCATTTGATTCCTGACAGAAATTAAACTGAGCAAATAATCTCAGGCCACTTTGATTACCTCCTGGTAAACTGTTGACAACAGCACTGGTGGAGGTGGTGCCAGGAGGCTTGTCTGCCCTCTTCACTGAAGGTTGCTGCGTTTTGGGAGATGTAAAGAATGGGAGGCTGAGCTGATTGCTCTCTAATATTTCTGAACCTGAAAACCATAAAGTGGAAGAAGAAAAATTGTTTGAGACATCATCTATGTCTCAAAGATTGTTATAGAATATGCGGAAGATGGTACACAAAAGAACAATGTGCACTACATTACATTATCGTAGCTTACCCTAGTTTAGGGTTTAAATAAATTATTTTAGTGAGGAAGGTTTAAAGAACTGAATCAGTACAGATTGATTGAAAAGAAATGTCCTGTAAAGTTGATTTACCAGGCAGCTATGACTTCATCTTTATCCAGAGATTTCTGTGTAGGTAGGTACAAGTGAAGAGTCTCTCGGGAATTCTCCTGCGTCTGTGAGGCAGGGAAAGCAGCTAAATAGCTTGGGGTCTTGCTTCCATCAAGTGTTTTAACTGGCAGTGGTTCTTCCGTAAAAATATAATCAGTGACTTGATCTGTATGGATAAAGTCTTTTACCATCATCCCTATGAACAATGAATTGAGTATTAACGCTCAGAACCACAGCCTCTTTGATAAAATAATGGAGGATGATGTGAGGTTTCTGTTTTTATGTATCTGATCTAGAACTAGTTGCATTTTAACTTAGGAAACCAGTGAATCTACCTTTTATGTTTTCATTATCAAGGATCTCTTCAATCAGTTTCTCAAGCTCACTGTCTGAATTCAGCAGGGCATCGTGAATGGTTTCAAGCTCTTTCTTTATGGATCTGTGGCATGAAGACGTTGCACTTTGGGGTCTCTTCTGAAGGTCACACTTTGTTCCTAATGCTATATGGGGAGAGGGGTGAGGGGAGGGGAAGAGATGCACAACAAAGGAAGGAAACTTTAAAAGGATAAAAAGGAAATAAACTTGTTATCATTGGTAGGCAATAGACAAAATCTACGTTGAAGAAATGTATCTTCTGAGCCTGGCTAGAACTGGTGTTCTAAACTCCGTAGCTCCATCAAACCAGTTCTAGCCAGGCTCTACTAGCTTTCTATCCCCGAACGGATCGATTTCAAGATCCTCACACTCGTTTCAAATCCCTTCATAACCTGGCACCTCCCTACCTCTCCAACCTACTACCCGCCATCTTCATTCAACTGGCTTTAGCCTCCTGCATGTCCCTTGTGCCCTCCGTTCCACTATCGCTGGCCATGCCTTCAGCCACTACATCCTGAAACTCTGGAACACTCTTCCTCTTTCACTCCACCTTGCATCTTCCTTCCCAGTCTTCAGTTTGCGTCTGATGACCTTCCTCTTCAAACGTGCCTAGGGTCACCTCCCGCAGCTCAGTGATGTGCTCTACTAGTGTCAAGAGCTCTGGGACGCTACCCTGCACGAGGCCAGCTATATAAATGCAAGTTGTTATTATCAATCCATTCTTTGTCCAACACGATCTGGCCATATTATCAGATACAATTAATTTACATTTAGTTCACCTCGTGTTAGAATGACCTCATTTATTTGTGAAAAGTTATTTTGAATATGATCAGTTTCAGAACTGAATACATTACGTTTTGCCCACAAAATACAAACATTTTACAATATATCCTTTGAAGTGCTTTGATACGTCTCGACGATGTGATGAGGCACTATAATCAAATGCAAGGATTATTATTATTAATAATAAATGTTCAGAAGTTGGATCATTGATGCTAATAAACTGTTAATTATCATTCAGGGGTACTTTAGGGAGATACAACTGAACCTTAACATGTGGATCCATCAGTAAGAAAGGCATCTCACCATTCAAGCCACTCTCAGTCGTTTTTTATTTGAAAATGATATTGGCCAAAATCCCAAACTCAAGAAAGAGGGGAAATAGATTGGTCTATTTCCAATCCTTTGTAATAATAATAATCTTTGCATTTGACATAGCACCTTATCACGTCTTCGAGACATCTCAAAGCGCTTCACAGAATGTACTTAAAGTAAATTGATTGTATATTTTGTGGGCGAAACGTAGCAGCCATTGCGCACAGCAGTGTCCCACAAACATTCTTGAATTGAGTGACCAATTTATTATTATTATTTTTTTTGAAGGATTACCCCCAGAAAAGTAATACACCAATTGACTAACAACCAGGTTCCTACTTACTGCTAGGTGAACAGAGGTGTGTAGAATAAGGAAACTTGCCCAAAGTTTCGCCCTGCCCGGGAATCGAATCCAGGTCCTCTCGCTTGCGGGGCGAATGCTCTAACCACTAAGCTACAGAACTGCATAGTGAGTTTCCACTGTACAAACTTGCCATATATGGAAAACCACACATGGCTGGGTTTAGTGAGAAAGTATTACATTTTTACTCATCTCGTATTACTGCTGGCAACTCCCAGCACAATATCGTGGGAGAATACCACTGATGAGAAAGGCATGAGTTTATGTAGTATGTTCCACAGAATAATTCCTCATGGAAACTGGGATGGCAAGGAATTTCAAATTGTAAACGCGATAAAAACAGGTGTTTTACTGGGCTTTATGCCACTATACCACACAGTGTGTGTGTTTTTTTTTAAAAATTGCCAAAAGTACTTAACCACAAGAGAATCAAAGTCAACAGTTTGTTCACCATTACATTATATTGGTTGTGATATTTGCGTGATTATTAACGCAGCAACATACTATCTGCAGAGCTGATACTAAGTCCCCATAGAAAATCAAACCAAGGACAAACCATCCTCATCACTGCGATAAATTATGTCCACAATTTTTCATTAAAAATAATTTGCTTCACATTTTATAGGCTGCTTCTTAGAATTATAGGATTCACAGGATAGGAGGCCAATTGGTCCATCACGTCTCTGAAAGAACTACCCATTCAGTCCCACTTCTTTTTCTGTCATAATTCTTAACAAATAATAATCCTTGTACTTGATATAGTTCCACAATGGGACTTGGAATCACTTAATCTAAGATGACCCTCCAGTGCAGTGCTGGGGGCGTGTTGCATTTTCAGAGGTGCCACGCTTCGGATGAAACGTTAAACCGAGGTCCTGTCTGCCTGTTCACGTGGGCGTTAAAAGGCGTTATTCAAAAAGAGAAGGGAGTTTCTCCCGGTGTCATGGCCAACAAATCCCCCAATTAAAATTGGTCACTCACTCCATGGCTGTTTGTGGGATTTTGTAGTGTGCAAACTGGCTGCTAATTTTGCCCAGAAAGTACAGTCAATCCACTTTACAATCCTGTGAAGTGTTTTGAGACATCTTGACGACGTGATAAAGTACTATATCAAATGCAAGGATTATTATTAGTGTCTTATCAAAGCATCAACTTAAAGTCTGAAGTTTAATACCAGTACCATTTTGTAACATAGGGATGTCAAATAGTATAACAATGGAGTACGAAGATGGGGGAGGAAATTACTAGTATAACTTTCCTCTACCATTCACTGAAAAAACAGCTTTTCACTGGTGCTTAGACAGCAAGTAATCTGTTCCGTGCTCTACATAATGCCCTAATCAAGGTAGTAAAATTTGCCCACTGACCTATTACACTCACTTTGGGAAGCACTTTGAGATAAAGTGCTGTACCAAATGTAAAGATTGTTTTTCTAAAGGAATGTGAATTTGACTCAAGCTCAGACCTGAATGGAAATTACATGTTCTTCTGCTTGTGTAATTGGGCTGTGATAGAATATTTAAAGGGTCTTCTATATATTCATAGGTATGAATCAAAAGTATACTGAAAAGTTTCTAAACCTTTGATTCAATTCTTAATTGCACAATTTGCTGTAACTTTAACAGAATATTCTGTGTACAATTAAAATGAATGATTCACTATTACCTGTAATGCATGGCTCTATGATCTCAGCAGGCAATCTCGCTTTTGCGTTTGAAACAATATATTTTCTGATTGTTGACTTTGGACGCCAAGTCTGATTAGTTCTGCTCTTCTTTAATTGACCAATAGAAGGTTCACAGCCACTTAATTAATGCAGAAAGAAATCAATGAATAAAGTAAATTTATTTTGGAGCTTAATATTTTTTTTATCCCATCACCAGTTTTTATACCTTGAATACATTAATTTGAGCTGAGAGGGTGCACTGGACTTCTCCCATGTCACGACAAATGCTGCTCTTGTGAATGCTTGGCTGCTAGATGGAGCTTCGAGAAAAATCTTAGAGAACAAATGAACTTTCATCTATTCATCCAGCTAGAATCTAGCTAGTCATGAGGAAGACTGCATCCAGTTTAGTTATTTTCTACTAGACAAGTAGTAATGAATAGCCTGTAACAATTCATTGGAAGCTGGGCAAGCTTTTAAACATCTGTCTGTGCAGGCAACTCTTGCAAAATGACTACATCTGCAGATGTTTGGTTGGAAGTATGATCTTTGGTGACACTATGCCTCCACAGCAGAGTGAGAGAATATAGGTTTGGGACTATTCCCATGTTCTTGTTCTCTGTGTTGCCAAGAGGAACTGTTGTGCTTTGGCCATGCACTTTCTCACATGAAGCTGAAGGCCAGGCTTAAGCAGTCTGTGGTCCACTTCTGGAAGCTTACATAATGTAAATACCCACTTGCCAAGGCAAAGAGCAGATCAACACAGGAAGTAACAAGTTAACAGCCTTCCTTTGATTTGTCTGTTAGAGCTTTAGAGGATTCTGTGAAGCACTTTGAGACGTCTCGAAGATGTGATAAGGCACCATATTGAATGCAAGGATTATATTTTTTATTATATTTACTGCTAAGTGTTAAACTGTAGTTAAGAAATTAGAAGTGAGGGCTCTGTAAATAAGCTTCAGATTTTGCCCATTAAGTCTGAGATAACTAAAATTGTATTACAAAACATTATCATTTTAAACACCATGTCACCAGTGAATTCTCCACTTGTAAATATGAATCATATCTTGCACCATGTTTTATTGATTGACTTACCATGCTTTTACAGTCGTGCAATTTAGTTCAAATGGGTTTACAAGTAGTTTGTGTACACACATATTTGGGAATTTGTTTGGTTCATATTTGTTCTTCTGAGCAGTTGGCTTGATTTTCTCCGAAGTATGCAGATACCTTTCATAAGATTGAAATAAATCCTATTGAAAGGAGAGAACATGTATTAAGTTACAAAAATATTGCATAATGGACCCTCAACTCTGAGAATGAATTGATATTTTTGATGCCCATCATAGACTGTGACATTCTCTGAGCACCACCTACAATTTGATGGAAGTGTGCTGTGAAACCATTCCCACAACACAAACAATAGGGGTTAGAACTGACCTGAATGCCCATGTGGACAATCTGAATTGATTAAAGTTTAAACTGGGTGTTGCTGTATATTCTACTGAGATGCACCCAACACTGATTTGAAGCTTACTAGTTACTATTTGAAGCTGCTTCCAAACACACCTGAACATGTGATATTGAAGTGGCCTCTGTCAACCAATCTTGTAACCAAGATGGCATCAGGAATAATACTGTCACAAAGTGAACCATCTTTAAATCATTTTTGTGAATTCATATAGATATGTAGAAAGTGTCAGAATATTCACTCTTCCAGATCAACTGAGGTTTGTGATTTGGATCGTAAACACAAAAGTATCTGACAAACTATTTAAAAAAGTCCAAAACAAACACAATAGTTGGAAGCTCTGAAAGTCAGAGATTAATGACTGTAGTGTAGAATAACATCAAGAAAAAATGGTTACACAGCAGAATCTGTTTCAAAATACTGGTGAAAAAATAAATATTTCAATGGACTTTTAGTTCCCATGTGAAAACTGGTTAGAATATCACTTGTAAAGATATAATTACTTGTGTTGCCCTTATACTGCAGAGCATTTGTCCCAAAATAGCTAGAATAAAAGGCTCACGATGACATTTTACTTTTGCTGTTTTGTAAATAAAAAATTTTTTTTGAAAAAGGATTAAGGACTAACAACAAAAACTACTTCTGACAAAAGGTCGTGGACCCGAAACGTTGACTCACTTTCCTTTCTCTATAGATGCTGCCTGATCTGCTGAGTGTTCCCAGCAACTTCTGCTTTTGTTTCGGATTTCCAGCATCTGCAGTATCTTGCATTTAGCAAAAACTCTTTGTTGGGAGTACAAGTACATTTTAACCCAAATTATCCATGAGAGAGCTTTTGGTGCTACTCAATATAATAAATTTATTTGACAAGAGTATTGATGGTCAAAGATTATTTGCTATTTCCATTTCTATATTAGTGGATCGATTGGTATATCTATAATTTGGCTTGAGAAGAGATAAGAATGCTCTCAGTAAAATATATTTAAACACAATCAAACATGATTTAAATTGAGGAACAGACCTGTGATTTTCAATTCAACATCCTATTGAAATTAAATTCTAAAGGTTAATTCAGAAGGCTTTCCAAAGTCCTTTAAATCTTAAAATAGTTTAGGTTAGTTGTTGATATAATTTGCTGCCGCAAACAGAAACTTGTACGAGGCAGCATTCTTTTGTTAAATTGCTTGACGTTCATTTTCTCATGACCCAGGTAATTAATGTCTATTATCCACTTCACTATTTCTATAGACTATTGGTCATAAAAAATCAGTTTTTTTCCTTAGACGAAAATGCACTAATGGTCAGTGAAATATCACACCATAATTAAGGTTTAATTCAATTGTAAATTTAAAGATAAACCTCAAATTATGCTTCCTGCTTGGTCTGTGGGTAAGCGCACCTCTCAGGTTCGAAATAAACTATAAATCCCAGAAAGGAACACGCTTTTAATACTAGTCAAAACTGAGTTTTATCTGGACAGCAAAGAAAAATGGTTAACATGAAAAATCTAAAAAGAATTGTACTGAAAAACAATTGATTTAGAACTTGAGTGGGTTTGAAGATGAAGACTGCATTTTATTCTAATAAATGCAAAAAGCAAGCCTTAAACCGGATACTGAGTAATGATGTGGTTAGTAAATCCTCTGTGTAAAATGGAAGACATTAGTTGCACAAGACCTCCTACATGGACAACTTTGGAGACTGCTTTGGGCTGGGGTGGAAAGAAGAAAAGCAGTTTTTTTCAATACATCCCTGTAGGTTCTTGTGGTCATTTACACAAAACAACTATTTTTTTGTACAAAAGTGGGTTTTAAAAATTGTGGATCAGTAAAGCTAAACTTTTGTCATGTAACCAACCCTTGGCAGTCTGGGGAAGAGTGCAAGACTGAAAAAAACCCAGTGGGTTTGCCAACTACTGTGGGATTTTCTTTTTTGTTTTGAGGTTAATAATAATCCTTGCATTTGATACAGTGCTTTTCACATCTTCTAGACGTCTCAAAGCGCTTCACAGAATATACTGTAAAGTGAATTGACTATGTTTGTGGGCAAAACGCGGCAGCCAATTGCACACAGCAGTGTCCCGCAAACAGTCGTGGATTGAACTGACCAATTTTATTGTGCTTTTTTCTTGAGGGATTATTATCAGGCATGTGCAGTAAGGAAACTTGCCCAAGGTATCGTCCTGCCAGGAATCGAAACTAGGTCTCTCACTTGCAAGGCGAGTGCTCTGACCACTGAGCTCCAGGACTCCTATATTAGGTTAAAGGTTTCCCTCACTGCAAAGGTTCCCATAAAGATTCCTGCTTGGAACCAGTTATAATTATCTAGCAACTTGGATGGTTTGGATTTAACTAGGAATTCTGGTTGGGAGTTAGATTAATAGGGAACCTGTTTGGATTGGGTTGATTTAGCTGTGCACAGGTCAGGTTTAAATGGGGATATGGGTGGATGGTGTAGTTTGTGGGGTAGGGTTAGCTGGAGGCAGATTGGGTTTAATTGGAAGAAATTTCATCGGGATCTGGTGTTGGTGCTTGGGGGCTGCAGAGGTAATGGGGATTTGGTGGTTGGGGGGGGCAGAGGTAATGGGAATCTGGGGTTGGAGGGCAGTTAATGGGGATCTGGTGTTGGAGAGCAGTTAATGGGGATCTGGTGTTGGAGGGCAGTTAATGGGGATCTGGTGTTGGAGGGCAGTTAATGGGGATCTGGTGTTGGAGAGTAGTTAATGGGGATCTGGTGTTGGAGAGTAGTTAATGGGGATCTGGTGTTGGAGGGCAGAGGTAATGGGGATCTGGCGTTGGAGGGCAGTTAATGGGGATCTGGTGTCGGGGGGAGGGCAGAGGTAATGGGGATCTGGTGTTGGTGGTTGGGGGGCAGAGGTAATGTGGATGTAGTTGGATGGCAAGGCTTGGGCGAGGCTCAGCTGGGAAGAGGTTGGGTTGAATTGGGAATGGTGGCCCCAGCGGTGTGACCTGCAGCCCCTTCTTCCCATTAAGCTTTCACGATGGCAGCCGCGAGCGCGATGGCGATGGGTGTCGAGCGGCAATGCCGCCGCGCGGGATTCTCAGCGGGGGTTTCGCTCTCGGACAAAGCCGTTACCTTTCTCTGAGGGGGCGGCTTCCCTCCGGCTGCGGGCGAGGACTGCGGCCTGTGCCTGAGGTATACGTGACCCTTCATCTTCCCCTGAGGGAGGCGCCGCTCGGCCCCGCCCCGCCCCACCCCGCGCGCCGTCCCGCCGAGGACCGTTGGCCGCGGGCGGTTCGAGGCGGTTGGCGTCGCCCTGGTTACCGCCGCCCTGGTTACCGCGCGCGGCAAACCACCCCGCGGGCAGCGCGCGGTAACCAGGGCGACGCCAACCCGCGCGCTTGGCTTTTTTTTTAAAAAACGAGAGAGAAGGAGCCCTCGTGCATCTCTTTCCCGGCGCTTTTCAGCGAAATTCCTCATCTGAGTTAAAAAGAACCGTTGCATCGACGGGGGTGCACTTGTTCAGTCAGGAGCCGCGACCGGCGAACTCCACCAAATCAGCCTCCTCCACCTCGAGGGTCCCGGCGGCCCCGAGAGACGGACGGTTGTCGAGACCCCCTCTCATGGCGGTCGGGGGGAGGTCTGGGTCAGAGCGAGTGGATCCAAATGTGCCGCATTATAAACGTGGCCAACTTTCCAGTTTCTCAGAACTGGACACTGGGCTCCATCACCAAACTATCGTCACTATTGATCACTCGATGGATGCGCTCTACACGTCATCCAGTCAGCATGGAACCTCCACGTCTTGTTCCACCCTCAATAATAATAATAATCCTTGCATTTGATATAGCGCTGTTCACGTCGGGAGGACGTCCTGAAGCGCTTCACAGAACACACTGTAAAGTGAATTGACTGTATATTTGTGGGCGAACGCGGCAGCCAATTGCGCACAGCAATGTCCCACAAACAGTCGTGGATTGAAAATGACCAATTTATTATTGGTTTTGGAGGGATTATTATTAGGCTCTGTGTGCAGTAAGGAAACTTGCCCAAGGTTTTGCCCTCTGCCTGGGATTGAACCCGGGTCTCGCTTGCAAAGCGAGTGCTCTAACCACTGAGCTACAGGACGCTGACAGCTCAATGCAGGATGTTTAGAACCTGATACCTTTGTGATCCTAACCTGCTCGTGTGAGTAATGCAACACACAACATTAACCATACCAGTCAAGTTAGCTGCACTGCCTTCCTTCAAAAGTCAGAGTATTTCTGCACATGTTGTTATCCATTATATACTTGCCTAACACATTGGTACACTGAAGGTGCTGAAGAGCCCATTCTGTGTTACCAGCATAACATTGCTGCTCACTATTATTCCCATCTACATTAATAACTACTTTGTGAATGAGTCCATGTTCTGTTTGTCTTTGTGCTTTTCTCTCCCTCAATTCCTTTTGTCTCCCTGTCATCCCCATCTCACTGTGGGCTTTATCTGTATGTCACTCTTTCTCGTCAGACTTTCTTGCACTCTCTGTAACACTCACTTGTTGCTTCTCCACCTGAACAACTTTGATTTTATAGAATCCTTTATATACATTATAGATGTGCTGAACACCGATCAAGGAGAGTGAGTCACTCTGACTTTTCCTCTCCTCAGTCCTCCTTCCCTTTCAATGAGACTGTTTTTGTTTCTCTTACATCTCCTAGTACGTAATTCACTCTTCTCTCTCACGAACATTCTTTCGTCCTTTCCTCTATCTATTACCTCATCCATTCGCACTCTTACCCTGTCTCTCGTACATTCGTCCCTTGTGCTCACTCAGGATTCTCGGTCTGTGTGTCCATGGGAAACATTTTTCGCTCAAACTAAACTTTATACATGTGCAAAAGAAGAATTGGAATGATGTCAAGGCAGGCATCTTGACCGTGTGTGTGCCTCCTTACAACATGGTCCCTTAATGTCTCTTCATATCTGTGGATGTGCACCACACAAGGCAGGGCGAAACCTTGGGCAAGTTTTCTTACTCCAAACGCCTAATAATAATCCCTCCAAAACAATAATAAATTGGTCATTTTCAATCCACGACTGTTTGTGGGGACACTGCTGTGCGCAGTTGGCTGCCGCGTTTCGCCCACATATATACGGTCAATTCACTTTACAGTATATTCTGTGAAGCGCTTTGAGACGTCTAGAAGACGTGCAAACTGCTATATCAAATGCAAGGATTATTATTATTATAACAATTATAATAAATGACTGTTTGTGGGACACTGCTGTGTGCAATTGGCTGCTGCATTTTGCCCACAACATTTTCAGTCAATTCACTTTACAATATATTCTGTAATGCACTTCGAGACGTCTCAACAAAGTGATAATGCGCTACATCAAATGCAAGGATTATTATTATTACAGCAATTGTTTGATTTAAGGGATTAGAATCAAGATTGTAAGCAGATCCGTGGCATCTTGGGTAGTGGGGTGTTGTCTTCAACTATTAACTAGTCAACCCTGTCAGAATTTTTTTTAATTTGGAGCCTTTATGATGGAGGGGGGGATTTATACACAAGCTCCACTGTATCAAGGGCCTCAGACTCCTCTTAATACAAAGAAACAGTAAACAGTGTTTTATTTGAGATGTTCTTTGTGTTACCATTTAGAACAATATCACATTGAAGCTCAGCCTATGCTGATGACCTCTTCATGTTTGTTCCCTTGATTTACTTCCCTCTCACTAAGACTTTCATTTTCCATGTTATTAATTCTGAAGTAGTCTGACCTTTGTAAAGCTATTCAGAATTAGATGCCATTTAACTCAAAACAATGACAAGTCTCTGTGGTGACTTTTTCCATCGTTTTTAACAAGTCTACATTGCTAAAGTCTGTGGGATTCAAAATTGAGTAATAATCCCGATGGCTTTAAGACAAGATATACTAGAAAATATGTTTTAATTTAGATTACAGAGTGTTATTGTAACGGTATGGCAGTATTAAGGGGACTGCAACTTATTTATGACTTGAAGACATCTCAAAGCACTTCATATGTAATAAGTGTCAAATGCAGTGACTATTTTTGTAATTAATGAATTTAATTACATCTTCATCTAGTTGAGCTAAAACTCCTTATATTTGAAGCAAATATTAAAAATTAGCATTGGTTACTAAATAACTCCACAATTGTATTATGAAAGGTGGAGTCCTGTAGCTCAGTGGTTAGAGCACTCGCTTTGCAAGTGAGAGACCTGAGTTCAATTCCAGGCAGAGGGCGAAACCTTGGGCAAGTTTCCTTACTCCACACACCTAATAATAATCCCTCCAAAAAAAACCCAATAATAAATTGGTCATTTTCAATCTACGACTGTTTGTGGGACATTGCTGTGCGCAATTGGCTGCCGCGTTCGCCCACAAATATACAGTCAATTCACTTTACAGTGTGTTCTGTGAAGCGCTTTGGGACGTCCTCCCGACGTGAAAAGCGCTACATCAAATGCAAGGATTATTATTATGAAAGAGTTCTAGTGTAAATTCAGCTTTAGAATTCCCAAATGGGGAATTTATTGGATCCCAAATCTGGCCTAACGTTCCACCGGCACATCTGGCTGGACCACATCAAAACCTACCGCTCCGCTCTCACCTCGGCCAAATCATCCTTCTACTCCAGGTTAATTCTGGAGGCGAAGGGCAACGCCAGGCTCCTGTTCTCTACCACCAACCGGTTCCTCCGTCCTCTCCGCCACACCTCGCAGATTCTTTCCTCTGACTCTCACTGCGAGGAAATGCTGGACTTACTTGAGTCCAAAATCGAGGAAATCTGCTCAGCTGCCACTGCTCTCCCAACTTCCACTCCCTCCCTACTCCCCCACACACTCCGACCACTACCCATCCCTCCTTCCACACCTTTGAACTTGTCACTCCCTCCTCTGTCATCACCACCATATCCTCCATGAAGCCCACCACCTGCTCCCTGGACCCCAGGTCCATCACTCTCCTTAAATTCCAGCTCCACCTCCTTGCCCCACTATTCGCCGACATCCCTGTCATCTGGCACTGGTCCTACCCCCTTCAAAACACCCCCATCTTGAAGAAACCATCCGTTGACCCATCACAGCTATCCAGCTACCAGCCCATCTCCCAACTCCCTTTTCTACCTAAGGTCCTTGAGAGAGATGTCGCCTCCCAGCTTCGCTCTTTCCTCTCCTCCCACTCCCTGCATGAGCCCCTCCAATCGGGTTTCCGTGCTGCCCACAGAATGGAAACTGCTCTGGTCAAGGTCACAAATGACATACTGACCATGTGTGACCAGGGCTCCCTCTGCCTCCTCGTCCTTTTCGACCTCTCTGCCGCCTTTGATATTGTGGACCACTTAATCCTCCTCCACCGCATCTCCTCCCACCTCAACCTTCAAGGTTCTGTCCTTGATTGGTTCAGTTCCTACTTTTCACACCACCTCCACTTCGTCTCTGCAAACAGCTTCTCCTCCAGCCCCTGCACCGTCTTGTGGGGCGTTCCTCAGGGCTCTGTCCTCGGTCCCCTCCTCTTCATCCTCTACGTGCTCCCCCTTGGTGACATCATCCGCAGACATGGGGTAAATTTCCACATGTATGCGGATGACACCCAACTCTATCTCTCTGCCTCCACCCTCAACTCCAGGACTACTGGCGTCCTGACCGACTGCCTTTCCGACATCAAGTCCTGGACGAGGGACAATTTTCTCCAACTGAACCTCAGCAAGACCGATGCCCTCCTGATTGGCTGGCGCAAGCGCCTCCGCACCTCGGGTGCTGGCAGCATCAGCCTCCACGGCTGCACACTCAACCTCACTAAGCCAGTCAGGACCCAGGGTGTCTTGTTTGACCCTGAACTGCCCTATCTCCCCCACATCCGCGCCATGACTGGCACTGCCTACCACCACGATCGCCAATGCCTCACCCCTCAGGCTGCTGAAACCCTCAACCACGCATTCGTCATATCAAAGCTCCATTATGGAAACTCCCACCTCATCGGCCTTCCCAACTCTTCCCTTCACAAGCTGCAGATCATCCAAAACTCTGCAGCTCATGTAGTCTCGCGCACCAGGCTCCGTGACCCCATCACTCCCATCCTCGCCCTACCCTACAATCGGTGGCCGTCCTCATTTTCAAGGCTTTCAGCCTTTCTGCCCCCACACTCTGGAACTCCATCCCACAGTCTCTTTGCCTCGCTTCCTTCCTTGCCTCCTTCAAGGCCGGTCTCAAGACCCTCTTCCTCGATCGTGCCTTCAGTCGCCCTCCCACTTCTCTGCCTTCCCTCACCCCTCCTCCACCACTCCCCCATGCTCGGGTCCTGACCCCTGACTGTCCAGCGCCTTGGGACGTCCTCCCGATGTGAAAGGCGATCTGCAAATCTAATTTTGTTGTTGTTGTTGTATTCAGTTATACCATAAGACCCGACAGTAGTCTTGAATATTTCTTGTTTTCTATTAAAAAATTTAATTTACTTTCTTAGTTCGACATCAGATCTCTGACAGTGAAGTTGGTATAATTGCAAGGAGTAAAAATATTTACCTACAGAATTTAAAATACAAGAATTTGCTGGTGACAACATCTGCAAATCATTAATATGTGCCAAATGTTTCTTTGATGCAGAAAAATCACACATTGAACTCAAATATGTACTCCGGTCTGCTACACATCCCCTGCCTTGTCTGCCCCACCATTGGTGGGCGGGCCTTCAGCATCTCTGCCCCCACCTTCTGGAACTCCACCCCACAGTCCCTCCACCTCGCCCCCTCCCTTCCCTCCTTTAAAAACCACTGTCATCATTCCTATCCTTAAAAAACCCTCCATGGACCCTTCTCTACTCTCTAACTACCTCCCCATCTCCAACCTCCCCTTCCTCTCCAAGTTCCTGGAATGAGTTGTTGCTTCTCAGCTTCGCTCCTTCCTCTCCCGCCACTCCCTTCTCGAACCTCTCCAATTGCGCTTCCACCCATAGCACAGAAACCTCCCTGGTCAAAGTGACAAATGACATTCTGTTCATCTGCAACCAGAGCTCCCTCTGCCTCCTTGTCCTCCTTGACCTCTCTGCTGCTTTTGACACCGTAGACCGCTCTATCCTCATCCACCGCTTCTCCTCTCACCTCAACTTCCACGGCGCTGTCCTTGATTGGTTCAGATCGTACGTCTCACACCGCCTGCACTTCATCTCCTCAAATGGCTTTTCCTCTAGCCCCCGGACCATCTCATGCGGTGTTCCTCCGTGCTTGGTCCCCTCCTCTTCAACATCTATGTGCTCCCCCTTGGTGACATCATCCGCAGACATGGGGTCAACTTCCACATGTATGCGGATGACACCCAATTCTACCTCTCTGCCTCCACCCTTGACTCTAGGACTATTGCGGTGCTGACAGAATATCTGTCCGAAATCAACAACACAACAACAACAGGATTACATTTGCGTAGCGCCTTTCACGTTGGGAGGACGTCCCAAGGCGCTGGACAGTGTACAGCATTTCAGACCCGAACAGGGGTCGGGGGGGAGAAGGGAGGGGAGGGGAAGCGGGGTGGCCGATGGCCTGGTCGCAGAGGAGGGTCTTGAGGCGGGACTTGAAGGAGGCTAAGGAGGGGGCGAGGCGGAGTGATTGGGGATGGAATTCCAGAGGTTGGGGGCAGAGTGGCTAAAGGCTCTACTGCCAACGGTGGGGCGGGTGTGTCGGGGGATGTGGAGTAGGCCGGAGCCGGCTGAGCGGAGGGAGCAGACGGGTTGCTAGGGGGTTAGGAGGTCGCAGAGGTAGGGTGAGGCGAGGCCGTGAAGGGCTTTGTAGGTGAGGACCAGAATCTTGAACTGGATCCTCTGAAGGATAGGGAGACAATGGAGTTGGGCGAGAATGGAGGGGATGTGGTCACAGAGTTTGGTGCGGGAGAGAACATGGATGAGAGCTAATTTTCTTCAGTTGAACATCCTCAAGACCAAGGCTCTCCTGATTGGCTCCCTTCAGCGCCTCCTCACCTCAGGCGCTGACAGTATCACCATCTATGGTTGCACACTCAACCTTGCTAAGCCAGTCCGGAACCTTGGGGTCTTGTTCGACCCTCAACTATCCTTTCTACCCCACATTTGTGCCATGACTCGCTCTGCCTTCCCCCACCTTCGCAACGTCGCCCGGCTCCGATACTGTCTCACAAAGCAGGCTGCCGAAACCCTCATACACGCCTTCAATACATCGAGGCTCGACTATGCAAACTCTCTACTTGTCGGCCTCCACAACTCCTCCCTCCACAGGCTGCAGATCATCCAGCCCGTGTCCTCTCTCACACTAGGCTCCGTGACCCTATCACCCCCATCCTTGCCTAACTCCACTGGCTTCCCGTCACACAGAGAATACAGTTCAAGATCTTGGTCCTCACCTTCAAAGCCCTCCACAGTCTTGCTCCACCCTACCTCTCCGACCTCCTAACCCCATACCATCCTATTCGCTCCCTCCGCTCAGTGGCCTCTGACCTGCTTCACGTCCTCCACCTTGCTTGCCCCACTATCAGCAGGTGGGTCTTCCGCCACTCTGCACCCACCCTCTGGAACTCCATCCCACAGTCCCTCCATCTCGCCCCCTCCCTCACCACCTTCAAGACCCACCTCAAGACCCTCCTCATTGACTGTGCTTTCGATCTCCCTGCTTTCCCACCCCGCCCTCCCCCACCCCAACCCTCAGCTCAGGTCCGAAACTCTGTCTGTCCTCCCGACATTGAAAGGCGCTATATAAATGTAATTTTGTTGTTATCCATTAAGACCCATCTCAGAATCCTCCTCTTCGACCGTGCCTTCAGTCACCCTCCTAAACCTACTCTCCCCGCCCTCCACCCCTCCTGATCCCAACCACAGCCAGGGTGTGAATCCCTGACGTTCTCCTGACGTGAAAGACGATATACAAATGTAATTTGTTGCTTACTTAAAGCTACTGGGAAGATTAACGCTGTATAATACTGTAGCAGAACCAACCTATGCCACATGGTGGTGCCATAATTACTAACAACTCCCAACAATTTTCTTATTACAAATCATATTCAGATATTCCATTACCCTATATAGTTAATCTGTTAAAATATGAGGCTATTTTTGTAATTTTTTTTTAATAATATAAAGAATAATATTTTCTAAGTGCACAGATGCCATGATGTGGGCAAAGAAAAGCAAATTTAAATTTAATGAATACTTTTCCACATTTGATTAATTCAGACAGTGAGAAGTTCATCACATTAGTTTTATTTCACAATGTTCAGCCTTTCTTTGGTATAATTGTAAATAATATTTGACATTTTTTGTCTTTGTTGAAAACAAATAAACTTTTTTCTATCAACATTACACATGGGTTCGATGCTAGGGATGTCAATATATTAGTGAGCACTGCTGTGAATTCATGTTAATAATAATCCTTGCATCTATCCACTTGTCTGCATTATCCTCTTGCCCCCATGTCCCATTCCACCCCACCCAGATCATCCACACCACCTTCTCCCTCCGCCACGGCTCCTGCCACTCCCCCCTCCTTGCAATCCTTTGCCCCCATTTCTCCCTCCTCCCTTTCAACCACAATCACCCGGATGCAGGTCACCACCTGCTGCCTCGACCCCCTCCCCACCCAGCTGTTGGTCACTCAACTGCTGGCCGACACGGTCAACCAGTCTCTCTCCTCTGTTCCACTCCCCCTGAAAACTGCTGTCATCACCCCACTCCTCAAAAAAACCCACCCTCAATTCCTCTAATCTCTCACACTACATCCTCCTCCATCGGCTCTCCTCTCTCATCTGCCTGAGTGGGACTGCACTCACATGGTTCAAGTCCTACTTAACAAACCGCCTCCATTTCATCTCAGCAAACGGTTTCTCCTCCCGCTCCTGCACAGTCACCTGTGGGGTACCCCAGGGCTCCATCCTTGGCCCTCTTCTTTACTTACTTCTGGGCGATGTGATTCGCAGATACAGGGTAAACTTCCACATATATGCGGATGACACACAAATCTACTTTGCCTCCTCCAGCACCAACTCCAGGTCCCCGATGTTCTATCAGCTTGTCTGGCAGACATTGAGGCCTGGATGAGTGTAAACTTCCTGCAGCTGAATATGGACAAGACAGAAGCCATACTCCTTGGCTCCCGTTAACATCTTCACTCCTGGGGATCTAAACTTCTCAACCTCCCCAGGCTCTCCCTCAGACTCACCAAACCTGTGCGTAACCTAGGCTTCCATTTTGACCCCCAGCTGTCCTTCCTCCCCCACATCAGATCCCTGACCAGGACCACCTTCTTCCACCTCCGCCATATTGCCTGCCTCTTGCCCTACCGTACCTCAAATGGAGTCAAAACTCTCATCCATGCATTTGTCACCTCCCGCTTGGATTACTCCAACGCACTCCTTGCCAGTCTCCCCAGCTCCACCATCCACAAGATAATAATAATAATCCTTGCATTTGATATAGCGCTTTTCACGTCTGGAGGATGTCCCAAAGCGTTTCACAGAACACACTGTAAAGTGAATTGACTGTATATTTGTGGGCGAACGAGGCAGCCAATTGCGCACAGCAAAATCCAGGTCATTCAAAACTCTGCTGCCCTCATACTGACCTGGAGCAAACTCCATACCCACATCTCCCCAGTTCTGGCCCAGGCTCCACTGGCTCTCCATCATCCAACGGATCAACTTCAAGATCCTCACTCTCGTGTTCAAATCGATTCACTTCCTGGCACCTCCCTACTTCTCCGACTTCCTCACTTCCCAATCCACCACTCTGCGCCTCCGCTCAACTGGCACCGGCCTCCTGTTCATCCCTCGCACCCTCCGCCCAACCATCGGAGGTTGTGGTTTCAGCCACTACATCCCAAACTCTGGAACACTCTCCCTCAGTCCCTCTGCCTTGCCCCCTCCCCTCTTGCAAGTCCCGCCTGAAAATTTCCCTCTTCAACCATGCTTATGGCCACCTGCCCCCTCCCCCCAGCTCGGAGTCTGACTCTACCACTGTTAAACGCTCTGAGACTCTCCCCTATCTGGAGCATGCTATATAAATGCAAGTTGTTGATATAGTGCCTTATCATGTCTTCGAAACGTCTAAAAGTGTTTCACAGAATATACTGCAAAGTGAATTGACATCACATTTTGTGGGCGAATGTCCTCAACTTAATTCAGCCTCAACCAAATTCCCAATGTTCATTGTGATATTAAGTTGAGGCTGCCCCAGATTAATTTCACATAGAACCCTAATAGCCACCAGAGGGAAGAAATGTACATCCCATCAGTTTGTGAACTAACCCAGTGCACTACTCATTGACCCAACTAAGTTCTACAGTCTTTCATGTGCCAGTTTCATTTAACTATAAGTTCTTATGAAGAGAACATTGATCCAGAGTTAAATTTCCTGAAATAATAGAATAGAACAATTATTCCAGTTCAGCTTTCTGTTCTGAAGGCTTCTGTTGCTCCATGGCTAGATTCAGATATTGTTATATGCAGCAAGTGGTAGCCCAAATCCTTTATAACCATCACCTGGACAACAATATCGAGTTACAGCTTAGAAATTTTCCATCTCCATTATTAAAACTACAGTATATACTGTTTCAGATTTCTGTGAATGTTTTACTTTTTTATTTGGGTCAGTTTTTGTGCTGGCAGTTGCTGCTGTAATACACTCGAGATTCCCATACATAATGTGTGATGATGTTTACAGAGTAGGATTGACAAGTGAATTAGCACCAGCAGTTTATTGGGCAGTTAACTGGTGTTCACTAAAGTTCTATACTCTGTGTATCTATTATAAATGGTTATAGTGCTCAGAATTTCATCACATAACTCAGAAATTCATTTGACCCTCCCCAGAATTGCACTTTATACAATAACAAATTACATTTGTATAGCGCCTTTCACGTCGGGAGGATGTTCCAAGATGTTGGACGGTCAGGGATTTGGACCTGAGCTGGGGGTTGGGATCAAGAGGGGCGAAAGGCAGGGGTAGGAGTGTGGCCAAACAGTAGTTAGTTAATGTAAGTCTTTAATTGGATGAAGACATGATAGAAAATCATGGATGGATTTCTCAGATTGAGCAATTAGCAATCGAATCTGCTGTCAGATATTTCTCCAATATGTCAGAGTATGGATATTTAGTTCTACTATCATGGTTATGAATTGGTAAGTGTGATATTCATTAATATGAATCTGAGGGGAGCCTTGAGCATTATCTGACTTAGTCAATTTGGTCATGATGCTGAATTCCTACTAATGTTGCACTTAAGCAGGGCAACTGATTAACAAAAGGTTTTAGTAATCTAAGACCCTATTGCGCTTGCTGGTGGAAATAATTTTTTTCTCAGTAAATTGTCCTATTGCCAGTGCCTTGAAGTCCGTTTGTGGTAGGATTTCAATGTTTTTATGGAAAGGTTGATGGACAGCTAGTTCCATGTGTTTTTCTTGAACAACATTTAAATCATTGTGAATGATAGGGAATCTGGAGAAAACTCTGGTTGAAAACTCTTGGCTGTCTAGGACTTGGTCTAAGAATTGAATTATTCTATCCTGTGGGAGTTGTGTACATTTTAATACCTTTCCTGTGTTCAGGAGAACTCCTGTATCCTAAATATCTGGGGAAATGCAGGGCGTTGCCATGTAATGCAGTTCAGCATCTCCTGAGATTTAAAAGATTTGCTTCCTTCCAGATGCTATTTGCAAACTGGACAGTGCAGTGTGCTTTATTTCTAAGGAAAATGGTTAAAGCAGGCCAGGAACAACAGAAAGAAGATCAAAGGATCACATACTGTTACTGTTAAATTTGGATGATTATTCATAATACAGCAGTCTCTCGTCTAACACTACTTTTAATGGGTCTTGAGATCAATTTTTGAGTATAATCTTTGTGAAGAACTATGAAGACTAAAATCTTTCTCACTCACATAAGAATTCCTTCATTGTGTTTATAAGCCTTATTCTTGGCAAGAATGTAAAATCTTAATAACAATCTAGTTAACTTTTGTTCTTGCATTTGTTCCTTTCAAACGAATATGCTTTTTCAAATTGAAATTCAGCAATGCATATTTAATATTGTGGTACAATATTTGAAAAGGATTTTGCATATATGGTATTCCATCAGGTTTAAAAGCAATGCGCAGTATAGATTCCTTAACCAAAACATCTCTCAAGTATCATGATCCCTAAAGTGATTTTGTTATTACGGCTAGAATTATTCATAAAGGATGTAATTAATCATTTCAATATTCCTCCAAACAGCCAACATTTTCCTTAAAAGAACTTAATCTTTTACGCCACTCCCTTCTCAAACCCTTCCAATCGGGTTTCTGTGCCTCCCACAGCACAGAAACAGCCCTGTTCAAAGTGACAAATGACATGCTGTCCATCTGCGACCAGGGCTCCCTCAGCCTCCTCGTCCTCCTTGACCTCTCTGCTGCTTTTGACACAGTCGACCACTCTATGCTCATCCACCGTCTCTCCTCTCAGCTCAACCTCTACGACGCTGTCCTTGACTGGTTCAGATCGCCTCCACTTCATCTCCATAAACACTTCTCCTCTATCCCCCGGACCGTCTCGTGCAGCGTTCCTCAGGCCTCTGTCCTTGGTTCCCTCCTCTTCAATACCTATATGCTCCCTCTTGGTGACATCATCCGCAGACATGGGGTCAACTGTATGCGGATGACACCCAACTCTACCTCTCTGCCTCCACTCTTGACTCCAGGACCACTGCTATCCTGACAGAATGTCTGTCAGACATCAAGTCCTGGATGAGAACTAACTTTCTTCAGTTGAACGTCAACATGACCGAGGCTCTCCTGATTGGCTCCTGTCAGCACCTCCTTACCTCAGGCGCTGACACCATCCATGGTTGCACACTTCTTCGACCGTGCTTTCGATCTTACTTACTTTGTATTTGAAGTAGAATTTTCTCTGTTAAGATTAAAGAATGGTAGATTTCTAACCAACCTGTCTTCAACCTGAGACTTGAAAAGCAGAAGTTCACATTCACAAAATGTACCTATTCTTCATGCAGGATCACAGGATATGTTGGGTAGTCACTTTATTCATGTGATTGATAATAACATTGGCAGGAATTAGGCAGCTGCAGGCGACCTCTTGTAGTTTCCTTTTATCTTTCGCTCACATCAAACAGCCAAACTTTCTGTACCAAGTTGGTTCTAAACTAACAGCTGTCAAATGTTGTGTTTTTGTGCTGGTGTTCAGTGAATGTTTTGCTCTCAGCAGGAGTTTTGAAAGAGCAAAGACTAAGGACTGTGGGAATTAGCATGAGCTAATTTGTACCCATAGAGCATTTCTTAGGACAGGCATCTAAACGTTTCCATATGGAAACACTGCTGTGCCTTTATTTTCCGTGACACCTACTCATTGTCCCAGAAGCACAGTGCAAAAACATAATCAAAACTTCGCCATAAGGGTGTGCTGTTTTTTCTTTGCCTAGTTAATCCATCTAATGAATTCTTAATTAATAGATCATTTTAAAAACATTCTTAAATATATGACACCTATGAAGTCAGGTTATTGAAGCTTTACTCAGAATTTCTGATCAATGTGAAGATTGCTATTTACAAATGATTTTCAATATTTGTTTAGGTCATATTATGTTATAATACTACCTTTCCTGGCTTTGTATCATCTGAAAACTTGGAAATTGTGCTCCCTATACCCAAGTCCAGGTCATTTATACAGATTAAAAAGAGCAGTGGTCCTAATACCACTGGCGGGTGGGTCGGTAACCCGAGGACACTGATTTAAAATACTTGTAAAAGAAACAGAGGGGAGGTGAGGAGAAATGTTTTCACACAGCGAGTTGTTGGGATCTGGAATGCATTGCCTGAAAGGATGGTGGAAGCAGATTTGATAGATTTGAGAGAAGTAGATAATTATTTGGGGAGGACAAGTTTGCAGGGCTGTGGGGAGAGAGTGGGGGAGTGGGATTGATTTGGTAGCTCTTTTCAAAGAGCCGACACAGACAGACACGATGGGCCGAATGGCCTCCTTCTGTGCTGTATGATTCTATGTATACAAACCCCTGGGGGACACCATTGTATACTTCCCTCCAGTCAGAGAAACAACCATTCATCCCTGCTCTGCTTTCTGTCCCCCAGTTTTGTATCCATGCTACTACTGTCCCTTTAACACTACTGGATTCAATTTTTCTAACAAGTCTATTTTGTGGCACTTTAGCTAAAGCCTTTTGAAAATCCATGTATCAGCTGCACTACCTTCATCCATTACTTCATCAAAAAACTCTATCAGGTTTGTTATTACATTATTTGCCTTAAATACATCCAGGTTGGCTGTCCTATTAACCCATATTTTTCTCAGTGAAAAATTATTTTGTCCCAAATTATTGACTAGAAGTTTCCCCACTACTGACGTTAGGCTGACTGGCCTGTAGTTCCTGAGTTTATCCTTTTCCCCCTTTTTGTACAGAAGAGTAACATTTGCAACCCTCCAGTCTCTGGCACCACCCCTGGTGTCCAAGGAGGATTGAAAGATTGTGGCCAGAGTCTCCGCTATTTCCACCCTTACTTCCCTCAGTCACCTAGGATGCATCTCGCCCAGACCGGGGGACTTATCTACCTTGAGCACCATCAACCTTTTCAGTACCTCCTCTCTGTTTATTCTTAACCAATCCAATTTCTCTACCCTCTCCTCCGATACCGTGGCATTGGCTGCATCCTCTTCTTTTGTGAAGACGGATGCAAAGTACGTCAGCCTCCACAAGAAGATTTCCTCTTTGGTCCTAATTGAGTCTCTCCTACATTTCACTAACCTTTTATTCTTTATATGCTTTAAAAATGCTTTAGGGTTACCTTTTATGTTACCCGCTAATCTTTTCATGCAATCTCTTGCTTCTCTTATTTCCTTTCTATATTCTGTACTTTCTATATTCTGTTTGATTATCTTTCATATTTTGGACCTGAAATTTATCATAAACCTTTTTCTGTTTTATTTTAATCCCAATTTCCTTTGTCATCCAGGGATCTTTGGATCTTTCCCCTTTGTGGGAATGTATTTGCTCTGTCTCCTAACTTGAAGGCTAAGTCTCCTAACTTGTGGAGTCCTGTAGCTCAGTGGTTAGAGCACTCACTTTGCAAGCGAGAGACCTGAGTTCAATTCCAGGCAGAGGGCAAAACCTTGGGCAAGTTTCCTTACTCCACACAGAGCCTAATAATAATCCCTCCAAAACCAAAAACAATAATAAATTGGTCATTTTCAATCTACGACTGTTTGTGGGACATTGCTGTGCGCAATTGGCTGCCGCATTCACCCACAAATATACAGTCAATTCACTTTACAGTGTGTTCTGTGAAGCGCGTTGGGATGTCCTCCCGACGTGAAAAGCGCTATATCAAATGCGAGGATTATTATTATTATTATTATAAGGCTTCCCATTGCTCTTTAGCTGTTTTACCTACCAATCTTTCTTTCCAGTCCACCTTGGCCCTGTTTAAATCACTAAAATTAGCCCTCTTCCAGTATCTTCACCTTTGATTGTTTCTTGTCCCTTTCCATAAGTCCTTTAAACCTAATGATATTGTGATCACAGTTCTTGACAGTATTATACTAACCTGTCATGTTCTACATCTTTCAACTCACTCGTGCATTGTATTGGCAAGCTAGTTGGTTGACATTAACTTATTACATTATTTGTGCCATATTTCATCTTTTTGTTTTTTGTACTTGTACTGCATACAACAAGTTAGTTGAAATTGAGTAGAAGTAGAATGGGTATCAACACCATATTTCAGATTATTGGTTCTGAGTAATTACATGCAGGTTTCTGCAGCATTCTTTTTCATTTTTTATTAATCTGTAATTCACAGCTGTTCCTTGTGCCAAAAGACGACTTGTGGGACCAATGAAAGGAAACCTACTGTATATTCTGCCTCACTTTAGCTGAGTGGCGGATTTCCAATTTTATCCTACAAAGCATATCAAGAATAAAAGGTTAGTTAAAGGTAGGGTGGGTCCAATTAGGGACCCAAGTGGAAATCTTCTTGTTGAGGCTAATGTACTAAATAAGTACTTTGCAACTGTCTTCACAAAAGAAGATGATGCAACCAATGCCACAATATTGCAGGCGTGTGAACAGAAATTGGATATGATAAAAATCAACAGAGAGGAGGTACTGAAAAGGCTATCGGTGCTCAACATAAATAAGTCACCTGGTCCGGACGGGATGCATCCTTGGTTACTGAGGGAAGCAAAGGTGGAAATTGCAGAGGCTTTGGCCACAATCTTTCAATCCTCTTTGGACACTGGAGTGGTGTCAGAGGACTGGAAGGTTGCAAATGTTACTCCCCTGTACAAAAAGGGGCAGAAGGATAAATCTGACAACTACAGGCCAATCAGCCTAACATCAGTTGTAGGGAAGCTTCTGGAGACTATAATCCGGGACAGTATATATTCTCACTTAGAAAAATATGGTTTAATAAAGGACAGTCAACACGGATTTGTTAAAGGCAGATCATGTCTGACAAACCTAATAGAATTTTTTGATGAAGTGGCTGAGAGGGTGGATGAAGTTAGTGCAGTAGATGTAGTTTATCTAGATTTTCAAAAGGTATTTGACAAAGTGCCACATAAGAGACTTGTAAACAAAATAGAAGCCCACGGTATTAAAGGGACTGTGGCAACATGGATCCAGAACTGGAGAGAAGACAGAAAGCAGAGAGTGGTAGTAAATGGTTGCTTTTCTGACTGGAGGGAGGTGTGTAGTGGTGTCCCTCAGGGGTCAGTAGTGAGACCACTGCTCTTTCTGATCTATATTAATAATCTGGACCTGGATATAGGGAGCACAATTTCCAAATTTGCAGATGATACTAAGCTAGGAAAAGTAGTTAATGGTGAGGAGAATAGCACGAGACTCCAAGAGGACTTAAGACAGGTTCGTAAAATGGGCAAAAGCTAGATGGTACATTCTTAAAGGGGGCAAATGGACGAAGAGACCTGGAGGTCCATATAAGCAAATCTCTGAAGGTGGCAGGACAGGTAGATAAAGCTGTTAAAAAAGCATACGGCACAGTAGGTTTTATAAATAGGGGCATAGAATTCAAAAGTCAGGATATTTATAAAATGCTGCTTAGGCCTCAGTTGGAGACTGCGTTCAGTTCTGGGCACCGTGCTTTTGGAAAGATGTTAGGGCATTGGAGAGGGTGCAAAGGAGGTTTACCAGGATAGCACCAGGAATGAAGGACCTTAGTTATGAGGAGAGGTTAGCAGCGAAACTAGGATTATTCTCCCTAGAGCAGAGAAGATCAAGAGGGGATTTAATAGAGGTTTTCAAGATCATGAGAGGATTTGATAGGTTGAACTGTGAAAAACTGTTATCACTGGATCAGTAACCTGAGGTCACCGATTTAAAATATTTGTTAAAAGAAACAGGGGAGGTTAGGAAAAAAACTTTCACCCAGCGAGTTGTTCGGATCTGGAATGCATTATCTGAAAGCGTAGTGAAAGCCGATTCAATAACAACTTTTAAGAGAGAAGTAGATGGGTATTTGGGGAGGACAGGATTGCAGAGCTGTGGAGAGAAAGCGGGCCGGGGGGATTGAGTTGGATTGCTCTTTTAGGAGTTGGCGCAGACGCGATGGGCCGAATGGCCTCTTTCTGTGCTGTATGATTCTATGATTCTATGGAAATTCACTTAGGAATTTGACTAATTGTACTATTTAACCTCTGAAGTTTGAATGTTTGCTCAATTAATAAGCTTAATTTATTTGTCATTGGTTTATTTAAAAAAAACTTGCCACTAGCCATAATAGAGCAACAATGCTTCAAGTTATTCTCAGTACTGTGGAACAGAAATGTTGGTTCTTGTGACTGAACTGTTTGAGCTGAATAGGTATTGTATGATGTAATTTTAGCAGCTATTATTTCAGGTTTTTGTTCACAGCAATATTGAGAACATAAGGAAGTTCAAAACAAGAGAGCCCGTTCCACCCACCAACCATAGAAATACAACTCTATGATCGACTCCTAGGGAAAATTCTGCACAATACACCCTGATCCTCAAATGTAATCAAGTCAAAACAGCCGAATATTTAGTCACCCATCCTAATCTCCACCATTCAGCCTGCCCTACCTACTTCCTTCCTTAGCCAACATACCAATTTGACACTTTTCCAAAGACTGGATCATCTTGAAGACTTGAAATTTGAAGTGAGCAATGCCATTTCCAGGAACAAGACACTGGAAGCCTGATTTATACTGTCTGTGCACTTGTAATCTTATTGAGTGGTGACTTAAGTGGCAGTTTTTTACATCATGATAGAGCAGATTGTTTTAACAATTTTACAAAAAACATGTACATTCAAGAACTTACACAAGAACAATCCAGTCCATTGAATCACAGGCAATTATACATTTCATATGCCAATTATACATTCAGTTATACAACAGCACATCTCATGACTAATTTTCTTAAATCAATGTAAAAAGCACATAAAACTGGTCATAAAACATTTTTTTTTAGTTTTCTATGATTTCTAATAAGCCAAAACTGACGTAATGTATCTGAGTGCTGCATATTTGTGTGCAATGCCCATTATGTGCAGCTAAATAAGTCATGCAGAGTTTTTATTGAATTATAACTGTCCAAGGAATTCCAGGTGATTTTGCATTTCAGAATAAGCCAAAGCCTGATTTGGAGAGGCTCCAAATGTCTTCAGAGGACACTTCAACTTGTCTTATTTCCAGCATTGTATGTCCAGTGAAATCCAAGTCCAATTAAAACAAAATGCTAATTTAGCAAAAGAAAGGAAAGTAACAGTATCTGATTTCCAGGATGTTGCATTTGGCTTTTCAACATTTCCAACTAAAACTGGGTCGCCTAACACTTTGTGTCTTACAGTAGGAGCTAATAAAACGCTTGCATACTGCAGTATTATTCCAGTACCATCAGTTCTTTTACAAATATTTGTTGAATTCTCTATTAAAAACTATTATGGATTCTACTTCACTATTTTTTGATAGCGCATTCAATTTCCTAACAACTCTTTACTAGTAAAAATAAATTTTATTAACCTCTCCCCTTGTTTATTAATACTTAAACTATTACCAGATGAACAGTGCCACGCAGTGACTGGCATTTATAGCATATCCATTTTTAACAAGACTGGCACATGGTCCATTGTTGATTTGCACTGACCTTGTACAGATAGTATTCACTGTATGGGAACCCACATCAGAATGTTTTTACTTTTAACATCGGTTTCTTCGGGAAGTGCCTTAAAATGCATTTGCTTCCTTTTAGATCTGAGGATGTGCATCTGTGCTTTGCTGGGCTGAGAACACAAGCAGACCCATTTTCACATGGGATTTCTGTTTTTTTCGTTAATCTTTTAGACTACAGTTTGTTTTCAATCCATTTTTCACTTCAAACGTTTTATAATCTATCTAAATTACTACATAACCCTACACCAATACTGACTGCCTGATGAGTACAGGGTTTGAAAGTGAACGTTTTTGACAACTAACAACTCCAGCACTTCAAGCATTAGAAATTACTGTTCCTCAAATTAGATTATGCAAGGACAAGAATAATTGTGATCCTAACTGATGTATTCAACTAAGACGTATTCAAATCAAAACAATTTCCCTTCCCATTGGTTCTTGCATACTTACTGCAGACTATTTCTGATGCTTTCTCTTAAAATTGAGGGCATTGGCAAGTGGCTCATAATCCGTTTCTGCTACTTGCCTTTGTCTGTTAGTCGTCATGGTCAAATATTGCCTGGTTGTATGCCAATCCCTTATTATAATTTCTCTCCTGTCTGTCTTTCTCTCGTGTTGTTTGGTGCCTTTGAAGATTTCAGACTGACATAAAAAGTGAGTGAGGTTTCAGAGGATGGATCACCCCCTGCGCGTGTCAATGGCTTTAGAAGAGGAGGGAGGGGAAGAATTGTTTTCTTGTATGTAGTTTTTTTAAAGTGTTTTTGTATGATTCTTGGTTCCTTAATTATATTACATTGTTTGACACCCAGCATATATCACTAGCAAAAGCTAAAGGAAAACGTTTTAAATCTGTTATCTATACATTTATGAATACTTAACAGTCAAGATTTTTGGTCAGAATACTCTAATTCTTTGTGTGCTTCTACTATACTGAAGTCTGGCAATAGGCTCATTTGTGCTTCCTTCTCTGAAGAGAGATTTGTACTTAATACTGGTCTGTTGGGACTTGTAAAATTTTTAAACTCAGTAATTCTTGTTGAAAAACCAGGCAGAGTTATTGCAGATGAAATTTCACTCTTATTGCTAGTTGAATTCATTGGTTGCCTAACTTAGATCAGTGTGCTAACTAATATCACCGAAAGTTGCTCAATTTTGTGTATTCTTTCAAGAACAGTAATTAAGATAGGCAATTGATTATAATTAAGATAGACAATTGATTATGTCTCAAGTGTCATTAGATGCTACAGCAACATTTCAGAGTAGACGAAAATACCCTTTCTATATAAAGGCACTCTTGGTTACAAAAGGGGAATATAAGTAGTGTTGGTTCTTGACAATTTCCTGATTTATGATTGGAAAACGAATAACAACAACAACAACAAGATTTCATTTATAGAGCGCCTTTCACGTCGGGAGGACGTCCCAAGGCACTGGTATAAGGTATCACTAAATTTGTCATAACCATAAGATTAATACAATTGGTTGTTGTGTAAAGATTTCCTGTTTGCTGTAGACATTGTTTGCTTTTTGCCAGGAGACCTTATGGCATGAACACCCATTTGCAGTTCTAATCTCTACTTCGAAACTCCTAGTTTATTTTAACACTAGCGTTGAATAGCTTTGAGATCTGGATGAAAAAACATCATGTTTGTGTGAGAAATTCAAGTTATTTTCTTACAAGGTAGAGATACAGTGGAAGACTAGCTGTCAATTTTTTTTGAAAAGGAGTTGTTTATGTGACAAAATGACAATGCTAATTAAAAGGTTTTCAAGTTACAGTATTATTGGCAAGCATTCTTTAAAGTCTTGTTTTTGCCCGATTACTTTGTAACCACAAGTGATTGATCTACAAATGCTGTTCCACTACAATGGTTAAATTTTGCTTTTATTTGCATTTTTACATGATGTTCCAGGATCCATAAGGATTGAGAGGAGAGCGGGGTGGGGAGGGGGAGTTTAAATAACAAATAATAGCTTCTTTTTTTTAATCTTAATCCTTGCATTTGATATAGCGCCTTATCACGTGTTCAAGAAATTTCAGAGCTTCACAAGATCCTCTGTAAAGTGAATTGTCTAGATTTTGTGGGCGAAACGCAGCAGCCAATTCCACACAGCAGTCTTCCACAAACAGTCGTGGATTGAGTTACCAAATTATTATTTTTTTTGAAAGGATTATTACCTCTGAAAAATGATCAACTAACTACTAGGTTCCTTTGACTGCTAGGTTAACAGAGGCAAGTGGATTAAGGAAACTTGCCTAAGGTTTTGCCCTGCCCAGGAATTGAACCTGGGTCCTCTTGCTTGTGAGGCGAGTGCACTAACCACTATGCTATGGGACTGCATCTTATTAGATCTTGGCCAAGTATATTTTTACAAGTTGTGTTGAAGGAGCATTGCTTGTTGTGCAGACAGGACATGATCTATTTAGATACCCCACTAACCCTATCCTGAAGGGTTGAACCTCTGATTTCATTTGTAAGTTTCAAAGCAAAAACAATTTATCTAAAATAAAGAAATGTTTTGTTATTTCTTATCTTTTCCTCATGAAGTAGAGGGTATTGGGGCCTGGGTGTGGTGATAAAATAATGAGTGACTTCAAAACTCTGCTAGATGTCTTCATATAAAGGATAATTGTTGTTTGAATTGGTATCCTTACTTGATGGATGTAACAAAATGAACACAGTACAAAATAGTTTCAAACACTACTACTTATCAGAAGTAGATACGTATAGTGGATAAAGCTTCCCATTGTGCAGTTTACCTAATTTTGTGTCATTGTAAGAACAGAAAAATGTTCTTGGAGTCAACAAACTTAGACCTTTTTGATGAATTGCCCCCAGTTACCTGCCTTCTCTTCCTACTCCTTGATGTGTCTTTGTTCCAAAATGCACATAATTTCCTTTTGAACTCACTTAGGTTTGAATTCATTGGTCCTTCTGGGTAGCTTATTCCACAACTTATTTTACCTTATGGGTAGAAATATTCTGTCTGACCCCCCTTCTTATTTCCTAACTAACTTACTGTTTATTTTTAAATTGCATCCTCTGGTATTCAAACCCTTCACCAAAATGAACTACCCTATTTGCCTGCATTAGTTTGTCAGTTTGCTTCATAATCTCAAAAGTGCCAAATATGTGTGAGAATGTCACTGTGAACCCTTGTAAAAAGCTGTCGCAGGAAATTTCAGTGAGAAGCCAGTGGTATTGCATCGCACTGAAAGCCTGACAAAACAGCCTGTGAAAATGATAATGAGTAACAAGGCATTAGAGCCACTGCAAAGAAATGTGGTGGAATATTTGTAAAAGGTTTTCTGTAAGAAAATAAGATCTTTACAAGTATGGTAACTAATCACTGCAAATAAATTAGAACTCTGCAGTAAATCCTTCTGACTGCTGTGCTGGGTACTATGCTGTAGTAAGTCACTGGACAGATAAGTGCTTTTCAGTGAGCCTCTGCACCAAGTGACGGCGAAGAGGCGAATCACTGCAAGGAATGAGTGAATCTCGAGGAAAGCTCTGGCGGAAGATAATGACAAGCACTCAACAACAACATGCATTTCTATATCGCCTTTATATAGCGGGGTAGCATCCCAGAGTGCTTGTGAGCTGTGAGTAAGCTCCCGCTTAATCAATAAAAGCATTTAAAGCATAGATTCTTTGAGGGTAAAAATCAGTTTGAAATTTCTATAAGTTTTGATAATTGGCTGCTGTGCTTTGGGTGGACAAATGGTCCCAAAGAGTGGCACAGTAGCTAAGTAGGATGCAGGAAATAGGAGAATCATGTGATGGGAACATACGATAGGTTTTACAAACTAACCCTGTGGATAAAACTGACGCAATTTCATTTCCAAACTGTACAAGAGCATGAACAAAGGTTACTGCAATCTTTATTTACTCTTTTAAAATAAACTTGAACATCTTTTTATTGGCCTTAGATTGATAGTTGCAACAAAAAAGTATAGAACTACATCATGTCATTTGCAACTAAATGCAATCTAATGTATTGTTGAGCCCCAGATCTCCAAGCCCCTGATATCCTAAGAATATCTGTTCCTGGACTCCTCATTTCTCAAAACTGCATCAAGTGGATCTGATTGAATGCCCTCAGGCCTATTTGCTTTGAAGCTGGCTTTTTTTTTGCTGAATGACCCAGATTAAATTTGTTGATCAGCAAACACATCATGTTCAACTGTACGTTTAAGAAGCCACTAGATGTACCTTTGCTTGATTGCGCCTTCCATTCATAATCTGATTCCTTCTTTTACTGTTGTTCTCTTATCTGTCTCAGAGGATAGAAAAACAGATTATTTTCTAGAGGGGGAGAGATTAGACAGTGTTAGTGTTCAGAGGGATTTGGGTGTCCTTGTACACCAGTCTCAAAAAGTTAGTTTGCAGGTGCAGCAGCAACAAAGAGGGCGAACGGCATGTTAGCGTTCATTGCAAAAGGTTTAGAGTACAAGAGTAGGGAAGTCTTGCTGCAACTGTATAGGGCCCTAGTGAGACCGCACCGAGAGTATTGTGTGCAGTTTTGGTCTCCTTATTTAAGAAAGGACATACTTGCCTTAGAGGGGGTGCAGCGTAGATTCACTCGGTTAGTTCCTGGAAAGAGGGGACTGACCTTTGAGGATAGGCTGAATAAACTGGGGCTGTAGTCTCTAGTGTACAGAAGAATTAGGGGAGATCTTATTGAAACATATAAGATTCTTAAAGGGCTGATAAAGTAGACACTGATGGACTGTTTCCCCTATAACCAGGGGTCACCAGGAGTCTGAAAATTAAGGGTCAGGCTTTCAGAACACAGTTGAGGAAACATTTCTTCACTCAGAGGGCAGTGAATTTATGGAATTCACTACCCCAAAAGGCTGTAGATGCTCAGTCTTTGAACATTTTCAAGGCTGAGACTGATAGATTTTTAGAAAATAGAGGGATTAGGGGATATGGGGATAGGGCAGGTAATTAGAGTTAGGTCAGAAGATCAGCCATGATCTTATCGAATGGCGGCGCAGGCTCGAATGGCCTACTCCTGCTCCTAATTCTTATGTTCTATTGGGAGCGGTTTGATATCCCAAATGGATAGACTTTCTCTTTATTTTGCCTCCATGCAATGAAGGAGGGATGCATCTTGAACCTGTAATGTTTTGGGAATAAATGTAGCATTATTCCTCTGCTCTAATTTCCCCAGTTTAACTGATTAATATCTGATATTTTCTTAATCAAGTGTTCCTTTTCACAAGACCAAAAGGTAATGATGGAAAACGTTTCTGCATAGTAAATGTCCCACTGGAAAAATCAGCTTCAGTAATGCATGTACTGTTTCTTTTCTAAAGAAGGATTCATTTAGTAAGCTGTTGGCGCCTGAAGGATTATAATGTATTTTGAACGTCTGAACTGTTAAAATCTCCTTTTATTGAAATTAGCTGTGCTTCGGTTAAACCAAATTAATTTTTTTAAATTAAAAAATGGAATTGAAGTATTGGACAGAAATCACAACAATCAGGATCCGAACTGTGATCTACATACATTTGTAACTGTTTCCCTTTCAGCCATGCCTCTGATAACCATAGATTATTGGAGCCCAAACTCTGGCCAAGCTTAGTGGTATAAGACTGCCATGCCAACTTGGCTGATCAACTTGTCCCACAAACGACTGTTTGTGGGACACTGCTGTCGCAATTGGCTGTTGCGTTTCGTCCACAAAAATACAGTCAATTCACTTTACAATATATTCTGTGAAGCGGAGATGTCTTGAAGACGTGAAAATCGCTATATCAAATGCAAGGATTATTATTATTATCAGCATTGAGTCTGTATATAATATAAAATTATATTTGTAGAGTGCCTTTCACGTAGGGAAGATGTCCCAAGGCGTCCCCAGTCAAGAATTTGGACCCGATGGGGGGGTAGAGGGTAGGAGGGGGTGCTGAAGGTGAGGTCAAAGAGGAGGTTTTTGAGACACACCTTGAAGGAGGCAAGGGAGGGAGCGAGGCGAAGGGAATGTAGGATGGATTTCCAAAGGGTGGGGGCAGAAAGGGTTATGGCACGGATGTGGGATAGAAAGGACAGTTGAGGGTCAAACAAGACGCCAAGATTCCGGACTAGCTTGGTGAAGTGGAGTATACATCCCTGGATGGAGATGCAATTATTGCCGGGGATGTGGAGGCACTGACGGGAGCCAAACACGAGAGCCTTGGTTTTGTTGATATTCAACTGTAAAAAACTAGCTCTCATCCAGGACTTGATATGTGACAACAACAACAAAGTTACATCTGTATAGTGCCTTTCATGTCGGGAGGACGTCCCAAGGCGCTGGACTGATAGAGTTACAGACCCGAGCTGAGGGTTGGGTTGGGGGAAGGGGGGGAAGCAGGGAGATTGAAAGCTTGGTCGAAGAGGAGGGTCTTGATAGAGACAGAGTTGGAAGTTGACCCCGTGTCTGCGGATGATGTCACCAAGAGGAAGAGTGTAGATATTGAAGAGGAGGGGATCAAAGACAGAACCTTGAGGAACGCCGCACAAGACAGTGTGAGGACTAGAGGAGAAGCCGTTTGTGGAAATGAAGTGGAGACAGTGTGATAGAATCTGAACTATTCAAGGACAGAACCATGAAGGTTGAAATGAGAGGAGAGGCGGTGGAGGGAGATCAAGTGATCAACAGTATCGAAGGCAGCAGAGAGGTCAAGGAGGACGAGGAGGCAGAGGGAGCCCTGGTCAGATGGACAATATGTAATTTGTCACTTTGACCAAAGCTGTTTCTGTGCTGTGCTGATTGGAAGGGTTCATGAAGGTGGTGGCAGGAGAGGAAGAAGCGAAGCCGGGAAGCAACGACTCGTTCCAGGACAACAGCAAAAATACATTTGTATAGCACCTTTCACGTCGGGAGGACGTCTCAGGGTGCTGAACATCAGGGATCAGGACCCGAGCGTGGGATCCAGGGTTGAGGTGAGGGAGGGCAGAGAGGTAGGAGGGCTCCCGAAGGCATGGTTGAAAAGGAGAGTTTTGAATCATGCCTTGAAGGAGGCAAGGGAGGGAGCAACGCAAAGGGATTATGGGATCGAGTTGCAAAGGGTGGGGTCAGAGAAGCTGAAAGCCCAGCTGAAGGAAGAGGTAGAGCAGGTTGGGCGTGAGACATGGAGCAGGCCGGAGCCTGCTGAGGGGAGGGAGTGGACATGTTGTTAGGGGGTCAACAGGTCAAAGATGTGGGGTGGGGAGGACAAGGCTGTGGAGGGCCTTGAAGGTGAGGACGAGGATTTTGAATTTTATCCTCTGAGGGATGGGGAGCCAGTGGAACCGGGCGAGGGTGGGGGTAATGGGGTCACAGAGCCTGGTACGGGAGAGGACACGAGCTGCATAAGTTCTGGATGATCTGCAGCTTGTGGAGTGAAGAGTTGGGGAGGCCACAAGGAGAGAATTTCTGTAGTTGAGCCTTGAGGTGACGAATGCATGTATGAGGGTTTTGGTGGCCAGAGGGGTGAGGCATTGGCAGAGTCGGGCAGTGTTGCTGAGGTCGGGGAAGGCAGAGCGGGTCATGGCACGGATATAGGGGAGAAAGGACAGTTGAGGGTCGAACAAAATGCCCAGGTTCCTGACTGGCTTGGTGAGGTGGAGTGTGCATTTGTGAATGCTGACTCTGTCAGTGCCTGAGGTGTGGAGGACCTTGGAAAGGAAAGGGAGGTTGGAGATGGGGCAATAATTTGAGAGCAGGGATGGATTCTAGGAGGGTTTTTAAGGATGGGAGTATTGACGGCTGTTTTCAAAGGGGTAGAAATCGTGCCAGTGGACAGGGAGAGGTTTATGATGTCTGTGAGTAGGAGGGCAAGGAGGTGGAGCTGGGAGGTAAAGAGAGAGGGAAGGGATGGGGTAGAGGGAGCAGGTGGTCAGTTTCATGTGGGTTATAATGGTGGTATGAGAGGAAGGAGAGACAGGTTTGAAGGTGTGGAGGGAAGGATGGGTCGGGGTGTGAGGGGGAGATTGGAAGGGCAGAGACGGCTGAGGCAATCCCCTTGATTTTGATTTTGAGGAAGTTCAGCATCTCCTCGCAATTGGCCTTGGAGGAGAGGATGAACGAGGCATGAGAGGGTGGGTGGAGGAGACGGTCGGTGATGGAGAAAAGGAGCCTGGGGTTGTCCTTGGCCTCCAAGTTTGTCTTGGAGTAGAAGAACGATTTGCATCTCTAGATCACAGATGCAAATTGCAATGTCCAGAAATTACCAGCTACTGTTTCTGCAGAATTTTCCTACAATTTCCCACAGAACAGGCTGGGTAGGTCATAATAAATTGGAGGTCATAATATCTGGGCTGTTGTTGCATATCTCCCAGGTGAAGGTTAGAGATAGCAATAGCTGAAAGGTGCAAAAAAGGTCTTCTAATGAGCTGGGGAAGGTCCAGAGCATGTGTTAAAATAGAATACAAATTCTGTGAATAGAATTACAATAGTATTTTAGTAATAGATACTTTTGTAAAATGAAAATAATCAAAGTACTTTGAATCCAATGGTGCAATATTTCCTGTTCCTATGAGAAGGTGTGAAATGCCTGGTCAAACCAGTGCCCATGTTGTTACAACTGGTTTCTGGCTTCCCAGTCATGTGTAACTGTGGTTGATGTCATTTTATTTCCTTACATAAGCTGCACCTGCAGTCATGTAATGAGTGATGTGCTTAATGACTGTATAATGTTACAGTTTAACTGAAGTTGGCATATCCTGCACAAGAGGAATTTTCTCAGCATCGTGTGCAACTCAGAAAGTGATTCGCTGCAGTTTGGCAATAAGCCAGGGTACAATAATACTCTTAATACTTAGTGAGGTCACACAGTGAGGCGCACAATGATTCTCCTTTGCTGATGTGTGTATTTTTTATTTTCGGTGTACGACATTCTCTAAATGGAGCTGTGATTTAACTGTTCATTTCTAGATTAAGCAGTGTTTTTGTTCACAAAAGAACATTGAAGCGGTGAAGATGAAGATACTCTTCAGCCCTTTGATCACACCCTTCCAGAACATCCACCCTTACATTAGAACATCAAATTGTTTCTTAAATAATTTCTTGTGGCTTAGCCTCAAACATTGTTCCAGGTAATATGTTGCAGCTGTTGATTCCTGGTGTCGATTGAGTTCATTAAAAACCTTACCTCATTTGTAGCTCAGTGGTTAGAGCACTCGCTTTGCAAGTGAGAGACCTGAGTTCAATTCCAAGCAGAGGGCGAAACCTTGGGCAAGTTTCCTTACTCCACACAGAGCCTAATAATAATCCCTCCAAAAAAACAAAAAACAATAATAAATTGGTCATTTTCAATCTACGACTGTTTGTGGGACATTGCTGTGTGCAATTGGCTGCCGCGTTCGCCCACAAATATACAGTCAATTCACTTTACAGTGTGTTCTGTGAAGCACTTTGGGACGTCCTCCCGACGTGAAAAGCGCTATATCAAATGCAAGGATTATTATTATTATTATTATTATTATTACAGTTTAGTCACTTTATCATTAGAATATAGAATATCACTAGGAAGTACAGATAATGGGTTTCTTCAACTATTTCAACATTGGAACTTTGTGTGCATTGCACAGATGTTTTTCCCCTTTTGGTTGATTTATACCATAATTCTAAGATCAACTATCTTTCTAACCAAATACAGGGAACAACTTGAAAAAGGGTTAACACTTCTGGGATTTGGATTAGATTGATGTGCTAAAAGTGCCCCCAAATGAGGTAAGTTTGAATCGTCTCTTTCCATGTGTGGGTCACAAAACTGCTCACAATTCAGGGTAAATCGGTGTTCAGTTGAAATTTCCGGTGATAGACAGACAAATGATGAAACCAGACATAATCAAAAAAGGCAGGATAGGAAATAGTAGTTTCAGAGATAATCAGTTACTATTTCTGGACTTACAGTAAATGTCAATGGTATTGAATGCAGAGAAGCATTTTGGTAAAAGATCAAAACACAGGGATTCATTTGGATAGTATTTTAAGGTCCAGATTTTGATCCTATTTCTACTTCACCTTCAATGAATATAGTGTATTAAGATAGTCCCTTCAATGGCGAGACTTAAAACAAAGTTGAACCTATTCACCTTCGTTCAGTGAAACTGTCAAATCTAATGTTCAATTAGTTGATTTACATTCCTGCATGATTCACACATTTCGTATTCTGTGTATTGAACTGAAATAATTACCATTAAAAGACGAAAGTTATTCCAGGATAATATCTCTCAATGTTATATGAACAAGTGAAAAGAAAGCATGAAAGAGGGTATGCAGTGGATCTGCTTATTGTACCATGAGTGGACCTTACAGTCCTGGAGTCCTGTAGCTCAGTGGTTAGAGCACTCGCTTTGCAAGTGAGAGACCTGAGTTCAATTCCAGGCAGAGGGCGAAACCTTGGGCAAGTTTCCTTACTCCACACAGAGCCTAATAATAATCCCTCCAAAACAAAACAATAATAAATTGGTCATTTTCAATCTACGACTGTTTGTGGGACATTGCTGTGCGCAATTGGCTGCCGCGTTCGCCCACAAATATACAGTTAATTCACTTTACAGTGTGTTCTGTGAAGCACTTTGGGACGTCCTCCCAACGTGAAAAGCGCTATATCAAATGCAAGGATTATTATTATTATTATAGATGCGTTAGTCATAATTTTCCAAAGCTCTCTATAATCAGGAATTGTGCCCTTGGATTGGAGAATTGCAAACGTTCCTCCATCATTTAAGAAGGGAGGGAGGGAGAAACCAGGTAGCTACAGACCTGTCAGCTTAACTTCACTTGTGGGGAAGTTACCTGAATATGTCATCAGAGACAGCGTGACTGAGCACTTGGACAAGTATGAATTAATCAAAGAGAGTCAGCATGGATTTGTGAAGGGGTAGGTCATGTCTGACGAATCTAATTGAATATTTTGAGGAGGTCACTAATATGAGAGTAAGTGTCTATGGATGTCTACAAGGACTTCGTGAAGGCGTTTGATAAGGTTCCGCACAAAAGGTTAGTAGCAAAAATAAAAGTGCATGTAATGGGAGGTAACCTTACAACGTGGCTTGGTAATTGGTTGGAAGGCAGGAAATAGAGTAGGGATAAAAGGAACGTTTTCTGATTGGCGGAATGTGGCAAGTGGTGTTTCCCAAAGGTCTGTACTCGGGACTCAGCTTTTCGTCATATATATATATATATATATATATATAAATTACTTGGATGAAGTAATAGAGAGTTTTATATCCAGATTTACAGATGACACAAAGTTAGGAGCACAGTAAATTGTGTAGATGGGAGCAGGAAGTTGCAAAGCACTTAGATAGATTAATGAGTGGGAAAAACTGTGGCAGATGGAATTCGATGTGGGGAAGTGTGAGGTCATCTACTATGGGTCCAAAAATAGCAAAACAGAATATTTTCTAAATGGTGAGAAACTAAGAACTGTGAAAGATCAAAGGGATTTGGGTGTTCACGTATACAAATCACTAAAAACAAGCTCACAGGTATAAAAAGTTATCAAAAAAACTAATGGGATGTTGGCCTTTATCTTAAGGTGCTCGATTATAAAGGAGAGGAAATGATGCTTCAACTATATAGAACCTTGGTCAGACCCTATCTGGAATACTGTGTTCAGTTTTGGACACGACACCCCAGGAAGGATATATTGGCTTGAGGGGGTGCAACACAGATTCACCAGAATGATACCAGGGCTAAAAGGGTTAATTATAAGGACAGGTTGCATAAGCTTGGTCTCTATTCCCTTAAGTTTAGAAGGTTGAAGGGTGATCTGCTTTAGGTTTATTAAAATAATAAAGAGATTCGATAGGGGAGATACAGAGAAACTATTTTCTCTGGTAGGGGAATCCGGAACTGGAGGCGTAATCTTAAAAGTAGAGCTAGGCCATTTAGGAGTGAAATCAGCAGGCAGTTTTTCACCCAAAGGGTAGTGGAAACCTGGAACTCTCTCCCCCAAAAAAGGCTGTGGATGCTGGATCCATTCACATCTTCAAAACAGAGGTGAATAGATGTTTGTTAGATCAGGGTTATAAGGGAAATGAGGTAAGGACTAATTGGACTTGAGCTACAGATCAGCCATGATTTTATAGAATGGCGGAACAGGCTCGAGGGATTGAATGGCCTACTCCTGTTTTTATGTTTCTATGAATGAATAAGGTGCAGAGAAACAAAATCTGGAGTGTGTTATAAAGGTCTGTTTCTTGGACCTGATGCTTAGGCGTTATAATAGATTTATCAGTTTAGCAATGCGTACTTGGGAAATTCAATTCTGTTTAACAACAAAGAATGTTTCTTGTTAGAATCTGCTGAGTTGCAAACAGTAAAACCTAAAAACAAATTGTGACGTATTAGTGGACACCATTATGGGTTGACAAATAAAGTATGATGTTTGGTTCCACATTAATGAATTGAAGCACATTGAGTGAGACCACCAAATGGATAAAGCTCCGCCCATACCATTCAGACATATAACAAGCTGGATAATCAAATAGTTTCCTACTTATCTAACAACAACAACAAGATTACATTTGTATAGTGCCTTTCACTTTGGGAGGACGTCCCAAGGCGCTGGACAGTGTACAGCATTTCAGACACGAGCTGGGGTCAGGGTGGGGAGAAGGGAGGGGAGGTGAAGGGGGGTGGCTGATGGCATGGTCGAAGAGGAGAGTCTTGAGGCAGGACTTAAGGGAGGCTAAGGAGGGGGCGAGGCAGAGTGATTGGGGGATGGAATTCCAGAGGTTGGGGGCAGAGTGGCTGAAGGCTCTCCACCAATGGTGGGGCGGGTGGGTCGGGAGACGTGGAGCAGGCCAAAGCGGCTGAGCGGAGGGAGCGGGCGGGTTGGTAGGGGGTTAGGAGGTGGCAGAGGTAGGGTGGGGCGAGGCCATGGAAGGCTTTGTAGGTGAGGACCAGGATCTTGAACTGGATCTGAAGGATAGGGAGCCAGTGGAGTCGGGCGAGAGTGGGGGAGATGGGGTCACGGTGTTTGGTGCGGGAGAGGACACGGGCTGCAGAGCTCTGGATTATCTGCAGCTGTGGAGGGAGGAGTTGGGAAGGCCACCAAGCAGGGAGTTTGCATAGTCGAGCCTGGAGGTGATGAAGGCATGAAACAAGAGTTTCAGCGGCCTGAGCGGTGAGGTAGTGGTGGAGTCGGGCGATGTTACGGAGGTGAGGGAAGGACATGGCTTGGATGTGGCGAAGAAAAGATAGTTGAGGGTCGAACAAAACCCCTAGGTTCCTGACTGGCTTGGTGATTTGGTGTGAAACCATGGAGGTTGATGCTGCCAGAGCCTGAGGTGCGGAGGCGCTGGCGCGAGCCAATCAGGAGGGCCTCAGTCTTGTTCACATTCAACTGTAGGAAATTTGTTCTCATCCAGGACTTGATGATGATAACATGGATGAGGGGGAAAAATAAACACATATGGATTTTATTACTTCTGTTTTCTAAGTACTATTTCTTGAACAAGCAAGAAGTTTCTTTAGCTGTATAAAATATTTATATACTGGCAGCACTAAAGGAAGTATTTTAGTGTTAATTTATGTCAACTGAACACTCGTGATGAGCATCTGTGTATATGGTGTACAATTATTTAAGAAGAGTTGATTGCTTACATAATGAACTTATATTTATCACAGCAAGAATGTCAGGAAATGGTGTACAGGTAGCGTTTCATTGGGTTTTGTCATGTACTAGCTACTAGAAATGGTAAACATTTCCCTATATATTTATAACAGGATTTTCATTATTGAGTCAAAATTATGCTGAGGTGTTCTAATTCGCTGACCCCAATGTTGTTAAAAATTCATAGTATTTATAAAACCAGGTATCTGAAAAAAATCTTAATGAAGAAAACTATATCTGATGTTTGTCCTTGATGTTTATCAGGTTTCACTGTATCAGTGTTTTTGTCAGTGGGCAGAGATAACAAAAACAGTGATTTAATATTATTTAATACACTTTCACGTGTTATCAGTAACTTAATTTGTTTTAATATGAGAATAATAAAGACTCATCATTTTGGTCATCAATTCAATATGTGCATTAAATAGTTGAGTGTTCACAGTGTACATGGCAGAAATTTGAATTCAGAATGGTTTAAATGAAATTGACATCTTTATAATTGGATGGAAGTAGATTAATTTAATCTGTTGTAAATTAAAATTGGTTCCAAATGATCTTGGATTTGAGAAAGGAAATTATTTTAATGGAACACAATTTTGATTTTTATCTTGAAATGATGAATTCTTTTATTGTTTGTGCGTTTTGTTCGTACAGCAAGTTATTATTTGTGCAATATGCTGTACAGTGAAATGATTTGTTTCAGTATATTCATTTACAACACAAATAATGTTCCCCTCAGTAAAGACCAGTTTCACTTTAATTGCCCTGTAATGCAACACATTTTTCCAATTTATTCACATGTTGCAGTTCACATTTTAGTTAGCAAAGTGACTGTATAAAATCTATGCAGGAAACCTGTTAACCTGGGGAGTAAATAATTAAAATGACAGGAAGTTAAGCATT
This sequence comes from Callorhinchus milii, assembly GCF_018977255.1. Taxonomy (NCBI): domain Eukaryota; kingdom Metazoa; phylum Chordata; class Chondrichthyes; order Chimaeriformes; family Callorhinchidae; genus Callorhinchus; species Callorhinchus milii. The sequence continues at coordinate 23,369,554 of NW_024704749.1, forward strand.
AAGGAAAGACCCATGATAATGGTCTTCATGCAGAGGTTGTGTTAGGTTGACATGTGCCAGAAATTTATTGGCTTATTTCGGAGCAGTACAGAATAAATTAAGACAGTTATGCCATATACATTTCAACACTTGGACTTTTAAAGCATAATTATTTGTTATTTAGCATTAACTGCTTTTTTTTGATGAAGTGCAATACAGTGTCAATTTCATAAGTTACATTCCAATGGCTGAAGTCTGGTAGTCTACTGTGAGGGTTGTGAAGAGCCAGTGAGCTGCTGCTCTTTCTGGGGGCCTGGGTTGAGGGCTTGGTGCCTGCTGATAGTTCAGTGAGAAAGATGGCGTACTGCTGAAAGAACAGCTGAAAGCCTGAAGATTAATATCTCTTCACAGAGTAACACTTGTGCTACAAGAATATTTGGCACACTAATGTGCTGAAGATCACTACCCCATTGGTTAGTTGTACCAGTGTGTTGAAAGCTTACATTAAGATGGCTGTGTTGGTATATTGCTTGAAATTCTTTCAAGGACCTAAATCATTGTGATGGAAAACCGTTAAATGGCAGATAGAATTAAATAATCAATTAGGATTCTTCAGTACTGCTTTATACTACACCATATGTGTTAAAGCCCTGGCAAGATTAGTGGACATTGGAAGCTTTTCAGTAAATACTCTGGATTTCTGCTTTTGCCATGCTTGAGAAATGGTAATATTTTGCCCAAATCTATTGGAAGCAAAAAAAATTTAGTCACTCAATCCACGACTGTTTCTGGGACGCTGCTGTGCGCAATTGGCTGCTGCGTTTCGCCCACAAATATACGGTCAATTCACTTTACGGTATATTCTGTGAAGCACTTTGAGACGTTTCGAAGACATGAAAAGTACTATATCAAATGCAAAGATTATTATTATTTGAGATTATTATAAACCCAACTCCTGGTTTAGGAATTAAATTGAATTTCATAAAATTAAACACTGGTTTTCAAAGCATTTGACACAAAATGTTTCCATCTTTAGTCCAAATGTCCAAATGTCAAGGATTCCAATTAATTTCTAAGAATGTAGTAAATATCCCAAAATATGATATCTGGTGATAAAACTTTTATAATTTCTTATTAATTCTAAAAGTCTTGTCAATTGATTTCTATGGCAAAGAATATGTGTACCTTTGTTTTTTATTTGAAAGGCGCTATATAAATGTAAATTTGTATTCTATTTACAAATGCTGTAAAGAAAGCAGCAATCTGTGCAGTTAAGAAATGCAATAATCTAAGCAATGAGAATTTACTGGACTTTCATTTTGCAGCTGTTCCACAGTATCGAATAAAGCATGCAAGTATTTTGAAGATCAGAATTCGACAGTAAATGGGCAGTCAGTTCTCTTAAGGATTAAGATGATACTTTTACGGTTATTCATGATTATTATTGTTGTTAGACATTTGAAGGAAAACATGTGTTGCCTGGTAACTGGATTTTATTTTAATATTTCCACAGTTGTTACAATAAATTGGTTTCAGTTAAATAATTCAACCAATCTCTTCTACTTTCACAAATTAGAATGTTTTCTGCCCCCTATGAACTGCTTTTCACTTTTTCCATCTCTATGTATCAAACTCACAAATGTATTCAGAAGTGACAAAAACAGTGAACAATTCAAGGGAATAATTGAATCAGTTTCACTGATGGAAGTACCATATAATTGCTACTTCTAAGGGAGGGGAGAGAAAGCCTCTGAGCATTGATTTTGCATTCAGGAAAGACTGCTCTGTGGGTTGATATTTAAGAAGGTTTAATCGCTGTAAGCAATACTATCAATAAACTTCTCCAATCCGAAAAACGCTGTCAGCAGCAACAACAACTTGTAGTTATATAGAGACCCTCATGCAGGGTAGAGTCCCAGAGTGCTTGACAGTGCCGGAGCAAGAGCCAAGCCAGGGGGAGGCACTGTTGAATAGGAAGGTTTTCAGATGCGACCTGAAGATGGGGAAGGAAGGGGTAAGGCAGAGAGATAGAGGAAGAGTGTTCCAGAGTTTCATGGCATAGTGGCTGAAAGTGCGGACACCAATGGTGGAATGGAGGGCATGAGGGACATGCAGAAGGCAGGAGCCAGTCGAGCAGAGGCAGCAGGTTGTGGGTTGGGGGACAAGAAGGTCGGAGAGGTGCAGAGGTGCCAGGACATCAAGGGATTTAAAACAAGTGTGAGGATCTTGAAATCGATCCGTTCGGGAGCCAATGGAGCCTGGCTAGAACTGGTGTGATGGGGGTATGGAGTTTAGTTTAGTTTAGGGATGTCCTCCCAACGTGAAAGGCGCTATACAAATGTAATCTGAGTATGCGGGTGGTGAAATTTTGGATGAGCTGGATTCTGTGCATGGTGGAACTGAGGAGACCGTCAAAGAGGGCATTTGAGAAATCGAGTTGGGAGGTGACAAACTCATGGATGAATATTTTGTCTGCATCTGAAGTAAGGTACGGTCAGAGGCAGGCAATGTGGCAGGGTGGAGGAAGGGACCGGATGTGGGGAAGGAGGACAGCTGTGGATCAAACCTGATGCCCAGGTTAAGCACTGGTTCAGTAAGTCTGTGAGATAGGATGGGGAGGTTGAGGTGGTCAGAGCCGCAGGATAGAAGACGTTGACTTGAGCCAATGAGTATCACATCTTTGACACGTCTCAAACCGCTTCACAGGATATACTGTAAAGTGTAGTGACTGTGTGTTTTGTGGGCCATTGAGTGAATTGCCAATTCATTTGGAGTATTGTTTCCCAGCGTTATCTTTTCAATTTATGTAATGGAATCTGTAACAACCACCTGAACAGGTAGACGGGATCTTGGTTTAACGTCTCATCCAAACGAGAAGATCTTTCTCAGAAAAATAAAATAAAAGCTTGGACTGACTCTAACAGGTATGGGAACTGACTCTTTGACCTTCTGTTGGTTTATTTATTTGTGAAATATTGTGTTAACCTATAGCGAATAGATATTTTAGCACAGAAGGAAGCCATTTGCCCCTTTGTGGAGTCCTGTAGCTTAATAGTTAGAGCAGTCGCCTTGCAAGCAACAAGACCTGGGTTTGATTCCCAGGCAGGGTGAAACGTTTCCTTACTCCACAAGACTCTGTTTACCCAGCAGTAAGTGGGAACCCGATTATTAGTCGATTGGCGGATTGCTCTTCTGGGAGAAATAATCCCTTCAAAAAGGATATAAATAAATAAAACAAATTAGCTACTCAATCCATGACTGTTTGTGGGACACTGACTGCCGTGCGCAATTGGCCTCCCCGTTTCGCCCACAAAATACACAGTCAATCCACATTATAGTATATTAAGTGTACCTGTTGCAGCTATGCTTGCAACCAAAGGAGACAATATGGAATGTAGATTTCAGTGATAACACTCACAACCATTTAACATGCCTTAAACACTGTGTGTACACCATAGACAAAACTGCCATACAATTGTGATGAGCTTGTTTAGGTCATAACTCATCAAAAACAACAACAACAAGATTAGATTTGTATAGTGCCTTTCACGTATCAACGATAGGAGATCCCTGAAAAAAATGCCCATGACACACTCCCCCATGCAAACCCTTTCCAATGAGGTATAAATCATGTCTCTTTGTCAATCGCTTATTGAGTTCTTAGCGGACAGTCGGACAGATACACAGACATTATGTCTTTATTAGTATAGATTCTGTGAAGCGCTTTGAGACGCCTTGAAGACAGGAAAAGGCGCTGTAAGAATTATTATTTATTATTTTTTGCCTTTGCCTCCCATTTTGGAGCCAGCTACTCTTGTTTCCCCGTTCTCTTTTGTATCTTTAATCTTCAAATGTTTAATTCAGTTTTAAATGCCCAAATTGACTCAGCCATTTGGAGCATCGCATTCCACGTAATAACTTAATAATACCCCTTCTGTGTGGAAAAAAGTTTCTTCCCTCATCTATTCTAAAAAAATCTGTTCAATTTACAAAGTTCTAAATTTGTTTACGATCACTGCTCTAGCCTTCGATCTATCACCCATCAACCATTAAAGGTTAACCTCCAATATTATTGCTGTTGTTGGAAGGTATTCGTCTGAACTGAATTATTGCCAGGTTCTATTATGCAGTCATTGTTGCTGAGTGGCCTTCAGGCAGTGCTGAACGCTTGGTGGCCAGCAACGGGATTCCTTGGTCTAGTTCTCAGTGACCTGTGACATTGCTGTCATTGTCAACACTTGCTCTTCAAGAAACACACAAGTCAAAATGACAGAGTGGAGCTTCTACAGCAATTGACAATGACATTTCTCTCACTTTCATTTTTCTAAAAAGTCAAATTCTATGTTCTATACCAAATACTATGGGTTTGTACCTTTGAGTTTTATTATATTGGTTATAGAGCAATCATGAAATAACTCAGCAAATGTTTATGAAAGTTATTCACCACCTTCATTGTGGCCACAAACAGTGGGAAATTAAGTTGAAAATTTCTAGGGAGATGAACACAATTCATATCACAGTCGAGTCCCATTATAACATGATAGTTGGGGTGGGAGGTCCAGCCAGTGCAATGACGGAGTGTGATCATTAGCCAGTGCTTTCACATTCACTGCACATATGCACAGAAAGACCAGGCTCCATCAGACTTCAAAACACCAATTAGCCTGTGGGAAGCCAAAATTGTCATCAAGTCACTGCTAGTCACACACTGCATTGTGTGGTGCAAAGAGAATTTACTTTGATATGGCCAACACCTCTCTTTTGCATCTGGTACAAATATGAACCATCGGGAAGACACGTTCAGTTGTCAAAATGATGGCAGAAAAAAATGAAATTTACTGAAGTTAATCAAACTGTAGTTGATTGGATTTTTTTTCTTGCTTTACAGTTGCATAATGTTCAGCTTTTTATGTGGCAGAGTGTTGGTGAATGGAGGTTTGCTAAAGGCAGCTGAAGTGGACGTGCTCCTCTATTGGACGTGCAGCTCACAACAATGTTGTTAACTAGACTCCCTCATTTGGGGAGAAAGCTCTTCAGTGTTGGCTAAGATAAGAGCTCTCTGGATCTTGGGGAAGTAAACATTCTCAAGGCCACACTGTGCCTCCTTGCCTGCTGTTACTGTAAGGGTCATAGAAACTGTTAGAATGGTCGAAAAAAACTAAGTTTGGCTAACCAAACATGCTATTTTAGTTAACCTTCCTGCTTTCTCACTTTACATCATTCATTGTCTTTCTCCAGAAACCTACTATAATTTCCCCATAAGTTTCTTTTTACCATCAGCTCAGCACTAAATGTGAAATAAGATATTCAGAGTTGGTTTGTTTGCACAGCATCTGTGTTCTTACCGGCACTTCATGTTTTCATTTCTCTGCTGTGAAAGGAATTGATTAAAATAAGCCTGTTACAGCCTCCTGATTGAGGCATATGCTGTGCACTCGGCTTTACACGGCACTGCTGTTATTGTTAAAATTGTGTTCATTAAGTTGACACAAACTTATTTTATCATTATTATTTATCATGCTTATATTGCAATAGGAATTTAGTAGTGAATTTGAGACATTTGAGGAGAACTGTAAAACAGTCAGGATATTATAAACCACATGGGGAAAGAATTTTCAAAACAAAGCACTTATCTGTTCCACACAATAGTTTTAGATGTAGAAAAGCTACTATTAGAAAAGGAGGGTGGTGTTGTGTTCGAGACCAGTGAAGCCAGTGACTTGACATGTCAGGTTGGGCAGAGGCCTAATTCCTACAATCTGACTCAATGAGAAGCAGCATTAAGAGATCAGGATTGGCATAATTACTTCCTGGAGACCAATTTGGAGCAGGCGTAACTCTTAAGTCTAGTAGCAGGCATGCTCCCAAATTATACAACTAACAGAAGAGGATTGTGTAGAAATTAATATAGAATCGTTTTTATTTATAATTTCCTGTAACCTATTGACTGGAGTGGAATAGTGCTAAGTCCAGATCAATGAATTCTCCCTTCTGAGTACAATAGCCCGTTATATTGCTTGTCTGTGGCTTAGTCAGAAAACTGAAGTTTGTGGTATCAAAAGCTATATTGTTTTTTGTATTTGGAACTGATGTAATCGCAAACACCCCCCTTTACATGTGGAGATGACATTGTTGGAGGGAAATGTAATGATGCCGATTTATAATGTTGTGCATTTGTCTGGGGTAGATAGCAGTGTATACATAAATGCAGAATGCAAACAGAGGTGTTGCATTAACCAGAGGAAGTAAAATAGAATTCCACATGCACAGGGATTGAGTGGAAGGCAATGATGCTATTATTAATATCATTTAGATGTTTGACAGTTGTCAGTGTACATATAAATCTGAAAACAGACAGATTTCTGATATGACTTACCAGTGGAGCTAGTTTGGCCTCTGCATCAACTTGTCCAGAATAGTAAAATCAGAGGACTTGGCCTGCGATTGAAGGAGGTTAAATTCAGAACGAATCTACGCAAACACTATTTCAGTGAGCGAATAGTGAACCTTTGAAACAGCCTCCCTCGGGGGACAGTTGAAGCAGGAATTGTTGATTCTTTCCAACACAGATTAGATAGTTTTCCTTTAGGAAATAATATTATGGGACATAGCACACAGGGTAGTTTGGGACATATGTGCATGCTTCCGCCAGGAAGATGGAAGGCGAACCAGATGGACCTCTGTCTTTTTTCGTCTCGCATTTATTATGTTCTTATGTTCTTATCTCAACACTGTTGTGTAATTCAGTTGTCTTTCCATTTAGAGGTTTCACTGTAAAATACAAATGCCACATTATCTGAAGCGATAAATGATAGCAAAAGGAACATCTATTAGAACAGGAAAAATCTGCAAACCTATCTTTGGTCCGAGCATCTACCAGATCAGTTGTGTTGAATAGGATGTACTATATCAATCATCAGTTACGTTTTTTAGACTTTATAGAATTTAAAGGGACTAAAAAGAGTAACTATAATTTTTTTTGTCACATTTATTTCTCAGGTCTCCAGGTTTAATATCATTTTGATTTGAATTCTCTGTGTCTGGTTATTAATGACAACAGATGTGGTATGCTGAGGTGAATAGCTATATTGTATAGGAAATCATGCTAAAGGTAATTTGTTCCAAAATCAGGAAAGCAGGAGTGTTCTTTGTTACCTTAGTTACCTACCTAGCAAAGATCAACAAGAATTTTGTCCCTGGAACTAAACTAGTTCTCAATGAGCTTTTAAAGTGTTTAATTTCCATTAGGGATTAGAGCCTCAACTGACTAACTCTCAAAGCTGCATACTAAGTAAATTGGTTCTTAGTCAGAATCTTCACTGTCAGGAAGTAATGAAAATTTTATTCATCTCCCATTATAATGCAATCAAATAGCCAGACACAGCTGATAAACTGGGCCCCGAGAGACGCTTGGGTATGATTTATGTCTCACAAAGGTTGACCCATTGACTTTTGAGCAGAAAAGTTGCAAATGAATTATGGTCGCTCAGTGAGTAAGGATTTAATAATATTCCAGCAGGCATCAGAATGTATTAAAACAACATGACCATTTTGAGCATCTTGGTTGGAAGTGTGGCCACTTTCAATGTGTGCGTAGTGTTGCCATCTTTATTTTGGAATGACCCCTGCCCACTCTCTGCAGGCGCAGGCAGCAATGGCTCATGGCAGTGTGAGCAGAAAAAACATAATGGACAAGAGGATGATGGAGACACTGCCTGCTCCCAGTTTGCCCATTTTAAAAATTGCAGTTGTATAATTTTGTTCGTATCATTAACGATTGTTCCACATGGTGTAAAAAATGCATTGTCTTCCTATTCCTGCCTGTGAGGTGGCCATCGGAGAGTGAGAGAGAGTACATCAATCATCTGTTTTCGTGACAACTTAATCCTGTAGCTCAGTGGTTAGAACACTCACCTCACAAGCGAGAGGTGGGTTCTATTCCCGGCAGGGTGAAATGTTGGCCAAGTTTACTTACTCCACATGTCTCTGTTTACCTCACATAGGAACCCAGTTGTTGGTCAATTGGCGGATCGCTTTTCTGGGAATAATAATCCTTAACAAAAAACGATAAAAATTTGGTCACTCAATCCACGACTGTTTGTGGGACACTGTTGTGTGCAATTAGCTGCCGTGTTTTGCCCACAAATATACAGTCAATTCACTTTACAGTATATTCTGTGAAGCGCTTTGCAACATCTCGAAGACGTGAAAAGCGCTACATCAAATGCAAGGATTATTATTATTATTAAATCAGTGGCATCTTCTACCAGTTTCAAGCATATCTGTTATTGACCGAAAAACGTCCGCTGTAGTATCTTAACCTAAACCCCTTTTTTAGTTAAGTAGGTAGTATGTAAAGAATTTTGTCCCCACCTAATATTTGTCAGTGGATGTTGTATTGTCATGGAAAATTCTACACTAGTTTCACAAAGAAAGGAGACCATATTGATTGCATCAACAATGCAGAAGCAGGAAAAGAATATTAACTTGGTCAACTATCATCCCCATCCCTCACCACTGAAAGGTAAATCTTCCCCATCTTTCTATCATTTCCAACATTCCCGTTTTGATTTTCAGTTCTCAATTGATCGTTAAATGTTTGTTTCATTTTGCAGTTTTAGAATTCTTTATCCTGTCCACAATCCACATAAAAGAAAGTGCGCTGGCACTATCTCTGTTTAAATGAGCACATTTCTGGACACAACTGTAGTTCAGAACAATGGAAAGATTTTATGGATTGAAAATACAATGCTTCCTTCTGAACTGTGGTCTCTGAATACTTTAAAAACAAATCTGAATTTGTTGGATTACCGATAGGTTATATGGAAAGTATCCAGTTTGAATAAGGTACAGAAGCGTGCATTCCTTAAGCTACTTTTTTTAATGATGGGAATGATTCTTTTTTTATACCATATGTAGAATATTTATACAAATTAACGTCTTAAATGCTAGCTGCCTCATATTGGAAAATTGTCAATTTAGTTCTCCAGGAAAGAGATGGATGGTAGTAACAATTATGTGATAACTTTAATCCTTTCTTTGTTGGTTTTAACTGATGTCTGTTCATCATCCAATTTCTATAAAAAACATTTTTGTGTGGTACTAGTATTCTCGTGTGGTCAGACTACACAAATGTATCTTTTACTTTCTTAGCATTTATCAAGATCCTGGAACAGTAATGACAGCAATCCATCTTGTTTTATTTTTAGTTTCCTACTGTACAAGGTTTTACTCATTGTGCAGCCATCATCCTGCTTTGAGTTTGGAGAGCTCCAACAGGAAGGAAAGGGTCTGAAAGTGTGTGAGAAATCAGGAGAAAACTTGTTTGGAGATTTGCATTAGGTATGAATGGTGCACATATTTTCAGTAAATAGACACTTTATTACCATGGCAACACAAATATTTAAAAGCGTGTTAAAACTAGACTGACCTTTGCAGCAGGTTTTCATGTTAAATATTCAAAACTTGAGGATAAGATTGAAGCGATTCAGCCTTAACTGTATTTCCTTCTGTTTTAGAGAAGTGTATCAACAACAATAATAAGTGTCCTGTAGCTCAGTGGTTAGATCATCGCCTCGCAAGCAACAGACCTGGGTTTGTTTCCCAGCAGGGCAAAACCATGGGCAAGTTTCCTTACTCTACACAGCTGATAATCCCTCAAGAAAAAAAACAATAATAATTTGGTCACTCAATCCACGACTGTTTCTGGGACACTGCTGTGCGCAATTGGCTGCCACATTTTGCCCACAAAATATATACAGTCAATTCACTTTACAGTATATTCTGTGAAGCGCTTTGAGATGTGAAAAGCGATCAAATGCAAGGATTATTATTATTATCATTATTCATAATACATTTGTTTTCTTAAAAACAATACTTTCTTGCCCCATTTATCCTAAAATAATCGTACATTTTATTCTTTTCTAAAACTTGTTTATTTGGGGGATTTTTGAATTACAGAATATCGGTTACATACAATACAAAATTAAAAATTAGGGATTAGAACCCGAGCGGAGTGGGATTGGGATTGCGCAGGCTGGAGGACAGAAAGGGTAGGTCAAAGAGGAGGGTCTTGAGGTGTGCCTTGAAGGAGGTGAGGGAGGGAGCGAGGTAAAGGGAGTTCCAGAGGGTGGGAGCAGAGAGGCTGAAGCCCGATGGTGGGCAGGGCTGGACGTGGGACATGGATCAGGCCGGAGCCTGTTTAGTGGAGAGGTAGGAGGGGGCAAGACCGTGGAGGGCCTTGAGAGCACCTGACTGTGGCCCTTCTTGTGGATCTGTTGTTGATTGATGGCGGAGTCATTCTGGAACCACTGTATCATGGTTCATCAGGTGGGGTGCACAAGAGGTCGATCTGCATTAGACATCCCATGGCTCCTTCTTGAGGAAGGCTCATTTTCAATGAGAGCTCCCATCTGGACTGGAGTTATACTCGAGAGCATTACATGCCATGGAGTGACCATCAGTCTCCCTATCATTGTCTGATTACGCAGGTTGGAGGGATATACAGGGATATACCTGTAGTAGAGTGAGGAGCTGCTCTTATGGCCATCAGGCACATCGGCAACATTTTGGTCCATTGCGTGGGATGATCTGCTCAACATTTCTGGAACTATGTTTTTAAGGTCCAATTCCCTCTTTCTACTAACCCTGATGACTGAGGGTGATGTGAGATGTGTAGTTTTTGTTAATCTCTAACATCACCTGCATCTGGGAGAAAATCTGTCCTGTAAAATGGGACCCTTGGTCGCTATCGACTTGTATGGGTATTCTCCACCTGCAGATCACCTTGTGCAACAACACCCGAGTTGCCATAAGCGCAGTGTTAGCTTTAGTAGTGAAGGGTTCCATCCATTTGGTAAATTTATCAATAATAACCAAACAATGTTGAAACCCCCACCTGGTGCTTGCAGAAGGGGACTGATAAAGTCGATTTGAATGTGAGTCCACGGACCCTGAGGTGGCAGGGGCAGAAGCTAGCAGGGCACGCTGGCCTCTAGGAGGCAGGTTGTGCAGTAGACACACCAAACACCGATGAGTGCCTGCAACAGTATCCAATACCACTGTGGGTCAACACATAGTACCCAGGATGTTCTAGAGCATCAGGGAAGCTGAAACATGGCCCGACACAGGGTGGGAGTGACAAATAGTGAACACTTCCTCCTGTAGGGATGGTGGAATACACACATCATTGGTTTGTCCCGACCAGGGGCATACATCAGTATTGGAGTGGATGATTTGTCAGAGTCAGCCATGATGGTCTCGTGGGCCCATGAGGTAGGCTGTGGAAGGGGTTGTCCAGTTTTATGCCATTCGATTACCGGAGAGTAAAGAGGATACATTGCCTGAAGCGCCACCAAGTCAATGGAGGCAGGAGTAGTGACAGCTGCGAGTTGAGAAGGAAGTTTCAGATGAACAGGAAGTCGGCACCCACACCTCTGCTTTCCTTTCAGCATACTTTGCAGCATGATCTGCAGCAGAGTTCCCTTGTGCATGGGGGTCAGTGGACCTTTCATGACCTTTGACCTTGCCTAGAAAGAGCGGAGCCTCTTGGTCAAGGAGTGACTGCCATGTATCCATCAGTAGTGCCCTGTGGGTCAAGGCCTTACCATCCTTGGTGCAGAAATGGTTGGCCTGGTAAAGGGGAAGTAATGTCACAGTGTTCACGACGTAGGCACTGTCAGACCATATGTTCGTAGGAGTATCACGGGGACGAATGATGGCTTCTTGAAAGGCGTTCGGCGTACTGTGACGAATGTGGATGGCATTGGTAGAAGACCTCTTTGTCAGGGGGAATAAGAACCGCAAAGCTGGGTATGGTTTCCTGTGTTCGTGGATTGATGAACCATCAATATACACCATCTGTCCATCAGGAATGCTCTTATGACACAGTAATCGGTGATGGAACTGGATTGGAGGCAGTGGTTAATTCATCATATGTGGTAGGAGTGTGGTCTGTTGTGCCACCACCTCCAAGTCTCTCTACTAATAGCAGAAACCAGTGGTTCAGTTGTTGCGATGATACCAAAGTGTCACCTGGTTTAAGTAGAAGATTCAGTGGGGTGTGGGGAGAGTGCAGAACCACATGCTGTAATCCTGTAATGAAGGCAAAGTGTTTCACCGCCCAGTATGTAGCGAGGAGATGCTTTTTGCAGACATCGAAAGATTTCTCCACGCCAGTCAGGATTTGGGAGGCGAAAGCAATAGGTGTCAATCTGTCATTAACAATCTGGCACAGCACAGCAGACAGGCTTTCTGAAGAGGCCACCACTTCCAGATGAAAAGGAGAGGTGGGGTCGGGAGAAATCAAACAAGTTGCCTGAACCACAGCCTACTTGAGTGCCGTCACAGTCTGCGTGTGGTCCTCTGTCCAGGCTGCTTGCACCTTGTCTCCCGGCCCTTTGTGTTCGTCAGGACTGAGATCCTGGTTGCTGAGTGTAAAATCCAGGAAGGTAATAATAATAATAATAATAATAATCCTTGCATTTGATATAGCGCTTTTCGGTCACAAATGACATACTGGTCAGTATGTCATTTGTGACCTTGACCAGAGCAGTTTCCATTCTGTGGGCAGCACGGAAACCCGATTGGAGGGGCTCATGCAGGGAGTGGGAGGAGAGGAAAGAGCGAAGCTGGGAGGCGACATCTCTCTCAAGGACCTTAGGTAGAAAAGGGAGTTGGGAGATGGGCTGGTAGCTGGATAGCTGTGATGGGTCAACGGATGGTTTCTTCAAGATGGGGTGTTTTGAAGGGGGTAGGACCAGTGCCAGATGACAGGGATGTCGGCGAATAGTGGGGCAAGGAGGTGGAGCTGGAATTTAAGGAGAGTGATGGACCAGGGAGCAGGTGGTGGGCTTCATGGAGGATGTGGTGGTGATGACAGAGGAGGGAGTGACAGGTTCAAAGGTGTGGAAGGAGGGATGGGTAGTGGTCGGAGTGTGTGGGGGAGTAGGGAGGGAGTGGAAGTTGGGAGAGCAGTGGCAGCTGAGCAGATTTCCTCGATTTTGGACTCAAGTAAGTCCAGCATTTCCTCGCAGTGAGAGTCAGAGGAAAGAATCTGCGAGGTGTGGCGGAGAGGACGGAGGAACCGGTTGGTGGTAGAGAACAGGAGCCTGGCGTTGCCCTTCGCCTCCAGAATTAACCTGGAGTAGAAGGATGATTTGGCCGAGGTGAGAGCGGAGCGGTAGGTTTTGATGTGGTCCAGCCAGATGTGCCGGTGGAACGTTAGGCCAGATTTGGGATCCAATAAATTCCCCATTTGGGAATTCTAAAGCTGAATTTACACTAGAACTCTTTCATAATAATAATCCTTGCATTTGATATAGCGCTTTTCACGTTGGGAGGATAATAATAATAATAATAATAATCCTTGCATTTGATATAGCGCTTTTCACGTCGGGAGGACGTCCCAAAGCGCTTCACAGAACACACTGTAAAGTGAATTGACTGCATATTTGTGGGCGAACGCGGCAGCCAATTGTGCACAGCAATGTCCCACAAACAGTCGTAGATTGAAAATGACCAATTTATTATTATTTTTTTGGAGGGATTATTATTAGGCTCTGTGTGGAGTAAGGAAACTTGCCCAAGGTTTGGCCCTCTGCCTGGAATTGAACTCAGGTCTCTCACTTGCAAAGCGAGTGCTCTAACCACTGAGCTACAGGACTCCAAGGTAACAATGGATCTGAGTAGCTGGGCTTTCCTCGGGTTGATTTTCAGCCCAGCCTGATGCAGGCGATGAACCATATCAGACAAAATCTCTAAATACATCTGCCGATTGGGAGTTGCTATCAAGATGTCATCAACGTACTGGAACACAGACTCCAGATGGACGCATCCTTCCAACACAGCTGCCAGCCTTTTTGAAAATTGAAAAATGGTGGGAGCATTGTGGAACCCTTGTGGTCCAAGTGCACTGTTGGTTGGTAAAAGTGAAGGTAAATTTGTACTGATCTACTGGGGCCAAAGGTATGCTCCAAAACCCGTTGGATATGTCAAGAGTGGAATAGAGGCGAGTGGGTACGAGGGAGGCTTGTGAGCAGGGTAGGTGAGTCACTGACTACCGGGGCGCAGGATGGGGTGACTTTGTTTAGGTGACAAGAATCTACAGTTAAACACCAGCTACGGTCAGGTTTGCGGGCAGATAGGCCAAATAGAGGAGTTTACTGTAAAAGAACCTTTGTGAATTGCACACTCCCTAATAAGGAATCGATAGTAGGTGCTACGTAAAGGTAGCTGTCTTTTGGAATCAGACACTGTCGATGATACTCTGGAGTATCTAACCTTCCGCAATCATACTTATACTTATACGCAGCCAGTATCGAAGGGCAGTCACTGAAAATTGCAGCAACCTGATCATCAGGGAACACAAGTGCAGGGTGGAATTCAAATTTCTTTATGGCGTAGACCAAGTGGGAATCCCCGATAGGGATATTCCATTATGCCATTCCGGATGGATCCTGCACCCAAAGACATTGGTTAACATAATGAATTGTAATTGCACACTGTAATAACACATCAGAACCCAGTATGCCTTGTTTGGTAAGCATAGTCATTGCGACCGGAGATGTGACAAATAGGCTTCCTTGTGGAAATGAAAGACTACAATGGGTCAAATTCACTCCTCACTGCGTAATCCCATCAAAACCATGTAATGAGTAGAACATCCCAGTAGCGTGCAGGATCGAGTGGGCTGTTCGGAGTGTAGGATAGTGATGTCAGACCCTGTGTCAATTAACATTAACTGGGCTGGGCCTCCATTCACCACCGGTTTGACAAACGGCCAATTATCTAAAGTCGCAACGAAAGGAATGGATTGTTGTTATCGGGGAGACCGGATCCCATCATTGTGAGAATGCCGGTGCTTCACTCAGTTTGAGTGAGGCTCTTGCGGTTGGGAGAGGAGGGGCTGATGCGGATACTTGGCTAAGCTAACTGTGATCTGGGGACTTCTCCTACCGAATTCATTTTGCTGATAGCTTGTGCTAGGAGCTCCTGTATTTGCACACAAGTCGGTGAGGATGCCTGAGGAGACTATTTTGGGGAAATCCGGGCCTGACTATTTGAAATGTAAACAGGGGGTTGATTACTCCTGGGTCCAAAACCCTGAGGGCAATCCTGTGACCAGTGTCTGGTTTGTCCACACGTATAACATTAAGTCGGCACTGTTCCCGAATCTCCCACAGCCTGCCTCTCTGGGCTCCTGTCTCCTCTTACATTTGCCTGACCCCGATAACCCGAATTTTGGTACTGGCGGAATACACGCTCTCCTGGCTGGCACGCCAATCTTTAGTTAAATTGTCAGGCAGTGGTAAGAGTATAATGTTTATTAAATGTAAAAAGATTTTGAAAGTTATTAGAAATTAAATTAAATAGATTAGAAAAACTTCATAACACTAGTAACACAATAATCACATAATACTTATTAATCAACATACATGCAGAACAGACAAAGACACAGCAGAAATCAGCCTTGGAAAGCATCAACAACAACAACTTGGATTTATATAGCGACCTCCACGCCGGATGGCGTATCAGAGTGGTTCACGGTAATGGATCCTGGGGCCGAGCCAGGGGGAGGGGGAGGAAGGTGACCAAAGGAGCGGTCGAAAATAAAGGTCTTCAGCCGAGACCTGAAAGTGGGAAGAGAGGAGGGAGGCGAAGGGAGTGAGGAAGGGAGTTCCAGAGCCTCGGGGCGTAGTGACTGAGGGCCGCGAATGGTGGAGCGGAATTAACAGTAGGATTAACTGTGATAATTAAATCCCCATCTACACTTGCTTGGACCAACTATTTCTAAGCTGAATATTGCTAATGCCTCTATATCTATCTTGACAGAACTGAAACCATATTACCCGTTCTAGGAGTTCACGTTCTGGACACCAGCAGCAGCAGTGAAATGGATCCCAGGTCTTCTCTCGACTGTTGTTGAACCCACTCTTGTTCCTACTTTTAAATCTTTTAGCAGCGTCTGGACAATGACAAGGTCTTTCCCTGTGTCCCTGTTATTTGTCCCAGCCTCTCCAGACTCCTGACCCCTGGTCTTTTTAGCGGAATGCTCTTAACTCAGCATTCCTTACACTTTACCTGTGACTCCTGCACTCATCTAAATAGAATCCTTTTAATTCAACATTCCTTATTCTTCTTCTCTCGGCCACCTTTGTCCAGCTCTAACTCACTTTTTCCGCCTTATCTGATCTAACACATGCTTTTTTTGTTCATGTTGTGCACATGTTGTCCACTCTAACCTAATCTCCTTGTTCCAGCTTCTTCACTCTTTGCGATATGTTGGATCTTGGAAATGCCTCAACCATTACTTGGACTGATTACTTTGCTCTGTTCGTTGTTTCACACCCTGATAGCATCTCGTACAAACCAGTCCATCCCGTCTTTCTGACCAAAGCCGATTCTGTGGTCTTACAGTTGGAAAGTAAATTACATTTTAAATAACACAACACTTATACCTTATTGATACATATATATGTTAGTAAATGGACAACCACATCATGAGCCCTACTCTAAAATAAGCTTAATAGTTTGTTAACAATCCACTCCTAATATATTTATTTGCAATCATGCGACATGATAACTAAACATAAAATAACCTTAAATGATCTGACTAAACCTAACACCGTGGAGGGCCTTGAAGGTGAGGAGGAGGATTTTTAACTTGATCTTGTGAGGTTTGAGGAGCCAGTGGAGCTGGGCGAGGCCGGTTGTGATGGGGTCATGGAACCTGGTGAGCAAACTGAAGAGTTCTGGATGATCCGAAACTTGTGGAGGGAAGAGTTAGGAAGACTGACAAGCAAGGAGTTGGCATAGTCGATCCTAGATGTAATGATGGCATGTACAACAACAACAACAACAAAATAGTGCCTTTCACGTTGGGAGGACGTCTCAAGGCGCTGACATGAGGGTTTCAGTGGCCTGAGGGGTGAGGCAGTGTCGGAATCGGGCAATGTTGCGGAGGTGGGGGATGACAGAGTGGGTCATGGCATGGATGTGGGGGAGAAAGAACAAGACGCCTAGGTTCCTGACTGGCTCGGTGAGGTGGAGTGTTCATCCGTGGATGCGGATCCTACCAGTGTCTCAGGTGCCTTAACTGCACAAAACCAATCAGGAGAGTCTTGGTCTTACTGACGTCCAACTGTAGAAAGTTAGCTCTCATCCAGGATTTGATGTCTGACAGGCAGTCTGGCGGGACAGCAGTGGTCCTGGATTCGAGGGTGGAGGCAAAAAGATAGAATACAATATGTAGTTAAGACATCTGGAGTAATAATACAAATATATAAACAAAGGTAAACATGAATACAGCAGAATAGCGATATTACAACGATAAAAGGTAGAAATGCTCATTGCTATTTGGCAAAACTGAGGCAAGAATAAGACGAAAACAGCAGAAACAGTAACAAGAACAGTATAAGATCACGTGAACGAAGATGAGAGGTAATACGTTGGCATTCATGACTTAGATTAGGTTGAGAACATTATTACAGGTCTATTCGGGGCAAATATTGGCGGGGCATTTGGAATCAGGACATGTTCTGACAGTTACGCTTGGAAGTGTGTCAAGCATGATCATTAGAACTGTGAAGGATCAGTTCTGGCTGTGTGCTCTGTGGTTTTCAATCACCTGATCATCTCCCACAAGCAGACCCTAATTAAACCCAGACTTTTTAAAAATAAAATTTACTGAACCAATTACTTCCACTCCCACTGCTCAGAAAACATTATTGTGTTGTTCTGGGAAGTGGGTTGGCAATCAGCCTGTTGTGTCTTGTACCAGCAATGAACTCCCCACAAGCAATGACATCTAGCACCAATTCCACTGTAAAGTTTCAACTAAATGCAATTTATTGCAGTTTGTCTAAACCAAATGTGTTGTTTTGTTGTTGAGACCTTTAATTCAACAGATGCCTCACATTTTAAGAAGAATTACAATTGCTGTCAAAATTGACCTTTAAATTTTGTTATAATAAAAACATTATATGTATTAGAACTTCTATGTAGTTTTGTGATTAATTGTAACATTTCCTGCTTCTTTTAAGCATCTGGACTCTGCCACTGTCAAGCACTCTAGGACGCACCTTGCGTGAGGGGTGCTATATGTTGTTTTTACATGTTTTTGATGAGAATGCCATCAGCATATTTCATGTTTCATTCCATAAGGGGAACAAAAGCTTAGTTGATAATATGAATAAGTGCAACATCTTTTGAACTGGACCCCTGAAATCCCTTTGTTCATCTACACTTTAGTACTTTCTCATTTAAAATATATTCCATTGCTTTTCCTGTTTCCAAAGTGCTGTACCTCACACCTTGCTACATTGAAAACTCAACCTGCCACAGTTCTACCCACTTGCTTAGTCTGTCTACTCACCTTGGCAATGTTCTGCTCTTTACTTATTAAAGGTTAAACAGGTCACAATGTACTTCAGGGAAAATGAAGGTTTAGCCTCAGTAAGGCCCAGAAAATGTAAAATATGATGCACTGCAGTTTATTTTTAATATTTCACGCTATTAATCTTTTGGGAATAATTCCATTGACGACTGAAGTGACAATGGAACTTGGCTAAACGTTAACAGGAACCAGGTGTCTCTCCTGTTAAAACAAGTTGAACAGGAAGCTGGAAGGTTACAAAATGGAGACGATTTAATTCCCCGTGTGAGAAAATAATTGTGACTGTTTGTATGTTGGTTCATCTTCAGATCTGAGTTGAATGTGGACAAGACGGAAGCCATACGCCTTGGCTCCCATTAACGTCTTCACTCCTGCGGATCTAAACTCCTCAACTTCCCTGGGCTCTACCTCAGACTCACCAAACCAGTGCACAACCTAGACATCCGGTTCGACCCCAGCTGCCCTTCCTCCCCCACATCCAATCCCTGACCAGAACTGTATTCTAATGCCCGTGTCCGACCGTATCTTACCCCAAATGCAGCCGAAACCCATGTGTGTGCATTTGTCACCTCCCACCTGGATTACTCTTTGCACTCCTCGCTGGTCTCCCCAGCTCCACCATTCACAAGATCCAAGTCATTCAAACATTGCCGCCCTCATACTGACCTGGAGCAAACTCCGTCCCCACATCTCACCAGTTCTGGCCCAGGCTCCATTGGCTCCCCATCACCCAACGGATCAACTTCAAGATCCTCACTCTCGTGTTCAAATCCATTCACCTCCCTGGCACCTCCCTATCTCACCGACCTCCTCACTCCCCAATCCACCACTCTGCGCCTCCGCTCAACTGGCATCAGCCTCCACCAGTGGAGGCTGTGCTTTCAGTCACTACGCCCCAAAACTCTGGAACACTCCCTCAATCCCTCCGCCTTGCCCTCTTTCTTCGCTCTTTCAAGTCCTGCCTGAAAACTTTCCTCTTCGAGGGTGCCTATGGCTACCTCCCCCCGGCTCGGAGTCAGGCTACGCCACTGTTAAACGCTCTGAGACGCTATATATGCATGTAGTTGTTGTTGATGCTTTGGACATTTGCATTGCATTCATTTCCAGCGTCACTAAACAAGCTGGACTGTGAATAGCTTTAGGAAATCATTTCTTTTAAAAGAGATTTTATTGGAAACACCTGCCTTCATTTTCAATTGTATTTTTGTTTTTAAAAAAACTTTTAAAAAAAGTGCAATGTCTTTTAAATATTAAGATTTACAAATAGCCCTTTTTAAGTCTCCTTTAGGCACCATTTTAATGATCTCAGTTCATGAAGAACATACTTATTTTAAAACAAATAGAGAGGGAATTTGGTCCACAGCAAACTGGGGTATTTTCCTCTCTTGTTAGCATCAATAATTTACAGGTCAATGCTACCTCAGCTTCTGATCTCTGCCCTCTGATCACAGCAATTAAGTCATCTATGCTGCTCCTTCTTGGCCACTACTGCTTTGTTGCACAGCAATTTATCTTCCTGGCTATGCTGTGTTACACAACGTTGGTACTCCAGTGTGTCAAAGTGGTAGGACACAGTATCAGGCTTGTTGTTATTGTTGTTTCCCCTACAGCAGCCTAAATACAACCGTACCCTCAAAGCCAGGTACTGTACTTCCCAACAGAAGCAAGGGAAAACCAATGCATGAGAGATCCCAGGCTCGTCCTATCTGACTCAAAAAGGCATTGACTTCTAACTTGTCCCGCATATAATCGTTTGGAAAACTAGGTTCTATTTCATCGGAAGTATTGAACAAAGAGGCACAAAATGACTTCTTCTGTGAACAAATTGGAGTGTTACAAGCTAAATTTCTCCAGAATAAGCTTGTACTGAGCAAAGGAAAAGGTTCCTAATTAAGTTATCACATTGATTGAACACAGTAAGAATAATCATTCCATTTTGATATAGCACCTTATATTGAAATTTCTCAAAGCACTTCAGTTTACTGTTAAATGTAATGACTGTTTTTATACAAGTAGACGGCAGCCAATTTGCACACAGGAAAGTCCCATCAACAGTCACAAAGTGAGTGAACAATTTTCTTATGAGTGGGGGGAGGGAAGGAAATCTGTTTCTAGCAATGTTTTAATGAGTTACTGAAGGACCAAATAGTTCTGTCAATGAACATGTGGTCTTGAATAATGGAATGTTTTGTTCCATTTATGTCTTTCCTCAGTGACATGGAATGAAACAAACCCAGGACAATATGAGCATTTGTCTTTCAGACAGAATAATCTGAAGTTTTAGTGTTGTTTCTCACTTTTGAAACTGGTTGGGAATGCTTAATGTCTGTGTAGAAAGGAATTGCCTTAGGACAACTTATTAATTAGTGACACACAGTGCTCATTGGTTCTATGTTGGGTAGTATTTTCAAATTGTGTCACTGAGCAACTATTCCAGCTGTCAGCTTGGCTGGGGACCAGTTCCTTGGTGAGCAGGTCAGTAACCTCTGTGCTGTATGACTGAGCAATGAATGTACTTGTTCATGGTTTTAATGTCTGAGTAAAATACTTGGCATTACTAGCTGTGTTGTATTACGATTCTGCTGTGACTCCCAGTTTTCCTGTTTGTTGCTACATGCTCATCTAAGTTGTGGCTTAAACACTCAGTCTCTCATTGAAAAACGGTTATGGGTATGTCCATAATATTTTTATAAAAAATCATAAGACAGTTTTTATTATTCTAGTTACTTATAAACATGTTAAGTGGATCTTAAAATCACACTGGACAAATGATGTGTAATTTAACTCACTGTGTGGATTGTGGTTAATCTACACTGCCTTGCCAGCACAGCATGCTGCAGGAAACGAGGACCAGGATATTCTTGAAGGACAAACAACAGGAAGAACCATGGGATTTTGGATCCTCTTAGAGCTGTGTGGATCAGTTTCATCCTACACATCAATCAGAAAGTCAACATATTTGGGTCTAGTTTTCAATTTTTCGAAAACAAGTTTGTTGCGACTTCCAAGTTCTGAAATTTGCAAATGGTGAGAAAATAAGCAACATATTTTGAAACAATAAAGTTAGCAAAATCACACATCCTCATCTCACAATATTACTCAGCTCAGGTACTCAGGCAATAGTTTGTGCTGAAACACTTAACTGATTCCCTAAAAAGCATGGGCGGTTCCAGATTTTCAGTCAGCACAAATTGGAAATGGTGTGGGGGAGATATGTGTACACACAGCATCAGGAAATTATTTATCAGGAGTTTATCTGACTGGTGCGTTAGCAATTTAACTGCTCGTGCACAGAGGCCATGCCTTTGGCTGATGCATGCATTGCTTTGTGTGAAAATGGATCAAAAAAGTTATGTTCAGTTCTGATGTCTGCCTGGTTTAATGCCAAAACACTTCCAGCAGAGACGTTTCTGGAGGTACAAGATCAGAAAGAGTGCGCTTTAAGGGATTAATTATTAATTATTATTAATTATTATTATTATTAAGGGATATAGGGATAAGGCAGGGTTAGGTTATTAGCTGGAGTTAGATTAAAAGATGAGCCATGATTGAAATGGTGGGGCAGGCTCGAAGGGCCGAATGACCTACTCCTGCTCCTACATGTTATGTTATGTTATGTTTACAGTCTATTTCTGTGAAGCACTTTGAAACATTGAGAAGACGTGAAAAATGCTATATCAAATGCAAGGATTATTATTTATTGATACCTGTAAGGGAATGTAAGATGCTGTCATTACTCACAACTTTTGGGCTTGATGAGCACAACAACGTCCAGAGGCTTTGGCTACAAGCTGTAAGCTCCATCTGTTGAGTACTTGTAAAATTGCTGAAGCCAATCTGATGCAACAGCACATGCCAATGCTTATTCTACATGGTGAGTTTCTGTTCTTGATGGAGCCAATTGGAAGCCAAATGAAGGCAGGAATTGCAAGTTGCTCATTGACATGTCTGTCACCCTGGCTCTGCGTGGCAGCAATGTTCTGTCCAAATGAGTTAAATGACTTCCACAGCTGGGCAGCTGGTGTAAATGTATCTCTGGTAATCACAGGTTATTGGGAGCAATCCACTGATTAACATAGCCCCTCTGCCAACTTCTAAGAGTTCATTGGGCCAAATTATTCTCATAGGAAGTCTAGGAGAAAAACTGTGGATTGACAGACAGATGAATGAAACAACTGCTGGCGTCGGCTTGATACAGTCTGCAAATTGGGTGCTGAGAACAAGTTTTCCAATGGCTTTTTGTTGATATATAGTTTCTATCTCATTGAAACCTGTATTTTTATGAGATAATACCCATTAATTACTGGGGAGCCAGGTCCTGGTTAATTATTCCTCTTCAACATATTTCTCGCACACATGGTTGTTTGTATTCATGATTAATTAAAACATTTGAAGGTTTAAAGTATTTAGTTGAGTCTGAGCTAAACAATATTTGCATACTGTTAATAGAGCAAGTTATGAACCAAAGATCTGGATGCTAGGGCTCAGTTCTTGTATGACTGTTGGATAGGAGTGCTGGAATGGAAGCAGTAAAGGAGGTCATAGAAAAGTGAGGAAGATGAGCGAGGCCAGGAGTGAGTTGGAAGGGAATTTGAAAGACAGCAGGAAATAATTTGGGCTATGTGTTGTGCTGAGGGAGTGAGCATACAAGCAAATGGTAGAGTATCTTCCACACAGTAAACCTCTTATTGCTAATATCTGGAAATCATAGAATCATCGAATTATACAGATTACAAGGAGGCCATTTGGCCCATCATGTCTGTGCCGGCTCTTTGAAAAGAGCTATCCATATCAACCCCACTCCTCCGCTCTCTCCCCATAGCCCTCAAACTTGTCCTCCCCAAATAATTATCTACTTCTCTCTTAAAAATTATCGATGTGAAACACAATTGTTATGTTTCATATACTTTAACTTCTGTTAGACAGTTCAATGGAATACACTTTTATTCTGATTACTTGGTACTAATAGGATTATTACAACAACAACAAATTGTATTGCTAGAGCGCTCTTCACAAGGGTAGCCTCTCAGAGCACTCCTTAATTAGTAATCTATTGAGCTAAGTTAGTTTTTTGCTGATGTACTTCTGAGGCTTCCTGTGGTAAGTCAGGAATTTGGTTTGTGTTGTGCAAAATGAGAGAGCCGCAGCAATTTCTGGCCACATGGTTTCTCATTGTTTTGTGCATCAAATATTGTTGTTTATTTGTTTATATTATTTATATTTATTTATATTTGTTCAAATATCAAGCCAGTCAGGAACCTAGGTGTCTTGTTCGACCCTCAACTGTCTTTTCTCCCCCACATTCAAGCTCTGCCTTCCCTCACCTCCGTAACATGGCCCGATTCCGCCACTACCTCACCTCTCAGGCCACTGAAACTCTTGTTCATGCCTTCATCACCTCCAGGCTTGACTTTGCAAACTCCCTGTTTGTCAGCCTTCCCAACTCCTCCCTCCACAGCTGCAGATAATCCAGAGCTCTGCAGCCCGTGTCCTCTCCCGCACCAAACTCCGTGACCCCATCTCCCCCATTCTCGCCCGACTCCATTGGCTCCCTATCCAGCTCGGGTCTGAAATGCTGTACTCTGTCCAGCACCGTGGGACGTCCTCCCGACGTGAAGTGTGCTATATAAATGTAATCTTGTTGTTTTTGTTGTTGTGATGGTTAATGCAGAGAATCTCCAAGCGACGTGTGATAGGGATGACTAGCTACTTAGATGCTTTAAATTAATCTGCATTTTCCAATCCCATGTTAATACAATACAAAATTACATTTGGATAGCGCCTTTCATGTCGGGAGGATGTCCCAAGGCGCTGGACAGTCAGAGATTTGGACCCGAGCTGGGGGTCGGGATCGGGGATGGTGGAGGGTAGGAAGGTGGCCGAAGGCTTGGTCGAAGAGGAGGGTTTTGAGGCACACCTTGAAGGAGAAAGGGAGGGAGGGAGGCTAAGGGAATGTGGAATGGAATTCCATAGGGTGGGGGCAGAAAGGGTGTTAAGTCTGTACTCCTAGCAGACGAATGTCCCAGTGAGGTTACAATTCAGTTCACGTTATGCAGCAAACAGTGTTCATGTTATGCGTAGTAAACAGTGAGGAGGATAGTAACAGACTGCAAACAAACATAGACAGACTGGTAACACGGGCAGACACGGGGCAGATGAAGTTTAATGTGGAGAAATGCAAAATGATGCACTTTGAGAGGAAGAATGAGGAGAGGCAATATACGCTGATGGTACAATCTTAACAACAACAACAACAACAACAAGATTCCATTTATAAAGCGCCTTTCACGTCGGGAGGACGTCCCAAGGCGCTGCACAGTTGGGTCATGACCCGAGCAGGGGGGAAATGGTCAGGGTGAGGGGAGGGAAGGGAGGGAGCGAGGAGGGGGGAAATGGTCAGGGTAAGGGGAGGGAAGGGAGGGAGCGAGGAGGGGGAAGAGAGTCGAGAGGGGAGCTGAAGGCTCGGTCAAAGAGAAAGGTTTTGAGACCGGCCTTGAAGGAGGAGAGGGAGGAAGCGGCGAAGGCACTGGGGGATAGAGTTCCAAAGCCTGGGGGCTGAGAGGCTGAAGGCCCGACCACCGATGGTAGGGCGATTGGGGCGGGGGACGTGGAGCAGACCGGAGCCAGAGGAACGGAGGGTACGGGCAGGTAGGTAGGGGGATAGTAGGTCGGAGAGGTAGGAGGGAGCAAGGCCGTGAATGGCCTTGTAGGTGAGGATGAGGATCTTGAAATCAATCCTCTGGGGGATGGGGAGCCAGTGGAGGCGAGCGAGGGTGGGAGTGATGTGGTCACTGGTGCGGGACAGTACACGAGCTGCAGAGTTCTGAATGACCTGCAGCTTGTGGAGGGAGGGGCGGGAAGGCCGGCGAGGAGAGAGTTCCCATAGTCCAGCCTTGAGGTGACAAAGGCGTGGACCAGAGTTTCAGCAGCGTGAGGGGTGAGGTAATGCCGTAGTCTGGCGATGTTCCGGAGGTGATGGAAGGCGGTGCCAGTTGTGGTGCGGATGTGAGGGAGAAAGGACAGCTCAGGGTCGAACAAAACGCCGAGGTTCCTGACTGGCTTTGAGAGGTGGAGAGTGCAGCCTTGGATGCTGATGGTGTCAGCGCCTGAGGTGCGGAGGCGCTGACGTGAGCCAATCAGGAGGGCCTCGGTTTTTCGCACGTTGAGCTGAAGAAAGTTGTCTCTCGTCCAGGACTCGATGTCGGACAGGCAGGCTGTCAGGACATCGGTGGTCGTGGAGTTGAGAGTAGAGGAGGAAAGGTAGAGTTGGGTGTCATCCGCATACATGTGGAAGTTAACTCCATGTCTGCGGATGATGTCACCAAGGGGGAGCATATAGAGGGTGAAGAGGAGGGGACCAAGGACAGAGCCCTGAGGGACACCACATGAGACAGTGCGGGGGGTGGAGGAGAAGCCATTCGTCGAGACGAAATGAAGACGGTGAGAAAGGTACGACCTAAACCATTCAAGGACAGTGCCTTGAAGGTTGAGGTGGGAGGACAAGCGGTGGAGGAGGATAGAGTGGTCGACCGTATCGAATGCTGCCGATAGGTCGAGGAGGACGAGGAGACAGAGGGAGCCCTGGTCACAGATGGTCAGGATATCATTGGTGACCTTGACCAGGGCAGTTTCTGTGCTATGGGCAGCACGGAAACCTGACTGAAGGGGTTCGAAAAGAGAATGGGTGGAAAGGAAAGAGCGCAGTTGGGAGGCGACAACTCTTTCCAAGACCTTGGAGAGAAAGGGGAGGTTGGAGATGGGCCGGTTAAAGGGGGTGAAGGAACAGAGAGTCTTTGAAGGTGGCCGGACAGGCAGATAAAGCTGTTAAAAAAGCATATGGGATACAAGGCTTTATAAATCAGGGCATAGAATACAAAGGTGCATTCTTTCATTTGATTTATGGAGGGTAGGGGAAGCAAATTTTTGTGATTTTGTGGTTGATCATTTCCACATATTGGGCTAATTGTGAAGATAATACATTTATTTGGCTGTTAAATTGCTGCTTTCTTAGAAATTTCTTTATCAAAAACAAGCGTCAGATTAAATTATACTTGAGTTGTGATCCCCTTGATGAAATATTCAGCAAACAGTTGACCTTTTTGCCCATTTTATATCTCGTTCGGAGGACTTCTAAGTTTATCAAGTTGCTGTGATTTAACCTGTCACAGTTCATAGCGGTCAGGTCAAAACCTAGTGAGAAAGCATGAGACATCGGCTAACTTTAGCTTTGTTTGCAAACAAAATGGTGGGATACAGAAAGTAACCAATTGTTGTGGTAGGACAGACAATCTTTCTAAACCTCTGCCTTCAGACTGTCTATTACTGATCCTAGAGCACGGAGGATAGCCACAGGGATAGGGACCGGAATATGAACACCTAGAAACAATTGCAGGCTGCAATGGGATTAAAGGGCTCACATAATCTATATGTAGAATACTAGAGTAATCAGAAGCTTTAGTCTCATGAAGATTTGGATAACCTAACTGGAAGTTATGACAGACACAGTTGAAAAATTCAGATGGTTTAAATAAAGAATAATGGATCCCGGGAATTATCACAAACAGTCATCTCATCAAGGGGTTTGGATGATTTCTGTACAGAAAACAGTTTATATGCAGGAATAATTACAGGTTATAATCTAAGACGAGAGAGAAAAAAACATTTAAGTAAAAATGCTTTGAAACTATTGAAACTAAATGTTGACACTATAAAGACTGGAACCATTTTTCTTGCCCTTACTATGTTCAATTTCCTAGGCCTGGTCCCAGAGTATCTGACTTGCAATGTTTTATCACACAAATGGAACCCACACTAAACCATTTAAAAGTTTTATTCTGCCTATTTACTATGGTATATGGGTCTGTTCTGCAGTGTTGCATGAGAAGCAGAAATTACAGCTATGAATAGGATAATAATATCATAATAAACAATGACTAAAATTGACCTGAGGCACTCTCAGCCAGTGCATGTGATGCATTTGGTGCTGTTGTGTAATACTCTGTTTTGTTTTAATCTGTATAATATTTCTAGCCAATTGCATGTGCTGACTTATGAATTGTACCAGAGTGGAGTTCAAAAGAAACTTCTTGCAGTGAAATGCTTCTATATTAGTCAAGTTTGATAAATAAGACGTTTGTAATTCACACTCATTATTTTAGAGAATATATTGATTGTGCGTGTCCATGCAGTTGGCAGAGTTAATGGTTTGGTATCAGCACTAATGCACAGATTTTCCAATCAACTTGTCGTGAATGAATGCACCACCACGTGCACATAGGTTGACTAATAAATGCTTTTAATCTTTTTCAATAGAAATCCACTGTTGTACTTATAGAAGAGGGAAGGGATTGTGGATAATACAGGCTGTGTATTAAAGGTGAGGTGTTCGGCATCAATGTGTAACACTGACTTTCCAAGACAGTTTGATCATCTGCTTGGTCAAACCTCAGACCTGCTGAAATTGCTTACTGTAGATGAGAAGCAAAACCGAAGATTATCCCTGCTGAGGATAAGAGGGTGTGTGATGCAAAAAAACTGGCAGCTAACAAAGAATAATTGTAAAGGATTTTATGAGTAGATTATCGTTAGACGATAGACAAGCTGAGAATGAAGGAGTGGCAGAGTTTCTTAATTATTTTTTGCCTCAGTTTTTCCAGAAGAATGTGAAGGTGGGACTGAGGGATTGCCAAAGGAAGATGTTGAGCCACTACTCAGTATAATTATGCAGTGGGAAACGGTATTGAAAATG
Organism: Callorhinchus milii; assembly: GCF_018977255.1. Taxonomy (NCBI): domain Eukaryota; kingdom Metazoa; phylum Chordata; class Chondrichthyes; order Chimaeriformes; family Callorhinchidae; genus Callorhinchus; species Callorhinchus milii. The sequence continues at coordinate 23,397,675 of NW_024704749.1, forward strand.
CAGAATGAACCTTGTCACCGGGTCCCAAGGTTTGTATTTTACACATCTGAGGGACGTCAGGGAGAAAATAGTGCAGACTCTGACAAAAATGTTTCAAACAACTTTGGAAAGCAATACTGTATTCATCGAATCATAGAATTATACAGCACAGAAGGAGGCCACTCGGCCCATCGTGTCTGTGATGGCTCTTTGAAAAGAGCTTCCAAATCAACCCCACTCCCCCGCTCTCTCCCCATAGCCCTGATCAACCCCACTCCCCCGCTCGCTCCCCATAGCCCTGATCAACCGCACTCCCCCGCTCTCTCCCCATAGCCCTGCAAACTTGTCCTCCCCAAATAATTATCTACTTCTCTCTTAAAAGTTGCTATTGATCGGCTTCCATCAGCCTTTCAGGCAATGAATTCCAGATCCCAAAAACTCGCTGTGTGAAAACATTTCTCCTCACCTCCCCTCTGTTTCTTTTAACAACTATTTTAAATCGGTGTCTGCGGGTTACCGACCCACCCGCCAGTGGGAATAGTTTCTCCTGTTCACCCTATTGAATCCCCTCATAATTTTGAAAACTTCTATGAAGTCTCCTCTTAACCTTCTCTGCTCCAAGGAGAATAATCCTCGCTTCTCTACCTCTCTTGATATTGTGCCAGAGGACAGGAAGATGGTAGATATAAAGGCCAGGCCCTGTGTTGAGGACAATATGGATTAGGAATTGTTACAGTTTCTGCTGTCCTCCCAGTGAGACTGAAATGAAAAGATTGTCCTCAGAGGGATTTTTTCAAAACCAAATTTTATTTCATTAAAAGAAAAGTTAAAATCATATGCAGGGGGTTTCCCCATTCACGGAAATATAATATGTATAAATCCTTGTGAACTTGAACAATTTGTCAAATAAGTGTATAAATAATGTAAATCTTCAAACAAAGCTGGTGACTATTAAACCTGGGAATCACAGGCATCAACTGTAGAACAATGTTGACTTAAGGCTTGTAGCCATTGCTACAGATGTTTCAAAAGAACTAGTGGCTAAATGCCAATAATACCAAAATGTCAGGTCCATATAAATAATTCATTCTTTGCTGTCTGTTGAAGTAAACCCTTTAGTAAAACTAACATTGTTTTCAAAAAGTTATTAAAACTTAATTTGTTTACACATTTAAAACAAAAGGATATTTTTAGCTACAAAATAAAATAAATTTCCCTTTCTCGATGGTTCTCACAACCAATGTTTATAAAATTGTGAAGGAAACGTATTTGTTATTGTGCGTTCATCTGAAAACGTCCTGGCTTTCTAGCTAGTAATTTATTTCCTTTTGATGAATAATATTGTTAATAAATGGATAATATTATTCAGCATCAGTATGATTTGACAAAGCAGAAATTTCTCACATGTGTCTCGTGTGAAACAAGTCCAAATCAAGTCAGTTTGTGAGGGCCACTTTCCTCCGTATACTCACCCCCATCAATCCCCTACGGACAATCCCACCACTCAACAGCAGCGGCTTTGCGCTCTTGTCTTCCAGATATTTCCTGCTTTTGACTGTAGTTAGGATCACTGGCCTTTCCAGAACACTGTCCCTGTTAACAGTCTGCTGTCTTTTAAAACAGAAAATGCATATGTCAAAAAGCGCCTTGCTTCCATAAACTACAGTATTGACTGAATGGTCATTCACCACTTGGCTGTTTGTGATACAAATGGCTGTTGCATTTTACTTACAAAAACAGCCACTACGCTTGACACTAATTATTTAGAAAGTTCTTGAGACATTTCAAAATGGAACTTTATGCTTTTTTGTCAATTTTCACCCCTCCTACATTGTCCAGCAGCAAACTTATTCCAGCTGGCCTTCCTAAATACAGTAACTATCAAGAGCAGGAAACCTGGCTGGTTTCCCTTTTCCTCTCTAATCTTTTCTGAGAACAGTCAGTAGCTGAGGTCATTGTGCCCTGAATTAGTTTGTAAACAGGGGTTTGCCTGTCTGTGGATCAAAGTGCTATTGGTGCTGTGCAGAGATGTTGGGCTGATTCATATCTATACTCTGATTTCACCAAAGTGATTGCCAGATGGGATCACAATGGGTTTGGCAAGAATAAAGAGAATTGGAAGTAAAACTGAAGATAGATCAATTTAAACTTGGAATTCCTGTGTGTGGTAGTTCCTGTCCACAATGGTTGGTAAGGATTTCCTTGTGACTTCTGGACATATTGATTTCTTCATTGAAATTTGTACAGATCTGACCAGCAGGGAAAGCTGGTTTGATCGCAGAACCGAATGATGTTGCAGTCTTTTAAGAAACAGTACAACAAACACCCTATAGTCATTAGTACCCTATCGCCCATAAGCGCCCAGAATGATTGGATTCTAATTCAGTTGTGGATACAAAATAAAATCCAATATATTTATTTGTGCCCAATCCCAAATCAGACATGTGCTGCAAATATTTCTAGCATCCAGAAGACTGCCATGTACTCTCTATAGATAGGATGTAGACTGATGTTAATTTACTAGGTGACAGATTTAATGGGTAACAGTATCACTTGTTGAAAATAGCAGTAAAATGTCTTTTTGCTGAAAGCTGATTTTTATGAGTCTGAGTGTTTATTAGTATTTGCAACATCCAAGTGGAGAACTTGGTCTGTGAAGCTGCAAACCTTCCCAGTGTGTTTCACCAGCGATAATGGCAAATCACCTTTTAAATCCTTGGTACATTTCACAGGGATGAAGAGGACAGATGCCGTGTGCCTTTGATATTTTAAAATGTATTAAATTACATTTAGATAACTATAAAGTATTCTATGGCGTGTTTTAGTGCAGCTTAATTGTTTTTCAAATCTGTTTGAGATGTTGTATTTATAAGGTTTTACTTTGCCTTGTTATTCCGTGAACCGTGCAATAAACCTCTCAATCAATACTATCTTGCTCAGACCAGCTATGCTGTTTCTTAACCTATTAAGCAGGAACTGCCATTGCCCTTTCTCCTCTCTGCCAGCCTTACTGACAACACACTGTTGCAAAGTTATACAACTGTGGATTGTTAACTAAAGGTCAAATTTTGCATTATTCTTCAATCTTTCATGCCACGCTCAATCAGAAATTCATCTCCCTCTTTTTACTGGTGTTAACACAGCATTAAGACTTTACCTGCAATACTATTCCATGTATCTGAAAGTGTGTGTATATGTGGGTGGGTGGATGGGAGAACATTGAGGTCCTTACAAGGTAAGGTTCAACTTCAGTTAAACCCCAATCAGCAAAATAACAACATAACATGTTTTGGTAGGTCTCTTATTTCTGCGCTGTAAGCGGTTATTGAAAGGGTGGATTTTGGACAGTGTGGGAAAGGATTCACTTATTTTGACAAACTACAAATAAACAGGGATTTCTACCACCCACCCAAAAGAGGTGCTGTGCTCTGTGATGGGGTTGAGGTCCGAACTTTTGAGACCACCCTTTTGTGTGATATGCTGTAACAAGTTACTTTGTTGATTTTATACCACACACTTTGGTGGAATTGATACTTGATTCCCAGCAATCTATCCTGGGGGAAATAAACTGCTCGTCACGTGTGGTTAAAGTCTGACCAAGACAATGAGCACAGTTTTGATGGGCAAAGCCAACAACAGCAAAGTCCACTTTTCTCAAATCAAAGTTATCCTTCTAACTTGCAAGCAGAGGGGTAGCTTTTTTTTCTTAATGAATGTTCTTTATATTCAGCACCACTACAACAACAACAACAACTACTTGGATTTATATAGTGCCCTCCACGCTGGACGGCGTCTCAGAGCGCTTCACAGTAACGGATCCCGGAGCCGAGCCGGGGTGAGGGGGGGGAAGGTGACCAAAGGCGCGGTCGAAAAGAAAGATCTTCAGCAGAGACCTGAAAATGAGAAGGGAGGGAGCGAGACGAAGGGAGTGAGGAAGGCAGTTCCAGAGCCTCGGGGCATAGTGGCTCTTCAGCACAGCCGCCAAGGGTGGAGCGGAGGACTCAGGGGACGAGGAGGAGGCCAGACCCGGAGGAACGAAGGCAACAGGTACTGTTTTGAGGAGAGAGGAGGTCAGAGAGGTTGGGTGGAGCAGAGGAGTGCAGGGACTTGAATATGAGGGTGAGGATCTTGAAATCGATCCTCTCTGGGATAGGCAGCCAGTGCAGTCTGGCAAGGACTACATCATGGTGTGCAGAGCATTCCTGACATCCCACAGCATCCTAATCAATAATAACAAACAAGGAGTGCAAAACATCCAGGAACGCCAACAATTGACAACCTAGACAGAATCTTGTCCTTCACTGGTTGTCCTGTTTACATAAAAAAAACTTGTTTTAAACAATCTAATGTGTCCCTCAATATAAAGCGGAGCGATGACTTGTCAACAGGCGTTGAAAACCACAAGTGATTGCATTAAATTCCTTAGACTAACAGCTAATAACAGACTAACTGGAAAATAACAGACTAATGACAAATGGCCTTTCATGTTATCTATAGTTAGAAGGTGATATAATTTTAATATAGACTTAATGCTTTAACTTGGATTTGTACCTAAACAAACATCAAACATCCTCATCTGTACCAGGTTCCCACTGTTACTGATGACCAGCTGTCTGTCCAACACTGATTGAAAATAATTGCAGATTTTCCACCATAACACGGAATTCTGTATGTGATGACTGTTTCATTCTTTTTGTTCCAGACTTGATATCCTACAGAGAAATATGCAGAATTGTTTATTCTAAGAGGAGAATCAGGAATGCACTATTTGACATAGTTCTCCACTGTAAAATTGTGTACTCCTGGGGACTGCTGACAGACTGTCAGTCTGGCTCGTCGGCAAGATTCGGAGGGGAAGATTGGTCACCGGGGAAAAGGATTTTTTCACTCAGCACCTGTTAACGCTGTAATACAAAACCATAATGGGTGGTTCGAGCACCCTACCCATTAGTCCTTAGACGAGCAATGGGAAAGCTTGCCAAATAGTAATTTCAATGGGGTTTTAGCTGGTCAGCTGACTTCAGCAGATACCCCAACGCACACTCTGGGGTCCCCAAGTCTTGACACTTGCCAGCAATGCCTAATACTCTCTAGAATTAGGTAAGCAGGATGTATCCCTCCAGGAGGAGAGTGCACATTCCAATTTAATAGACACGAATTTCCATGCGGAGGTGAGTTGCATGGACTCTGTTTGGTTTGAAGACTCTTATGCATGGCGATGGGTTTCCTCATGTGTCAGACACCCAGCTGAAAAACGATTTGCAATCCTGAGTTTTCATTGATGGTCATGGAGGCTGAAAATATTACTAGGTTCTTTTGTTATTTAAAGGCTAATCAAATAGTATCCTTCCATTTTGTTATAGCGCTTTTCATGTCTTCAAGATGTCTCAAAGCGCTTCACAGAATATATTGTAAAGTGAATTGACTGTATATTTGTGGACGAATTGCGGCAGCCAATTGCGCACAGCAGTGTTCCACAAACAATCGTGGATTTAAGTGACCAATTTATTATTGTTTTTTTTTCGAGGGATTATTATCAGGAGTAAGGAAACTTGCACAAGGTTTCACCCTGCCCGGAATCAAGCCCAGGTCTCTCGCTTGCAAGGCGAGTGCTCTAACCACTGAGCTACAGGTCTCCATATAAAGCAGAGGAAGCAAAATAGTTAGGAAAAGTTCTATTTCCCATAGAACAAATAGTCTTGGGTTCCACACTAACCTTGTGGTTCTGTTTTTCTCTCATCTCCAGTGATTAGGATTCCCACACAATGGACAGTTTCCCCAACCAGTTATATTTTTGAGATCCATAATTCTGTATTGAGCATAGTTCACATCCGAAATATTGTAAACTGACCACACCAACAACAACAACTTGCACTTATATAGCGCCCTCCAACTCAGATCACTTAACAGTGGCGGAGCCTGGCTCCAAGCTGGAGGGGGGTGGGATGGGGAAGTAAGCATGGTTGAAGAGGAAGGTTTTAAGGTGAGACTTGAAAAAGGGGAGAGAGGGGCCAAGGCAGAGGGATACAGCTAGAGTGTTCCAGAGTTTCGGGGTGTAGTGGCTGAAAGCACGTCCTCCAATGGTGGAGCAAAGGGTGCGAGGGTCGAGCAGGAACCGATGCCAGTCGAGCGAAGGCACCGGGTGGTGGATTGGGGAGTGAGGAGGTCGGAGAGGGAGAGAGGTGCCAGGGAGTGAATGGATTTGAACACGAGAGTGAGAATCTTGAAGTCGATCCGTTGGGTGATGGGGAGCCAGTGGAGCCTGGGCCAGAACTGCGGAGATGGGAGTACAGAGTTTGATCTGGGTCAGTATGTGTAAGAAAATAATACTTTTTCCACAATGATTCACATTAAATATTGGCTCATGACAGTGACATCTGATAAAGATAGTAGGAAACCTGACCCTGGAACAAATCTGAGGAATCCCTCAGGGCTGAGTTCTGTTTATTTATTCACTTAAACAATAACAAACAAAATGATTGCATGGATGTGTATTTATTGTATTCCTGATGCTAACTAGGCTCTGCTTGCCTTCTAAATGGAATATCGTTACTTACAGATTTACAGTTTATGAATATTCCACATTTGTGCTGATCCTGAGTATAATTTAGTGATGCAGACATTCTATTTCACTTTGTTCGCAAAGGCATTGTTTATATTTTACTGCAGAATAAACAAATTTAACCATCTGGAAGGACTTAAATGTTAGGGAATTTCTGACAAGAATTGTTATTAGCTTCTGTTATGTTATTCAACTGAGTTCAATTTAGATAGTATGGTATTTTAAATTAGATTTTGCATGATAAACTCATATTGCAAAGGTCAGCAAATTTATGACCAGCAGAGAATGCAAGTCTCCCCAAGGTCTGAAAGTTTACCAATGACTGGAGAATTGCTCTCTCTCCCCCAACGCCCCCTCCCACCCCCAAACATCCTGAAAAAGCTTCCGTTAGAATAGGTGACGTGATGAGTATTGATTTCCATACAGGAGGGAGAGTGAGTAAGATGGTGGATTTGAAGCTTGGGAGGGACAAGAGGAGAATTCAATTCCAAGTAGCCTTGATCAGTCATTTTCAAGTAGAATAACAATTGTGTTTGAGAGAGAAGTTGGGAGGCCAGAGGTGAGAGAAAGATCATCCAACTGCTCTTGGGTTAATGTTTTATAGAAGTTTTATAGCTCACTTTGCTAAGTAATGATTGTCATAAAGATCTCTACTCATTGCTCTGCTATTAAACCTGTGATGCAGAAACCATTGTTAAGTTGGTGAGATCAATTTTGTACATTCTGCTTTGATGTACTGTGACATAATACAATTATTTTCTTACTAATAAATGTGTTTTTTATTGTGTCTGGTTTGGCCATATTTAACACATAGTTGTTTTATAATAAAATGTGCCCATGTCTGTTCTAATGGCAAACATCAGTGAATGGACGGGGCATTGTAACAATGCCTGTTTTCAGGCCTCATTAACAAAAGAATGTTTGACATGCCATGATGCTTTTACAGGAGATCCCTTTGACCTTCTTCATATTGAGGTTAGAGACGTTCCTATTTGATTTTTCCTGTAATTAGTTTAATGCTGCTCTGAACGGATTGAGTAACTGCTTTAGTTCAAGGGTCATGGCACTGTAGGATTGACAGCAGGGTATCTATCTATCACTGATTGTTTCCTTGCAGAGATTAAAGGAGCAGTCAGTCAGCGCAACTGGTTATAAATGATGCTGGATGTCCTCTTCCTTTACATCCCTTTCTGGGCTGTGCTCGGTAGGGTTTGGGTGGTGGTCCGGGGTGGGGGAGGGCGGTGGTTGGGAAGCTAAATTGTGTTCTGCAGCTGGTGCAAGAGTTGGACTTTCGTTCTTTTTCAATAACTTCAGATTTCTACACAATGTGAAATCCATCACTTCTTCCTTTTTCTGAAATCTCTTAAGGCACGTCCTTGTATTTATGATGCAGTACCATAATTTCAACAAATTCCCTCTTCAGTCAGAGAGACTTCCACACCCAAAGAGCCACTTAGATTGAAGTACAGACAGTTACAGAAGATTCACTGAGATGTCTAGTCTTTGTGACCTGTAAGTAACGATTATGGTCTCTCTTTGTCCTGTTTTTTTCAATTGTAAGCCGTGAACAAACAAAATATCTACTATTTCCATATCACATAAGGGAAACATCATCATATCTTAGATGAGATGCCAGCCCCTGTCTTCAAACACCAGTTAGTTCAATTTGTTTTCTGATGAGCAGATAAAGATGGAAAATGCTGTTAAGTTAATCAAATTAGCCACACAGTCAATTTTCAGTGGCTCCAGTGTGTGGAAGAACTAAAATAGCTTTTAATGACAGCAGCAGCTCAATTTGCATTATGTGTGAGACAATCTGTCATTGAGACAGACTCCGCTGGCTTCCATGGGCAGCCAGTGATAGATAATACAGTAATCCTATTGGCCTCAGCACAAAATATTTGACCCTTTTGGGGTGAAAAACATTTAACTCTGTAAAGAACCGTTTGTTGGAACCAAAATAAAACAATTATTTTAAAGTTTTTTGCATTGCATTTAACATTGCTCCTTCCTGTATTTGCTTTAAATTTGGTTATGTTCCATGAATCCGGCATAAAGTAAGACTAATAAACATGGGCAGTTTGTGGCTTTGAAACAGTTTGAAACAATGACGATGTTCAGTTTCTGTCATTACCTGGGTTTAAATGCTTTGCAAGATGCAGCACGCATATTCTTCCATGTTATTCTGATTATCTCTGCTCTCTCCTACTACACAACTATTTAATGGCTGGGCAATTTGCATGGGTTCAGGCAGAATAAAAGAAAATGGGCTTCAGAGATGAGGAAAGCTGATCAAGTACTGGGGGGAGGGGTAGGAGGGGGACGAGAGAAAGTGGATGCAACAGGCCATGTGTTCAGCAAATTTAATACTAAAAACAATTCTTACATTTGATTATAACACCTTTCTCGTCAAGAGAATGTCTCAATGTACTTTACAGGATTCACTATAAGGGGTGTAGCAGTGTGTGCGTTGTATACTGTATTATAATTCCCCAACTGTAGCCACACTGAGAGAGTCAGTTTCCTCATCTGCTGAGTATTTGTGAGCCGAAAAATAGATTTTGTAGATTAAAGTTTAATTCATTTGTTTTATGTTAATATTAATAATCCTTACATTTACTACATAGCACCTTTCTCGTGAGAACATCCCATAAAGCTTCAAAGGATACGCTGTAAAGTGCAATGACCGTGTGTGTTTTGTGGATGAATGTTGGATCTAAACTGGAACCATTTCCTTGAGTTTTATTTAGGAAATGACTGTACTGTGCGCCGATCTTAGCAAGTTTCAGATAAGGCCAGAGGGGTTATGGTCCTTTCACATCACAAACTTAAATTGTGTTGCATTATGGCAGAGAACAAAGGATTAGGCGGCCCCTCTGCACCAATGGGCAATGAGTCAATGTCAATGGAATTTGACATTTCTTCAGAGAACTATAGCATATTGAGCAAATTGGCACCTGTGGACATTTGCCAACTCGCAGACTGTAAACATTGTTTGGGTTCAGAATGGAAAATGTCATAAACTATTACATGTTGTGAAGTGTTGGGGTAACTGAGTTTTGATTACTAGTTACTCAGTGAGCACATGTTTTACTTCCCCTGGGAGCTGGGAATATTGTATTTTTCCAACAAAAGCCTGGATTTTATATGAAAAAACTTTGATTTTTTCAAGTTGACCGGTACAGGGCAGCCACAAGGGCTTGATGATAAGGTCAGCAGGACCAGTCCAGTATTATGGCTTTGTATTTCCCAGTTTCATCGTCAATCCTGCCAGGAGACCCGAGGCTTTCCAGGCACCACTTGTTGTCAATTGACCCTTGACCTTATCTGAGTGAAATACAAGCTGTGTGTAATGGCTGGTGAGCACTTGAGCAGTGCAGCAATCCAATCTTCTTTGGCCAGTGTTTCCGCTGGACCACTGACAAGACATGACTCACATGGGTAAATCGGGGATGTCCGGGAACTGATTGGCAGCTTCAAAGCTATTTTTCCTGGGAAATCTTACCCCATCTTACAGATGTACAGACCAACCCTCCAGTTGGCAGAATCCATGCCACGGGAATCCATGTTTCGACAGCTGCTATATTGCACATTAGGAATCTGAAAATTCTGCACTGTACTTCCCTTTCATCTTTTCAACGTCTTGTTTTTAACGTGTTCAAATGAGAATTTTCTGAGAATCAATTGCCTGTGCTAAATCCTGCAGCGAGAAGTCTCCTTTGCTTTGTCTCGAGGGCCAGGACGGTCCCCTTATGTCGCAGCGACAAGAACTGTACACAGAAGCTTTCCATTATAAGGCAGCAGTCACACATTTGAATAACTAAACAAACTCGAGCCAGGTGCTGAGGCTTCATGGTTTATAGGGAGCCTGAGGCAATAACTGTTGAATTTGTACAAACAAATCTGCTTCTCTGGAACAAGAATTAGTTTTGTCAAGTTAATCAAAGCAAATAGAAGCAAAGAAGCCTCGAGTCTTGAGCAGTCGTGTGATAACACGTAGGAGACTGCTACTTTCATACATCCCGCTCTACATACTTTTCTGCTTTTCTGTTTGCTAATTGATTTACAAATCTTATACACAGTAAAAGTGTACAAAAGCCCTTTTACAATTAAATACCCAATACAAACTGTTTCCTCTGGGTATCTTCCATCAGCATAGACAATATGTTTACATGGCATCTTGGGCCAGTGCCTGTAGCAGAAACAGGAAGCAACTAGTGTTGAATTAGGAATAGACACCATTGAGCCAGAGGGGATTAATGGTTTGTTTTGTGTGACTGTTGTTTCATAATTTTGCACAATTTCTGTTGTTTTTCTGCCTGGAAACTTAGTCCAGGGTTTGTTTAGTGCCAGGAAGATGTTTAGATTGTAGGCAGATGGTTCACTTTAATCCAAAAATCAATATTATTTTGACCCAGTGCTGATCGTTCTACATTCAGTGGAATGGAGAACCTCTACATGAAAGTCTCCTCATGAATTTAATTAATTTCAAAAGAGACCAATACTATTACCTTCAAAACGCAAAATACTGCAGATGCTGGATACCATTACCTTGTTTGGTTCAGAAAATAATAAAAATGAAATGCCTGTTGACCTGCCCTGACTCCTTTTAGAACCATAGAACCATTGTTCACAGAACTACAGCACAGAAGAAGGGAATTCAGACCCGCAAACGTGTCCCATGTTCTTATTAAAGACTTTTAAATCCCATTTCCAATTATGGTTGCGATGTGGAGCTGCTGTTAAATTTCTCCAGTGCCGTGCTGCGGGAGTGCTGCCTCGTCAGATGAGGCATTAAACCAAAGGTTCTGTCTTTCTGTTCAGGTGAATGTGAAAGAATGGGACACTACAGTATTTGGAAAGAGAAGTGAGTTTCTCCCAGTGCCTGGGCCAACAATCCTCTAGATAAAAATTGGTCACTGACTTCATGACTGTTTGTGGCTCTCACCTCCTCCACCTACCCGACCTCCCCTAAAACTCTCCGAATCCGTACGCAACCTAGGCATCAGGTTTGACCCCCAATTATCCTTCCTCCCCCACATCTGGTCTCTCACCAGCACTGCTTTCTTCCACCTCCGACTCATCGCCCATCTCCGCCAATACTTCACTCCAAAAGCCGCTGAAACCCTGGTCCATGCCTTTGTCACCTCTCGGCTGGACTATTCAAACACCCTCCTCACCGGTCTCCCCTCCACTACCATCCATAAAATCCAGGTCATCCAAAACTCTGTCGCCCGCATTCTTACCCGCACCAAACTCCGGTCCCCGATTACCCCAGTCCTTGCCAGACTGCACTGGCTGCCCGTCCCAGAGAGGATCGACTTCAAGATCCTCACCCTTGTCTTCAAATCCTTCCAATTCTCTGCACCCCCCTACCTTTCTGACCTCTCTCCTCAAAACAGTGCCTGTTGCATTCGTTCCACCAGTTCTGGCCTCTTCCTTGTCCCCCGAGTCCTCCGCTCCATCCTCGGGAGCTGTGCTTTCAGCCACTACCTCTCTGGGCTCTGGAACTCCCTTCCTCACTCCCTTCGCCTCGCCCCCTCTCTTCCTATTTTCAGGTCTCGGCTGAAGACCTTTCTTTTCGACCGCGCCTTTGGTCACCTTCCTCCCCCTCCCCCCGGCTCGGCCCCGGAATCCGTTACCGTGAAGCACTCTGAGACACCATCTGGCGTGGAGGGTGCTATATAAATCCAAGTTGTTGTTGTGGGGCATTCATGTACATTCATTGACTACTGCCTACAAATAGACTTTTACTACTTCATAGTAAAATCCTGTACATTGCTTTGAATGCTAACTATTTAATAATACCAAGGTCAGAGGCTTTGATTTTTGGAGTGAATTGTTATATCCTTTTCTGCTGTGGAGGAGGATAACATGTCAATGCAAAAACATGTCAATGCAAATAACAATAAAGTGACACCCTTATTGTATTGTCAAGAAAGCAGCCCAATTTAGATTAATTGGGGAAGCGCAAATACTGGTGGCTAGATAAAAGAGCTTGTGTTTGTGTGTTTAAAAGAGCATAGCCACTTTTCCTCCAGAAATTCACACCAGGGTTAGAAGATTGTGACTGCCTGTGCAGGTCACTTTTGAAATCAAATGGGGTTACTCCTATTGAGAGCAATTTCCTCCATCTTGTGATGCCAGTTCTGACTCTGTTGTTGTAAAGACAGTAAAAGTGACAAATACAAAAAAGAATCTGATTAGAGCAATTTAAATTTAAGAAAAATGTTGAAAAATTCCATTATTTGCGAAGGGAAATCGTTTGCTCGCTTCAACTTAGAATGGTTGCAATATAACAAGGGGTTAGGTTTGTAATTTAAGAGAAAATATACAGCTTAGATATTAAATACAATGTGGAAATCTATGACTGTAGCTGGGGGAGGGAAATGTAGTATGTGATGGCATAACCATCATCAGTGATCACAAGGACAATGTGGTTGCTTTATTTCCTTGAAAACTTACAGGTTGGAACGGGACACTACCTCCCGAGATCCTAGAGAATAGTTTCTTCTCGCAACCTTCCAAATGCTGTTAATTTTTGGTTTGTGAGATCAATAAAGCCCTTATTGTTGGCTGAGTGTGGGACTTTTCACTTGTCCTCTAGATACTAAGATGGTATGTGGTGAAGCAGAGTTGAATTGTTGCTCCAGTGACTAGGAATTATTTCAGTCTTAGTGAGGATTAGAGCTGTGAAGTTTCAACAAACCAGAAAAAATAATAGATTAATATTCCCGTCAAACGAATGCTCCAGTGACTGAAAAGCTTTCATTACTCTGAACAAAAGGAGCCACTAAAATTGGCATTGGCAAAAATATTTTGCACCAATGCTTGGAAAATATTACAATAGTTTATTTGATATGAGGCACGTGACATGAACATTGTTAACCATCACACAATTGTCATTGAGCCACGTCATTGACAGTTTAGATGTAAGCATTATGAGTTGTTTGTCACCTGCATATTGAACACAACTTGCTGCTGATGATGATTTGGTTGCGCTGGTTTGGAAACTGAATGGTTGTATATTTGAGCGTATGTGAAAGAGTAAGGTCAGTTAATATTTTAGGTAGGATGCCTTATTGTAATGGTACAACACCACAAATAACAAACATCGATCAAAAAGTTTATTTTACTCAAAAGATTAACTTATTTTTCTCTTTCTATTAACCTGCTATAGATTTCCATCATCTAATTTATATCATAAAAGTTAAAAACAAAATATTGTGTTACATTTGAATCCATTCTGGTTGTTACAGCTCTGTGACCTCCATCAAACCTTTTTTACAATGTTAATTGGAGGGGATTTCACAATGATGTATGATTGTGTAGATTTCTTAATGTACAGGAAGCATTTAGGTGAGGACTGTTATTCAGGTTATCCAGTTAACTACATGACAGATAGATCACTAACATTATAGGTTAAGGCACTGCACAGTAGTAAACCTGGAATCGTGATTTTGTAAATTTTTGTAAATTTTGCGAGTGATCGTCGTTTCCGAACTGTTACAAGGCTTTGCACAACTTTGAAGAAAGATGGTTTGTCAAATATGCCTAATTTCTTTAGAGATGTGATCAAATCACTTAAATCTTGATATGAATGCAAATAAATCAACTAAGTCATTAAAATTGGTCATTCACTTTCATGGCTGCTAATGGCACATTACTATGCACAAGTTGATTGCTGCTATCATCTACAAAGTACTTAGTAATTGCACTATAAGTATATCTGCTGTGCGCATTTGGCTGCTCCGTTTCGCCCACAAAATATAATCAATTAACTTTACAGTATATTCTGTGAACCATTTTGAGACATTTTTGCAATGTGAAAGGCACTATATCAAATGCAAAGATTATTATGATTTTAACTCTGGAGCACAGTGCTGAAAGTGCCCAATCTGACAGGTCTGAAGGAATGGGGATCAGGTGTCCTCCTCACTGACATCTGTTAAAGTTGGGCTTGTTCTGTCCATTTGTCATTTGCTAGTAAATACTAGATTATGAAATGAAAATTATTTCAAATTGAGTGGAATGAAATAAAAAAGAAATATGTTTGCAGCTTACATGGCATTTCTCTGGAAAACCTGTAATAAATCCTCGTACATTTTTATAAACCATTATTAGTTATTGACTCACGTAGAGCAAGAGATGTAAAAGATATTTCGTCCATATAAATTTTTCAGCTAACCCAAGTGCAAAATTCCCCAATCTTTGTAAATAATGAACACAAGACAAATTTAAAAGTGCTGTGTGATGGGATGGGTTTCTTTACAAAGTCACAATGCAAAGCTAATTGCGTAGGTGACCTGATGACCATTATCCCACGCATATAGAACTTTTTCCTTAGGATTGTAGTCGATTTGTGTAGTGTAGGTGTATTCATTGATGAACGGTAACCTGGGATCTGCTTCAGTGTCTGTGTGAGTATCATATGCATAAGAGAGGTGGCCTTCTCTCTGGTTGTAGGTGTCCACTGCATACAAAACACCACAAATGATGAAACAGTTGCCATATGAGTTGCGCTTGAGGCCCGTTTTCCAAGTTGTCTCCTTCTTGATGGAAAGATCAATGGGATCCAGTTTGCTAATGACTATGACTTCATTCTGGGAGTTGTCATAATCAAAGGCAGGGTAAATAACCCAGAGGCCACTCTCATCAACAGCAAAGTCAATGTCCGAATGTCCTCGCCATTTCCATGGTGTTGTGTCTTCATAGACGACATCATGAAGAAGGGTCCAGGCTGCTACGAACCGTTGTTTAATGTCGTATTTAATGATATTTCTAGTGAAAGCCCTGTTATAATAGAATGACCCATTGTAAACAACATGGCCTGTTCCAATCCAGTTGTATGGGAGCTTGTAGAGGTTACTCCAACGACCTGCAGCAAAACAAGACAATGTAGAGGGAGGGGCAGGTACTAGATATTGAAGGTACTGGGCTAATCTCATTCTGTATATTTTCTCAAAGTAATTATGTTCACAATAACTGATAATTGCACTAAAATACTCATATCGGTCCAGAAAAAATATATATACTCCTTTCCAATATTGCAACCATTCCACACGTGATCAGATTAAAGCAAGGACTTGGGCGACTCCAATATCACTCAGTGTGGATCATTACACACCTTTGCCTCATCACCAGCACACCTACAGACCATGTTTACTGAGCCCGACACATCTCCTGACAGAATTTCTCCATTGCTCTTTGGTTGCTGTCTAACCACCTTCTCTTGCCACAGCTTGGTGGCCAGCCAGTACTGTTAAGCGCTTTGGGATATCCTCCCAATGTGAAAGGGGCGAAATAAATGTAAATTTATGTTGTATTGTGCCTCACCTTGTTTAAAGTTTTCGAGGTTCCTGAACTCTACCAGGTTATTTCCGTAGTAATAGTTTGTCACATAGATCCTGTCGTCTTTAGCAACTGGATCTTTCATCCAGGCCCCCTCATTGCGACCGTAACTGTGATGTTTTTCAGGAGGTTCAATCATTGACAGAGTGCCATCGCACTGAGCTTCTTTAACTTCAGGAAGGAGGGAAGAGTTTGAGTGTAAGATGCATCTTCTATTGCCATTTCTTTCATTTTATAGCATCTTATCATGCTTTAAATCCCTCAACAGGTATTTACTGTCAATGTTATATTATTTTACACAAACATAGAAGCCATTTTGCACATAGGAAGATCCCTCAAACAGTGAAAAGTTGAACGTTAATGTTCAATTCATCTAGAGGCTTGTTAGCCAGGACACTGAGAGAAACTTTCTTCTCTTTTTCAGGATTCAGGCGATCTTTAGCGATTAGTAAATCTGTTCTTACTGAGACTCAGGTGCTTTACTGACTTCAGTTGCAGACAGACATAGGTTAATTGTAACAAATTAAAAGGTTGATTTTGTGTTGAGATCAATAAAAGTTGAATATAAACCTTACTTTTCCTTGTTCCCGTTGGCCACATGGTTGGTTCCCTGTTGATCGTGGCAGAAGTTGATATGGTCGCCTCAGTGGGTGCAGTGGTAGTGGTGGCAGGGGATGGTTTTGTTACACTCTCTGAGAATCTGCCTACATCAGAGGATTCCTGTGCAATGTGAGCATTTTCTGCAGCTCTTGACTCCTGTTCCTCAGAGTGTAAAATCCCCTTGGATGTATTATCTGAAAGCAGGATTTAAACAGTCCTGTAGCTCAGTGGTTAGAGCACTCGCTTTGCAAGCAAGAGACCTGAGTTCAATTCCAGGCAGGGCGAAACCTTGGGCAAGTTTCCTTACTCCACACGCCTAATAATAATCCCTCCAAAACCAAAAACAATAATAAATTGGTCATTTTCAATCTACGACTGTTTGTGGGACATTGCTGTGCGCAATTGGCTGCCGCGTTTGCCCACAAATATACAGTCAATTCACTTTACAGTGTGTTCTGTGAAGCGCTTTGGGACGTCCTCCCGACGTGAAAAGCGCTATATCAAATGCAAGGATTATTATTATTATTATTATTAAACACACCTTGTTTCACTTCAAAAGTGTCACATGTGGAATGATGCAAAGGTTGCAGAGGATTTCTTGTTCAGACATCATCTCAGACCCATTCTTTGATTTTTAATTTGAAAATACCAACTATTTTGGCTCAAATCAAACATGTAACAAAAAGGTTGGCTGGTATTTACAACTGACGTGTCTTATCCCGTTTCATGGTCTCATTCCTCAAAGATGCCAATTCGGGTTCTTTAATGTTTCCATTTGTATTGGGGTTTCTTTTAATGTATCCTTATGAAATGTTACTTTTGCATAGCACCATACATCAATCTTTACTTTTAAACTCTGAAATTAGGAACTTGATGGTTCACGAGGTAATTATTTTGCCTTGGGGAACTGAATCAAGTCGTACGTCAGATAAACTGATCCCTCTTTGTTGACTTAAGATTGCGAGGTGCTTTGGAATGCCTTGGCCTTGGCCTTTTGCAGTGCTAATCAGCCATATTAGGCTGATTGCTGCTGCCTGAACCCCATTTATGCTGTACATTTGGCATGGAATCACAGCTAAAACCCTGCTGATTACCACCATCTTTTATGTGGAGCATAATTCAGCATACTGGCTGATTTATAGTTAAAATAACAACAACAACAAGATTCCATTTATAGAGCGCCTTTCACATCGGGAGGACGTCCCAAGGCGCTGTACAGTTGGGTCAGGACCCGAGCATTGGGGGGGAAATGGTCAGGGTGAGGGGAGGGAAGGGAGGGAGCGAGGAGGGGGTAGAGAGTCGAGAGGGGAGCTGAAAGCTGAAGGTCAAAGAGAAAGGTCTTGAGACCGGCCTTGAAGGAGGAAAGGGAGGAGGCGGCGAAGGCACTGGGGGATAGAGTTCCAGAGCCTCGGGGCTGAGAGGCTGAAGGCCCGGCCACCGATGGTAGGGCGGTTGGGGCGGGGGATGTGGAGCAGACCAGAGCCAGAGGAACGGAGGGTACGGGGGGTAAGTAGGGGAATAGTAGGTCAGAGAGGCAGGAGGGAGCGAGGCCGTGAATGGTCTTGTAGGTGAGGATGAGGATCTTGAATTCGAAATAAGTTGTATAAAAATGAGAAGGGTTGTTCCTCTCCCCAACTTACTCTTGTTGCCACTGTTTTCTGCATGCTCCGTTCTGCCTGCTTTGTAGTAGGTGATGCTTTTGACAATGGCAGGCTGCTGAAAGCTAGCCCGGGGCCTGGGCGTGGGTTGGGACACTCTCACTTTGGGGACCAACTTCTTTGCTTTAGGTTTTTCTCTCAGGACCTTAAGAGCAGTTTTCCTTGGGGCAGATTTTTTCTTGTCCTGGGCTTTATTTGAATATTTCTTTCCAGCCTTGTCGATCATTCCGGAGGTATGCTGAAAATAAAGCGCATCCGGTTTTAGTGTTGGAAAACCTGGGCGAGATCAACAAAACGTTCAGAATAACATAACCCCTTTAAAGATCTAATACAACAACTTGCATTTACATAGCTCCTGTCACACAGGGTAGCGTCCCAGAGCGCTTGACAGTGGTGGAGCACGATGCCAAGCCGTGGGGGAGGGAGAAGGTGACCGTAGGCATAGTCGAAGAGGAAGGTCTTCAGGCACGATTGAATACGGAGAAGGAAGGGGAAAGGTGGAGGGATAGAGTAAGAGTATTCAAGAGTTTTGGGGCCAAGTGGCTGCAAGGTCTGTCTCAGGTACTTGCTACCTGCTGTTTGATGTCAGCCACAGCCGCATCCTTTTGCAGGAGCTGCAGCCCCAGCTTGGAGACCTCCTTCTTGACACTCAGCAGAATGTCCGAATAGTTTTCATATCGCTTCAGCTGCATCGTGAGGTTCTGAACACTCTCCTTCATGAACTCATTGTCTCTGGTCAGGTTTGATTTGATGGTCTGAAACACAAAGCGGCCATTTAATCCAGTCTGTCACGTAAAGATGGACATACATCCCTGTAAGAAGAACGAAACGTAGCAAATCCAAGAAAACCATGAATGAATAGGTTGAGCAATTTAGGTCTATATTCTCTAGAATATAGAAGAATGAGAGGTGATCTTATAGAAACCTATAAGATTATTAAAGGGCACGACAGAATAGATAGTGGGAGACTTTTTCTCCTGGTTGGAGAAACTATAACCAGGGGTCACAGTCTTAAAATTCAGGGTAAACCCTTTCGCACTGAGTTGAGGAAAAACTTCTTCACTCAGAGGGTAGTGAATTTATGGAATTCTCTACCCCAAAGGGCTGTAAATGCTCAGTCCTTGAAAATATTCAAGACTGAGATTGATAGATTTCTTGTGGATAAAGGGATTAAGGGATATGGGGATAAGGCTGGTAGGTGGAGTTAGAATAGATCAGCCATGATCTTATTGAATGGCGGTGCAGGCTCGAGGGGCCGAATGGCCTACTCCTGCTCCTAATTCTTATGTTCTTATGTAAAGTGCTTCCCAGGACTCAGTGTAATGTCACTGTATTTTGTAGGTGAACGTGGCAGGTGGATCTGTTAACTGAATCTTTAACTTCAAACCCAACTGGGTTATGAAGCTCAAACTGCAGGTTAAATTAAGTGAAGAATACTTCCACGTCCCACTTAGTGGTGAGAAGAGATTTTCATGCAATTTAAATGCAGGAAAATTTAATTTGTGTTATTTCACCTCCTCAAGATTGTTCATCTGTGACATCACTCTGCGTATATAGGAGTGAACTTTCATCATATCAATACTGTACAAGGTTCCTTCCAGTAGATTAACCAGTGACTGTAACTGTAGGGAAAGCAGAAAGCAGAGTTAGAAAGAACTGGGTAACAATAGTACAGATGTACTGTATTGCTTTAAGATTCACGCCTCACTGCTCGGACCATTGTTCAAAAAAAAGTTGTATACTATTATCTTGTTTACCACAAGTGTTTCCACATCTCAGGAACTGAAAGAGAAATACAGTATCTTTTTTACTGTATGATTTCTTGCAAATTGTTTTGCATATTGTTACCACTTTCAACTGGTTTCTGGCTGGTAGTTAACATGGCAAAATGCCATCGAAACAAACACTTTCCTAGTCACTGATCGCTCCCAGTGCCCCACCCTTTTCACATCCCTAATTAGACTCCATTAATTGGGGGAGTGGAAACCTCTGAGCTTTATACCTATAGCAGGCATCTCCCTGGAACATAGGAACAGGGGTGGTCTATTCAGCCCATTGAACCTATTCCTCCATTCCATAAGATGGCTTAAGGCTGGCTTTGTGTGTCTCTGTACCTTAAAAAACTCTGGAGCTTGTTTTCTCAGCTTTTCCATCTTCCACTGGTTCTCACAGGGGTTGAGAGAGGCCGAGGGTGCTATGCAGGTACACTTACAGTCCGTCCCGGAGCTCACCGTCTCCACAGAGTAAAAGTCCTCAACACGTATAGTGCCGCTCCTGACGTGGCTGCAGGCGTTCTGGCTCAGGGGCCGCATGATACACTTACAGCGACAGTCAGAGCCCTCTGACACCGTCCGAACAGGCTCTACTTCCCCAAACAGCTGTGCAATAAAACACAAAGATCTATTGTGCATCCCATATTGAAAAAGTGCCAGCACATCTGAGCTGCCCCTGACATACATTAATAACAGTTCAGGGTTAGGTGTGGCCAAATTCCCTCCTGAATTTCCTCCTTTTTTGTTGCCACACCTCCAACACAGATTGTACCTGGACAATTAGCTGCAAATGATTCCCCTCCATCTGATTCAGAGGCCAATACAGTTTGGGATTCAGAGAGAGTTTGTCAGGATCATGATGATACAGTACATGAAAGCATTGCACTGCTGCACTGGATAAGACATCCTTGAAAGAATCACATTGAAGAGAGCTTTTACGTGAATATTCTCGTCGGTATTCCTGTTTTAAAGAATAACCATTGCAAATACTGTAATTGCATCCAGTTTAATAAACTTTTATTCTGCCCTGCCTCAATGCTTTGTTTGAACCGCCTTCCTTGGCTTAGCCCAAGAGTGTGAAGGGTTTCAATTAAGGTCAAAGCGGAATCAATTCTGAATTAAAGGTAGGATATGATATATTAATCCCGTTCCCTCACATTGTTGGACTCAATAACTCTTTCAATCCAGCGATGAGATATGCATTACATTTTTTATGAAAAGAAAAATGATCCTATTCCTGAAATTCAATCTCTAAATTGAAGAAAGCGTAACCTGCGAAATAACCCCTAAACCTGTCAATGCTGCTAAAAGATGATTGAAATTCTGATAAGACCTAGACCCTAAATCTCTTTTGTCTCGTGTTGCCAATGTTCTCGGTTACACAGCAACGTTAAGTGATTATATCTACATTCATTTTAAGATGACTCCTATTGCATCACTTTTTTTTCTTAAAGATCTTGAAGGAGATGGACTTACTGAAGTAGTTCTATTCATCTCATAGATTCATAGAATTATACAGAAGGAGGTCTTTCAGCCCATCATGTCTGTGTCAGCTCTTTGAAAAGAGCTACCCAATTCAACCCCGCTCTCTCCCCATAGCCCTGCAAACTTGTCCTCCCCAAATAATTATCTACTTCTCTCTTAAATGTTGTTATCGAATTGGCTTCCACCAGCCTTTCAGGCAATGATCCCAAGATCCCAACAATTCGCTGTTTCTTTTAGCAACTATTTTAAATCAGTGTCCTTAGGTTACCGACCCACCCGCCAGCGGAAATAATTTCTCCTTGTTCACCCTACTGAATCCCCTCATAATTTTGAAAACTTCTATTAAAGAAAATGGATAGATTTTCAAGGGACCATTACCCACAATAGGCGCATTCGGAGTTTACTGAGCAGAGTACATTTTACCCATACATAAAATCCGAGAATTATTGGCATAAGTTTTAACAACAACAAATTGCATTTACACATTGCTTTTCATGTCGGGAGGACGTCCCAAGACACTGGACAGTTCTGGAATTTGAATTTTAGTTGGTAAAGAGTGTTTCAAATTACTAGAAGAAGATGCATACAAATGTACTTGTTGTTGTTCTGTTCTCTCCATTTCTGCTGCCTTGGAGAAAGAATCAGTGAGATTGTGTGTTTGATGTGAGACTTTGGAATATAATTATCGGAAATGTTTCTAGTTCTCTTTTAATTGTCACACAGGGCAACGTCAGGTGGGAGTAGATTGGTTAAATCTCTTTACTGTCTCGTTTTAGTTCGACAGCCGCGTCAGAGCGCCAAACCCCTATAACATCACAGTCTCACTTCGATCATTGCTTTCCTTCTGATGTGACCGTGTGCCCTGTCTGTCCCCGGCCCAGAGCCCGGCCCAGAGCCCGGCCCAGAGCCCGGCCCAGAGCCCGGCCCAGAGCCCGGCCCAGAGCCCGGCCCAGAGCCCGGCCCAGAGCCCGGCCCAGAGCCCGGCCCAGAGCCCGGCCCAGAGCCCGGCCCAGAGCCCGGCCCAGAGCCCGGCCCAGAGCCCGGCCCAGAGCCCGGCCCAGAGCCCGGCCCAGAGCACCGCCATTGGTGTGGCCGCCCTCAGCCATGTGCGATTCCCTCAATGGGCAGTGTGTGGACTGGAGATGGTGACGTGTGTTTGTCCACAGGAGTTGTGTAAGGACAGTAAATATGCTTATTTCTAAATGGCGCCATAAAAGACCATAGTCATTTAACCACTCACCCTCTTGGGCTCATATATATATATATATATAACACCCGATAGCTTCCCCGCCCTGAGGGAAGGTGTTGCTGTGGGTTGGACCCAGAGCGTTGGCACCTTGAGTCGGGAACACTCAGCCATTGATCGGCTTCGCTTTATGTTCACCTCCATAGATGTCTGTTGGCAGATCCTGTCTCACCAGCTCACCCCGTGGCACTCTGAGATGGGATGCCATTGCGATTAAGAACATACTCCAGTACTGCATGGACCCAAACCCTATTTTACTGTTTTTTGTCCAAATGAGATTTATTCCTTATTATTTATAAACGACCAAAGGATTTGGACATAAAAGGATGTCCTCGCTCAACAACTGGAATGAGGAAGAGCTGGAATGTCAACAGACCCTGATCCGCTCGGAGCCAAAAACAATTCAAGCCAATCCCTCAAATCGCATCTGTTTGAACGCTGGATAAGCCACAGATATGTATTAAAAAAAAGTTTGGCAGAAATATTGTCGGAACGGCGGAGTTACTGAGCTGAGAGTTTAAACCACAGAAGCTCAGCTGTTAGATTGGAGGGATTCGAGCTGTAGCTCTGACTGCCGACAGCTGACATCAGTGAGACAGCTCCCAAACACCAGCACAGTCTGCCTGTCACCATCACCCCCAGTCTGCCTGTCACCATCACCCCCAGTCTGCCTGTCACCATCACCCCCAGTCTGCCTGTCACCATCACCCCCAGTCTGCCTGTCACCATCACCCCCAGTCTGCCTGTCACCATCACCCCCAGTCTGCCTGTCACCATCACCCCCAGTCTGCCTGTCACCATCACCCCCAGTCTGCCTGTCACCATCACCCCCAGTCTGCCTGTCACCATCACCCCCAGTCTGCCTGTCACCATCACCCCCAGTCTGCCTGTCACCATCACCCCCAGTCTGCCTGTCACCATCACCCCCAGTCTGCCTGTCACCATCACCCCCAGTCTGCCTGTCACCGGTGCAGACAGACACAGACACAGACACAGACGGTTACCTGAGTGGCTGCAGTGACGGCTCCGGACAGGACACAGATACACAGCGCTATGAGCGGCAGTTTCCGCATTGTTTCAAATCTGAAATTCAGCTGCAGTTCAGTTCGTCTCTTCGGAGTTTGTGCAAAAACTTGTCCAGGAATCAGGCGGCGGGAGCAGTGCGGGAGGAGTGCGGGAGGAGTGCGGAGCAGTGCGGGAGGAGTGCGGGAGGAGTGCGGAGCGGAGCAGTGCGGGAGCGGACAGCGCGGGGATCCGCACACAGCGAACTGCGCACAGACCGCCTCGCGCTCCGCAGCGCTGCACTCACAGCAGCACTGCGGCTGCGCGGACTGCACTGGACTGTCATCTCCTCCCCCCCCCCCCCCCGGGGCTCCCCCCCCCCCCCCCCGGGGCTCCCCCCCCCCCCCCCGGGGCTCCCCCCCCCCCCCCCGGGGCTCCCCCCCCCCCCCCCCGGGGCTCCCCCCCCCCCCCCCCGGGGCTCCCCCCCCCCCCCCGGGGCTCCCCCCCCCCGGGGCTCCCCCCCCCCCCCCGGGCTCCCCCCCCCCCCGGGCTCCCCCCCCCCGGGGCTCCCCCCCCCCGGGGCTCCCCCCCCCGGGGCTCCCCCCCCCCGGGCTCCCCCCCCCGGGGCTCCCCCCCCGGGCTCCCCCCCCCCCGGGGCTCCCCCCCCCCCGGGGCTCCCCCCCCCCGGGGCTCCCCCCTCCCCCGGGCTCCCCCCCCCCGGGGCTCCCCCCCCCCCGGGGCTCCCCCCCCCCCGGGGCTCCCCCCCTCCCCGGGGCTCCCCCCCCCCGGGCTCCCCCCCCCCCGGGGTGAGGACCCGACTGCACAGTGCCGGGGAGGGCTGACATTCCGGGGCCAAACATGTCACCTCGGAACCGGTTCAGCTCCAACGAGACCCACTGACATCTCCTCCTCCGGGAGTCAGGACTCTGCTATAGTGTAAAAAAATTCCATTTCAGAATTCGTCAGTGCTGTTCAGACCCCTTTGTTTCGCTGTGTGTGTGTAAAACGGGACATCTTTCCAATGTGAAGGAACCTATAAAAAAAGTGTAATGTATTGTTGGTGTTACCGAGTGCAACAAAGGCTGTTTCCTTACACTGCGCACTGTACAGACCGGCGGATGGTATCAGTTCATCTGTGTAAAGATTGAGTCCTACAAGTGGGAGTTCAGTTGAAGGCGATCAGTGCTTTCTCACCATTATGTGTTGATGTGGTGCCCCATCTGCTGGGCATCGTCAGCCTTTTACACGGGACAGTCTGGAAAGGCAGCAAAGCAGAGCTCAGCATTTCTTCCCCTTAACTATTCTCAGAATCGCTGCTCTTAAGTCCAAGAATTATTTTTATTACTGAAAAAAGATGTAAAATGCACACAAAAATTGTCCTGGGTTCGATTCCCGGCAGAGGGCGAGACCTTGGGCAAGTTTCCTTACTCCACACAGAGCCTAATAATAATCCCTCCAAAACCAAAACAATAATAAATTGGGTCATTTCAATCCACGACTGTTTGTGGGACATCGCTGTGTGCAATTGGCTGCCGCGTTCGCCCACAAATATACAGTCAATTCACTTTACAGTGTGTTCTGTGAAGCGCTTTGAGACGTCGAGAAGTTGTGAAAAGCGCTTTGTCAAATGCAAGGATTATATATACTGTAAAAGTAAAATAGTGGTCTACAGCACTAGGGCTCTGCAGTGTGCCTATAATCCTACCATTGACTTTATACAATACAAAATTACATTTGTTCAGTGCCTTTTACGTCGGGAAGACATCCCAACCCGCTGAACAGTCAGGATTTGGACCCGAGCGTGGTGGGGGGGGGGGGGGGGGGGAGTGGCAGGGAGGGTAGGAGTGTGGCCAAAAGCATGGTAGGAGAGGAGAGTCTTGCGAAGTGCCTTGATGGAGGCAAGGGAGGGAGCGAGGCTAAGGGATTGTGGGACAGAGTTCCAAAGGCCAGTCAAGCGGAGGTGCTGGGTGGTGGATTGGGGAATGAGGAGGTCAGAGAGGAGGGAGGTTCCAGGGAGTAAATGGATTTGAACACAAGAGTGCGGATCTTGAAGTCAATCCGTTCGGTGATGGGAAGCCAGTGGAGCCTGACCGGAACTGGTGAGGTGTGGGGACGGAGCTTTGAATGAGCTGATCTTGTGAATGGTGGAGCTGGGGAGACCAGCGAGGAGTGTGTGGTGGGAGGTGACAAATGCACAAGGGTATTGGCTGCATTTGGAGTAAGGTACGGTCGGAGGCGGGCATTGTGGCGGAGGTGGAAGAAGGCAGTCCTTGTCAGGATCCGGATATCGTTGTGGGGGGGGAAGGACAGCTTGGGATTGCCAGGTTGTGCACTGGTTCGGTGAGTCTGAGGGGGAGCCCAGGGAGGTTGGGGAGTTTAGATCCGCAGGAGTGAAGACGTTGATGGAAGCCAAGGAGTATGGCTTCCGTCTTGTCCATATTCAGCTGCAGGAAGTTTACACTCATCCAGGCCCTGATGTCTGCCAGACAAGCTGATAGAACATCGGAGACCTGGAGTTAATAATAATAATAATAATCCTTGCATTTGATATAGCGCTTTTCACGTCTTCTAGACATCTCAAAGCGCTTCACAGAATAAACTGTAAAGTGAATTGACTGTATATTTGTGGGGGAAATGCGGCAGCCAATCGCACAGCAGTGTCCCACAAACAGTCGTGGATTGAAATTACCAATTTGTTATTTTTTTTGAGGGATCTTTTTATCAGGCGTGTGGAGTAAGGAAACTTGCCCAAGGTTTCGCCCTGCCGGGAATTGAATCCAGGTCTCTTGCTTGCAAAGCGAGTGCTCTAACCACTGAGCTACAGGACTCCAATTGGTGCTGGAGGAGACAAAGTAGATTTGTGTGTCATCCACATGCATGTGCATGTGTAGGTTTACCCCGTGTCTGAAGATGACATCGCCCCGAGGGAGCTTATAGATAAGGAAAAGAGGGTCAAGGATCGAGCCCTGGAGTATCCCGCAGGTGACCGGGCAGGGCCAGTAGGAGAAGTTATTTGTAAGAAGTAGGAAAGGGCAAGGCCATGGGGAGCCTTGAAGGTGAGGATGAGGATTTTGAACTCTATCCTCCATGGGATGGGAATCCAGTGGAGCCAGGTGACGGTCACGGAGAATCACGCAGCCTGATGCGGGAGAGGACACGAGCTGCAGAGTTCTGAATGATCTGCAGTTTGTGGAGGAAAGGGTTGCTAAGGCCGACAGGTAGGGAGTTGGCTTAGTAGAGCCTAGACGTGATGAATGCATGAATGAGGGTTTTGGCAGCCTGAGGGATGAGGCAATGGCGGAGCTGGGCGATGTTGCAAGGGTGGTGGAAGGCAGAGCGGGTCATAGCACGGATGTGGGGTAGAAAGGACAGTTGAGGGTCAAACAAGAAGCCAAGGTTCTGGACTGGCTTGGTGAGGTGGAGTGATGCTGCCAGTGCCTGGGGTGCGGATGTGCTGACGGGAGCCAATCATGAGTGCCTCCGTCTTGTTAACATTCAACTGTAGAAAGTTAGCTCTTATCCAAGACTTGATGTGTGACAGACATCAAGTCTTGGATAAGAGCTATGTCTATGTCTATCAGGACATCTTCCTAGCATGTGGATTAAATTGATATCTTACACTTCTGGTTTGCCAATTCTGTATATATAACTGCCCCTCGCAGACATCCTCTGAGTGAGTATGCAGCAGATTTCTGGCCTATCAAATATAACTGGATAAACAATTGGAGATAAGTTAATAAGTCATTAACCCATTGTCATGTTCATTCTTCATTGCTACAAAGTTGTTCATTGGAAATTCCTGTTTAAATGTTTAATCATGAATCATTTTGAATCTTGTCAGAAGATAATTACAATACTAATGGTTCAGTTATTCAGTGAAGGCTTTTTCAAAAATTAGCTACACTTAATTAGCTATGTGAGGTGGCTTGACGTGTGTAATTACAAAGATGTATCTAAGCAAATTTTGAATGATCTTTGACCGATAATTTCCTGATGTCTGTAGACTTAATCAATAGTAAAGCACTATTTAAGTAAAAGATGCACAGAAGTAATTTGTACGAACAGTTTGCAACATTATCAAGCAATCGAGGCATCTCATTCCGCTTTGAGTGATTCCTGATTTGTACAATAACAATAACTATTTGTGTTAATTCTCTATTTTTACCCTTGGATTAGATAATAGCATTGTTTTATGAGCTGTGCAAGGTGACATATGTACAAGGTGTTTGATGTACAGTATCTGGAAATATTTAGGTTGTATATTCCTGCTTTCTATATTCCTGTGCACTTTGAATTAATTATTCCTGATCTGACCCACAGAATGTCATGTTAAATATATGGCAATATGTATTTTTATTTCAAATCAACAACAGATGATCAATTAATTCACTACATTAGTAACAGATGCTTCTTTCCCCATGTTCTCTCCTGTTGAATTGGAGGTTGCGCTTTCAGCCACTAGGCCCTGAAACTTTGGAACGCTCTCCGTCAATTCCTCCACCATGCCCCTTCGCTCTCCTTTTTCAAGTCCTGCCTTATACCTTCCTTTCGACTGTGCTTTTGGTCACCTCTCCCTCACCCTCTCCCAGCTCAGAGTCAGGCTCTGCCATTGTTAAACACTCTGAGATGCTGACCTGCGTGGAAGGCGCTGTATAAGTGCATGTTGTTGTTGACTTCCAAATGCTTTTCTGTCTGAAAATAGGCTTTTTTCTTACTTCCATATTCCTTTCTGTCTAAATATGTGTTGACAGGTTCAGAATGGTGAAAACTATGATATCATCTAGTAAGCTTTTTAAGTATGATATTAATAAAATGTTTCCTTTGCAGAAGTGTTATCTTTCACTACCGAAGGCAAGCAATGGGTTTGGAACTGTTGGAATACTAAGTGCATGTGATTCTAATAGTTTGCACAAGAGGGTGCGGTGCGTTAGATGGTGATACAGTAACATACATTAGCAATTCTTAACCTTAGAGGGCGCTGTTTAAACACAAATAACACACAATTTCAGAACATGTACATAAGACTTATTTTTGGACTGAAATGTTTAACAGAAATTCTTCAATATACAGTATTATAATCTGATTTCAAAGGCAGTTAAATTGCTTCAGTTTCTGGAAGCAGAGGGAATGCTTTACAAAGCAATTTGGAATGTGCAACAAATCATAGTGTGCAACTCAGTCAATCCTGAGCCCTTTAATTAGTGATGTTGTATAAAGTGAAAATGCAGCGCTTACTTACTTTCCTGACTGAGCTGCATCAGTTGTGCATTAAAAGTAGTGTATATAGTGTAATAATTCATAACTCCCCAATCCCACTGCCTATAGGCAATCTAAGATTCACAGCCTGGGAATAATGGGTGAGGACAGGATCAGGTTTCCTTGGCCATGTCCACCCTATTTCCCGCACCTCAGCCCTCGTCCCTTCCCCCTCTTCCCAGAACCGTGATAGGGTCCCCTAGTCCTCACCTTCCACCCCACCAGGCTCACATCCAATAAATAATTCTCTGCCATTTCCGGCACCTCCAGCATGATCCAACCACCAAGCATATCTTTCCCTCCCCACCTCTCAGCATTCCGAAAGGACCATTCCCTCTGTGACTCCCTGG
This sequence comes from Callorhinchus milii, assembly GCF_018977255.1. Classification (NCBI taxonomy): domain Eukaryota; kingdom Metazoa; phylum Chordata; class Chondrichthyes; order Chimaeriformes; family Callorhinchidae; genus Callorhinchus; species Callorhinchus milii. Next base: position 23,426,936 of record NW_024704749.1, read on the forward strand.
TTCATTCTTCCATCACCACCAACAGTTGCTCCCCTCCTCCCGGCACCTTCCCATGTCAGCGCAGAAGATGCAATACCTGGTCTTTTACCTCCTCCCAAATGACTGTCCAGGGCCCCAAACACAGTGTTCAAGTGAGGCAGCAAATTACGTGTACGACCACCAATGTAGTATACTATATTCACTGTTCACAATGTGGTCTCCTCTACATTGGGGAGAACAAATGTAGATTGGGCGACCAGTTTGCCAAACACCTCCGTTCTGTCCATAAGTGCAACCCTGAGCTTACGGTTTCTTACCACTTCAACTCTCCCTCCCTCGCATTCTGACCTCTCCATCCACGGTCTCCTGCGCTGTTCCATTGAACCACAGCGCAAGCTCAAGGAACAGCACCTCATCTGTCTGCTAGGGACCTTATAGTCCTCTGGCCTCAATATTGATTTCAATAATTTCAGCTCACCTTTCCCCTCCCCTTCTTCCGTGACCATTACCACATCATCTGGGTCCCAGACAGACCTTTTCTCTTTCTGGTCTTCCTATTTTGTTGCAATTCCCCCCCTTTGTTTTGCACTATTAACACCTCTTTTCCCCTGTTTTGTTACAAACGCCGCCCCCCCCTTTTGTTTTTTATCATTAACATCCTCTTTAGCCCATCATCCCCTGTCCTCTACCCCATTTTCTCCTTTCACTTCCTTGTCCTGCCTCCCCCCTCTCTGTTAGTCCTTAAAAGCTTCTCCCTCCCAACATGACCCAGTTCTGATGAAGGGTTGTGGACCCAAAACGTTGACTCACTTTCCTTTCTCTATAGATGCTGCCTGACCTGCTGAGTGTTCCCAGCGACTTCTGTTTTTTTTCAGGTTTGGGCTTGGGGCTTCACATGGTTGATCAGTCCAGGCTCACTTTCTAGACTGATGAACAATGAAGTCACTTGGACCAGGCAGTATAGGCCAATCCCTGTTGAACCATCGGGAACCATCATGTATGGTGATGTAATAATAATAATAATCCTTGCATTTGATATAGCGTCTTATCATGTCTTCGAGATGTCTCAAAGCGCTTCACAGAATATACTGTAAAGTGAATTGACTGGATATTTTGTGAGAGAAATGCAGCAGCCAATTGCGCACAGCAGTGTCCCTCAAACAATCATGGATTGAAATGACCAATTTATTATTATTAACCTTTTTTTGAAGGAATTATTACCCCCAGAAAAATGATCCGAATTCCTACTTACTGCTAGGTGAACAGAGGGGTGTGGAGTAAGGAACCGTGCCCAATATTTTGCCCTATCGGGAATCAAACCCAGGTCTCTTGCTTGCGAAGTGAGTGCTCTAACCACTGAGCGCAGGATTCCATATAGGTGGTGATGTATTTGGTGAAATGATGAGCATTGAGTTGAGATTAAAGGATCTAGTAAACTGGTTGATGGGCTGAATGGCTTAGTCCTGTTCTTGTTTTCCTGTGATCCTAAATTCTTAAGCGCTGGAGAGGAAAGATCATAATGGCAAAGAAAAGGTCATTCCAATGTCTCAGGGCAAAATGCACCAACCTTTTCTCTTAGTCACTTTATTGATTAGAGTTAGCAGCCACTGCCTTGCCTCAGATCTGTTATCCAGCATGTGATGTAGAGCCTATCCTCATTTTGTAATGTGAGTGACTTAAGAGGTACTGCTCTTATTTTTAGTCCTTTTAGGGCAGCAAGATGATTTTATTGTTGAACGTGTGTTTTCCTGCTCGGTTTACTTGGGCTCAGATGTGCTTGCTATCTCGTTATCTGTCCTGAAGATATGGCAGTGATTCGAATGGAATGATTACTGATTGCTACTGCATTCCCTCAGTGAGCGATCTGCTACAGTATTATTATCAGCCACAAACATGTCATACAGAGGAGGGCGTCATGTGCTCTTTTATCCCAAGAGAGGATGGGATGTTGTTACCTTGTGAGAAATCTGATGATACAATAAACCATGATGCTAGTAGCAAATGGAAAGATAGATAGGTTTGGTTTGTCTTTATCAGGTCTGTCCTCATCCTAAATGGTAGCTCAGAGCTGGAAGAGTGTTGTATCTCAAAACTGTTTGATTTCATTCTTGGTTTGATTAGATCATTGGACACATGGTGTAATTTACTGTCGTCAGCGATCAGGTGACTATGGGTTACTCTGCGTGTGTGTGTGTGTGTATTTCTAGACGTACTGTATATGTATGAGAGATCACAAGAGAGGTTTTGGTGAAGATGGCCATTTGATCTCACCCCACCCCTGTGTCTTCCCATTACTGAATTGATCTTTTTCTTCTGTTAGCCTCAGTGTCCTCGCCAATATTACCCTCTGGTAACTCCTTCCAGCTGCTAATGACTGTGTAAAGAATTACTTCCTGGTATCTTTCTCAAAATTTCTGTACAAACTTGGAACCTTGATGTTCTCCCTTGAGTGAGAGGAAACCATGTATGAGAGGGATTGGTTGAGAATTTGGTGTGATAATAGGAATAATAATAATCCTTGCATTTGTTACAGCATCGTATCACATCATTGAGGCGTCTCAAAGTGTTTCACAGAATATACTGTAAAGTGAATTGACTGTATATTTTGTGGGTGAAATGCTCCCTAATCTCAGTTCTAGCTCCTCTTCGTGAGCGCCTGCACTTTGTTTTTCAACAAATCCCCTCATCCTGACCCACATTTCCAATTTATGCCCTCAAACCTTTGCATTCAACTCTGCGCCTCCAAACCCTCTCCTCAAAACTTTCTCCCAACACCAGGGGTCATAACCTTAAAATCAGAGGCAGCCCTTTCGCACTGAGTTGAGGAAGAACTTCTTCACTCAAAGGGCAGTGAATGTATGGAACTCACTACTCCAAAGGGCTGTTGACGCTCAGTCCTTGAACATATTCAAGACTGAGATAGATAGATTTCTTATTGCAAAAGGGATTAAGGGATATGGGGATGAGGCAGAGTTATGTTATTAGATGGAGTTAGATTAGAAAATCAGCCATGATTGAATGGCGGGGCAGGTTCGAAGGGCTGAATGGCCTACTCCTGCTCCTACATGTTATGTTATAAATTTTCTAAAATTGTTGTTATTAATTGGGTTATTGAGTATTGGGATTGCTCAACCCTTTCTCACATTTTTCGTAAAGATGCATTGACAAATGCGAATATTAGTGATGTACTAACAACATACAGCACCATTTGCCATTCGGAATAGCCAGTAACAGGAATCTCAACTGAGTATTAATCGCCTTTTCATTATTACAAAGTTAAATCACAATACAAGCCCACACACAATGGAACTAGGTGGTGGGCTATCAAATAAGGTCTTGGCTTAGTGTTGGGTTTTGGACATATATTTGAACTCAGTGAGAGCAAGCAGCACGTATTGCATACATGCATCATATGACCTTCACGGGAGACCTATTCAAAGAGATAGGGTTTGTTATAAAAACATCAATACACATCGCAATATATTGAAACCTTGGGCCTATCATTGCCATAAAATGTTGCCATTCATTAACCAAAGTGTGAGACAATAATTGTTTTCACTGGGATTACTCTGGCATTCAGTGGGACTCGAATATTTATTTAAGCACCCCCTCCTCACACCCTCTTCGGAATGATGTGGGGTGTAACCATTATTTAAACACTCTGGATAAAGGTTAGTTCTGATTGTGCAGGCAATGGTTTTGCTATCTGGAATGTGCTTTGTCAAACCGCTGACTTCATCCCATTCCCACTAAATTCAATGGGAGTTCCTTTGACTCGTCTTTCAGTGATACATCTTATCCTTTCCACCTTTTAAAGATATTTTGTTTTCTTCAGATTTAAGATTTGGGAAGAATGAGAAGATGATACACTTGTGTACTTCTTCTGCCAATGCTGTCCTTGATCTAGCTTTTAAATGTTTGCATAAGAACAACCCAGCAAAACCTGTCTGGATTTATTCTCTGTGTAGGGAATTGCCTGGCCCATTGCATCACAAAATGGTACAGCATAGCAACAGGCCATCTGGTTTACAGTGAACCCTGGGAAGCACTTTCAAACATCTCAGTGAAGCAATATATCAGACACAGGGATTATTATTAATCATTACATTTTCCCATTAACTGTTGCATTAAACTCTGTATTTAACATCACCTTCAATATGGTTCTCTGTTTTTCCAGTTGGCTGAATTGAGAAAAGCACAATGAGGATGAAAAGCAAAGGACTTGTATGTCTCTCAGTAAAACATTTATCTTCTTTAACATCAACATTGAGACATGTGTAATGTCTCTCCATTTCCAAATATGAGAAACACCACTGAAAAGCATTGTCTTCACAATTGTGTTTGATACAATGTGTAACCCATTGAAAAACAAAACAAACAAAAATAATCAGCACCCATCTCTAAATTACAATGCAAGCCTACATGTTAGATATAACCAAGATACTAGTTTATAGTATGCAATCTGCATATCTCAAGGTACTAGCCTGCAAATGTTGTGTGAGCAGCCACAGAACTTGCAATCAGTGTGTTTGCATTTGGTCGTGGCATTCTTTAGATGAGATATTTTTGGCTTGAGGGAAGTTCACTTGCCCACAAGGCACAAAAGGAAATAATAAAGGGGTAGAATACCTCAATCAATAAGGGGGAGGAGTACATTTAAAATTGGCCACTTGTGAGGTGTCGTCAGTAGGGTCATGAACTAACATCAAGGTAACTGCTCAATCTGCATTTTATGCATGAAAGTATACGATCCTGTTGGTCCGTTACTCACAGATTTGCAGTGTGGTGACGAGTGCCCTTGGGTGTGAGCTTTCCTTAATGACAATTGTGCATCAGTGTTTGTACTGAGCAGCTGCACAAACTGAGTTCACAATCATACAACATGGATCACTCCCATAGGCAGAAATGAGGAAATAGCTATTGATAATAGATATTTTACTATTTTATATATTATATGAATTTCAAAAAATGTCAGTGCTCAGGGGATGGAATTAGAGAGGATTTCTAAGAATGAATGGAGCCCATGACACATACACATCCTTCAGATGAGATGTTAAACCAAGGTCCCACATCTGTACCCTGTTCAGGTGGATGTTAAATATCTTGTGCCACTTTTCAAGAAGGGAGTTTCACTGCCCTGTTCTGGCCAACAATCCTCAGGATCCTCAGTCACTCGCTTTGTGGCTGTTTATGGGGCTTTGCGCAAAAATTGACTGTCACGTTCACCCACAAAATACGTAGCCATTGAACGTTACAGTGAATCATGTGATGCGGTTTGAGATATGTCAATGATGTGATAGGCATTAACAACAACTTGCATCTCACGCAGGGCAGCGTCCCAGCGCGCTTCAGGGCCACTCAATCCACGACTGTCTGCGAGACACTGCTGTGTGCAATTGGCTGCCGCCCGACATCCACAAAATATAGTTTCAATTCACTTTGCAGTATATTCTGTGAAGCGCTTTGAGATGTCTTGAATATATGATAAGGTGCGATATCAAATGACTGGACTATTATTATATTATTATAGGGTGCTGTGGCAAATGCAAGGGATGTTAATAACTGTATGTGTATGTGGGGTGGAAGCTGCTGGAGACAATGGCACCATTCACCATTCAGAAGCACGTGGGTGTGGGGGAGGAGGCGGGAATTTTGAAACCCAGCGCTCAGAATTGTGGGACGGAGGAGGAGGCGTGTCTTTCTCCCACCTCTCCTGATGCGCGTGCGTGCGCCAGAGAGAACCACAACTCCCGGCCTGCAGTGCGCCGCGTGACCAGAGGGAGGGGAAGGGAGCGCGAGAGGGACTACACCTCCCGATGTGCACTGCGTCAGTCGTTCAGTCAATAAGTGGAGTGAGTGAGCGGCGGCAGAGCGGGTGCGCGAGCTGGAGCCGTTGGAGCTCGAGCCCTGGCGGTTATTGCGGGGGGGGAGGGGGGTTGGGCGCGGGGCTGACAGGTAAACGCCATGGACGACGCGTGCTGATGGTGGCAGTCAGGAGACGAGCAGGCGGCCGCCGAGCATGGACATCGAGAAGAGAACGAACGGCTACCAGGAGAAGAACGGGCTGAAACCTCTGGCCAGTGAGTCCGCGATCTTTATTTATTTATTTATTTATTCATCGATTGATTGATTGATTGATGATGGGTTGAAAACTGTTCTCGCCATCGCCAGCGAATCTGTCTCTCTCTCTCTCTCTCCTCACAGCCCCGAGCGGGAGGGCGGCGGCGGCTCCCGAGCCGCAAACAACACAACATAACGGTCCCCTCGGCTTTGCTCCTCTCAGCACCTCACTGCTGCTGCTCACTGCCCGTCCGCACAGGGGGGGGGTACACTCGCATTGTTCTCAGTGATTTCTCTATTATATATTATATACAGTGACGGGGCAGCTGTTTGTGAGGGAGTTTCTGTGTACACACACACACACACACACGCGCGGCGCGGGTTGGGTTATATTCCTTCCCCATCGCTGGTTGTTGGGATCACGACGATTTTTCACACCATTTTCGAGAGGTATTAATGTGAGGAGGGAGGGGGGGGCTGGTCTGGGGTACGGGTTAAATCATTTCCATCGCTTGTGTTTGGCCTGTTTTAATATAAAAGGCGTGTTGTGGGGGCTCCCCACAGCTGGGGTTATTTATTTATTTATTTGAAATGCTTCCTCCCCTCCTCTCCCCTGTTAGTGATGAGTCTTTTTTGTAAGGTCGTAAAACGTGAACTTTTGAACTTGGGAGCGCCCTGAAGCAATTAGGGGGCATAATAATCAGGACACCGCCGAATTACAAAGGATGTGTAAAAAAGAATAGAGGATACCCCCTCAATCCAAATAGCATCACACTGTAAAAGCGTACACCCGCAGATCGGCGTGGTTCACTCGCAAGGAATGCAAAGTTCCCTTTACAATCGTGTGTTTGATGCAAAGTCAACTCAATTAAAGTTCATGTGAAGCTTCTGCCACGAAAGTTTTTATCTTCAAAATGTTTAGTAGATAGACACGTTGGCTGAACCCCCTCCCCCCACCCCTTCCTTCTCCATATTAATCCATTTCACTGGAATGCAGGAGGAACGGTTATTTTGGTTATTATAGGTAAATGTTTTTTGAAAAAAAAGACTTTGTTCGTTGTGATGAGACCTGTGAAATTCGTATGAATCGGATGTCAACTGATTTTAACAGAGAATTTTGGAAGACTGGGAAAGTTGGTTCTTTAGTTTCGTAGGAATTTTTTTACAGAAGGAAGGAATCGGGGAGCTAGTAGTTGATTTGAATTGATTGAGGTTATGTGATTGAAGATATTTTGTTCCAGAAAATATTTTTACAAATGGTTGTTGTTAAATTTAAATCAAATAAGTTTGTGCTTTGAAATTCATCTTAAGACTTAAAATGTATTGAATGTATTTTTGAGTGGTTAAAATATGCAAGCATGTATTCATTTATTTTCACAGTGTTAGCTGCTGCAGTGATTGCAAATTATCATTATGGTTTCTTCAATTTGCATATAAATTAAATTACAATGTACTTATTTTGTGCCTCCTTCATAATTTGGCAAAGTGCAAGGGTTTTGTTTTTTTTAAAAAACTACACTTACTATGTTAGGATCCTGGTAAATACAGTTTTGCGTATTTTGTTTAAAATTTTGCAGATTTACATAATTAAATATACCACTGTTGGATATTATTTCGTTCACATAAATGGTGCAAAATTGGTTTTCACCTGATTTAGCACCTTTACAGATTTGTGTGTTTTTATATGTAACATGCTAATGTCTAAATTTTTTTCATAAAATTTTTTTGATCATTAACTGGTTTGCTTTTAGTTGTCAATTAGAATAGTATAAAATAGAAATGAATTTGAATGCAAACTAACATTTCACATTTCTTAGTTAGTAAAACATAATACAGAAACAAATCTGATATTGTATCAATTACTGCGTAACCATTTTGATTTTGCATAAGGGTGTGATGTTTCCAAGCAATGATCCATTAACCTGGGAATGTTGACTCGCAATGACACACGTGGACTATTTAAGTCATTGTCTGACCTTTAACCTTTTTACATCTTATTCAAAGGGAAGTATGGCTTACCAGCAATCTGTAATGTTAACAAAGCGGCAGTATAAAAATGGGTATGGAGGGTATTCTTGAGAATTTGATTTCCATTGTGATTATATTTTTCAAAGAATGGCTTTGTACACAGATGTGCAGATATTTGTGATGTTTTCGTGACCAGTAATCATCTCAAATGTATATAAATCAGAAATATTGCTTTGAAATGCAGGTGTTTCTGAATAATGATTGGATTCTTAATAATAATGTGTGCATTTGCAGTTTCAAATACTACATTTTAAGATGTCCAGATTTGCTTGTTGGCTGCACTGATTTGTTGAATTATTGCAGTCGATAGAATAGAAACTCTGTGCTGAGCCAAGCATTTGGAAATGGGATTTAACAAATGAATTGTTGTCCCGTATAGCATGCTGCATTTTGGATTCTTATTTACATACTATACTGTGTGTGTGGAGATGTGGGGAAGAGTAAATCCTGCTTTGAAATCTCTTCTACAGGATCAGCATTTTTTTTATCTTAAGAAATACAGAAATATCTAAATCTGTAAACTTTCAGAGAGCATAACACCCAGTGGGGCTCAAACTTCAAGATGCACCTATATTGTTTTAGTTCTCTTGGGAACAGTTGAAGATGCTTGTGACAGAGGCATTCAAACCATCAGATCTTTTAAGCTGATACAAATCCATGGACTTCTTAGAGTTGTTTCCACTAGCGTGGACGAAGAGTTGACACTAAAATCAGTAGCGCTGTTGTGTTATCATGTGGCATTTATAAGTCTCTGAGAGCCTCAGAGCCTCTTGAGAGCAATAAGCCCTGTAACTTGAAAACTAACCAAACAAAAGCTACGTGATACATAGCAAAATTGCAATTGGGTTATCAAATAGTTTAAGGACTGTAAATATGTTCATACAAAATAATAATGCCCAATTGGGAGATCATTGTAACAAATGAGCTTTGAGAGATTTGGGCACCTGTGTCTTGTCTTGCAGTGGCTGGCCTACTGCTGGTGGGCACTGAAGTGCAAGAAATGGGTTTTCTTGCAATACAGAATGAACATTTTTTTTAGCGCCAGTGACATCCATAACATCTTGAATTGTTCTTTAACGTAATTGTTGGTAAGTGTAATTATTGCATTTATAAGCCAACTTGCCACCTAGTTCCCACAACCAGTCCTGAGATGAATGACCAATAAAGTAATATTAACCAAAACTAGGAAAAAATCTGTTCAATGGTATTCTGAGATCTTTAATCTCTACCTGAACAGACAGATGGCGCCTACTTTTCACATTTCTTAAGAAAGATGGCACCTCCCACTGTTTGTGTTTTTTTTCAATGTTAGTATATGTCATGGTATTGGCTGCTCTCTTAAACTCTAAATTCGCAGCACATTCAAAGAATGAGGACTGTCTTGCTAGGAATTTATTTTGGCTCGGGTAAATGTTTTTCTTTGCCTGTCTTAAGTTCCAGAAGGGCTGTGGCCATCTTTTGTTGTGGTGGTTGGAGGAACGCATTTGCTATCTACAAACAAAGGAACCCTAGCAGTTTGCTCAGGGGAATTTAGTGCTAGTTCTAGGGGGAAGAGTAAGCAGAAGGTACTTTGAGTTCTAAATGTTCTTATATTTTCCTCATAAGATTTTTTCAACTGATGTTGGTAGGAGTTCCACTCTAAAAGGAACATGAGACAATGTGTCACAATTGTAAAGAAAATGGCAAGTACAGGTACTAATAGATGAAAGCAATTGGCAGTACATATCTTGGGTTACTCAGGCAGACCTTAGCAAACAGCCAAGGTTTCTGTCCAGCCCGGTTTTCAGCTGGTTTCAACCTGCTAGTCTTTGTGTGGGTGTTGTGTATTAGTAATACTTATGTGATATAGAGGGCTGAATAAGGTGTGGAGCATATAGTATGAATGGAAAGCATTAATCTTAAGGGCAATGGTCAGATACTATTATCACCAATTATATTAAGAATATTTGTTGACATTGTTTATAAAAAGATTGCATTTATCAATCTATTTTGAAATGCAAATAACTGCTTTTCTTGAGTGTGTGAAACTATTTACAGATTGTATCTAGTTGCAAAATAATATCTTGGTCCCACCCTTCCCCCGCCATTTCATTACTGAAGGCAATGAATTGTGCTGGAATAAGTTCCATGTGTGCCATCAGACTTCTGATGTTTGTCCCCAAATGATTATTCTTTGTATGTGAGCCTGAGCATATCTGGTAAATGTTGGCAGACCTTTTGACCATGGGGGAGGGGGTAAAATAATCACACTTGATCCCATCCTTACCTGACATCCACAAACGTTCTTTACAGCAAGGGTCACTAGATAGCGATCAGGAGCAGGAACCGTCTCTCATTTCTGCCCCCCCCCCCCCCCCCACCTAATTGTATTGCACTGTTTCTGGCTAATTAAAAAATGGCACAGACCAGTGATCAAACCTTGGACCTTCCTGTTCCGTAGGGCTCAGAGCCACATTATGTAGTATATTTAGCATTGGAACCATAAGGACAGCTCTTAGTTTGATTTTTTAAGTATAATTTTCTGTACTTTAGGATCTTTAAAGTGCTTTTAATTCGTTGCACTTTGCGAATTCTGTATCTCCTTTCTATTAACAAAAAAGATAGGTTGAATAGCAACTCTTTTTTTGAATACTTTTATCTGTAGCTCTTAAAGAAAATTTCTTTCAGAATTTTGTTTTCAAATACTCATTCTTAATCCATATATTGGGTATTTTGCTGTTAAGAATAATGTTGTAAACTGTCAGCAATAATGTGTTATCCATGCTTTATGAAGTCAACATATGATCTTTTCACACTTCTTTAAAGTAACAGTAAAAGTGTTCAAAATTATTTAAGTGACAGAGAACAGAACCACATTTCTGCACCATTCTTGCTGGATAAGAAGCTAAATGTTTACCTTGTTGATAAACAGGTTGCTGAAAATGGGAAGACTGCTGATGTAATCTAGTCTAATTAACAGTCATTTACATAAGAACAGGATCAGCCTTTTTTCAGATGATCACTGTTAAGATATTCTGGTCTTCCTCAGGCTCTGTGGTATTACTTTGATCCTCCTTTCAGACCTCCAGGTCATTTTTTTTTGTTTCTTATCTCAAATATTCATTGAAAAGAATAAACCCTTTCCAACTATATTAAAGTATTAACCTTCTCTTTAACCTTTCTGCCACTAAATATGAATGCAGCTGGAAAAAGATTGGTACAATTGTTCCCATTTTGCCATGTTAACACATTGATACTGATCCAATGTCTGCTTTTGTGTGTTGGTTATGTGTTGTATGCTGTAATCTTGACTGTAAAACAGATCTGCTTATTTTGTTGAACTGGGTTGAATAATTACATTTGTCTATAGGTTGTGAAGGATACATTTTGTGAAGGATAGATAGATCTCTGTTTTACTGTGAGGTGGGAATCTGTTGCTTCACCTCATGAATATCACAAGAGAAATATGCTTTTACTGACTGAATTTACTAAATCAATGAAGAATTTTACTTCCATGTTAGTGTATTCCAAAAAACTTCATTAAAAAACATTTCTTTGTGTATTCACCCATACATAGGCTTATAGTTCTTCATTTGTTAGACCTTTGTTGTATGAATGTATTATTGTAGTTGTCCCATAGCCAGGATGGGAAGCAAAGCTTTGTGTCACTGAGAGTGGGATGCTTTGCAAGTTTTATCAGTTTACATGTTTAATGCTGGTCGACTTTATAACTAGAGGTAAAGTAAATATTTGAGAGACTGAAATTGCACTTCTTTTCATTAAATGAGACAACCCACAGCCCTACCCTCTCCAGTTTAACTCTAGTACATCACATCTTCTAATCTGCAAACTTCCATCTCATAGTAATAATAAAATAATAATAATTGCATTTGATATAGCGTGTTTTCATGTCTTTGGGATATCTCAAAGCACTTTGTGGAGTATACTGAATATTCATAGAATATAGTGAATTGACTGTATTTTTTGGGCGAAACGCAGCAGCCAATTGCGCACAGCAGTGTCTCACAAACAATCAAGATTGAGTGACCAAATTATTATTATTTTTTTGGAAGGGTATATAACCCCCGGAAAAGCAATTCACCAATAAAAGCCTACTTTACACCATTTGAATAGAATGTAACTTGGAAGTGTAGGATAGGAATAATAAATGAATACTGCAGTTTTCATGCATATGTACAAAAGTTTTTCACATTGTATAACTACAATAATCCTGTATGAAATATTACAGCAAATGCCCACTGTCTTGTAGTCTTTAGTGGTAGGGAACCACCATCATCAGTTTGTGTTACGCATTGACTATTGTAAACTTGCAACTGATGGAAAATTGAATTTTTAAACTAAAATAAAATTCAGGCAGTTTGCTTTGCTGTCCATTATGTTTCTAACAGAAAAAAGGACCTGATGGGATAGCCAATACTTTTCTAAATTATTTTTTCACTGACATCCGTAGAGCACCATTCTCCCTAATTTGAGAGGGTCATATGCACAGCAGACAGTATAATTCTACATTGCTCCAAAAATAGTAATCTTATCATGCAGCACAACTGAGACATAAATTATCTGGAGAATAAAAGATATCTGGGAATGATGGCAAAGTAATGATCTAGTCAAGGGGCTCAGCTTATGCCATAAACTTCAAGGAGTGAAGCTTGAGTCATTTATATTAGTCACCTGAACCTTCAGGTTAGGTTACAGCCCTAAAAACACTCTCTGGTATTTGTTCTAAATCCATATAGTTTCAGGTTTGTGTGTGTGGGGTATTTTTCTCCTGTTATTTTTGGGGCACCAAGTAAATAGTCTGCCCTTAAATAACAGGAAATACCAATGTATTTCATGAACTCATTTCGATGCCATTAGCTATTTCTATGTATGGAGAATGTGTCACTATAATTTTATTTCAGTAACATATTTATCATATCTATTTCGTAAAATTATTTACGAATAGAATAACTTTCACCTCCCCAAACTACTCTCGGGGCTGAATTTCTCTACGAATAATAATGTTCAATGAGTTTGTATGTTTTGTGTAATCAGGGTTATATATAGCATGTGCGTATTGAACAATAAAATATAAATAACATTCTGCACAATAATGTATTGTCTCTCTTTTTCCACTGTAAAAGTGATAAAATTGAGAACTTCATTATAAATGTGTCGTGTAGTAGCAGTTCTCTGGAGATTTAATCAAAGTTGGTCCCTTGTCATATTAAACCAGAGTAATCATTGATGCAGAACACACAGATGGCTGTTGATGTGTAGTCAGGTTCCACGGAACTGAGATGTGTGTTGCTTTCTTTAGTCATTGTTGAATTACTAGGTGTTGGGTTTAACATTTCCAAATCTGGCACCTTATTCTAGATTTGGAAGTAATCTTTACAGACTGAAAAATTCAAGGCATCATGAATTTGAATTAAAATTTTGAGCTCAAAACATTTAATATTTATACACTCCATTTATATGAATAAATCTTGGGTAAATTCACGAGAATTTTGTAAGAAATGTAACTTTATGAAACTTGGTTTTATAATTTGCTCTTTAGAAACTCACTCGGGATGCGTTTCTCATTTAGACCTTCAGTAAATCAAGGATTCTATGTCCTGAGTAATCTTGATGTTGTGATCTCCTACCATTCCTATTTTTTTCCCTTTCTGCAAGCTTCCTCTCATAAGAACATAAGAAATGCTAGACAAAAAATGACCAAGGTCCATCTAGTTCGCCTTCCACCTTCTTGGCGGTCGCATGTACATATGTTCCAAACTCCCTATGTGTTATATCCCATAATGTTATTTCCTAAAAGAAAACTATCTAATCTGTGTTTGAAAGAATCAACATTTCCTGCTTCAACCGTCTCCCTAGGGAGCCTGTTCCATAGGTTCACTATTCGCTCACCGAAATAGTGTTTGTGTAGATTCGTTCTGAATTTACTTAGTTGCTCCTCATAGTCCAGTTCCTCCATTCCCCCAATCATTTTGGTTGCCCTCCTCTGTATCTTCTTGATTTCTCTAACATCCTTTTTGTACTGATGCGACCAGAACTGTACACAGTACTATACGTATGGTCTCACCAATGATTTATACAGTGCAGGATTACCCCACTATTTCGGCTGTGCTATTGACCTTTTGATACATCTCAACATCTGGTTTGCTTTACTCACTGAACAGAGCATTGTTGTGAGAGCTTCAATTTATTGTCAATCAGGAACCCCAGGTCCTTTTCATTTTCCGTACATATTTTCCTTCTGTTCAAACAGTAGTCCCTTACAGGATGTTTTGTCCCCACATGAAGTACTTTACATTTCTCCACATTGAATTTCATCTGCCACCGATCTGCCCAATTCCCAAGAATGTTCAAATCCTCCTGTAACCTCTCTTGATCAGCTTCGCAATTGACCACCTTCATTAGCTTTGTGTCATCTGCAAACTTAGCCACTGTGCTTGTGACTTCTAGTTCCAGATCATTTATAAAACATATTAAACAAAAGAGGTCCCGAAACAGACCCTTGTGGAACTCCAACTTGTAACATTTTCCCAGTCTGATGATATTCCCTGAACCAACCCCTCTGGGTTCTTCCGGTCAACCCATGTGTATCCATTGTAACATACCTCCACTGATTCACGCTTTTTTTACTTTCAGTACCAGCCTCTCAAGAGGAACTGTATCAAAGGCCTTACTGAAATCCAGATATACAAATCCACAGGCTTACCCTTATTAAGCTCCCTTGTCACACTGTTAAAGAAAACCAGTAAATTAGATTGGCAAGACCTTCCCTTCATGAACCTATATTGGCTATCATTTATGATTTTATTTCTGTCCAGATGCTCTATGATTTTATCCTTAATAAGAGTCTTCAAAATTTTACCTACAATGGACGTAGTTTCCTGGGTCACTTTTGTTATCTTTCTTAAAAATAGAAGTAACATCTGCCTTTTTCCAGTCCCCCGGCATCTCTCCAGTGTTAAGTGATTTTTGAAAGATTTGTTCCCTTGTTTCTGAAACTTCTTTCCTTATTTCCTTAAGGATCCTCGGATGCAATTTATCCGGACCCTGAGATTTATTTACCTTAAGTTTACACAGTTATTTGGCAACCATGCTGGTCGTGATATGAATAGGGTCATAAGTTTTTTTTCTGCGACATCCTTGAGTTCTCTTTCCAGATCAGATAGGTTACCCATCTTCTCCTTGGTAAAGACTGATGCAAAAAACTTACTTAGCACTGTTGCAGCCTGTGCAGCATTATTTCTCATGTTGTCTCCTGAACCCACCTTCAGTGGCCCTATTTCATTGCTTGTTTTTCTTCTGCTCTTAATATAACTAAAAAAACTTTTTGTTATTATCCTTCACATCTCTTGCCATGTTCAATTTAAAGCTTTTCTTTGCCATTCTGATATTTTTGCTGTCCTTGGGTTTTTATTACCTCACCAACTCTCGTGATGTCAAATGTGACTGCACTGTGATCGCTGTTGCTAAATGCTTCTCTCACCTTTATGTTGGAGATTTGGTCATCTCTGTTGCTCATTATCAAATCCAAGATGTTATCTCCTCTTGTTGGCTCTTTTACAAACTGAGTCATAAAACAGTCTTCCTTTAACTCTAGAAATACCTTCCCTTTCTTACCAGTAGACACATTATTATCCCAATCAATTTCTGCTAAGTTTAAAATCTCCAAACATTATGATGCTCTCACATCATGATGGTTCAATAACAACTTGCATTTATATTGCACCCTTCCCAAACCTCACCCCACAGCTCATCTGAAATTTTGCAGATTATCCCATTGGATAGGATTCCTATCCTGTTTTTCAGTAGTGCATCATGCTAGTACGTTGTACACTAAGCCACCATGCTCTGGTCTTATTAAATTAATAATTAAAAGTAGTATCCTACTTAATATTTCAAACTTTTTAATGTCTTCAAGTTCAGTTCTTGAAAATACTTTATACTTATGCACATACAATCAGCGTGGGAATGTGAGGTGGCACATCTGTAGACTTCTATGTACTGCTGCTGTCAGTTCTACTTTGTAAAGTTTATGCTTGGTAGGAGGTGCATTTGTAGCAGGAAAAGACAGAATGTGTATGTATTCTGTGTACATATCAGAAGGTGTCATCAGAAGGTTGCCATTGTATTCCTGGTCAAGAACTGGCACTCATTCGAATTCTAATAATGCTTCAATAAATTTAGGTGATACGAATTGCATCTCACTGTTAAGTATGTTTATTTCCAAATGTATTATAAAATAGGTAATTTATTATAGTTTGATACATGTGACAATTCACTTTGCATCAGAAGTTATTGCATTGATGTCTGCATTGATTTTGTAATGCTGGGTACAGGTTTTTGATGGTACACAGATTGATTTGGGTCTTCAAAGCTTCCTATTCTAATTCGGAGGGTTTTGACATTTGCTTGCCATTGTGGTTGAAGAGTGATTGTAAATCTTGATTGACAATTTGGGGATTCTGGATAGAGCAGACTGGAATCATGGATGCCAGTGACTTGGATGGTAGATTGAGTTGGCCATTTACTGTTATTTGAACAGGTGATTTAAGTTCAACATTTTACCATCAGTCTCACTTGGAATAATGGAAGCTCCCATATTTCTTTGCAGTTCTAAAATAGATGTGCCATGGTGTTTTGGACAGCTACTTAACATTGACAGCTCTTTTTGGTGTCTTGCTTTCACTCAACAATATTAAGAAATAAACTACACAAACTAAGTAACTTGGATGTTTTCTCATCTTTGTTTCTTTTATGTATATTGGTCCCTCCCTCTCTTAAAGAATATAATTTTCATTGCTTGATGTGCTTTTATGTATGAAATCAATTACAGCAGTTTTACTGAATTTCCTTAAAAGAAAGCCTTCTGTCAATTTATTATTGGTCTGGTAGTTTGTAGTGCTAAGAAACTGTTAAATATAACCATATAGTGGAATGCTATTTATCCATATGTCCGTTCATATGCATACTCTTCTGAAGCAGAAGTTGGACTTGGGACTCAGGAGGTACCGGCAAAAAATATTGCGGGCATGTGTGTTGGAGAAGCTCTGATGCTGACCAGCATACTCACTGGGAATGACACTGAGCAGGCAGAAAGAAAATATTACATTTTATATCTGATACAATGATATTTGTTTGCTCTGTGTAGGGATACATATTTTCCTGATTATGATGTTAATGGAAATATGCTGTTTGAGCAGCAAAACAAAGTGCAACACCGCCATTTTGTTTTCAATATGTTTGAATTGGTACTGCTAACTTTGGTTTAATGAGGGTAATGTAATAAATAGAACAATTTCCTTTCCACCAGGGTATCGCATTTAACAAGCTTCAATTGTCTTACTTTCTTCCTGGGTGCTTTGAGTGATGCTAATTGCCTTCTATAGATCATAATAGTAACTCTCTCAGTGGTTTTAAAGACAGGCAAGAATATAATCTGTTTATTGATCGAATGAACTTCAGGTTAATCCACCAAAGTTTAAATGATGCAAAAAATCTACTTAAAGCTTGTAAAAATCACGAAGTGGCAGCATGTACCTGATATTTTAATGTAATTGAGCTTTATATTTTCTTGAGATCTCCAAGAACAAACATTCTTTACTTTTGTTTTGTTAAATCTCATAACATTCTTTGGGAGTGACAATTACTTTGGTATGAAGAATGTTTAAAAATAATTAGGGAAGAAGATTCAGATCACTTTTTTTGGGGGGGAAGGGTGCTAAAGTTGTTTCTAAGTTTAATGATTTAAATGTTGAAAAGATTCCTACTAAGTTAGTATGAAATCATATCAATTACTTTGGACTCTTCATTCATCCAAAATTGATGTTGAGGAAATTAAGTTGTGAGAAGAGGAACCTGTGAATTGCGAGATGAAAAAAGCCCAAGGCCCATCTAGTTTGCCTTCTACCATCCTGGAGGTGGTATTCTAGGAGCTTTTATGTGAAGCTGCAGGTTTGCATATCCTATGGGGGAAGTGATGAGCAGAAAGCTACTTGCCTCATTACCTTGAACTAAATGCTGCATTTCCTCAAGTTGCACTTTAAAAGTTTACCTTTAGTGTAGCTAGCTTTTCTTTGCTTACATTGTCAATATAATTAATAGGGTGAGCAGAAATTAGGAAGAGAATGTCAGAGCAATCAATCAGTGCGCTGTGACATCCACTACTGTATTGTGTTGAACAATTGGTGCAATGTAACTATGTCGCACACTAGAGTCATGGTTACAATTGTGAAGTTTGAAAAAAAAGCAGTGGAAACAACTCATTGTTAAACTAACTTTAACCTTCTAATAGAGAAATTATCGATTGCTATTTAAACAACGAACTTGAGCAGTAATTAAAGAGTAAACCTCAGGGTATCTACGTACCACAAAGCCTTTGGATTATCTATGAAACATAACATGCATTGTTCCATGGGGTGTATATAACTGTGTGAAAAGATTACTTGGATGAGAGTTCAGGATCTTCAGAAAGTTCTATTCTTTGACTTTTAGTGTAGCTGAAACTAAAGTTCTGCCCTTCTGTTCAATTAACAACTTCCTTAAACATCCCAATAAAATGTACCCTCTCTGTATGAATAAGCAAAACTCAAGTATGTTTTCCCCTAGATTGCATTGTGAAAATTGACGCATGTTTGACTGTTGGGATCATACATCTACAAAGCAACCAATTTCCAAGCAGTTGTTATTATGCCTCGTGACAGACAGTAGCTACAATACTTGATTATATTTACCACTATCATGCTAGAAAATAGGGACAGTCATTGCACTCTGCTCTGCCACGTTGCTGAGAACAGCCCGGAAATGAATCAAATTCGTCGGAAGGACATCCCAAGGCGCTCTCGGCTGACCGATGGTATGGTCAAAAGGGAAGGTCTTGAGACGCACCTTGAAAGAGGCAATGGAGGGGGTAAAGTGTGGGGCTCCGGGATGGAGTTCCAGCGAGTGGGAGCAGAAAGGCTGAAGGCCTGATCACCGATGGAGCAGACCAGTGCCCGCTGAGTGAATGGAGCAATAGGTTGCAGAGGTAGAGAGGAGCAAGACATGGAGTACCTTAAAAATGAGGACAATGGGGGATGGGAACCAGAGAACCCGGGTGATCAACTTATGGAGTTAATAGATTTTGCTTGTTTATTTTTACATTCTTTATTTGATGTAATGTACATTTTTTAAGGATGGGAAATCTAAATATTCAACACAAGTAAGTATGTCCTTATTTTCCATTATATTCAAAATAAATTGCACTATGTCTAGTTGTAAAACTAAAGTATTTTCATAAGGATTTTTTTTCAAATTGACATTTTTCATTAAGTTTGTTAAATGACTAACTCCTGGTTTGAAAGTTCTGACGGCCATGATCTTCCCATTGTTATTGTTTGTCAGGCCAGGTGTGGAAGTGGAGGAGGGAAGGGAGAAAGACTCAAAATAATATCAATAAATGATATGGTTATTTTCGGACAGGTCAAAAATCATTTTCTGGGTGATAGTTCAGATTTTAGCTTATTACGTATTTATTTATTACGTATTTATTACGTACCTGTGCTGTTGTTCCACCCATGATAGAATAACTAGAAACCTTATTCTATACAGTCCTAACAAATAAGTCAATTTATTTAAAGATGATTAGTTCTGCTGATTAAGACGGTTACATTACTCAATTATTGAATGTGAATTCTGATTTGATGTTTTGTTTATTGCCTAAGAGATTTTCTTAATGTGTAGGACAGATATTTTTACTGAATTGGTTAGCGGTTTGTTTAACTAAGGTGATCCCTCTTGTTACGCTTTCAATCTTATATCAAATGGATTATTATATGAAATAAACGTTGGAGATATATTTTAAAATTTCTTTGGAATAAATATTTGTTGCGCAATTTTAAACAAAATTCCCTATTTTTGTTCACCCTCGGGGATACCAAAACATTCTGAAAACGTTTTGTACCCACATTACCTGAAAGTTTTATTCCTCCTATATCAAACTACTCAAAAGATTGTTGCTATGTAAGCAACAATAGTACTCCCAATTTCCTTGAAGGAGAAAGGAGACAAGAGAGAATCTACCATACATTACTGGATGTGACTGCCATGCAAAAAGGTCTCCCAGCAGGAAGACCCCCTGCATCATCTGGAAATGTCCATCAATCATTTCTGTGGCACCAGAAATCAGTCAGCCATTTTGTACAAAGCATAATCAATCAATTGCTTAAGAAAAGCTTGCCCAGATCTTGCAGCTTTCTGAGGATCAGATTTGTCTCTTTCATGTTAAAAGGCAGATGTACAACATGTTACTGTGAGCATGGGATTCAGTGATACTGAATTACACAAAACAAGCACTAAATCACATTCATGATGGATGTCAAAGACAAGTCTTTCTGCGTTTTTAGGTGAGATTTTAAAGAGTGAGAGTAATTGGGATTTGAACTTTTAATGTTTGTCATTTTAAAGTTCTATTTTCAATTACTTATTACATGAGAGAATTTCAAGGAATTTTAAAATACTGATTAAAATGTGAGAGCCATTTATCCTATTTGAGCGTGCTTTGTATTGCTGTAATATAGCTATTGTGTTTAAAACAGTAGTAGTTATTAGCAGCTGTAGTAGAGACGAAAGGCATTTCTGGACTGCTGTATTTTGCAATCACTAGGTGTTAGATTGAGATTGCTTGAACTCGTTTGACACAAGACACCAACAGCTGAGAGATTTTCACTCAATTCAGCCCAGGTTCCAGAGGTATACTGCTCCACCCAGTCTGCGTATTTAGTTTAAGCCTTGATAGCATTCTCTTACATAGCTTACACTTATCAGAATTCTTTAGTATTTTATGGCACTGTTTTCTGTTGACTAAGGGCTATTGATCTAGGATTTCTTAAGTTTATGGTTTTTTTTTGTTCATACTTTGAGCATTCCAGCCTGTAACTCATATGCTCAATTCTGGTTCTCTGCATCTCTTCTTTACTTTCTGATTTCCCATATTGCTGGAGCAATGTTTAATTCCTTCGTATATCTTTGCGATGCTGGTGCTCAAAATAGTACCTCCAAGGCACCATATTTATGTAGCAGTAGAGCTGGTCTTGTAACAAAGCATCAATTAATTCCGAAGCGTATAGGAAGAAGCTTGGTCACGGAAGGGTGCTGTATCAGATTGTCCAACAAAGAGCTCCTGGAACTTTTGGGGGCAATGTCTCACTGGCTAAAATAGACTATATCTGTATCCAAGGGCTGAACATTGCGTTCAGGATATGAATAGGATTGGTGACTGTTAGCAAACTGGCCTAAGCACTTGAGGTTGGGAAAAGGAATTTTAAAGAACTTGTGTTTTTTTTATATTTATCAAAGATACTTACTTCCAATAACTGTTCTAGGACCTCTGCTAGAAGTGCCTGTTTGAAGACTTTGGGTGTTAACGTATGGGCTCAAAACATTGCCTTCTATGGTCAAATGGCTTGCTATGCTTACTGGCTTAGTTCACATGGATTATCACCACTCAATCGAGTTACTGGAGGATGACTGCCCCCCATAGAACACATGTCAGTGTAAGGGAACAGGGAGTCCAAAATCATCAGGAAAGGTGGAAGCGAAGAAAATTAGCTAGGGAAGAAAAGCCGCCTAGAACAAAATGCTATTTATTATTTTGAACAAAAAAGTTTTATCTGCAACTGCTTTTTAGAAATGGCCTATAACCGAATCCCTTGAATTTACTGCTTGCAAGCATGCTTAAATTGATCAAAAGTTAAACCTGAAATGAGTTTGTATTTGCTTCTTGTTTTCAAATCGTGTGTGTGGGCAAAGTGTTAACGTGCAAAGCACAGGCTTATCTTGATGATTCAACTTAGCCTTCAGCTGATATCAGCTAGATCATGGTAGCCTTGAAAGTGTGGAGAACTCAGTGAAGGTAAATTTAATTAGCAAACCTAAGTGTTGAGAAACAAGATTATGTTGTTCACCCTCTGTCATAAAAGATGGAACATCTTTTGACCTTCATTTAGTGGGTCATTGTTTTTAAATAAACCTTTTCAAATAAATGTACTGAGTACTTGGGGCTGTTTAGAATTGTTCAATGTACTTTTTTTTAAAAGCAGTTGCTTTTTTTGCCCAACGTGTTATGTAAAATCAGTGTTTGAAATCCACATCTAACAATCATAATTTGTTTGGAGGGCTGTTTTCGTTCACTCCATGTGTGTACTTTTGTGGTTAGTACTGTGCTCATTCTGCGCATGTGTTTGAATGGTAACTGATTTTAATGTGCATACAATAAAAGCACTAGCAGCGAGCCAGAAAGAATCACTTGGAGTTGACAGAAATGGATCAGACTGATTTCTTTTTAAAAGTATTTTGATCTGCAGAAATGCTGCACTTGATTTCTCAACTCCACCAGTTGGAACAGCAGACCAGGGGTAACACCATAACAAGTCAATGTTTCTCCACTTTATAAACATGTTGGCTCATAAAGGTTTCCCAATCATTTTAATGTACTTGCAAAATATGCAAACTGATGTGCAACGGGTCTATATCTTTTTTATAGTAAAGAGGTACTTGTGGTAGGTGAAATACAACACATTAAATAAGAAAGCTGCAAAATGGTACACTTTGTAAAAACAAGAAGTTTTGAGAAAACTTTGAAATATTTATCCAATTTAAAATCTTCACTATTAACCTAGATCTTTATTGCATTTGGGTCAATGTTTGATTTTAGAATAGGACAATGCAAGGGAGGTTTTTTGCACGTATTGGGTGAAAATTCAATGTTTCAAAACCAATTTGATTGATGTAATATTGAAAGATTTTAGGCAGCTTGGATTGCCGTTTATAGACTCGGGTGTTGTTCCTGACTCCAGAGCTGGTATTTGGTGCATTTTCACAGAATACTGATTGCTTTGAAATGGTATCCCATGAAACTGCATTGAAAGTCACAATTAATGATCCTTTGTGCAGAGGAAAAGAAAATTCAGATTGAGAAGTTGAAATGGTATCATTTCCCACTCTAAAATGTCAGCCAATAAACCATTGTGCAAGCTGATTGCAGCACGGGGCTTCCTTTGCTATCCTCGACAGTTGCCTTCACTTGAACATATTTGCTGCTGCTTTAAACTGTTTAGAATGCAACCTTTGGTATGGGGCAGGTGACTGCTTATCTAGATGTGTTCTTCTAGGCTCACAAAATGAGCAATTTTGGTCGTTCTTTTTTGTTGAGACACATTTTTGTTTGTCAATCTTTATCACATTGCCATTTAATTGGTTGACGAACTAACCATGAAAGCCATTGTTCCCGGTTGTACAATGTTCTGTGGAAGCAAGGTGGCGGAAGGCAGGACTTAAAAGGATAATATTGTGCTATGTATGCTTTATTGTACACTTATCATTTGTTTTGGAACAACTAAACTTTTGAAGTATAGCATTTTGCATGAATAGGAAATAACATTTTGCAAATGATCTATTTTAAAAAAAAGTTCTATTAATCATTTGGGAAAATTACTTTGACTTATTATTCATGTTAAGTGTTCAAAGTTTTAGTCCAGGTTGGCTGCGTGTGTGTGTGAAAAGGTTTTAGAAATTTTGTGCACGGTGTAAAACAATTTAGAGCTACCATCCCCTTCCTAAGGGAATGAAATTGGAGATCTGACAGATTTAAAGGATGGACTGATGTATTTGCTGTCAAGTCATCATTTATCATGCAATCCTATTACATGGCAGCTGGTGATATAGCATCCTCTTTCACCATGGCAGTTCATAATCCCCAGCCATTTTCTTCTTTCTCTCTATTTCCTGATCACTGGATAACAGCTGAAGAAACAATTGATGGGTTTGCTGGAGATATACAAGACTTAGTTGCTTTCTGTGATCCGATAGGAAGGACCATAGCTAGGCAAGCATGGCAGTGCTCAGATGACAAGTATCGGTGCCACTTTGTTGGCCAAGCGGAACAGTGGCCATCTGCGACTGAAGATGAGCATTAAAGGGGGTAATAGTAGGTGGGAAGGTGTTCACTTACTTAGTTCATCAGCATGATTAATATGACGGTCTAACAACAAATGATAGGAAGTGTGATTCAGCATGTGTCACTGTAAGGCCTTGGTAGTGAAAGGAAGAAAACTGAATAGTTGAGCAAACAAAATGACCATGTGTTTTCCTCCTTGCAAAGATCCCAGCTGTACCTTTTATATTAATTTGTAAACACTGAGGAGTTAGAACCTGTTAGAGAGCTGAGTGGTTTTACATTGGGAGTTGCAAAAAAGAACATTTTGAAACAAGGTTCAATGTAATTTTGCAGAACTTGCAGTTTTCAGTGACTTAGGGTAATGATCCGTAGATGGGTGGAGTGGTCATTTGTTTGCTGTGGATTTAAATGGTATGGGGGGCGGGGGGAAGAAAGCAGTTGGGATTTAAACTGTTTACAGAGATTCTTTCAGTCAAAACTGTGTGCTTTTTATCCAACTAGGGGAACGTAGCTCTCTGTCTCAGAGATTTGGGTATACTGTGTCAGTTTGTGTAAATGTGATGTCATGGACATTGGAGTCTGCATTCAATCTAGATACCTTGACTCTGGTGATGCTATTCATTCTTTCCATCTGTGTGATGGTTGACTTTCTCAGTAGGGGTAAATGCTGTAAACCTTGTACCTTATCGCAGCAGTGCAAGAAATGAACTGGGATATTATGTTTCGCCTGCAAACCGTACAGTCAATTCACTTTACAGTGTGTTCTGTGAAGCACTTTGAGACATCTAGATGACATGATGAGACGCTATGTCAAATGTCAGGATTATTATTATTAGGTAGTGCATGGATGCATGAAGGGCACTATATAAATGCAAATTGTTGTTGCCAATTCATGAATCATTGCAGCTCAGTGTAATTGAAGAAATTATCAGTGTGATGTGATTTTCCCACCCTTGTCTAAATGCTGGCGTCTCTGACTGGGACCTGAGTGTGGTCCTCTTCCAGGAAGGGGGTTGGGGGAAGAGCTGGAATTTCAATGATCTATTGGGCAAAGAGGAACATTGGCTTCCTTGTCTGTACCAAATGGGAAGTTACATTTTCTTCTGTTTCAGAAATTAAGATGATTGTAAAATTAAAGCTTGGCCCAATTGAGATCATTTTGTGTTTTCCCTTTTTGTGTGAGTATGAGCAGAAGAATAATTTGTTCACTTGTAATACTCTGTACAAATGTGATGTAATTTTATCAGTTCAGCAGCTACCTCAATTTTGGGGTGATTTGTGAGAAGATTCACTCACTTTTCCTTGTTGTTTTAGTATCTTCTTGCTATACTGGTCTGATCTAATGGTTTTCTCTCTTGTCATCTAAGCCTTATTGATTTATACTTCTGATTGGACCAATTGAATTCGAAATGTTCCGAGTCTGATGACTGAATTGACTCATACACTTGTACCTCTTGTAGAACATAACGTTTAAGCTTCTGTACCAAGTATAAAAATATTCATCATTTACTCTGTGCATGTAAATGTGGAAGCTCAAACAATATTTGAGTGATGCAAATAAACTAAACTGATTTTATCTTTCCTTTCTAGACCTAAAATAAACTGACCTGTGTACAGTACTGGGTCTGATGTTTTTAATATTTAGATTCACTTTTCGATTCACTAATAATTCCATCTACCGGAAGTTTCTGGGCATACTGAGAAATTTAGTCATTTGTTGTAATGTTTATAATGTTAATCTATCCTTTGTTTAATTGTTGTAAGACACTTGTATTCTATTTAGGAAAAATACTATTTGAACCAACATAATCTGCATTAAAAGTATCTGTATATGTATTCAACTGGAAAGAATGACATTAAACTCAAAGGATATCAATGAAAGGGTAGACTGGCACCACAGGAGGTATGATTTGCAAATATGAAAAAAGAGCAGGGTGAGAGGTAACTTAATGGAGGGTAGATTCTCTAAACACAAGTCAATCTGTTGAATCGCTCTCACAGCAGCTAAACTCCTTGCTGAGGCATAAGCAGCTGACTTAACCTTTTAACAATAGAAACCTGAGAGTGCGCAACAGGAACAATTAATAAATTGAAGAAGTGTGCATGTAATATAGAAAATCTGCAGGTTGCACGTGTGTACATGTATCCCACAGGGAACTTATTGAAGGGATGATGAGTATTATTTTCTCCTAAGTTGCCCTGACAGATTTGTGGTGCTGCTTTAATGCTGTCATATTAAATATGTATCTATTCAGGACTATAAGAAAGATTTGATTGTTCAAACCTTTGATTTTAATTCCTGTTGTATAGTGAAAAGAAGGCTGACATGGAAATTAGGAATTTAACTTAGCAATTCAGTGAGTACTAACTGTTTCTGTCTTTTTTCAGGCCTTTACGGTGACCATCCACTAGAAAATGACCAGACTAATACTAGTAAGTGCCTTTTATATATTTTAGCATTGTTTAGGAATGATCCTAGTGAGTACAGTATAAGCAGTCTGGATGAGCTGCAGTAATTGGAGTTGCCTCACTTCAAGTGTAACACAAAATTCATCAATTTACTTAACAGGCAGAAAATCTTAATGCTAAGGAAGGAATTTTCATCCTTTTGGAAAATGTGTGGTAAAATTGTCAAATAAAATCCTGGCTCCGACTTGCACTTCTTTCTTTCAAAATGTGCTGACTGAGATGTCATGACTTAAAAAAAAGAGTTGATTGTGTTTGCTAATCCACATTCCTTGATCATGTTCACTGTGACTGAGTGGCTCAGTTTGAAAACCTTGAGCTATTTCCCCACATCAGCCTTTGTAACTTGGGCTAAAATATAACTTTACTCTCCCGAACACTGCACTCTTTATTGAAATAAAGTTTATTCAATGGAGAATTGTGTTGGGACATCCCAATGCGAAAAGAGCTATATCATTTGTTTTTGTGTCAACCTATTTTTGAAAAATTCACAAGTGCTCCAAATTTCTGCAGAACCTCCGATTTGAAGATTTATTTAAATTCTTTGTTTTGGGAATAAAATCTATCAGGCCCCAAATGTAAGTCTGACGTTATTCAGCTTGAGTATGTACACAATTGTTTAACTGTTTACATAAGAACGTAAGAATTTGCTAGGCGAAAGAAGAGCAAGGTTCATTTAGTTTGCCTTCTACCGTTGTCGGTTGATATATCGTGTCCCAAACTATGTACTGTATCCCTAGATATTATTTTCTCGCAGAAATCTATCTAATTTCTTCTTGAAACAATCAACACTTTCTGCTTCCACCGTCTCTCTAGGGAGCCTGTTCCATAAGTTCACTGAAGTAGTGTCTGCAGATTTATTCTGAATTTACCCCACGTCAATCGCAGGCCTTGTCCTCTGGTTCTACTGTTGAGTACTGCTGATCTTTTCCCACACCAAACATACATCAAAGGTTTTCACATTTCAGCAGGTCAAAGGGTATCTCAAATGTCACTACAAAATTACTTGAAAATGAAAGAGAAAGCCATGTTGAACTGTAAACTTCAAAATATTATGTATCTTATAAATAAACTTACACACTGCATTTTCTCTGGGGCATGACTTTTGACACTAGCACTCTGATGTTACCTTTTCATTTGGTGACTGCAAGTTTATTCTCCTCTGGTATTATAGCTGTTTCGTTTATCTTTATAGATCTTGTACACGAAAGTTTGTAAGAAATCCTCAAAGTCAGTCAGTCATATGTATATTATATGTACACACACATATATATATGTTTACTCTTCAAAATTGATTCACTGTGTGAGCCGTCCTCCCGATGTGAAAGATGCTGTATAAATGTAATTTGTTATTATCTGCTTAATTTTCTTTTTTTAAAGAAATTTCCAACATAGTAAATATCTGAATATTTAAAAAAACTGTAGTTATCAAAGTGTTTCTTTAACCCCAATAAAATGACTACCAATAAAGTGACCATGCCCTTCAGTATGGGAAGGTGCATTGAGTGGAACTAAGGGGAGCCTGATGATTATACATGGTCTCCAAATGCTCTCAGCATGCAGCTGTATTGAGTCCATTGCTATGTTGCAGGTTCAGGCTAAGTTCATTTCTATGCAGCACTTCGTACATCGGGTCATTCATGATATGCCCTGACGGGAGCAGGCAAAGGTCATCCAAAGGCCACAATTAAGTAACTTTTCCCTGATCATGTTACCAAACAGCTCTAACCTAAAATGTTAGGCTGCGGTACTTTTATTAACAGGTTTAGGCTGTGAGTTGGCCTGTGACAGCAGCCCTTCCATTGCCAGGGCGATCTCAACCACAATGAGCTGGCCTTGATTGAGGCATCCACAGCTGTGCCACATTTGCTGCTGAGTAACGTTTGTTTTTGGTGTGGAACCAAAACTGGGAAAAAATAGCCAACTTAGGAAGTTAAAAAAATACAATTGTATAATCAGTTATGTTTAACTTGATACCTCCAATACAGCATCACTGTTTGTCTTGCAGGGGAGGTTCCTAAATGCAGCACTATTCTCACTGTTTACTCTGCCAGTATAACATGTTGGGGAAAAAGATGCAACTTTGTATGAAGCAACATTGAAGTGTAGTAAAAGGCATTTGCTGAGATTATGTAGCATTGTTACTGAAAGCAGGATAAATAATTGATTTATTTTATAGTACCTAATTGGGGTTATAAACTGAAGTGGACGTAAGCATCCCTATAGTTCAGTTAAAGATTTTACTGTGATTTCTGTGCTTTGAATGGACAAGTGAACAATGAAGGTCAACAGCTTTATAAGTGCTAAATTATTAATTCTTTTCATTCCACACAAAGCTTGTAAATAGTATATAATACAAGAAAAGGAACTGGCCCTATGCCTTCACTGGCTGAAGTAAAGGTTAAAGGGTAAACAGTTCAACTGGCAACAGCTGTTCCCAAATCCCACAGGCTTTTGTTTTTTCCTCTGTTTTCATTCCTTTCAAAAACTTTTGTTTCTCAGTTTTGCAGCAATGCAGGCATGTTTCTTATAAGTAGTGGCAGTGCAATATTAAAACCTGAGGACATAACCCATGCACAATTTGGAAGTCCAAATGTTTTTATATGAAATGTACCATATTTCACTGTACATTACTTAATATCAGACCAACCAGTGAAAACAATTTTATGTGAACCTGAATAAATACCTTGTATATAACAAGATGATGTTACGTAATTCCACATTAAAGCTTAGTAATCAGTTATGCTGACAGATTTTTTCCATGAATTTCATTTTTACATGTGAGGCTTGTATACTTGGGTTGTGTGCATGGTACGTGAGATTTTACCAAACTAACCCTAACCCAAAAACACAGCTACTTAACATGATGATTACATTCTGACTATATCCTCAGTCTGCAAAGAAATCTTAAACACTTCATTGATTTTTGTTGCATTTAAAATTGTGTTCCTACCTTGTATAGTATGCTTTTTACTTTGAATTTGATGCTAACTAGGAAAAGTAGTAAACTGTGAGGAGGATAGTAGCAGACTGCAAGAGGACATAGACAGACTGGTAAAATGGTTAGGCCTCAGCTAGAGTATTGACTTCAGTTCTGGACACCACACTTTAGGAAGGCATTGGAGAGAGTGCAAAGGAGATTGACCAGGATGGTACAAGGAATGAGGGACTTCAGTTATCAGGAGGCTAGAGAAGCGAGGATTATTCTCCTTGGAGCAGAGAAGGTTAAGAGGAGACTTAATAGAAGTTTCCAAATGATGAGGGGATTCGATAGGGTGAACAAGGAGAAACTATTTCCACTGGCGGGTGGGTTGGTAACCCGCAGACACCGATTTAAAATATTTGCTAAAAGAAACAGAGGGGAGTTGAGGAGAAATGTTTTCACATAGCGAGTTGTTGGGATCTGGAATGCATTGTCTGAAAGGCTGATGGAAGCCAATTCGATAACAACTTTTAAGAGAGAAGTAGATACTTATTTGAGGAGGACAAGTTTGCAGGGCTCTGGGGAGAGAGCGGGGGAGTGAGATTGACTTGGATAGCTCTTTTCAAAGAGCCGACACAGATATGATGGGCTGAATGGCCTCCTTCTGTGCTGTATAGTTCTGTGATTCTATGATAACTAGATACTGGTAGGAATCTATATGCATTCTTTCTCCCCCCTCCCTCCCAAAAAAAATCAACTGTGGAATAGCAAAACAAGATATTGATGCAGTTATTGGTAATTGTGCAGTGCTACAGTATACCCGAATAATAATCACAGTAACGTGCCTACATTGTTATTTCATATACACTGAACTGTATAATTGTGAATTCTGGTGGTATGAAATGGGGACTAATCCCTGAAATTTGCTTAACTTTGGAAATGGATTAATTATGTGTTCTACTTGTGTTTTGCTCACATCTAGAATTGAAGTTTTTGAAGTTATTGTAAGAGTGGAAAAAGCTGAGAACATCTGTGTGAACAGGTGACGGTGTTAAGTTAATCTGTGACACATGAAAGAATAGGTGTCTTTACAAGTGAATGTGCAGGGCTAAATTGTCACGGTTGTTAGGTATAGTTTAGCTAGAGTGCTGTATTCAGCCACGGTTACTCTTAGAGGACAATCATGGATTTTATTTTTACCTCAATAAAGGAGGTTGATTTATGGTGACATTGGTTTGGATTTTCAGAGCAGTGGGAACTATCAGAAAGTTAGAACACAAAATGTAACTCTCAAGTCACTTCATGGACTCAGTGTAGTACAGCGTAGCTTTTGTTGATGCTCATTCTGTGGTATCTGTTATGTGGTATAAATCGTGGTATAAATTCGACACCCCAGAATATTGTACAATCACTTATGGTGAATTTAAGTGAGGGTAACAGTTAGAGATATAATTCAAAGATGTGCTTTGAGAAGTACAATGAAGTATGAAAACTGTTGCAAAGCCAAAGCGTGAAGATATTGGATTAGTTAGATGATCAAAATGTTCTTTAATTTAGTGATTTAGTGCTTTTTAATTAAAGTAGACTAATCACTTTAGTGCTTTTTAATTACAGTAATAAGATTAATGATGGATGTAACTTGCACTGTGACTGGATCCAGCAAGCTTTTCTCCTGACTTTCTTATTGCCCTGCCTGCTTGCTGCACATTGAGTCGTCCTGACACAACTTCTGCTCACCGTGTGTGTGACCAGCTTCTTTGTTTCAAATCCCAGTGTTTTTGTTTCACACGAATAGCATGATGGTTGTTTCATACACAAACAAAAAATCCCTAGCAATCCCTGATAATCAGCCATGGGAGTGCAGGCAGAAGATGAATCTGACTGCACAACAGGTTGAGTTGAATTGCTGGTACCTCAAAGTAGACTTTGTCAGAATTTTGTTGCCTGTGGACCCATAGTATACACTTAGTGTAAGCAGTTTTGTGTTAAATAGAAAGTTTAGTTGTCTTACATAGTTAATAATAATCCTTGCATTTGATATAGCGCTTTTCACGTCGGGAGGACGTCCCAAAGCACTTCACAGAACACTGTAAAGTGAATTGACTGCATATTTGTGGGCGAACGCGGCAGCCAATTGCGCACAGCAATGTCCCACAAACAGTCGTGGATTGAAAATGACCAATTTATTATTGTTTTGTTTTTTTGGAGGGATTATTATTGTCGAGATGTCGAGAAGACGTGAAAAAAGCTATATCAAATGCAAGGATTATTATTATTAAATGACAGAGGGAATAGAATATGGTGGAGAATTGTGAATTTATATATATATATAAAAAATATTGAATCAACAAACCTTGAGACAGTGTCCGTAACATTAACTGGAACACGTAAATGACCTATCACTGAAATTCTAATTCGAAAGAGTTACACTGAGAAAGGTGCTAAACTGTTCCAGATGTTACCAGGTGTAAGTTGCTGTTTGATGCGATTTGGTCATTCGGATGACCAGTTTCCTTGTCCTCCCAGTACCAGCTTCATCCTGACTATAACCATCTGGTCCTCTGGCCAGGCAGCTGCTGAACGTGTAGCAGCAGGTAGCCTGTGAATGACCATATGCTGACCCCATACTTGCCACTTCATTCAGGCCAGGGAGTGGACTTTCAGCCCATTAGGGAAATGAGTTTATAAATGGGAGAGGGTATTGTGTCAACTAACACCTTATAAAGATGTAACCACTGTTCAGAACACCACTTTTTGGACATCAGACTGCTCCAGTCATATCCCACAATGACATTGAGATGAATGGCCAATTCAATTGGATTTTTTTGATAAGGGAGGACTATTAGCCAGGAGAAGTTGGATAAATATTAAAACTTATATTTTTATACAATTTAGATTTAATTAAGGTGGGGGATGAGACCTACTGCTTAGAATTCTATATACAGGAACGTTTATCTACATAATTATTTCACTATGATTCAGCACCAGTCATCACATAAAAAATAATGTGCATTCCATTTTGATGCATATTGCTTAGATTTTCAACAGAATTATTCATGGATATGATCTGGTTACAGCAATCTATTCAAATCACACATGTTTCATTGGTACATTTAAACTGTATTGAAATGATTTTTATAAATTGGTTAGAAATTAGAATCTGGTTTATTTGAACAACTATTAAGAATTTGTATTTTAATTCCAATTAAAAAAAAAAAACAATTTGGCCATTAAAGACTTGAAAGGAAGTTTGAAAAGTATTTTGTGTTCTAATGACTCTCCCCAGTTTTAAAAAAAAGTACCATACTTATCAGTAGTTATTTAAACCTTCAGCAAGATATCTATGTGTTCAGTCAATTGAAGGGATTCCCATCTTACTATGCTGTCTGGAGACATCACATACATGAAGGAGCTGCATGCTTCTTGGAGTGACTCCATTTATTTTAACTGGGATAAGCCTGGGGGTTGATCTAAAGCAATTGCCTCAGTAAAATAAATGGAGTTTCTCTGGGATACACACAACCCCTCCTTATTAGTGGAATCCCATAACCTGTTGCAGGTTGCTGTTGTTTGTACACCTCTTATTAGTATTGCTGGAGGATTGGGAGCCTGTAACCGTTTTGATGCAGGAGGTGTGCTTCTCAGTAAAACCAGCTTTTGGGGTGAGGGAAAAATAATGAATGCAAGTTCTTAAAAAATCTGACCCAATGAAATGTTCAATAAGCCAGGTATATAGACTAGCTCAACAGTGAAGATCACTAGCAGCCAAACAGCAGTAGAGTGTTAATTATCTAAGATTAATTGTGGCTTCTGGTGTGGTTTATTAGTAAATATTTAATGGTCAACTCATTAAGAGATGTTTAATTTGGTAAATGTGAAACTGTCAAATTAAATAACTTTCTCTGCATTTTCAACAATACTGCTATTTTAGCAGGCAGGTAAGTCGCATAAATATCTTTATTTAGATTTAAACAGACTTTTTGAAGCTTGAAGTGATGACCCATTCTCTGTTTGTTATCAAAATGGCTTGATCATGTTATTGGTAGTTGAGCAGTAACAAGCTCATCAGTATTTAACATGAGAAGATTTACATATCAAATACATTGTTCTCAATCTGACATCGGACAAACATTAAACTAATTAAAGAAATGTTAAGCCTCCAAGGCTAACTAAACATTTTGGCTGATTACTCAACTTGACAACAGATCAGTACAGACCAGAGATAAAACCTGAGACGCCCTATCTAGTCTGTACAATTTAGCGCTCCGGGACTCTACCGTGCGTGAGGGCACTGGGTGGTGCCTTAATCTAGGAGTTAGCGGGATGCTGTTTGGAATTTTGCAATGAAAAATTAAATCTTCACAATAACATTTTACCACACCAAAGCCTATGGTTGCATCCTTGGCTCAGCTAAATCGGCTTTCTACTCCAGGAGCATCCTGGAGGCCAAAGAGAAACATGGGACCCTCTTCTTCCTCACCAAGTATCTCCTCAGCTCGCTCATCTTCACCTGTAACTCCAATGCAAAGAGGTGATGGACTCAAGTCCAAAATTGAACAGATTTGCTCAGCAGCCTCCACCTCCGACACCTCATTCCCCATAGATGGAACTTGCTCCCTGACCCCATAAGACCTTTTGTGCTTTTGGTCACCTTCTCCCCACCCACCCCCTGACCTCCCAACATGAAAGAACCTATATAAATGTAAACTTGTCGCTACTATATTAAAGTTAGCTACTGTTCTGTGTTGATAGTCAACATCTTATTATGCTGTATATAAATTTTCCTGTTTGTCTTTATAGATACAGATGTGCGGCAGTTGGATTCCTCATCAGTGCTTCAAATGAACTCACTGAATAGTAAGTACACTTCTAGCAAAAGGTGTTGGAATATTCATGCTACTTTTTGGGATATGATCAGATATGCATTTGTGTTCTTTCCATTCTCCTGACCTCCCACGTGTTCAATATGTAATGGAATTATTGATTATTATAAGATTACTGAGGTTTATTTCTAACGTATTTGTCTGTCTTGAGCATTTCATGTTCTCTTATTCTCCAGTGGAATTTTACATACCAGTTTGTTTTAATGGTCTCTCAGACGATCTCAGTTGCAGTTCTTTGCAACCCAATCTGATCCCTTCAACCTTACCTGATCCCTTGGTTGAGTTAAATACATTTAAGTCGTGACCCCTGTTAATCTCATTGCAGCGAACAATGAGAGAGGCTCAATTTGACAACACGCAAAATGCGGGTTTGGAGCACCGAGCTATGATGATGATGACCTGATCCGTTGGGAGCAAATGAGTTGCACAGATTAACCGTGACATGTTACTTTAAAATTTTAGGGCAAGTTTCATGTATTCTAAGTATATGCGGATGAAGCGTTTGGTATGTCATGATTTTTGAAAATTTCCTAGTTTAAGTGCTCAAAAGAATTATGATATTTTGGTCATATGTCAGAAAATGTTGTGCATAATTCACTGAATCGTATACTGAAGGAAAGGTTCTCACAAAAATAAATCTCAGACCATCTGTAAATACCTGTAAATCTGACACCTTTTAGGTTTTGATAAAATGCTTAATCCAGGTTTCTTCTTGTATTGTACTCCACCTCCATCTAGTGGACAAAACTGCATGTGCAGCCATCTGGTATGCAGCAAGAATCAGGCCATTAGGTGGCAGCAACAAAAAGCAAATGTATGCAGGTCGTCCTTTTCATCTAATGGTCAAAATACAGAAAGGTTACATTTCTACTACTTTCACACATTTAACGCACCTCAAATGCATCCTCCCATGGCCACTCCCTTTGCTGAGCAAGCATCAGTCCTCACTTTCCCACTCTTTCCATCCACCATTGGTGCATGAGCACCCACTCCTGCTGCTGCTTCTGAGAATTCCATCCTGGATTTTTTNCCACCTAAAACCTTTAAGGTTTAGCTTCTCCACCTTAAAACCTCTCTCTTTAACCTGCTTTCAGCCACCCAGAATTAATGGTTAGAGTTTAAAGGCCTTTGTCGAAGTGTGGGCAAATGCTCACCCTCCAAAATGGTTTAACTGTTGAGTTCCGTGGGCCAGAGAGGCAGGTCAGATCTGAGAAGAGGTCAACGAGAGAGAGACCGATTGCTTATTTGTGTCCTATATCTCAAAGAAAAGTACTGTTTTCCAAAGCACCAACCATCAGTAAAACCTTAAGTTTTTATTGCGTCGATCAATCAACCAATCAATGCCTTTTAAGTATTTGGAATTAAAAGCTTATTTTTTCACCAGAAAAGAAAATGGTGAGGTCATTGGTATGTCAGTCCCTTATTTTGCTGAGACTAAAAAGTGATGCGGGTGTTTTATTGTTGGTATGAGTTTATCTGAGTTTGATTTGTCTACTGATGTTAATGATACACGCTGCAGAATAGGCTTTGAAGGAGTGACGCTGGGTGTAGCTGAAATTGTAGTGACAGAGGCAACTGAGGACATTTTAATAGAGATAAGCCAGACACGATTGAAAATATACAACAGATACTATATCATATGCAAAGATTATTATAATTTGAACAGCATTTATGAGCTTCATTAATTAGTCCATTCGTCCGACCCATCCAATTTACATTGATTCCTTTTATACATCCATCTCTAAATCTAATTACTGAATCATTTTAGTTGACAGGAATTGCCGAGTTCTGAGATGTTATCATGTGTTAAGGGCACTATATAAATGCAGGTTTCTTGTTCTATCATCTGTCCTTGTAGCTTGTCCGTTTTAAGTATCTTTTAGACATTTAAATAAAGAAAATTCTCCTGCATTTCCTATTTCTTCTTTTAGTTTGAGGATGTGACTTAACTTGGTTTGCGTTTCTTTATATAAATATATATATATAAGTCACGACAGTGTGATAAGACACTATATCAGATGCAAGAATTATTATCATTAATACCATCCTGTTTAAGGTTCTGCATAGAAATGATGTTTGAATTCAAATAGCTAAAATGTGTCAACATTGAACACTGCTATTAAAATGTATAAAACATTTGTCTTAAACATCAAATTGCAAATGCTCTAGATCCATGCTATATTTGCATTGGTAAATTGAGACAACTCCCACAGTTGTTCAGTACAAAATAGACAAGTATTGCTAAGTTATAGTCTCTAGAAATCTTCACTTCACAATGGTCTCATGGAAGAATTTTTATAAAATTAATGTTTCATTTGAACTCTTGTACCCCCAGGGAAAAAAAATCAGTAGAACGATTTGCAATGGATATGTTAGCTTGTTGTGAAAGAAACTCCACTGTGCTTTGACATGGTTATGGATTAAAATCTTAAAAACTTTGTAGTCTATCATCTTCCATTGATGTTGTATTTTATTTCATGATCTAAATATGCTTCAGAGTGCCCAAAGCCAGTTCAAAAGTGACATTCTGGGTTAAAATTATATTGATACACAGCTGCTAGCACTGCAAATCTATTTTGTTGCATTATTTGTCTTTTTATCCTCTGGTTTCTCCCCTTATGTACTTGGCTCATTGCTTGATTACTCCATTTCAACCTGTTCTTTCTCTCATTAACCTTTGCTTCCTTTTCATTCTCAAAAACATTTCTTTCAGTTTGGAAATAAACAGTACTGAAACCTTAGTCTGGATAAGATTGAAAACATATCATCAGATGCATAAGGAAAGAAATTCAGATGAAGGTTTAAGGTGGTATTTAAAATTGAAATCTGAGTTATATTTTGGTAAACTGACTATCTTTCTGAATAAGGCAATATTATCAAAGTGTGCTTATTGTTTCCGAGCAAGTAGTTACTTAAGCAAACCTGTGCTTCGGAAAGAAATCAGTATTTCAGTTGTGCACAAAATGGTGATTTTGGGGCTGCAGTTTGCATTCACTGATCAGTGAGTTGCTCAAAAATTAAAAACCCACCGACAGCAATGAATGTTTATTGCAACCTTTTGATACAAGTGTTGGATTTTGTTCTGCTGCTCTTCTGATAATGAATCTTCCAGTAGGCCCATTTACACTGTTGGTGTGTTTTGAGAAGTATCTGGATGAAAACAAGATCCTAATAACTCTTTGAAAAAAATCTGATTTTATGAACATAGTAAGATGAAGCCTCATATTACAACAATGTTACTTATTAACTATTTGGTTCAATCAATATCTTGTAGACCTAAATTAACATGAGTTTCTACTTTCTGAAAAATTCCCATGCAGCAATTGGAATGTGTTAGCTCTTAGAATCCTCCACACTGCTGAAGTGGGCTGTGCTGGTAATTGCCTCTCTTATCAGATTTCACTGGTTTTAAACACACAATCTTTCCCAAATCTGTGCTGAACAGTGTCATGAAGCACAATTCACTTTCCCTATGCAGAAAAGGTACATATCTATTGATCAGATTGAAAATATTGGGCCATGCATTAGTCTGCAGTCCTTGTATAAATGCAGTCAGGCTTTTGGTATTTCAGATGTTCCTTCAATATCTTTATTGAAACATAGCACAATGTTATGAAAACCTGCCAGGGTTCTTCACATGTCAATTGGGATCAACTCCAGTGACTAGAGTCTTCAGTGACCTATGATATACAAACCACATCCTCAGGGATGTGGTTTGTATATGACAGGTTTACACTTCTGCCAAAATGTCCTTGGCCAAAACCCATACCAAATAGTGGCTGGCCTAAATGGGCTTTGCCCCTGAGGAAGACTGGGCCAGTTGCTGCCCGTTGCTGTAAGTTAACTCAGTAATTGCTAAAACCTAACGTTTGCCCCTATGATTCTCAATGTGATGGCCCGAAATACCTTTTTGCCAATTCAACTACTTGTTCATTGGTATTGGTAAAATGTAGTCAGCACATCAACACGCAGAAGAGAGAAGGGTACAGCACTGACTGCCATTGATCATTTTTGGATGGACTATTTTTGAGGGGTGCCTGTGCATGTCTTGAGTTTGGTCTCTGGCTCTTTCAAAGCTGCTTCAGAAATTTACAATTTCCAGTGGCAGAGTTTGCTTCAGGAACACCTCGTCTTCACTAGTATTGGTCGGCACAACCTACTTAGGCTGAAATCCAATGCAGTGCTAGACGGAGCGCAGTATTGTCAGAGGTACAGTCCATCGGTTGAGACATTGAACTGAGGTTCCGTCTGCCTGTTCAATGGACAGATTCCATAGCACTACTTGAAAGAGAGAGAATTTTTTCCCCTGGTGTCCTGCACAATAATCCCCCAGATAAAATTGGTCATTCACTTCCCAGTCATTAACTACCTCTATGTGCACAGAAAATGCTTTCTTGAGTTTGTTCTGAAATTGCCTTATTCAAGCCTGAGTGTACCCTTTTATCGTCCCGAAAGAAAACTTAGGAAGTGAAATCTATGAAGAAAATTCAATAAGGAATATACTGTTAAGAAGTTCTCTTATCTGCTTTGGCAAATTCTTCTCCAGATTTTCGAGCTTCAGTAGAACTCGAGTAGAAATTACTTTTGAAGCATGTTAGTGATGAACTCAAGGTACAGACAACGATCGATGGTTTAATCTGAAAAGCACAAACTCACCGACAGCGTTGAATGTTCACTGAAGCCACCAGAAAGCAAATACTGATTCACAGTACAGTATAACAGTTTCTCTCTGCAGAACCAAGTAAAACTGCTGAATTTATAGAGCCATTTTGCACACAGAAGAAATATTCTTTGAAATCAAAACTGTTCCATTTTATGTTCCTTAAAAATATACTGATTTTACTTTGTAAAATTTGCAAATATGTTAGATTTAAAAGACACGTGTTGATAGCATTAATACACACTGGACATTATCTGATTTTATCGTGCTAACATTGTCAAAATTGGAATTTCAGAATTTTAATAAAATTAATGACATTGCGTGCTTAATTGCTGGGTAAAATGTAGGTAAAACCTGCATTGCAGCATTTTTAAGGTCATCTGAATGGGAAGTCAATACAGTTTTCCTGGAGAGCTTGTACTTATAAGATGAAGCAATTGCTGCTCAAACTACCACTAATCTTAAGTTCACTGGTCCCCATGGACGTCTGCTCCCCTTTCACGTGACTCGCACAAGTTAATCTTGCTTCAGTGAAGTCTGTACACACTTATCCATATGGCCTGGATATCCATAATGAGGATATTTGGTCATTTTAAAATGAACCTCTTCATACATTCATGGCAATGAACCGCTGTGTTTTCATTTTACTCTGAGTTTCATCGTCCGTTCAGTGTTTCATCTCAGGAGGGGAGAGCACACTTTAACTTCACATTTATTTAAACAGTCTCTTGAAATGTAAAACGACAAATGTCTCCCAGATTATTTGGGGGTTGTCACTAAAGACCTAGCAGTTTTTGTGCACAATGTGAGGAATAGTAGAAGCTGTCAGTGGATGTAACTTGAGTATCCAGCCAGTGGATATACTGCCATTTGGCTTAAGATTCCAAAAGCTTGCAAGGCAACTAACCATTAAGCTTTCTTAGATAAATCCAGTTACTGGCATCATTGTATTGTTGATGATATCTGAGCCTATTCTGCTTCGAGGCAATCGGGAGCAAAACCCTAGCTGTTTCTCTTTCCCTCCCAGAATGCTGAATCCCAACAAATACCTACTTCAACTCCATTACTCTGGTGGAGATTAGTTCAGTATTGTACATTTACCTACCAAAACATTGGAGGAACTTTAAATTTATTTATCTTTAGTAATCACTTTCACATTAATTTTTTTCAACCTGCAAGGCTAAATGAAGTCTGTGGTGCCATTAAATCTAAATTATTTTCAGAGGGAAAACCCCTGGATAACCTGACTTAAAGTGCCAGCTGGCCTGCCTGCTCCTGCGTATCCAGATTGCTGTTATAGGGAATCAAGCTGCTTTTATACTGGATTTCAGGACTTCTGCCCATTTGGCTCAGTGCTTTGGGATGTCCTCCCAACGTCAAAGGCGCTGTACAAATGCAATTTGTTGTTGTTTGGCAAATCCAGCAGGGAAGCACTGATCCACCAAAATATTCTTACACATTCTGTGCTCATAGGTTTACTATGAAATGGACAACTGAGGTGTTGTATCTGGAATGTTCTGTTTAATGTTGCACTATATACAGTAGACTTCTAGGTTCCAGTAATTCTATGCCTTTTGATGATATCTTGAATTGTACCTCCTCCTGGCAGATCAGAGAGATGTGGAGGGTGTTGTTTAGTGCAGCAGTATGTTCTACCTGTTTGGGTGGAGAAGTGGTAAAATGACCTTTTAAGAATAAAGAAATATTAAATTGCAGTTTGCTTCTAGTTGGATTTATTTGAAAAGGTACAGAACAAAAATGAGCAGATGTTGTTAGATATTAATTTACTCTCACATAAATAATGTTCATTGTGATTGATAAACCTTGAGTTTTAAATTATTTCTGGAATAATTGTAGACGAATCCAGGGGCTAACATTCTAGCTAATGGAGCACAGCTGACAGAATGTCTCAAATGTTTAACACAAAAAGAAAGGATTGCAGACCAAACAAATCTAGGTCAGGGCAGCAGCTGACCTGTGGTCAGGTTCTGATTTCTGATGCCACTGCTTAAATCTTCCCTGCATTGGGAATGGTAGCCAGATGTCAAACCTAATTGACCTTGATATTCAATGAGCAGAAAAAGTAACAGTCACATGGGTTCCTGATTTTTCTGTTATTTTAAATGCTGAATGGCTCAGTCTTCTAGAACAGTAAGAAATGCTAAGAGTTGCTTCAAACGGGACAGTACTCCCAAAAGCTCCTGTTTGTGAAGAGGAATGAGTTTGAACAAATTTAATTTGGCTTTTAATCGGCCAAATTTCAATTCATGTTAAATGTAATGCATATACATTATGAATCTGTCATAATGAGACCATTTTAAAATGATATTATTTCTGCATTATATGTGGTAGCTTTACAATTGAGCATGAATTCAACTGAATTAATTACAAATTGTGTTCTTAATTTTAATTTGTTCAGTATTTAATCTCTGCCCCATTTATACAGAAACATGATTGTACATGTTGAGCAAGTAAAACCCATTTAATCTTACAGATAAGTAGACCTAAATTAATGCACCATTAGATAAGTTTATTTTTTTCTTCCTACCCACATTTTTACTTGCTTCATTTGGCCTATATTGAACCACCAGTTCTACTGCACAGTTGATAAGTGGAACCCTGATGATGGAGGGGTGATTATTCCTCTTTCGCAAGATTATACACGTATGCTTAATTAAAAATGTAAATGGTTAAAAATTGCTACCTATGTACATATATGCTCTTTATCGTGAATTGTAGGGCAGAGCAGCATTGCATACTTTCATCAGAAGTTGGCTCAAGTTTAAAGGTGGATTTTTTGAATGTAATTTGGCTCAGGTCTGGAAGAGAAAAGCAGTCACGTTTTTTTTGCTCCTGGTGCCTCATCAGCAGTTTCTACTGCTAATGCATGTTTCTGGCAGCCAGATGAGCAAAATTCATATGATGCAGTTGAGCAGTTGAGTGGCCTACCAATGCTCACATCTAGAGATGATCGACTCAAAAATAGATGACTCACTAACAGTGTTCCTTTCTGACACGTTTTCAGTTAACTTAGTGCCATGAGATGCAAAACTGAACAATGGCCACTTTGGCAAGTCCTGGAGGTTACACATTGCCCGTGCAACCACACCCTAGAGAGGAGGCAGAGACATCTTGCCAATGCAGAGGGTGAGGGGGTTGACAAGCTTGATGCAAAGATTTCATTTTAGAATAGTCGTATTGAAACCTCAACAAGTCAGACTGGCGGGCTGCATCCCACGTGCTGAGCTGTGGATTCTTATCCCTGTTGCAGAGTTTCAAGTTGCATCTTATTTGGATTGATTATTCCAGGAACAGTAATCCAACAGCTCTGAGGCCATTATATATTGTTTTGGCAACTTCATACATATCTACTGATTTCTGTTGTCTGTAATTCCAGATTGACTGTGCTAAAGTACTTCTAATACATCCTTTATTAGCCGTTTCTTACCATTCTATCCTAAAGATATCTGGACTTTTATTGCAAAATCGTGGGTTTTAAGTGAACCAGAACCATCAATAATGTTAATGTTTATTTTCCTAATTTTGATGAGAGTATACAGAGATTCCATAGATATGAAGTAGAAAACAATGTATGCTTTTTCTTTGCTTGAGCTTCTGAGGTCACATCTGAGCATTTGTGCTCGCAAACTCGGCTGATATTCCAGTGCAGTGCTAGGGAAAGTTATATTGTTGGTGGTGCCATTTTTGGGATGAAACATTAAACTGAGGTCCATCTGTCTGTCCATTTGGACGTTAAAATCATGTGGCACTATTTGAAAAGAGAGGGCATTTTTCTGGCTGTATGAGACACTGCTGTTGCAAAATTGGTTGCCAGGTTTGACTACAAAATACACAGTGCTTACACTTATGGTATATCCTGTGACACGATAGGTGCTATATTAAATGCAAGGATTATTATCATTCGCATCATTTAAAGTGTTAAAGTTTACACCAATTTAAGTTAAGTATATATATTACACACACTTTTTTGTGATTAGCCAGTTGTCTGACACATATGGAAACCCATCACCATGCTTAAGAGCATCCAAACCAAACTTGAGTTCCATGCATCACACCTACACGTGGAAATTTCTGAGTTTTAGGTGCAGGCTGTTGAGAGTCAAGGCCTGGGGACAAGGAGTTGTGCAGGTTCTGCTACTTTTTTATGTTTTTCTTCCATTGGAGCTGGGGAGCAATTGTTTGTTTTCCACTTTCTTCCCTGTGTCAAAGTGACAGCACTCCACTTGGCATTTCCACACAATTACCTGGCTAGATTTGGGAACTCAGCAATATTGGATATTGAGGTGCACTCCACCACTGCCACAACACTGATGTTAGCACAAAAGCACAGCACTTTAAAATACTACCCTCACATATTCTTTTAACTGACTTGTGCTAGAAAACAATTTTTCCCCCTGGAAAACAGGATCAAACTAATTGTTTAGTTATAGGAAACCTACGCAAAGCTTCATGTAATTTATGTTTTCAAATATTGAAAGTAAGTAGGCTGACTCACTAATGGTGTTCCTTTCTGACACCTTTTTCCATTAGTTCAATGCTTTGTGATGCAAAAATTAAGTGTTACTGAAATACTGTTTTACGTTTTAGTGTTTAGTACCAATTATAGAAAGCAACAAAGTCTTGACACTGACAGTAAATCATAACTGAGCAGAGTACATCTGCACAACTTTTATATTCAGTTACTAATGAACACTCCACTGGCCATGTTAAATGTAACATTTGCTATTCACGTGACACTATCCATTTGCCAAATTGGCTGTGGATCTTATAACATCTCTCGCCAACTACTGCTATTTGTAGCCTCTGTGTTTCTTGCTCTCACTAAGATTCATGACATGGATAATATTTATGTCAGCACTTAGAAACTTAATAAAATGATATGGCTTCCTTGATTTGTTTTTCCAGTCAGTACCAAAACAAACTTCAAATTACCATACAAGTTTGCATCTAGTTACTGTAAAAGTGAATCCAGATGATGCACCTTTTTAAGTGCTCCATTATAATATTGGAGTAAAGACTACATGACAAATTCAGTTTCTTATAAACGAGCATCTAATAGAACTTAACAAACTAATTGAAATCTGATTTTTTTTAATGTCACATACCTTACAGAGCAGCCTACTCTTTTGTATTTATTTCTGCATCACTCCAGAGGCATCACTGCTACACAAAGGTTCCTGCCTGTGGCAGAGCTTTCATCATTTTCTAGCTATGAACTGTCTGAGCTCTGTTTGCACAAACCAGTGATGTACTCTCATTGCTGGACTGTGCAGAGGTTCGCAAGACAACCTTCACAACTTTTAAACAGCTGCATTTGCTTCTGTGCACATGTGCAGTTTAACTAAAAAAGAATTGCCTCAGGGTAAACCGGGTGAAGACTCAAGATGTTATCTATTAAAGAAAAATAGCACAGTACATTTTTATCATTTTTTTATAGCTGCAACAGTAACAGCTGAATGTTGCTGTTTTGGATTCAGGACTTTTCTATGGGCAGATAATTCTTTGAAGTATTCAGTTTAGAGGATTGTAATCTCTCAGGGTTAAGGGGTTTAGCAGCTGCAATGATTGAACTGTGTAAACCCTAATTTGACTTTTGGTGCAGCTGAGAAGTGAATCAAAGAAACAGTGTCTCTGGTTATATTCTATATACAG
The DNA here is from genome assembly GCF_018977255.1 of Callorhinchus milii. NCBI lineage: Eukaryota > Metazoa > Chordata > Chondrichthyes > Chimaeriformes > Callorhinchidae > Callorhinchus > Callorhinchus milii. The sequence goes on from NW_024704749.1 coordinate 23,471,536, forward strand.
CACAGTGCTATGACTTTTTCCAGCAACCAAACCGAGAGTTCAACATTTTGTTAAAAAAGGTAGTTTAAAGGAGAGGTTGGTAAATTTAGCACGGCATCAATTATCATTGCTCTTTATTACCCAGTAAGCAGTGTGGTGTCTTACAGATTGGTCAAACCTTTTGAATTGTGTTAGGACTACACAAATGATTAAAGGGTTGCGATTGTTTGGTACAGGACAGTACTATATAGTTAAACACTGAATAGTAATTTAACTTGAGATGTTTTCAAATGAAGAAATAGAATCCAGTGATTCTCTGAGATGGGGAGATTGTTCTGGACACACAAATATGTCATATTGAAGAAGTAACCAGCAAATAAAGATATTCATCCCCTTAATTACAGGCAGAAAAAAGCTATGAACAAAATTGAAAAGAATTCTAATTACCTATTTATAACAAGGAATTTGTATTTTATATCTTAACAATATACTTTTTCAATGATTAATACAGAATCTTGACTGAAGCAGATGTGCTTCATATACTAACATTTATTGTACACAGGCTATACTGTGTGTATGTAAAGTAGTGTGACTGCATTTTGTGGGCATTTATATTTAAAGGCACTTTTGTTCAAATATTTTAAGTCATTCCCAGCCCTTGAAACTTTAGTTTTACATTCATAGTTATGCAAGGTGCATTAGGATTCATAGGAAGTGAAATCTTCTAGGAATATAGACTTATGTTAGTCAATATACTGAATTTCTCCTTCTGTAAATTTATGTAGTTCATTAAGTGAATCATTACTTAAAAGGTTTCTGGTAGCTTACTCCCTGTTAAGATATGTAGCATGTGCTTAAAATAAAGATTCACAAAATAGCATCTTTGGGTTGAAGAACGTGCAGTCATAAAACAAAACAGGAATCTGTTATTTGTTTCATTAATCAATGAATAAAATTATATAAATGAAGTGCCCATGTTCTGTACATAAAATCAGGTGAGGAACTGAACACTTCATTACAGCTGAGATGACTGGTTGAAGCTACTTAATGAATCAGAGCTTTGAATATAGCAATTCCCAAACTGCTGGAACATTGTTCTGCAGATTGCAAATAAACCTTGCATTGTCAAATCTGTTACCATTGTTCCGCATCTGCTTAATGATGTCCTTTTATAACTAGACAAGAAGAATTTGTCAGCACAATAAACAAAAAATGGACGACAAACAGATCATATGTTGTAAAACTAACACCTGACAAATAAACTACTGTAAGACGCTTTTATTTTCAAAGTGCCAGAGTAAATTGTATTTAACTTGCTGTGAAATTGCCAAATGTAAAAGTCACTTCATAAATATACTTCTCCTTGTTCAAACCTATTTCTCCTTGTTTTAAGTAATAACAATAATTGTTGCATTTAATATAGCACCTTATTACGTCAGCAAAACATCTCAAAGGGTTTCACAGTATTTTTACTGGGAGGTATCATAGAATCAGAGAATTATACAGCACAGAAGAAGGCCATTCGGCCCATTGTGTCTGTGCCGGCTCTTTGAAAAGAGCTATCCAGTTCAATCCCACTCCCCCACTCTCTCCCCATAGCCCCACTAATTTGTCCTCCCCAAATAATTATCTAATTTATGGGCAAAGTATATTCCGACAGCAAAAAGCACATGATGAATTCATTATATTTCATGGTGCTGTTAATGCTACATAAATTGTGGCAAAGTTGTTTAAAAAAAATTGGAAACGCACAGAAGTAACTCCTTGCAAGAGTGAGTTCAAGAAAACTATAATTTGTGAAATTGACCTGGAATCAAACTGTGTATCACAATACACTTTCCACTTGTGTAAGGGGACATCCTAAAGAGCTTAAAATATTACTTGTATTGAAACTATAGTGAAATTTTAGAAAGATACTTTGATGGTTCTACATAAATGCACAATCTGATGTGCTACTAAGCTGTACAGACATGAAAGGTCAGACATCTGTGCAGTTAGATGATCTCAGCTTGTGAATTGGTTTGGGCATTACAGGTGGTCGTGTTCCCGGGAAACTCACACAGGGTTTCAGCTAGTGACGCCTCTGGAAGTGCATGTCTAGGATTGTCAGAATCCAGCTTGTCTGTGATTACTTTCTCCCACATCATCAAATATTCTGCTGAGATTCACTGTCTGTGCTCTACATCAAGAATGGGCGTTTTAAAGAGGGAAGCAGGGGTGGAAATCAACAAAATACATTGAACTGCAACATAATGGTGATTATAATTATAATTTAGTCATATTGGAATTTTTTTATGGAAAAGAATGTAAAACTGAAATTTCCCAAAGTTTATATAAGGAGCATCAAGGCCACCCAACAGAGGTGGGAATGTGAAGTAGTAATAATGTAGTTTACTGGAGTTTCATCTAGCCAGTCTCTCAAGTCTTTAACAACTTTGCCTTTAGGCACCAGGGTAAATGGCCATATGGGCTTCATGATTTTATGTACTACTTCATTAAAGCTTTTATTACAGCCAAGATGCTTAAACAACCAGTGGTCGCCCTTAAACGTCTGCTCAGAAGCAAACATGGCGCAGTCGTGACTTTTTGTGACTCCAGAGCCGCCACTAATGCATCAAAGGCTATCATTTCCTGTTCATTGCAGACCCCTCTGCATGTGCTTAGTAACCTGTTTCAACCTTTGTGTTCCTGTGCTTGTAATTGTGTGCTAACAAATCGCCTTTGTCCACCAAATCGAATGGTGGCTGGATCTGAAGAATTGCTGTCTGGTTTGTATTCAAATCCAGGTAAGGAGTCCGAGAGGTGTATGGTTATGGAGGCAATCCAGCATGTACATTTGGTCACTTTTATGGCATCTCACTTAATTGTTTAGAATGGGTCTATTTAGAAAGTGTTAATGTTTAAGTGTGCTCAGTATTAACATCTAATTTTCTGAATTTAAAAAAAATCCCAAAACAAAGTTTGTCTGAGTAAGGTTAGACTTAGTCTTAGTCTATTATTTGGTAGTTGCGTTATTCCAAATAAAATATGGCCCGGAGCATCGGAAATCAATCTGAACAAGTACAGAATGATGTGAATTTTAGATTTGTTTTGAAAAGCATCAATATTGAATGTCTGCTAATGGCAGGGTTTGGGTTAGTTTTAATGGTATCAGATTCCAAAGCCGGTAAGAGCAGTATCCATAGTGTACAATAAGACATGTAGAAAATTGTACTGGACAGTTTAACATATGAACCAGTTGTTGGAAAGTATTAATCACAGTCTAAAATCTATAAAATCTCGTCCTATAAACCATATTTTCTTACTTTGTGTTAAAAAGGTTGTAAGCTACTCATACTGGCTCAAAAATACATCTTCCTTTATGTAGCTGCTATATATTGTGCTGCATATCTATTTTTATGTATACATATTTCTTGTATAATAATTTGCACTCCATTTTCATCAGCCAATGTCTAATTTGCACACACAGAACTATGGCATTTTGAATCATTATCATGAATAATGTATTTTCATTTTTCAATTTCAAAATATGTTACAATTCAGTCATGAATTAAAACCTTAACCTGAAAGTAAAAGTTCCAAACATGGACAGCACCATTTCTAAGGTTTATCTTGAAACATATCTAGCATAAGATTACAAAGACTGAATTTACATGATACATCTATATATTATAAATATTAACATGTAACTGTTCTGCTGACTTAATCTAGTTATCCCTTTCAAAGAATTGTAAACCCCTTTAGAAAAAATAAAATATTTACATTTTTCCATTATTAAAATAATGTTTCGGATTCTAAAATTTTAAAGTAAATAAAATGAAACATCTAAAGTTTTGAAAGCATATCTGACGTTTCCATGTATACAGTGCATATAAGACTATTTTGTTTTGTCTGTACGCATGTATATAATTAGTAAATAAGTGAGGTATGCTCATTTTAAGAAAGAATTTTATTGGTGTAATTTTCCTTTTACTTTATTTATGTATATATCGGGAAAGCTTGACGTATCCTTTATGTTCTCTTTTTGTCTCAAACTCAGACAGCTTTTGTGAGCACCAGTGTGCGGATTAAAAGCTTTTGGACAAAAGCAGGCGCGACTCAGAGGGGAAAAAAAGCAGGGAACATTTCCTGTCACTCAATACATTCCATTTCACACCTCCTCAAAAAAAAATCACCCATTCAGTAGTGCAGAATATAAATTGTGTAATCGCCATACTTTTTTTTGCTTCACTATCTTAATTTTTTTTGTAAAATTCAAAAAGGACAAGTGAGCCGAGTGGCTATGTGTTTTACGAGGCAAGTCAAGCTCACGCATGAGCAGCTCACACACAGCAGCTGGCTGACCTGTCTCGACCACTGCTGGCCTATTGAGCGACCTGGACTGTCTGGTTTTGGCTCGTGCCTTTGTCCATGTCTGGCTGAGTTCCTCTGTCTATATTTGTTTCACTAGACCCTTAGGCGATGGTAGTGTTTAGTTACTGTGACATAAAGCAATAGCCATAGTTTTTTTATAACCCATTAACTAACTATAATAACTCAGAAAGTTATGAACATTTTAATTTTAAGCGTGAAACTTTTTTTTACAATAAATCACAATTCTTAACTCGCTCCATATGCATATTTTAAAAGTGGTATGAAAAGACCTTCATCTGAGAACAATAGAGCACGTGCTGAACCGAGACTTCTGATCCAGCAACAACGTCTTTGACTAGAGCAGCCTTAAATCCCATTACTATAACCATTAGCATCTCTTTTTATATCGTAAGAAAAAAATCTTACCCGACAATAGAGAAGGAGATCATTCCTGGAACTTCTTGCATTACGTCAGGCACAGGCTTGGATCTTTGTCAAAAAGAATGTTGCAGCTGGCGTAGGAAGGAAGACTTTCCTATAACTGAAACTGTGAGTTTAAAAACATGGAATTTTCATTGCCAACCAGACTGCCCTGTGGCCTGAGGTGGGAGTTGAGCCGTGAGTTCTGTTAGTATATATCAGCAGCTTGCAAGCTGCCCAGACAAGGCATTGATCAGCTCCAGATTTCCTTGCAGCCCCTGTCTGCTTCACTGAATTGAACTATATATGACCCAAATGATGGACAGGAGCAAATTTAGTCATGTGCAGTGCTGGGACACAGACTATTCGCTGAGCTCTGGCAGTTTAGGGGTTGGCTTCTGATTGGGCCAAACCATGATCATTGAGACAGAAGCCCTTACCATTCAAACCTTAGTGTACAGGGGTGGCTGTTTGGGTGTCTGGCTACCAGCAATTGTCATAGAAAGCCCTGAAGTAATTATGTTCTCTTTCACTGGAAAGCACTATGTGAGTAAAGGGAAGCTTGGTTTTCTTGTCATTCCTATAGATAAATGCTGTACTGTTTTACACGTTTTACAAGTACCCGTTTATGTAGTCTTGAAAAAAGTATCTTTTTAAAGAAGAGGAATAACACATAATAATAATATTCTACAATCAAGTTGATTGTAGCTACAGATTGTAGCTGTTTTTATGTTTAGCTCTGAGGTTAAAATCTCAGTTTATTTGTTCACAGAGATGTTCAGTGCATTAAGCCACTGAGAGAGAAGGTATAAAAGTGTATAAAATTGCTGCTTTTTGCTTTAAAGATGGGTTTCTGTTTATTTTGAAATTTTAGACTTTAATTTTATAAAATTAACAGGTCATTGCTAAATCAAATTGATTATTATCCCTTGTCTTACACTCACTGATTCATTTTAAGTGGTATTGTGTTTGTCATAATGTCTCCAGGGAATACCCAACCCACCCAACTTACATTGATTAAGTGGAGAGGGTCTCAGACAATCTACAGTGACTTTGTTTGTCATTTGAAGTAAAGTAACGGAAATCATACAGGTTGAATATAAGACCTAAAAATCTTTTAAATGATGAACCTCATTTTCCAAAAGAAACCTGAAGCAGCTATCAGCTTACTACCAGTAGCAGCACTACCAGGGTGTCATTTTTTCAAATATCATAATTCACTTCCTTTTAATACAGAATTCAAAATTTATCTTGAGAACCTACTAAAAACGCAGTTTAGGGAACACGTATAGAAATGCTATTGTCAAATACACACTTGAAAAACAATGTTGATGTTGCTTACTCAATGGAATGTCTTTGTTTTAACAATAATCTGAAACTAACAATATCTATGGATACAGATTGGTATCTATGGATCCTTGGGTAAAGAGGAGGGGATGTATTGCACTCTCACCTCTGAGTCAGACAGTTGTGGATTTAAGCCCCACATCGGGACTTGTAATCACATCGTCTAAGCTGACATTCTGATGTAGTGCTGGTGGTTGTTGCATTGTTGGAGGTGCCGTCCTTCATATGAGATGTTAAACCAAGGTCCCACGTGCCTGTTCATGTGGATGTGAAAAGGGAAGGGAGTTTCTCCTGGTGTCCTGGCCAACAATCCCCAAAATAAAATTGGTCACTCGTTCTAAGGCTGTTTGTGGAACATTGTTGTGTGTAAACTGGCTGTTGCATTTGCCCACAAAATACAACAACAACAAGATTCCATTTATAAAATACACAGTCACTTCACTTTCAATGATGTGATAAGGTGTTGTGTCAAATGCAAGAATTATTATTATAATAATTCAGTAGCTTCAATCTCAACGATGCAGTCAAAGTAAATTTCAAAATGTTAAAATGACATCTCCTTATTAAACATGCTCAGCCTTGTGCAGTATCTAGTCACGTACAGAACTGCCAACAGCATAGCTTAAAAAGCCGAGTCTCCAATGAGCTGTGACACAGCCTTTAATCATGCCAGACAGTTGGGCACTTCTCTCATGAGCTTGTCTGAACCACTGGACCTTAGGATTTATTTCTAATCTTTCTCAGGCTCTGGGAAAATAGGTCATTGTGAAACCCTGCTGCCAGTTATGCCATTTGTTTATATCTTTTCTTTGTCAATTTTATTCTTTCATCTTCTTGCCTGAATGCATTGGCTCCTTTGCTACAATGTGCTTCTCCTGGCACAGTCAGGTACAAGGGAAGTGTCGCCCCCCTCGATTGATTGCTGGTCTCAGATTCAGATACTCCAGATAAACATGCTGAACCATTGGGGAACATATGTAGCTTTTGTAGTCAGCTGAGAGAACAGGGACTACACTTGAACCAAGCTGGTTGTGTGCAATGTTTCTAGTCCTTGGAATACGTGAGAGAATGGGGTTCTATTATTAACTGAATGGAGAATAATGAAGAGTTATTATGTTGATCAATGTGCATTTGATTCATTAAAATGGGATTTTGATCTACAGAAAGTTGCTGAGTGACAGAATGCTATAATTGGGTATCCTAGGCTAAGAATCGGGGCTGAAGTCTGTCGTAGTTCCTGCTCTTATTCCCTGTGGCATAGAGGCCTATGCAATGTTGTATGCTGGAAAGGACTGCCATTGCTGACACCCCACTGCATCAGTCTCATTTAACTACTGTGGAGTGAGGGGAAAGGGGGAAGAATAGCATGTTCTCATGGTTGCACTCATTGTGTGTGTGTGTGTGTGTGTGTGTGCATGTGTATAGAGAGAGAGAGAGAGAGCAAAGGGGTTGCAAAAGAGATAGGAGAAAGACTAGTTCTCATAATATCTGAGGTGGGAAATGCTTATAATCATTATATGAGATACTATCAACGCTCATTTAAACAGCACAGCTGTTATAAAGAGTAGCTAACCTGGATTTCAAAACAATGGGTCATGCCTCACAAATCTACTGGAATGATCTTTGAGGAAGTAAGCAAACTAGTGAATGAGGGCTGTTTAGCAAAGTTGCAGAAATAATTTGCTGTATTTTGATTTTCAGAGGACAATAATAAACTTGTGCTTTTGATAACTCATGGATTAAAGCACATGGTATTCCTGGGAATTTAGCTGGTTGAACTGGCAATAGGAAGCCAAAGTTGATGGTAAATAGAAAAAGGCTCTCTCAGAGCCAAGATTACATAGTTTCACAAACTTTTATTGCAGTTCCTCCTATTCATAAATAATGTGGAGAGGCGTTTTTTTGCTAGGGAAGAGATGTTTAAGTGGGAACCTAATCGAAGTGTTTAAAATTATAAAGGTTTGATAAGGTTAACATAAATAGGTTGGGGTGTCCGTAACCAGGGAACACAAATATAAGATAGCGACTAGGGGATCTAAAAAGATTTTAGGAGGAACTACTTCATGGAGAGTGTTGAGAGATTGTGGAAATCGCTGCCTGAAGTGGTGGTTGAATCATAGTATAGATTCAAAAGGAAACTAGACTTTCACATGAGGGAGAGGAGAATAGAAGGGTATGGGAGGGAGTAGGGAATGGGTGAAGATCCGTGGGATATAAACACCGGCACAGACTGGTTGGGCCAAGTGGCCTGTTTCCATGCAATAATATTGAAAAAAAATGATTTCCTACCTATCAGCAAAGTTTATCAAATACCAGGTTACATCTGACGGGTAATGTAACTACAAGATGAAAATATGATTCCTGCTCCTTTTAGTACTCACAAAAACACCACAATACCATTGACCAGCAGAGATCACTGAACACATGACAACCTCCATTATAACACAGTGTTTTGGGTCCAAGCATTTATGACGTGTCTAGTTTCATGTAGTTGCAATAGTTGCAAAAAAAAATAATTTGGTCACTCAATTCACGATTGTTTGTGGGAAACTGCTGAGCGCAATTGGCTGCTGCATTTTGCCCACAAAATATACGGTCAATTCGCTTTACAGTATATTCTGTGAAGGCTTTGAAACGTATCGAAGACGTGATAAGGCGCTATATCAAATGCAAAGATTATTATATCATAGTTTTGTGAATGAGCACTGCAACAAATTTTGGAAAACATACACTTGGTATAATGGTACACTTACAACAACAAAGTGTGATGATTTGATATGGCGACTGTAGTCCTGGTGATTTCCATATTATTATATAATAATCCTTGCATTTGATATAGCGCTTTTCACGTCAGGAGGACGTCCCAAAGCACTTCACAGAACACACTGTAAAGTGAATTGACTGTATATTTGTGGGCGAACGCGGCAGCCAATTGCGCACAGCAATGTCCCACAAACAGTCGTAGATTGAAAATGACCAATTTATTATTGTTTGTGGTTTTGGAGGGATTATTATTAGGCTCTGTGTGGAGTAAGGAAACTTGCCCAAGGTTTCGCCCTGCCTGGAATTGAACTCAGGTCTCTCGCTTATTGAGACAGTTCCCGGATCAATATTCTTTGGAGGCCACCTACAGCTATTGACTTGCTTGTGCAATCTCTACAGGTACAGACCTCAATTACATCAGTTCATTCTCACTCAAAGATGCAAAGGAATGAAGATAATTGCAGAGCTGTGAGTGTTTCAAATGAACCATTGCCTTTCATTTAAAATATAGGATAAGCATTAAAAACTTGGATAAGATGATATATTTTGTTTGTTTTAACCATCAAAGTGTCTAGAATATTTGATTTGCACACAAGTGGTAATCTTTCTATTTTATTAGAAAATAAGTGGTTTTGTTTTCCGATTGTAATTTTTGATGACGTATTGAGATGAGGTTTTAGCCTTCGGGAACTCCGCAGCTGTGCCCTAATTTTTTTTCTCTTTTTTTTCCCCAAAGAGCGTAATGCTGCCTTTTAAGGCATTGCTATTCTTGTCTCCCAGCAGGCACAGTACAGGCTGCCACTACACCCTACAGCACAGTCATTGTAAACCAGACCATTTATATTAACAGTTAAACTCATGCATGCAAAAAAAATACACCGTGATTTGCCCAGTTAGCTTTGAAAATGTAAATGTTATATTATATTTGTATTATTTTTATATTTGTTGCAGCAATTATAACGCTGAAATGTTTCACAGCGTTTCACAGGTACTTGCTGTAAAGTATAGTGTAGTGACTCTGTATTGTTAGGTAAATTCAGCAGCCAAATTACACATAGCAAGGTTACACTTGAGCCATGAAGTGAGTGACCAATTAATTGAAGAAGTCTTGAAGATGTGAATGGATCTAGGCCATTTGGGGGAGCAAGTTCCAAATTTCCACTACCCTTTGAGTGGAAAAACTGCCTCCTAATTTCACTCCCAAATGGCCTAGCTTTAATTGTAAGGTTATGCCCCTTGTTCTTGATTCCCCTACCAGAGGAACTAGTTTCTCTGCAGCTACATTATCGATCCCATTATTATTATTTTAAAAACCTCTATCAGATCACTAAATCAAGGGAATAGAGATCAAGTTTATGCAACCTGTCCTCATAATTTAACCCTTTTAGTCCTGGTGAATCTGCATTGGAACCTCCCACTCAGCTCCTGTTAACCCTGCAAGCCAAGACCATAATACAAAAATGGTTCTAGCTGGCCAGGCAGCAGGACAGCTTGCCAGACAGCACTCTCAATGGCAAGCTATGTGGTTTTAGCTGGTTAGACTCCAGTAGTTCCCCCCCAACGCACACTCTGGGATCCCCAAGCTTTAGCTCTTCACAACCTGGCAAGTACTCTCCAGAATTAGGTAATAATAATAATCCTTGCATTTGATATAGCGCTTTTCACGTCTTCTAGACGTCCCAAAGCGCTTCACAGAATATACTGTAAAGTGAATTGACTGTATATTTGTGTGTGAATGCAGCAGCCAATTGCGCACAGCAATGTCCCACAAACAGTCATGGATTGAAAATGACCAATTTATTATTGTTTTTGGTTTTTGGAGGGATTATTATTAGGCTCTGTGTGGAGTAAGGAAACTTGCCCAAGGTTTCGCCCTCTGCCTGGAAAAGAACTCAGGTCTCTCACTTGCAAAGCGAGTGCTCTAACCACTGAGCTACAGTAAGTAAGATGCATCCCTCCATTGCACATTCCATTCTAATACATGTATGGGGGATGCATGGAACCATGTTTGATTTCGATACTCAAGCATGGTGATGGGTTTCTGCATGTGTTGGACACCTGGCTGACCCCAAAAAACTTTCCATTTTTATTTCCACTGAATGGGAATGCACACATGTAAGGGCTTAAACTTTGTTGCTGCTCCTCTTTTTGTTTCTGTTAATTGTGATGTTACAGTTGTTTTGGACCGTAAAAGGTTTGCATGTTGGCAGATTCTTTCTTCATATTAGTTTATCTGCAGCAGCTATTCTGTAGTAATCAAATGCTATCTATTGCATACAAAATAATAATCGCTCTTTTTCCTGGCATTGGGAATCGTGAAGTGCTGTTTGTAAGAGCATATGCACATGCCATCCTTACAGAGATGTGGCTCCATGGGCTTGCTACACATGTATAGGTCAGAAAATGTTCACACACTTTAGTGTGACAGAAGCTGAAGGGCACATATTAAATACATTCTTGTATTTAAAACATTACTTTGTATGTAATAAAATGTACCCTGCTTCATGGTGCACCAGCTTTTTACTTGTGATCATCTTATTTAACTGCTAACTTAATTCATTCAATTTGGTAGTTTAAAGATTAGCTATTTTTGAACAAAGATGAAAATTTCTTTGCGAAATATTAATGCTCCATTAACATTCAGGGGTGAAATTCTGCAGAACACCTGTGGTAGGTGTTCCAGTAGGCATTGAGCTGTTGCAGCATGCATTGGCAGGCCACTTGGCAGCCGAGCCTAATTCTCCCCAACATATACTGCCACACATACTGATACTGGGAGCGCTGTAGAGCAACAAGGAGCGGGAACCCTCACTCATTTTTCTCTCCCTAACCTAAGGAAGGCTGAATGCTCGGCAAAGAACAGGAAACTCCAAGCAGGTAATTTAAGTGTTTGGGAGAGGATTCAAAGTTCTTTTGCAAGCTTGTTGATTTCCCTTGGTAAAGGGTAAATATGCTTATGATGTTCTTAGCAATGAAAGTGTTCATAAGTACTCAAAGTATCTAAAGTTTGATTTCAGATTTTACTCCCAGGCTCCCTAAGGAGACAATGGAAGCAGAAAATGTAATTTGTTTCAAGAACAAATTAGATAGCTTTCTGCTAGAAAATATTATCTCAGGATACAATATATAGTTTGGGCACGACATGCCAAGCAACTGCCAGGATAGTGGAAGTAAACTAGATGGACCTTAGTCTTCTTTCATCCAGCAAATTCTTATGTTCTCATGTAAACAGTTAACCTGGGGAACAATTGTATACGTACTCAAGCTGAATAACGTCAGCCTTGTATTTGGGGCCTGATAGCTTTTTTTCCAAAACAAAGAATATAAATAAAATCTTCAAACCAGAGGTTTTGCAGAAATTTGGGGACTGGTCATTTTAGCACTTGTGAATTTTTCAAAAATAGGTTGATGCTGTATTATGTACTCAGAAAGCCTGTGGCTAAATTCCAATCTCTACTTCAGTTTTTTTCTGAACAGAAAGGAGTTTATTGTCTGCTTTTGATATAGCACTTTTCACGACTTCTAGACGTCTCAAAGCGCTTCACAGAATATACTGTAAAGTGAATTGACTGTACAGTTGTGAGTGAAACGCGGCAGCCAATTACGCACAGCACGACCTCAAACCCTCTCTATATCACTCTCATCATCACTGCCCCCCCACCAGCAAACCTATCCTCATTTCCCTCCAAAATGTCCGCTCCCTCTCCAACAAAGCCCCTACTCTCCATGACCTCATCCTAGATGAGCACATTGATATTCTTGGGCTTACAGAACCCTGGCTGTCCCCCGGTGACCCCATCCCCCCTCGTTGAAGCCTCCCCTCCTGACTACACCTTTCATCACCCACTCCAACCAACGTGGCGGCGGTGTGGCCCTCATCTCCCAAGCTTCCCTTGGTCTATCCCCGTATTACTCTGGCTGTTGCTCCTCCTTTGAGCACCTCACCCTCTACCATCCATCCTCGATCTCCCTCAAAATCTTCCTAGTTTACTGCCCCCACCCAAACCTCCTGGCTCCTTCCTCACCGATATCTCCTCTCATCCCTGTACCTCTGCACTGAACACCTGCTCATAATGGGTGATTTCCACCTCAACTCCCCTTGCACCACCTCCTCGGATTTCACTGCCCTCCTCCTCCCTAAACCTCACCCTCCACATGGACTCACCCACCAACAACCGTGACCACGATTTCGACCTCGTCATCACACATGGCCTTGACATTTCCAACCTGACAATCACGGACAAAGTCATCTTCGACCACTTCTTCATCTCCCTCTTCTACATCCCTCTTCCAAACCCTCTACCATTTTTTTCCGCCCATGGTAAAAGCTTCCCCCTGAGTCCCTCACAAATGCCCTCTCTTCCTCGGACTCCTCTCCCTCTGACCCTCCACCCGCAATGATACTGATGCAACCGTCAAGCTGCTGAATGACCGTCTCTCCACAACCTTCAATTCCCTGAAATCCAGGGTTGTTTCCAAACCCATCAGCTCCCCCTGGTCATCTCCGCTCACTCAAAACATAAACCTGGACGCTCGAGCGCAGATGGCAGAAATCTGGCTTCATGATTCACCGCCAACTGTGGCTCGAGCACCTCCACACCCACCGCCTCCCCTTTTCAGGCCAAAACTGACTTTTACTCCAAAGTTATCCTGGAGGCAAACAATGATACAAAGACATAGAATCGTACAGCCAGCACAAAAAGAGGCCATTTGGCCCATCGAGTCTGTGCCGGCTCTTTGAATAGAGCAATTAATGTCAATCCCACTTCCCAGCCCTTTCCCCATAACCCTGCAAACCTGTCCTCCTCAAATACCCATCCACCGCGTTTTTAAAAGTTGTTATTGAATTGGCCTCAACCGCCCTTTCAGGCAATGCGTTCCAGATTCTAACAACTCGCTACGTGAAAACAAATTCTCACCTCCCCTCTGCTTCTTTTAGAAACTATTTTAAATCTGTGACCTCAAGTCACCGACACACCCACCAGTGGAAACAGTTTTCTCTTTCTAACCTATCAAATGCCCTCATGATTTTGAAAACCTCTCTTAGGTCTCGTAACTTTCTCTGCTCCAATGAGAATAATCCTCTCTCGCCTTTCTTCATAATCAAGGTCCCTCATTCCTGGTACCATCCTCGTAAATCTCCTCTGCACCCTTTCCAATGCCTTAACATCCAGGCAGGGCGAAACCTTGGGCAAGTTTCCTTACTCCACACAGAGCCTAATAATAATCCCACCAAAACCAATAATAAATTGGTCATTTTCAATCTACGACTGTTTGTGGGACATTGCTGTGCGCAATTGGCTGCCGCGTTCGCCCACAAATATACAGTCAATTCACTTTACAATGTGTTCTGTGAAGCACTTTGGGACGTCCTCCCGACGTGAAAAGCGCTATATCAAATGCAAGGATTATTATTATTATATCTTTCCTATAGTGTGGTGCCCAGAACTGGGCGCAGTATTCTAACTGAAGCCAAACCAGTGTTTTATATAGGTTAATCATAACCTCCTGATTCTTGCACTCTACGCCCCTATTTATAAAGCTTAGTATCCCATATGCCCTATTTACAGCTTTATCTACCTGTCCTGCCACCTTCAAGGATTAATTTACCTGAACTCTGTTCCTTCACCCCCCCCTTAACTTAAGATTGTATTACCAGCCTATATTGCCTCCCCTCATTCTTTCTTCCAAAATGCATTACTTCGCATTTCTCGATATTGAAATTCATCTGCCATGTGTCGCCCATTTTACCGTTCTGTCTATGTCTTCCTGCAGTTGGCTACTACCTTCTCACTGTTTACTACCCTACCTAACTTTGTGTCGTCCGCAAACTTGGAAATGGTACTTGCTATACCCAAGTCCAGATCATTTATGTATATTAAGAAGAGCAGTGGTCCTAATACCGATCCCTGGGGGACGCCACTGTACACTTCCCTCCAGTCAGAAAAGCAGCCGTTCACCACAACTCTCTGCTTTCTGTCTCCCAGTCAGTTCTGGATCCGCTGCCACTGTCCCTTTTATACCATGGGCTTCTATTTTCTTACAAGTCTTTCATGTGGCACTTTGTCAAATGCCTTTTGAAAGTCCATATAAACTACATCAACTGCACTACCTTTATCCACCCTCTCCGTTACCTCATCGAAAAATTCTATTAGATTTGTTAGACAAGATTTGCCTTTAACAAATCCGTGCGGCTGTCCCTAATTAACCCATATTCTTCTAAGTGAAGATTTATTCTGTCCCGGATTATAGTCTCCAGGAGTTTCCCCACTACTGATGTTAGGCTGACTGGCCTGTAGTTCCCAGGTTTGTCCTTCTGTCCCTTTTTGTACAGGGAGTCACATTGGCCACTCTCCAGTCCTCTGGCACCACTCCTGTGTCCAACAAAGATTGAAAAATTGTAGCCAAAGCCTCCGCTATTTGTACCCGTGCCTCCCATAGTAACCTTGGCTGCATCCCGTCCGGACCGGGCGACTTATCTACCTTGAGCCCAGTCAACCTTTTCAGTACTTCTTCTCTGTTTATACTTATCCTATCCATTTCGTATACCCTCTCCTCCGATAATGCGGCATTTGGTGCATCCACTTCTTTTGTGAAGACAGATGCAAAGTACTCATCCAGTACATCAGCCATGCCCTCTGCCTCCACAATAAGATTTCCGCCTTGGTCCTTAATTGGCCCCACACTACCTTTGACTAACCTTTTTTTTCTTGATATGTTTGTAAAATATTTAAGAATTCCCTTTAATGTTACCCGCAAACCTTTTTTTGTGTAATCTTTTTGCCTCTCTTATTTCCTTTTTCAGTTCTCTTCTGTACTTCCTATACTCTATTTGGTTGTCTTCTGTATCTTGGGTTTGACATTTGTCATACGCCTCCTTTTTCTGCTTCATTCTAGACACAATTACCTTCGTCATCCAGGGAGGTTTGGATGCACTACTTTTCCCTTTTGTGGGAATGTATTTGTTCTGTTCCCGAGCTATCTCATCCTTGAAGACTTCCCACTGTTCTTTCGTCGTTTTACCTGCCAATTTTTCTTTCCAGTCCACCTTGGCCAGGTCTCTCCTTAACTCATTGAAATTAGCCCTCTTCCAGTTGAGTATCTTCACCTTTGATGGTTCCTTGTCCCTTTCCATATGCACTCTGAATCTAATGATGTTGTGATCACTATTGCCCAGATGCTCTCCCACTGAAACCTGCTCCACTTGTCCTACTTCATTCCCCAGAACAAGATCCAGCACTGCTTCCTTCCTGTTAGGCTGGAAACGTACTGATCAAGAAAGTTGTCCTGCATACATTTTAGGAATCTTTCCCCCTCCTTGCCCTTTGTGCTGTGATTTTGCGTGTTGGGATAATTAAAGTCCCCCATTATCACGACTCTAATGACCTGTTTTCCACCGTCCATTACGTGCACCCAGACCATCCACACCACCTTCTCCCTCTGCTGCGACTCCTGCCATTCTCCCCTCCTTACATTCCTTTGCTCCCATTTCTCCCTCCTCCCTCAGACGCAATCACCCAGATGAAGGTCACCACCTGCTACCTTGACCCCCTCCCCACCGAGCTGCTGGTCACTCAACTCCCCCTTCTCTCCCCCCTGCTGGCCGACACGGTCAACCAGTCTCTCTCCTCAGGCTCTGTTCCACTCCCCCTGAAAACCGCTGTCGTCACCCCCCTCCTCAAAAAACCCACCCTCGATCCCTCTAATCTCTCACACTACCATCCCATCTCCAACCTACCCTTCCTTGCCAAAGTCCTGGAATGCATTGTTGCAGGTCAACTTGGGTCACACCTCTCCCTCCACTCCCTCCTCGAGCCCCTGCAGTCTGGTTTCCGCCCCGACTGCCCACAGCACAGAGACAGCACTTGTCAAAGTCACAAATGACATTCTCTCTATCTGTGACCAGGGCTCCCTCTGCCTCCTTATCTTCCTGGATCTCTCTGACGCGTTCAACGGTCGACCACGCCATCTTCCTCCATCAGCTCTCCTCTCTCATCTGCCTGAGTGGGACCACACTCACATGGTTCAAGTCCTACTTAACAAACCGCCTCCATTTCATCCCAGCAAATGGTTTCTCCTCCCGCCCCCGCCCAGTCACCTGCGGGGTACCCCAGGGCTCCATCCTTACCCTCTTCTTTTCCTCATCTATATGCTCCCTCTGGGCGATGGCATCCGCAGACACAGGGTAAACTTCCACATGTTTGCGGATGACACACAAATCTACTTTGCCTCCTCCAGCACCAACTCCAGGTCCCCGATATTCTATCAGCTTGTCTGGCAGACATTGAGGCCTGGATGAGTGTAAACTTCCTGCAGCTGAATATGGACAAGACAGAAGCCATACTCCTGGGCTCCCGTCAACGTCTTCACTCCTGCGGATCTAAACTCCGCCACCTCCCTGGGCTCTCACTCAGACTCACTGAACCAGTGCGCAAACTGGACGTCCGATTCGACCCCTAACTGTCCTTCCTCCCCCACATCCGGTTCCTGACCAGGACCACCTTCTTTCACCTCCGCCACATTGCCCGCCTCCGATCGTACCTTACCCCACATGCAGCCCAAACCCTCGTGCGTGCCTTTGTCACCTCCCGCCTGGAGTATTCCAACGCACTTCTCGCCGGTCTCCCCAGTTCCACCATTCACAAGATCAGCTCATTCAAACTCTGGCGCCCTCATACTGACCCGAACCAAACTCCGTCCCCACATCTCCGCAGTTCTGGCCCAGGCTCCACTGGCTCCCCATCACCCAACGGATCAACTTCAAGATCCTCACTCGCATGTTCAAATTCATTCATTCTCTGGCACCTCTCCCTATCTCTCTGACCTCCTCACTCCCCAATCCACCACCCGGAGCCTCCGCTTGACTGGCACCGAGTGGCACCGGCCTCCTGCTCAACCCTCTTACCCTCCACCATTGGAGCTCGTGCTTTCCGCTACTATGCCCCAAAACTCTGGAACTTTCACCCTCAATCCCTCCGCCTTGCGCCCTCTCACCCCTCTTTCAAGTCCTGGAACGTATTGCCTGAAAGGGCGGTCGAGGCCGATTCGATAACTACTTTTAAAAACGCGGTGGACGGGTATTTGAGGAGGACGGGTTTGCAGGGTTATGGGGAAAGGGCTGGGGAGTGGGATTGACATTACATTGCTCTTTTCAAAGAGCCGGCACAGACTCGATGGCCCGAATGGCCTCTTTTTGTGCTGTACGATTCTATGATTCCTGCCTGAAGACTTGCCTGTTCAACCGTGCTTACGGCCACCTCACCCTCCCCACGGCTTGGAGTCAGGTCCGCCTGACTGTTAAGCGCTCTGAGACGGTACCCTGCATGGAGAGTGCTATATAAGTGCAAGTTGTTGTTGTTCTCGCGTCTTCTATGCGTCTCAAAGCATTTCACAGAATATACTGTAAAGTGAATTGACTGTATATTTTGTGGGCGAAACGTGGCAGCCAATTGCGCACAGCAGTGTCCCACAAACAGTCAAGGAACATAAGAATGAGAAGCAAGAGTAGGCAATTCGGCCCCTCGAGCCTGCCCCGCCATTCAATAAGATCATGGCTGATCTTCTAACCTAACTCCATCTGCCCGCCTTATCCCCATATTCCTTAATCCCTCTATCCTTTAGAAATCTATCAATCTCAGTCTTGAATATGTTGGAAGGACTGAGCATCTACAGCCTTCTGGGGTAGAGAATTCCATAAATTCACTACCCTCTGAGTGAAGAAGTATTTGCTGACCCTTAATCTTAAGACTATGACCCCGAGTTATAGATTCTCCGACCAGGGGAAACAGTCTTACACTATCTACTCTGTCAAGTCCCATAAGAATCTTTTATGTTTCTATAAGATCACCCCTAATTCTTCTATATTCTCGAGAATATAGACCTAGTTTACTCAACCTATCCTCATAGGTTAACCCCCTCATCACAGGAACTTACGTAGTGAATCTATGCTGTACCCCCTCTAAGGCGAGTATGTCCTTTCTTAAATAAGGAGACCAAAACTGCACACAATATTCTAGGTCGGTCTCACCAGGGCCCTATACAGTTGCAGCAAGACTTCCCTACTCAGTAAATGCCAACATGCCATTAGCTTTCCTAGTTGCTTGCTATACCTGCATACTATCTTTTTGTTACTGGTGTACAGGGACACCCAAATCCCTCTGAACTCTAACACTATCTAGTCTCTCCCCCTCTAGAAAATAATCTGCTTTTCTGTTTTTACTACCTAGATGTATAAAAACTTCACACTTCCCCACATTATATTCCATCTGCCACCTTCTTGCCCACTCACCTTACCTATCTATATCCCTTTGCAATCTTTTTGTGTCATCCTCAGAGCTTACTCTCTTACCTAGCTTAGTATCATCCGCGAATTTAGATATTTTAAGTTCTATGTCCTCGTCTAGATCATTGATATAGATTGTAAATAGTTGCGGCCCAAACACTGATCCTTGTGGCAATCCACTCGCCGCATCTTGCCAATCTGAGAAGGATCCCTTTATCCCTACTCTGTTTTCTTCCCGTTTGCCACTCTTCCATCCATGCTAATATATTGCCTTTAATTCCATGGGCCCTAATCTTGTGTAGCAGCCTTTTATGTGGCACCTTGTTGAACGCCTTCTGAAAATCTAAATATACTACATCTACTGGTTCGCCCCTATCTAACCTGCTAGTTACATCCTCAAAAAGACTTGTTAAGCATGACTTCCCTTTTTGTAAAGCCATGTTGACTGCCTAATCATGTTATGGTCCTCTAAGTACCCCACTACGACGTCTCTAATTAAGGATTCTCGAATTTTCCCTACCACCGATGTCAGACTGAATGGTCTATAGATCCCCATCTTCTCTCTCCCACTCTCTTAAATAATGGTGTTACGTTGTGATCTTCCAATCAATGGGAACCGTTCCAAAATCCAGAGAATTTTGGAAGATCAAAAACAAAGCATCCACTATCTCAGCAGCCACCACTTTTAAAACCCTAGGGTGCAGGCCGTCGGGTCCAGGGGATTTGTCATTTTTCAATCCCAACTGTTTCCCTGGTACTAATTCTTTACTGATGTTAATTTCCCTAAGTCGCTCACTAACATTAGCTTCTTGGTTGCCCTCTGTTGTTGGTAAGTTTTCAGTGTTTTCTAACGTAAAGACAGAAGCAAAGTATTTGTTTAATGACTCCGCCATATCTTTATCCCCCATTATAATTCCTCCTGTCTCTCCCTGTAATGGACCCACATTCACTTTTGATAGTCTCTTCCTCTTTATGTATTTGTAAAAAATTTTGGAGTCTGTCTTTATGTTCCTAGCTAGTTTGCCTTCATAATCCATTTTCTCCCTCCTAATCAGTTTCTTAGTTTTTCTTAGTTGGTCTCTGAAGCCCTCCCAATCCTCAGGTTTAATGTTCTTTTTGGCAGTATTATAAGTATCTTTTAATTTTACACTTTCCTTTATACTGCTCTAGTTATCCATGGTTGAACCACTTTTCCTGTGGTATTTTTAGTCCTCAAGGGAATATGTGATCGCTGGGAATTATGTACTATATCTTTAAAGGTTTGCCATTACTGGTCTACTGTCATATCTTTTAGTCAAATCCCCTAGTCTATTTCAGCGAAATCCTCTCTCATACCTGCAAAGTTGGCTCTATTTAAATTTAAGACCCTTGCTTCGGACTTAACTACATCACTCTCTAACTTAATGCTAAATTCCATCATGTAATGGTCACTCTGCCATAGAGGAGCCTTAACTTCCAGATTGCTGATTAGGCCTATTTCATTACATAAAACCCTGGTTTCCTGGTTGGTTCCTCAGCATACTGATCTAGGAAACTGATCTACTGATCATGGATTGAGTAACCAAATAATTATTATTATTTGTGCACATAGAATGATATTCTCCTATTGTAAGAACCAAGTAGTTAAACTTACTGAAATTGGCAAAAAAAACAAAGATTGTTTCATCAAAAATTGCAAGAACTTTGTCTTCAGTAATCCACATTTCATTTAAAAGTTGAATCCTGAATTCAATGTTGAACACAAGAAAGTAAGTAAAATCAGAGGTTTTAAAAAGTTGTGCTACCATTGTTTTCTTGTGTTTCACAGCCCCATCTATGGGTCAGGCACATGATGGCACTAAGGTATTTTCTGTTTTAAAAACTACATGTTTTTCATTTGTGACTCAATTTCCACTCCGTCGTTTAAGCTGTATATGAACTCTGGCTAAACTGTTTCTCATATTGCGTATTTAAATTGGAAACCATTCATAGAATCATAGAATTACACAGCACAGAAGGAGGGCATTTGGCCCATCGTGTCTGTGCTGCTCTTTGAAAAGAGCTTCCAAATCAACTCCACTTCCCCACTCTCTCCCCATAGCCCGAATCAACCCCACTCCCCCCGCGCTCTCCCCATAGCCCTGATCAACCCCACTCCCCCACGCTCTCCCCATAGCCCTGATCAACCCCACTCCCCCACGCTCTCCCCATAGCCCTGATCAACCCCACTCCCCCACGCTCTCCCCATAGCCCTGATCAACCCCACTCCCCCACTCTCTCCCCATAGCCCTGATCAACCCCACTCCCCCGCTCTCTCCCCATAGCCCTGACCAACCCCACTCCCCCGCTCTCTTCCCATAGCCCTGATCAACCCCACTCCCCCACTCTCTCCCCATAGCCCTGATCAACCCCACTCCCCCACTCTCTCCCCATAGTCCTGCAAACTTGTCCTCCCCAAATATCGAATCGGCTTCCACCAGCCTTTCATGCAATGCTTTCCAGATTCGGACTCGCTGTGTGAAAACATTTCTCCTCACCTCCCCTCTGTTTCTTTTAACAACTATTTTAAATCGGTGTTCTCAGGTTACAGACCCACCCACCAGTGGAAATAATTTCTCCTTGTTCACCCTATCGAATCCCCTCATCACTTTGAAAACTTCTATTAAATTTCCTCTTGACCTACTCTGCTCCAAGGAGAATAATCCTCGCTTCTCTACCTCTCCTGATAACTGAAGTCCCTCATTCCTGGTACCATCCTGGTCAATCTCCTTTGCACTCTCTCCAGTGCCTTGACATCCTTCCTAAAGTGTGGTGCCCAGAACTGAACGCAGTCTCTAGCTGAGGCTTAACCATTCTGAAACTGATTTTTCTGTTGTGTTTAAGTTTTAGTTATGTTTGAGTCAGGGTCCCATACCTTTTTAAAAAAAAATATGAATTCTATATACGTTTTTTGAAACATTTCATTTACCTCTCTTTGCTTCTTATTTTCTTTGTTTCTTCAAACATTCCAGTTTTACTCTCTTCCATTTTATGTCCTCATCTCTTGTCAAGGTGGACAGCTCCACAGTGGTTCTGTTGTTAAACCATTGTAAACCATGTTGTAAACAATTTGAAAACTTCTGTTAATTGTTTGTGAGGAGTGATTGGAATAACTTCTTCACATGTTCATCTACAACTAGAATCATAGAATATTACAGCACAGAAAGGTTGTTCGTCCCATCGTGCCCGTGCCGGCTCTTTGGAAGAGCTACTCAATCAGTCCCACTCCCCCACTCTTTCCCCATTTCCTTGCAGTTTTTTCTTTTTCAAGTACCTGTTCAATTTCCTTTTCAAAGTTGTTATTGAATCTATTTCCACCAGCCTTTCAGGCATGTTCTCAACAAAAGATAATGTTTTTGAAAAACCTCTCGGGATATATTTGAGCTACATGACAGCCCTGAACAAATGATACTCAGTGTGTTCTAGTGCAGTATCTGAATCCATAACTAGTATGTTAACAAAAATTAGAATGTTGGAATTCCAAGAGATTCAAGTTGCTGGTGTTTGGGGCCCAGTGTAGAATATTTCAGCACCAGATTGTACAGACCAAAAGGTCACAGATTTGTTTCCCGTCTATGCTGAGTTAGCTGATTTGAACTGAGTCAGCTGCTGGGATCGTTAAGTTGATTTAGGTTCTGGAGCTATGGAGGGAAAAAAAATTCTAGGTTCCCTGATCACTGCTGAAAAGTGTGTGAATGTGGATGAATGATAGTATAAACGTACTTGAAAATGTATCAGAAGGATGTTGGTGCCTGGAGAAGCATATTCTGTGTCTGTGCAATCAGAAGGAGATAGTGGGGAAAGAGAAAAGTGGCAACAGTAAGATTAACTGACAGAGTGCTAATCAAAAACCACAACAAATGACATTCTACATAAGAATTTATGAACAGGTAACTCTAGATATAACTGATGCAGGGTAATAATGCACTTTTTAAACGTATTTTATAATTGATGTGTGTGATTGTAGGGGATGACTGAGCTGCCACCAGCACTGCTGCAGCCAGTCTGAGTTGCGCTCGATAGCAAACTGACTGAGATCAACCATTCACCAGCCTGGGTAAGCCCAGTGTGATTGTTGGCCCAGACTGAGATTTACACCAGGGTTTCCCAGTACATTCACCTTGGGACATCCTCCCGACGTGAAAGGCGCTATACAAATGTAATCTTGTTGTTGTTGTAAATGGTGATGCCCCAGATACATTGGCGAATAATAATACACCAATTATTTGGTGCTTTTGAAAACCTAGCTGCACTTTCAATTGTTTTCTCCTTGGTGTTCCGCTTTGCCCTCTGATGTCAAATGGAAACCAAATGCCACTTGTTATAATGCAATTCAGCTTCTGGGTAAAATCCCAGGTATATTCAGGCACATCAAGCAATTATTCCATTCTTGAAGTAGTGTATAATAAATGAAAAGGGTACAAGGTATAAAAGATGGTGAAAATTAAATGTATATAGTGCTTTTCACACTGGGAAGACATCCTAAGGCACTAGTACTGGCAATTAATTTATAACGTTTTGATTCTTTTAAATGAATGATTATTCATTCATACTATATGATATTGAGATACGCACAATAGACAGCTCTTGCAAAGCCTCCAATCCTATTAGATGCATACTCGTTTTCTAAATTGACAACTTCATTTAAAAACAGCATTATTTCCTACACTATAATAACTATATTAAATGAGGAATGAAACCTCAAGTACATTTTCATGCTTTGAGATGAAAAGAATGTGATTTGTTTGTGTAGATTCTATTTTTCCTGGAGTCCTGTAGCTCAGTGGTTAGAGCACTCGCCTTGCAAGCAAGAGACCTGGGTTCAATTCCCGGCAGGGCGAAACCTTGAGCAAGTTTCCTTACTCCACGCCTGATAATAATCCCTCAAGAAAAAAAACTGTAAATTGGTCACTTCAATCCACGACCGTTTGTGGGACACTGCGATTGGCTGCTGTGTTTTTCCCACAAACATACAGTCAATTCACTTTACAGTATATAATGTGAAGCGCTTTGAGATGTCTAGAAAACGTGAAAAGCGCTATATCAAATGCACAGATTATTATTTATTATTTATTTTCTACTTATTTGTTTTCAATTCAAAATTTTAATTTTCAATTTGTATAATTTAGCTTAAAATATATTTAATAGTTGGAGTAACTGCACATATTTCCACATGTGGAAATATGATTTTGATTTTTTTTATGGTTCTTTTCCCAATATGTAGCTAAATTACACCAATGAGTAGTTTAGTTTCCATGTTGTGTGAGCGAGCCAACCATGAGGTTCTCTAGGCAACCACTAGGAGGTGTGGAGGAGTTGTGGGGAGGTACTCTTTGCCCCTTATTATGTTTGATTTTTTTTCCACTTTGCTGCAGCTTTTAAAGTAGAGTCAATCACAAGCACAAATCCACACGCTGCCATTCTATGTCAGTACTCTGTATGTTATGCCATTGTGTTACTTCACAGCCCATGTAATGCGTCATGAAGATTTGTAAAAACGCATCCAGTTAACTATCGTAATTGTTACTGTTGGGCCCATTAGAGAGGGGTGAAACGTTTACAATTTCTAAAGTTCTTTTATTCATTTCCAGCAATAGCAATTGTACAAAACTGTTGATTTTTTTTAAAGTTTAACTGTTTTAACCTGGAATCACTCTTCAAATTATGGAGTAATATTCGAGGAATACAAAAATGCTTCAGATCAAAAAATTACTTTAAAATAATGAAAGCTTGGAATGTCCTGGGGAATGTCATAAAAAAGTTCTCTTGTGCGCTGATTGCAAGTGGCAATATGTGACTTCCTTACTATATTCACTTTACAGTATATTCTGTGAAGCGCTTTGAGACGTCTCGAAGATGTGATCAGGCTCAATACCAAATTCAAGTTTTTTTTTATTATATACTATACTTACCAATCAATGTGCTTGCACACTAACCTCATCAGAGCAAACCTCTTCAGTATGACCTATTTAATCTATAACACAAAATATCAGGATTGTTACAACAATCCTGATATTTAATAACTATATTCGTTTTTTTGTTTTTTTAAAACCTGACCCACAGCAAGGCAGTCAAACCTCAGTATCAAGTGTTTGGTGAAACAATAGCTTAAAGTCATTTTTTGTACAATTCTTTGATATTGGGGGGGTAATTTGTTTTAAGTAATGCATCTTACAGTGTGTGTATAAAAACAATTGGAACCAATTGTTCAAGAAGGATTGTACCATATAAGGATTATATTACTGCACTTCACAATAAAATCTTGTGTTCCACTTTGAGATGTCCCAACCAGCGTGACTGGGTGTTATATCGAAGACAAAGATGATTAATTATTTTATATTATCTGAATAAAACAGCCACTGTATCTTAGAATATTTACTTTGACTCTTTCTATATCAACTGCTTTTCTTTTCAATAACATAATAATCTGTATGCAGAGACAGCAGCACCAACTTGCTTTTACAATAGAAAGGATTGTTTAAAGAAGAAATCAACTCTTTATTAGTTCCCCCCATCCCACTTCACATACCATTCTTCAGCTGAAGAGACAGATGGACAG
This sequence comes from Callorhinchus milii, assembly GCF_018977255.1. Classification (NCBI taxonomy): domain Eukaryota; kingdom Metazoa; phylum Chordata; class Chondrichthyes; order Chimaeriformes; family Callorhinchidae; genus Callorhinchus; species Callorhinchus milii. The sequence continues at coordinate 23,497,257 of NW_024704749.1, forward strand.
CCAAGGCAATTGTGGATCCTGTTTTTGGCCTAACTGCTTGGAGTTGGGCAAGAGGCTAGGGCCGGTCACTCAATTAAATGTTTCTTTCTCCGTGAAACCAAGTGCTTTGATTTTACTTTAATCAAATAGGCAATATAGTGTGACGTGTTGCTCTTAATAGACATACAGAATTCTGAAAACTCTATTGTAAATGCTAATTGCGGAGCATTATAAATAGCAGTTGTTTATGTCAGGTTCTTGGAATATTCCTTCAAGTGGGCACTTTACCATTTTATTATCTTTTTGTACAGCTATTACGTCATTTATTTCCTATAGTCAGGTATGTAGGTTCATCTGTTTACTTATCAAAATACTATTTTTTTCAATGATGAACATAGTAAAGTTGGCCAGCATTATATACAAAGTTGCAGATGATTGTTAATGTGCATCTCAGTATAATTGTTGCATGTTTTGTATTATGATCCTGGCGAAGTTCAATCTGACTTGCTTCAAGGGAAAAAGCAACCATAAAATATAATTGAAAACTGCATTTAACCTTAAGGGTTAAGAACACTGAACTTTAACAGGACTATTGGACCTTGCTTCTAATCATTAATATCTTTGCCTTTAAATTTACCTGATCTTGGCTATAAATTCAAATAGAGTTATTAAAATCCTCACAATATTGCTGATACACGTTTAACATGTAACCCATTTAAAAAGGCAATATTTAGAAACTAATAGATAATATAATGTTTGTATTGTATGCCCAGTTGCTTTGATGTGCTGATATCCGAGTGCCATCAGTCTGATATGACTGATGGCACTGGGATGTGTTTCTTATTGACCTGAATGAGAATGCAAATGCTTAGAAGTATCTCCGGGCATGAAAGTAGTAAAACAAAAGCCAGTTACGTTCAATGGCAATCACTTGCATTGTGTTGTTTGATTTTATAATAAATTAATTTTATATAAAGTTTGTTTTTAACAAATCCTAATTTGGATCAATTAATTGAAAACTATAATAGTGTTAATTAATTTAACAATTAAGTGATTGCTACTCATCCGCTTTAAGAAGAGTTAGCAATTAAAGTGGTAAAGTGTATTACCCAAACTAAACTCACCACATAATGCTGTTTGAAGACTAAATCATACTATGTAGTATGCAACAAAACAAAAGTCCCTGGGAACTCTCGGTAGATCAGGCAGCATCTATAGAGAAAGGAAAGTGAGTCAATATTCGGATCCTGGATCCTTCGTCCGTTTAAAGACCCGAAACGTTGACTCACTTTCCTTTCTCTATAGATGCTGCCTGACCTGCTAAGTGTTCCCAGCGACTTCTGTTTTTGTTTCAGATTTCCAGCATCTGCAGTATTTTGCATTATGTAGTATGCAGTTTGTTATACTCCGTAGTTTGTGTAAATTCCACATTGAATTGAAAGTTAAAGTCTAGCACAACTCTTGCTTATGTGGCGTGGCATAGATTGATTTTGAGTTCTTACTCCCAGTAGTACCTCCTGGAGACCATTCAGAATCGAATCGATGCCATGGCATCATGTTCACAAGTACAGTTTGTGCTGGAGTGAAAGCTGGTTTGGAGCCAGCAATTCAGTAAACTGGATGGCACTGTGCTACGCAAAGCAGCAATCTGGCACTGTTTGAGTCACCTGTACAAACTACAACATAATGTACAACAATCAACTGTATTTTAATGCTCATTTGCTAATTAAAATTTACTTTGCACACACAAGTGCTAAACCCACTTGTGCGCTACCTACAAATGATCATTCATTGCCGTTTGCATTTTCTTTTTCAGTGGTGAATATACACACCTTTATCAGAAAATGTAAGTTAAAAGTTAGTCAGTTGCTTGAAATTTAAATGTAGCTTTTAAAATGTAAATGACTGGGCGTTGAAATCAAAGCAACTGGCTCTATTCATGGAACAAAGAGATTGTTGCCACAGCCAGTGCCTTCGTGTGTGTGAATAAGCTGCATCCCTGTGCTAGTTAATTAGCAAAGGATTATTAATGATGCATCGCTAGCCTTGGCTCTATTATTGTAGTCAAATGGGTTAGTACATAAGGCAAGAATAGTCATTGTGATGCAAAGAACAGATTAGTTACTTTAACATAAGAAAAGATGAGAAGTTTTCTTTTGTTTTTCTGTTTATACAAAGCCATGCCTCAGATGGCTTGTGTTTTTCACACTAAATACTGATCTCTTCTTGTGCAATGCATTTTGTACCACACAAAATAAAGTAAGATAAACGCCATCAGAGCATGAAGAATGCATATAACATTTAATAAGTACAATATTTCTGACTTTGTTGAAAATATGAAATTGCCAGTTATTAGGTATACTTCAATCTTATTATTGAAGTCTTTTCAAACTTTGCAATTAAATAGATGTGTTAATTTACATGTAGGCCTTTCTTTATTTTCCATATTTGTGTTATAAGTTTTATATTTAAAGTCTTGTAAACAGTACAATAATCAGTACTTTGGTTGTGAAAGTAATAAGTTGTATTATGCAAGAGCTTTAAATAAGAAGAAAAGTCATGTTGATATTATTTGGTGAATAAAATTAATATTCTTTAAATACGTCAATGCATCTCTTCCCGCTCAGTGACAAACTGCTTTGCAATATTTCAGTACCCATATTTTCTTAAATCTCTGACAGTGCGGGAGGGAAATGGGAAATTGTTGGTCAACATAACTTTTTAGAATTTTTTTTTGAGCGATAAATGCAGTTTTAAAGCCTGACTTTACACTGGTTTAGTTATACAACTGGTGTGAAGCCCTAATTGTTGAGACTCCTCAAAGCAGTTTGTCAAAATTCAGAAGACATTAATACAGATGATTATAAATCAGAGTTGTACAGCAATTACTACATTTTTAAAAAAAATCCAGTGGCCAGATTCAGAAGACTGAATAAAAATGTTTGAGATTATAGCTCTAATAAGCAAATCTACTTAAACACAATCATACAAATAATGAATTATACCTCCACTGAAACATTTCTTTAGAATTTAAGATCAAGGAATTGTAATGAAATGCCATTTTGGAATATAACATGCAGTAGGATTTACATAGGCTGTACAGCACAGAAACAGGCTAGTAGTCCCAACCAGCCCATACCAGTGTAACCAGGATTACAGCGATGTGCTTTGTGTGTACTTATATTGTTGATCTTTGTTTTTCATCCCTAGTTTTATGAATGTTAGAAACCAGGTTCAAAGGACAGAGGTCAGTAGTATAAGCACACAGACTGCACATTACTGCTCAGACCTGGTACAAACAGTAAACTAGCACACACACACACACACACACACTATTGTGTGGGGAGGCTTTGTTAGCTGTTGCCTATAAATGAAAAACAAATCTGGAATGGGGTATTTCAGATTTAAGGACACTTTTCCTCATAAGCTTATGGTGTGCATGTCTGGCGGATTATTTTGAATTTACTAAATTTATTTCCCAGCAGGTTTGTTTTTATTTGAGGTGCTAGTTTGGATTGATAACTCCAGCCACACTTAAATATACAGCAGTGAACTCTAATCAGCTGAGGCACACACATTTAAAGGGCCTCAGTTGCATTTCATGCAAAGGGTGACTGTTGGCTCATTGGCTATGGGAGCTGTCAGCTATAGTTCTGTCAAATATTGTCTTCCAATCACAGAGCCTGGGCATGTCCAGGCTTTCTCTTTAATGAGGATCTTGCTGGTGTGGAATACATCAGGAGGTGTAACATTGAGGACATGTATGAGAACAAGTATCAGAGCTCACAGAACATTTGTACATCTTGAGGGGTTTTTAAATCAGTGAAAGTTCCCTTCCCCACTTGGCTCATGGAGAAACCATCAGATATCCTTTACTTTTGCATTTGAATTCTTTCATTTGAATCTGAAAAGCCTCTTATCTGTGACCTCATATCTCATTAGCATGAAGATCTGATTTGGTTGCCTTTCATCAGCATAATGGCAGGGATACGTGCTTCCAGAGGGCATGGCTCACTGATCAGGAAGGGGAACTAATCATGCCTTTTTGAAAGCTTCTGTCTTACTTGGAATGAAGCAAGAATCAAACTTTATGGAAGGTAAGGTACACTGCAAACGCTGAAATTAATAATGGTTTAAAATCTCTACCAAATATGTTTCAAATCTAGTGCTGAATGGGATAGTGTTCCTTTCAAGCCCTTGGTTATATATTGGCATTGATGGATCTGTGGAGGGAGGTTTCTGTTTTGTAATGGATGGCCTTGCTTTGCCATTGACAACACAAATGTGCTCTGATTCTCCAGAGAAACTGGGTAGTTTTTTTTTCAATTGTCACAAAATCCAGTGCTAATTCAAAATGATGCTTAGATTAAAACTCCGGTTTAATGTCATTGGAGCGGGAGCAGAGCCTGAGGTTATAGGCCAGCAGTGCTTGTACATTCATTCTGCCAGAGCCAACAATTTGTGGGTCTGCATTAAGGGTGTTGCCTAGCTACACTGTGAATGACAAAGACTGAAATTAAAACAATCTGATGCTGAAGTGTATTATAGATTTACTATGATTGCCTACAGTTGTCACTTAACCTTCAGTTTCAAATTAAATGCTACTGTTTCATGTTTAAGGGTTAATCTTTGAGGTTACAATGTTAACAGAAAAATAGGGCTATCAGTTCCATTCAGATAACCTCTGGTCATCAGAGGACTCCAAGCAAAGTTGTGACCTTAGGGCTTGAACTTTACTGTCACATGACCAGCTTGTAAACTGACCTGTGGTGGGGTTGACTGTTGCATCTCAGCTTCACAGAAAGTGGCAGTGGGAAACATGAGGTGCTTTTTGACTGCTTGCAGTTTGTAGCAATGTTTGCATAGATGGCTGCAATGCAAGTGACTGGCAAACTGGGAGAAGCATGAAATGGATACATGGGAAGGTAGTGTAAATGTTAATCCCATTTGGCATCAGCTGCAAACTCTGGCTTTGTGGAAGGTTAGCAGCAAACACTGGCCTCAGGGGGAGGAGACTCTTAGCAACTGTCTTAATTTTTAAATGAGCAAAGTGACATTTTGTTTTACTCTCGGACATTGTCCTCTGATTGTTTTTTTAGGAAGGAAAAGAAAAGAGAACAAAAGTCTTTATTTCTGCATATGTTGTTTAAATACTGAGTGACTGCTTCTGGCTTTCATTAGCAGCTCATTGAACTGTTGACATTGTGATCTGCATCTGCATGCTGCAATTTCATTCAGATTTTAAAAGGCTGATGTGGCTCATGGCCTGAAGATGATTAAGAAGTTCTCCTTGAATAGGTTTATCTATCTTCTGCCTGCTAATTTTGGATGAAAGCATGGTCGCTTGTGACAACTGCATCTGATGGAAATCCTTTCTCACTCTCTCCCCCCTCTCCGGGTTAATGCTGACTCCCAAATTGTTTAAGGTGGATAAATGAGCAAAAAAATAGTATGCAAAGGGAAAGAAAACCAATAGTCTTAAAATATTTGTTTATGGAGTATTTTATTAATTTGGGCTGTAGCCGAGCCTATCTGTAGCTCTCTATTGTTTGTACGTGTGCAGCTGGAGAACCTGGGAGCATCTGATGGTCATTAAAGCTTCTGTAGGCCACAGCTTGTGGCTGATATCCCACAGGCCCAGTCAAACCCGCACTCTTTCTGCCTGTAATTAACTACTATTGTTTTGAAAATAGTACAAAATGATGGTTGGAAAAACTCTAAATAAAATTAGTGTATTTTCCAAAGAATTTGATCTGTGAAGAAAAATGTGCAGTTTTGGTTAAAATCCTCTTATTGTTCAACTTTTCAGTTTATATAATGGGAATACAATAGCTCTTTGTTTTTGATTTTTGTGTGAGGTGGAGCTGTGTATGTGGGGGATGGGGCTGTATATGGGGGGTGGGGGTGTGTATGTGGGGGGTGGGGGTTGCTCGTCCCCATGTGCAAATGTAGGCCTCATATGCCCAATAAGAATGATCAGCTGAAACGGGGTGGTAGTCTTGTACGTCTCCTTGTTCTGTGTATAACAGTTGAGTATAAGTTTAAAATCTATTCTGTGAAGCGCTTTGGGACGTCTGGAAGACTTGAAAAGCGCTATATCAAATGCAGGGATTATTATTATAAATTTAAAATCAACTTGTTGTTTTGTTGCTCTTTTTCAAATCACTGTCGAATTTGTTTCACTTTTGTCTTTTAAAGAAAGGTGTACTTTATTTGAAGATAGTGAAATGTCATTTAAAAATGTTAATCTGTTTATCAATTTAGCCACAGTACGTACAGTGATGTGTAACTCCAGCAAGGCTTAAAGCAACTTTTGTAGGACTTACACAGTTAAAATTCAGTTTATATGTATGTGGAATACATCGGAAATATCATTGTATGTGACCTAGCATTTGCCTTATCTCATTACAGTAGGTGAGTTACTTATTATTACATTTTTGAAGTTTAATTAAATTATCAATGGATCCTGGCACAGTGCCCAAGACCTCCTCCATAGTTATCTTTCCAGGAATTTGTTTCACCAAAGGGTAAGTGGCTGAGAACAGCTGATTGTAAGAGGCCAAGTGATTATAACAGCAACTTGCATTTATATAGCGCCCTTCACGAGGGGCAGCATCTCGGGGTGTGTTTATTAGTAGTTCTGATTTAAAACTCCGTACACTGCAGGTCAAAAATTAGTTTCCAAATTAAATTAAATGTTTTATATTTTGAATCACCATTGGCTTGTTTTTTACAGTTGTGGCTGTTTTCTGGGTTTTACTTTGTAGTGTGTGCTGGATATTGTAACACTGCCTCATTGAATACCCTTTCAGATGAATTTTCAGTATATTTTGACACTGCTTTTCATTTACTGAAGGCAAAAGTTATAACTGAACCTAATGCCATCTTAATTATACATCTTTATCATTTAATTTGCAAGTGGAAATAGTTTATTTTGTGTCACTTATACTTTGAATCTGGAGTGGTTTAAGTACTTTTTATCAAAATATGAGCCCATACGGGATATATTGGTGAGAAATGATTTATAGTTTGCGACACTGTTAGTATTTATTGCGTCATAAAGTGAAGCATTGCTATTGAAGGAAATCATCAGTGTTCCTGATTAATAGGAAAAATTGGTTAAGATTAAGAGCTATATGTTATTATCTGCCTTGTAGATGCTGCTTATAGGTTGATGTTCGGTAAGCACTGAGTGAACAGTTATATTGTACTGGGATATAGAACAGTACTGCATAAAGATCTGCTGATTCTCTTGTTTTTTTATTTCTATAAAATGGTGGCTTTAAACGACTTTTACAAACTGGGAGGGAGGGGAGAGAATGAACTCTGTAGACTGCGTAAAGAAATCTGAGTACCATAACTGTAGCAACGTGCTTAATCCTTTGTCAACTACACACGGGAAAGCTCATTTTTTGGCAAATAAAGTGTTAATCTATTGAGTCTTTCATGAAGAGTCTAATCTAAGGAACAGTCCAGAGCAGCACAATCTGGTCTTTCAACATGTCATTTGCTAGGCAGGAAGTCTTATTTGTTTACTTAGCTTCCAGGTTTTGGGGATGGGTGGTGGTGGGGGGGAGAGGGGGTTGATGTGTGTGTGTGTGGCGGGGAGGGGGTGGGATGGAGATGAGAAGGTAAAAGATGGATGGGGGCGTGCGATTCTGAGAAAGGTGGGGAAAGCTAATGTAATGTACCAACCTTCATTGGTTTAATTTGATTGTGTTTTCTCTGACACCGATTGCTTGAATTTCAATGTATTTTTGTATTTTGTTCGAGTAGGAGCTAGGTTTTCTGGCAATGAGAGTTTTTTTTATTTCTTGTTATTCTATACCAATAAGTGAACTATGGTCTTTGAGAAAGAGGGACTCTTGATTTGAGTATTTCTCTTGTTTATATTATTCTGCCAAATAATGTTTTTATAAAAATGTATATCCTCATTACAAACTTGTGGACTGGAGACTAGCAAAGCACATATATTTCTTATACACAGACTTCATCGATTTTCAGCTGGGAGTGGGGGAAATGATCTAAGATGTCTATCAATGTAGTGTCTTGTAATGGTTTTGCATTATTAATTTTGTTATTAATGTGTTCCTTGTACAAAAGATATCTAACTATTTATTGTTCCAAATTGAGGATCATACTGAACTTGCATTTTTCCCTTCAATTTCACTTTTTTTAACAGCTACATTTCAGAAATGTGCATTGTAACATGGCCACTTCAACTCACGAGATCTGCTGAAGACCTATAGCAAATGGGTTATGGAAAATGACTTTTTTAATACAGAGCTGACGATTCACAACCACATCAGCTGCTTCAGCCTCTGCTAGTTTCCCTCTGTTTCTCTACTACATTGAATAATAATACTCCTCTTGCATTTGATATAGCCGCTTATCACGTCTTCAAGACGTCTCAAAGCGCTTCACAAAATATATTGTAGATATGTTGTTGATATATTGTAAAGTGATTTGACTGTATATTTTGTGGGCGAAACGCAACAGCCAATTGCGCACAACATTGTCCCACAAACAGTTGTGAATTGAAGTGACCAATTTATTAGTTTTATTATTATTTTGGAAGGACTTATTACTCCTGGAAATGCGATCTGCCAGGTTTCTACTTACTGCTAGGTAAACTGAGGCATGTGGAGCAAGGAAACTTGCCCAACATTTCGCGCTGCCAGGAATTGAACCCAGGTCTCGCTTGTGAGGCGAGTGCTCTCACCTTGAGCTACAGGACTCTTATTTTGTAATGTAAGACAGGAATTATGTTTGTGTCCAATGTCGCATTCAATAATTTGTAATCCAAGCCATTCTACTGTTGTGGATTAATTTGCTACTATGTGGTCCAAATACACCGTCACTAGAACACCTTGAGGTGTTAGTCCACTTTTGCTATTTCGCCTTACAATATTTCCAGAATATTTTCTAATCATTGCCAGAATGTTTTAGATTATCACATTGATGTATTATTTAAGTTAGTAATTATAATTATTATTATTATTAAACTAGTATGTTTATCTAAATACAAACCTGTGCTTTATTAAAAAAAATCCTACAAAATATACAGTTGTTTCAGTTTACAGTAAATTTTTTGAGACTTTCAGCATAAGGCAGGCACTATATTTAAAGGCAAGGGTTATTACATTATTAAAAATAGTTATTCATTGTTCCAATTTTGGGTCCTGATCCTCAAACCACTAAGATAGTTTAAATTTTATTGGATTTTTTTATGCTGTTGCCGAGCTGGTTGCTCTTGTGGCTCGTCAATCACCTAATTTCCCAGGCATTTGCCAGGAGGGTAGCTGTACTTACAAGAGGTGCACTTGCCCTGAACTTAGCTTGGGGCAATAACAATGCAGAGAAGATAGTTGTAGAATTCCATTTTCATGCTCCCAATCACTCTGCTACTGGAAGAAATATTACATCCCTCCTGTCATAACTGTAGCAGGAACTATTACAATTGAATAATTAACGTATAATACCTAACTGAAATTGTTTGTTGCATAATGTTTCAGATTCCAGCAGCATAGGTAATTTGAAAAGTGCTTTATTTCTTAATTTGACTTATATCAAAACTTTACCTGGTGAATTTTGATATTTTCATTAAGCAGATGGTCTACAATTATAGCACTAAGTTATGAGTGATTTATTTTCTTAAGTATATTTGCAAGAATATTAACAAATTTAAACCAAGACTCTTGATTAATTGTTAAAATGAACTCACTGAAACATTGTAGATGTATTCAAATGCAGGGATATCCTTGTGATACCATAAATGAGAAATTAAAGTGTTAATAAATATAAAATAATAATAATGCTTGCATTTGATATAGCACCATATCACTTTTTCGAGACGTCTCAAAATGCTTCACAATATACTGTAAAGTGAAATGACTGTATATTTTGTTGTGGAAACACGGCAGCCAATTGCGCACAGCAGTGTCCCACAAACAGTCGTGGATTGAGTGACCAATTTTTTTAAAAAGGGAATTGCTACCCCCGGAAAAGCGATCTGCCAATCAACTAACAACCGGGATCCTACTTACTGCTAGGTAAACAGAGGCATGTGGAGTAAGGAATTTTGTCCAGCGATTCGCCCTGCATATAGGCTGGTTTCAGGGAGTTCATTCTACCATTTTGTGCTTCCCATCATACTGGTCATATACGTAGCTGCCATTTATAATCCTGCCCAGACCTACTGTATTTACATTGAGTTCTACTTGGCACTTTCAAATTTAAACTATTCCTATTTAGTGTTTTATTCACATGGGAAAATTCCATACTCCCCATCACACTAGTCCTCGCCGGGCTCCACTGGCTCCCAATTACTGAACGGATAGTTTTCAAGATCTCTTCACTCGTTTTCAAATCCCTTCATGCCCTCGCAGCTCCTTACCTATTCGATTTGCTTATACCCCCCCGCCCGCTGCCTCCACTCCAGGCTCCTGTTTGTCCCTCGTCCCCACCACTCCCCCATCGGTGGCCATACCTTCAGCTACTATGCCCCGAAACTTTGGAACTCTCTTTCTTAATCCCTCTGCCTTGCCCCCTCCCTCCCTACTTTCAAATCACGCTTAAAGACCTTCCTTTTTGATCTTGCTTACGGTCACCTCCCCCTTCCCTCTGCCCCTGGCTCAGAGTCAGTCTGCCACTGTCTAGCGCTCCAAGGTGCTATCCCGCATGATGGGAGCTGTATAAATATAAGTTGTTGTTATTGTGAGGAGAGCTGTTCCCATTTGCATTGCTCATCGTCAGATACACTGCGCATTAATAATTCTGAATGAGTTTGGTGGTCCTACGCACAGTCATGATTATATGTTGATTATATGTTATTGGCTCAAATTTCCTGCCTTCTGACATTCGTGACAATATGCAAGTCTGCATCTATTTCCATCATGAACGTGGGGGTGGGGAGGTAGGGCGTAGAATAAGGCTATTGCATTGTTACTGATATTTTGCAATCTAAAAGTCCATGTGATGTAAGCCTAAAATTGTATAAAACTAATGAGCGGTTTGTCTTTCTGGTCAATTTCTGTTTTTAAATGGTCTCCATAGAGAAAACTAACCTGGTGAGCCATGGAAAAGCTGATCTATCTAAGCTTGCTATCTGTGTGCAAGCTTAGATACTGAAGCCAAATGACATTTTAAAAGGAATTTGCTTAGAGATTGTTTTGAGGCTCACCTGTAATGTGAGCATTCTTAACAAAGTATCATCAAGGACTAGAAATTATAAATTTAGGATAATAAATTTATGGTTCACAGATGAATATGAAATGTGCCCCAACCATACAATGTGTGTCTGCATTGTCTGTTTTTTCGGGGTAAGTTAACTATGTTTAGACACTGTTATTACAAAATCTTTCCATTCTGATGTGCGTTGAGCAACATCAAGCCAGTTACAGTTGGCTCCACTTTCTTTTAAACTTTGAAGACCTTTATTTTGAATAGTAAAGGAGCAGTGTCTTTATGGACTATCTTTATGGAAACCTTTTGTTAGTGTAAAGATGAATGCTGAGCACTTTCACCCAAGTGACCTGGATATTTTAATGTTTTAAAAAGTTTGGTTGTCTCATGTATTTTATTAAAAGCAAATCAAGCATTTGTCATGAAGATAGTACTTCCTTTGAAGTGTAAAGTCTCTGTTGAAAACTGGTTTAAATTAAACTCCAGCTCATGACACTTTACAAAGCTGTAATGTACAAAACTGGTGATGGACTTGATCTGTTTAGCGTCATTGCTGAGACTCAATTGGCTTCTTTGTTGGCATTAGCATCAGCACATTATGCAGTTTGGTAAACTGGAATTCCTGGCTCACATTCCAAAAATTCTTGATGACACAGGGTTTTTAGAAGCTTCTGGGAAGCCATTTTGCAAGTTCCTAAAGCATTGAAATCCTATACAACATCTGTTCTGTCACAACATCTGCTGTAATTTCCAAGGAGCTTCTAGGATGGAGCCTTTTTTAATAAAGAATAAATTGAACTATGCCATTTAATAATAAAAATAAATTTCTCTGATGGTAAAAATGTGTACAGTTTGCCTCTGGGAGATTTTTCCCCCTGAAATGCAGCTGCTGAAAATTGAAAACATTGTAATTGCGAACTTTAAAAGGGATTGTAGGAAGCATTTTTTTAAATATTGAAAATCCAACCAAACTGTTTTTTACAAAAGGACAGTGAGAAAGTTTCATATTCTGTTCACTGTTCCCTTCTATTGAACAATGTCAATTTGAAAATATAAATGGAACATGAGTTGAACTGCTTTTGGTTTGACCTGCATTCAATTCCAGTTCACATTGATCTAAATGGATTGTTAAATTGCCAGTTTCTCTGCACGTTAGGAATATACTGCAGGGTTCTGGGGAACGTCAGCTTTGTGCCTGTCTTGCCTTGAGAGTAATAAGAAGTCTGTAACTGGATTCAGGACTGAGTTGTGCCCCAAAATGCACTGCAGTCCTCTACAAAGGAAACAATGATGTCAGTCATATGTTAACATAATGTTTCTTTCCATATGTTTAGATTTTGATGCCCGTGTCTAATACAACAGCCTGAATGAATGAAATATGGGGTTGGGGTTTCAAACTGGAATGGGACTGTCCTGGATTCTGGCAGCAAAAAGCAGCATCAGCCTTTGTTCAGATGAAACACTTGGATATTTTTTGTACTGAGACATGATGCTGTAATCTGGCTCCGGATTTAAATCCACTCAGGTGGATTGACGTGATCTGTCCTTTTTACAATGCTGAGCAGCCCCATCGATCTGATTTGTTTTGACTTAATCATGTGCTGCATGTCAGATATCCATAGTGTTTTTTTAATGTTACTTTTGAACTAATTTATTCTCTGGATAAATAGAGATGGGATTTGGGCTAGGACTGCACTCCCATCCCATTACATCCAGGTACAGTTACTTTCCAGTTTTCAACACATGAGTTGTTTGGGCCACATCTGTTTTCTCACCTTCATTCTTTTACTTCATTCATAAGATAGTTACATACTGTGTGACCTATCAGAGGGAAATACAAGTTGGAAATTGACAATTGTAAGTAGGAATGCTCCAAGGGAATTTTTGCTAACATTCTATATGGATGTTTGCTTGGACTGTTAGTGTTGCTGTGTGCCAAATGTTTGCTGTATTTGCCTAAAAAAATCAGAATACTTGAGAATAATTACATTAAACCAGTTTGAGATGTGATCAGATTATGAAGTGCTATACAAATATAATTTTTTAATATATATATAGTATAAATGGGAGTTGTTGTTAATATGTCCTAGAAAACAATACTCTTTTTAACCCTGGTTGGGGGATGGGTTAATGAGGCAACGCTCATAAAACCTTACTGGGTTCAAGATGAGGTTGAGGTTTTCGGAATGGTCAGTCACTTTCACACACTAACACAGCTGTGGGGTGTTGGTTTAGCACAACCATTCTAATATCCCTGGAGAAGGCGAGTGCTAAGTGCCTGCTAAATCTTTATACGCATAGTTTTGTAAAGTGTAATTTAAATATATTTGAAATAAAACCTTAAAATTGAAATGTATTGCATGAATTCAAAATAAGGCTATTGGCAATTCAAAGCCCAAGGTCGAGAGGCTGAGAGCATGTCTTTCTCACAACGCAATTTTTTTTGCATGAAGTGAAAAGTGTGGGTCATTGGTAAATGAAGTCCATCTCCTGAAGCTGACATTCTTCTACAAGAGGCTTGCATTAATTAGGGGTGACAATTTCAAATACTAAAGGTCAAGAGTCAGTAAACTATGAGGCCACAGTGATTGCGAATGAGTTTATTAGAAATTCCTGCAGGATTTTTAAAGTTACAGTTTCTGAGGAAAGTTGCACTCACTGATCATATAGATCGACTAGTTGAAAGTCAGATCATCTGTACCTCTTAATAGATTGACCTGAAGAAAAAATCCCAGCTGATTGTTATTGTGCCTGTGAAATGGCTGCATCATGTGCCACTGTGGCCAATTTCTCACACATTCTGCATCAGTGTGTGACTGAGGCTTGATATCATTAAAGCCATGTGTAAAGGCATGGGATTGTTTCCCCTTGGTGTTTTATGGGTCCTTGACGATGGCCTCTGCATGCCGGTTGGTATCTCTCACTGGTAGTATTCTTTCTTTACTGAGACAATTAGAATAGAGCTCCTGCAGAACTCGGCTATTCACAGTAACCATGGTGTCCCTCCATCTGTTTAGGGATTTTCAGTGATAAGGGCATGGGGCAGGGTTGAGGTTGAACCAAGTACCACTGGGTGGGGGGGAGCCTAAAGTAATCAAGGAAGATATTATTCAAGGTTCTAAATTTTGTTCTGTCTCTCCTTTGAAATGCACATAAATCATTTTTAGCCGTTATCTTAGCAATTGAATAACTAAATTAACATTGATGACGAATATTTGCTCGATTGCTTTTATGAATGGATGTTTTTCCAGGATTCCAGTGTCATTTTTTTTATTTGTGAAGGATATTTTGAAACCTCTTTGCCAGGTATAAACTAAAATTATTTACCTTAGGGTTATTATAATATGTTATTTATATTGAATTTCCTTTCATTGTTATTTATTCTCTGGTAATTTTGCAGTAATTATGTCACATAGAAAGCGAATAATAATAATAATCCTTGCATTTGATAGCGCTTTTCACGTCTTCTAGACGTCCCAAAGCGCTTCACAGAATATACTGTAAAGTGAATTGACTGCATATTTGTGGGCGAACACAGCAGCCAATTGCGCACAGCAATGTCCCACAAACAGTCGTAGATTGAAAATGACCAATTTATTATTGTTTTTGGTTTTGGAGGGATTATTATTAGGCTCTGTGTGGAGTAAGGAAACTTGCCCAAGGTTTCGCCCTCTGCCTGGAATTGAACTCAGGTCTCTCACTTGCAAAGCGAATGCTCTAACCACTGAGCTACAGGACTCCACACCAATACCATCTTATGCACATCAGTCTTGTCCCTCTACCAACACTCACTGTGGAGTGAACAATCTATAATTAATTGCTCTAACAAAACTCTTGACAGCGGATCAAACCTTGGATGTTTGGGGTGTGTACAGTTCATTTTCACACTGAGCCATTAGGGAGCTGGATCTGCAGGTTTCCATCAGTTTGTTCTGGAATGCAGTTGCTGATGGACAGTAAAACTATTTCCTCCCTATCTCAAGAGTAGCACAGGTAGCAAATCTATCTGAAAAAATGGCTGGTCACAAGTAGCTAACATCAGGAGAATTTCAGGCAAATAGTACATCTATCGCTAATATGAACATATGACTCAGGAAACATAAGCACATGTGTATGCAACAAGCAGACAGTATAAGTCCAGGCCATTCACTCATTGAAAATATTGTGGTATTGCACCACTGTCACAATATCAGCACCCTTTGTCAGGGCTATAATTTATTTAGAAAGATTTGACAATTGAGGAGACAAATGTCTAAAAGCAAATGAAGACTCCCTCTGCCTCAGTGATTTCATTCAGTAAGTAGCTGAGCCATAAAAAATGGGACGGCCCCAGTTGGATCCCAGGCAGATGGTAAGTTCGGGTGGCGATACTGCTGCTCTCTTCCTAGACTTTGGGAGCAAGGGAGCTTTCTTTCTCCTGATTTTCTAGTGATCAATGCCAACCAGAAAACGTGTATGTGATGCCTCCCCCATAATTAGTCTTCAGACATGCTGGATTCACACGTGGAGAATCGCCGCTGTCTGTAGTCACTGGTATCTATGGAACAAAACTGCAATCTGAGGCTTCATTTTCATGAAAACCAGGGAGAATATATGACAGGGGAGGCTTAAATATTGCTGCACCTGTCAATTCAAGAATCCTGCATTTGCATCCCAAAATAATCCTGGTACAAGGTTTGTTTTCAAGTTGAGGTCTGTGTAAAATCTGCTTATACAAATCAATCCATTAGCTATGGTGCTGAATCAGAGTTTAATTTTTCATTCAGTTAGGCATCAGAAGTGTGCATAAGTTTCCATTCTGAATTTTGCATACAATATATAGTCTAGAGACCCAACACTCAACAACTGTTGTAGTATATGCTCCTGAATTCAGAACGATTCTGACAGGAAGGACACACAGTTGGCAGGATGGTAAACCACTTCAAAAAGATGTTAACTGCTGCTTTGTGTGAAATGCTGTTTACACATGTGAAGCATTTGAACTTGAAGGGTGCAGTATTTTTTTCTTGGCCGATCTGAAAGGCATTTTAATAACTGCAAACTGTCCAACTGCAGGCAGCAGGAACCTACGTTTTGTTTGTGAAAGTGAGATTCTATACGTAACAATCCAGAGCTGACGGTGGCACTTTAAGATACGTGAATCGATACTAAAATCATGGAAAACGGCACTCACTTTGTTTACAAAGAAAATAGCTGGTTTGTTGTGCTGCTCCAGTAGTAAAGGCTGCAACAAGCATAATATGGAGAACAAAAGCTTTTACCAGAGTAGCTTAATAGATGTAAGTAACATAAGCTTTGGGGCCTCACTGGCCTCTTCAGTGGGTGTGCAGAATTTCCTGCCAGTTGCTACTTAATGTTGGGCTTATATTGTGCCTCCTGCCGTTCACAGTGCAGTCCCATCCTTTATATTGAAAATCCCAGGGTTTGATCCACACACGCTTTGCATCCAGGAAATGTGCTGAATGATTGGACTGTATGGCTCAGAGCCATTTTTGCTTATTCCTTTGCTGTTGATTAGATGACTTGTATAAATTCCCAATACATCCTGCCCATCGCCTTTTTCATTTAATTCAATGATGCATTGCCATTTCATCTGTTGATTTGATTTAATAACTAATCCTTTACCTCTGTGATCCTTGAACTCCTGCTCATATGGCACTACACTGTAGATTTTCCTTCAATCACATATTTATTCAGTTGCATCGAAATTGGATTCTCTGATGAATTATAGTATACACCAGAGTATTTGCAGATGCATGAGACAGTTGTGCACATTAGGGTTGTGCTGAATAAAGGGTTTGAAGTGAGTAGATGCAATTTCAGCAGCACATTATACAAAGAACTCATTAGCTGGACATACTTGTAGGGAAACTATTGATGCACCAAAACCCAGGCCATCTTCAGCTGGGAGAGTTGAGGGGGTTAATCTACAGTCTGCTTAACTTCAGGTGAAGCCACGTATAACTTGTTGGGAATGGCATGTTCGTGCTGCAGCTGTTTGTCCACCTAAAAGGACAACTGTGCAAACCTGCAAGCAATATGGGTCACTTGTCCTATTAGTAGCAGACAGAATACTGTGTACTGGGGTCTAGATACAGTAAAGTTATTCACTTCTCCAGTGGTTTGCAGAACCTCTCTCCAGCAGGGCCTGGCGGCAGGATGAGGTCTGAGTTTCTGACTCTGGCTGCAGCACTAGTTTATAGGTGCTGCAGGGACATTTACTCTTAACCTATCAATGTATACATTTACTGAAAGTTCCAACATGGTCTCTCCTTCAAAAATATAAAATTGACCACCCGTACATTGTTTCTATGCAGACTTCACTGGCATCCTTTATTCTAATATGTTCAGACTGTACATTTATGGAATTCTAGTCTGATCATATTTAAATCCAAGAAACTACAAGTAGGGGAGTTGCTAAATGTACTTCTCCATGATGTCAAATGAACATCCAAACAGGCCATCAAAATAGAAAATTGCTAATTATATTTTAGTATGTCTGAAATCTTATTCTATTTCTGGTTTTAGAAATAATATAATCAAAGTAATAATTTATATTCCTAACCAATCAATTTAAGATACAATGCCGTAGAGAATGAAAAATATATAAACCATTTCTAAGGAAGGATGCAAGATTTTTTAATGAAAAAAGGTATGTACCTAAGACCACAATCAGCATATAAAGCACTATGGTGAGGGGATTTGGGACGATTTGTTTGCTTAAGATCTATCACAGCGCCAAGTTCACACTTATTAAATATATGTAGGTTACGTGAAGTAGATGGTGAAGTAAAACCAGTGTAGTTACTGCCATTACAATTCTCAGAATCCAGAGTAGAATTTCCCTCTTGTCATTGGTGTTAACCTTGGCTGTGGAACATTAGTTATACATAAGTGAAAGATGCAAAAGTAAGAAAGGATAATTCAGTACAAATGCAGCTCAGAATTAAATGCCGACAGCAGTAGTTTATGTTTTGAGGGCCTCAGTTAAATATTTTGTTTGTCACATTTTAGGTTTCTAAAATAATTTGATTGAAAGGTCTCAGACATAACAGATGTTGCAAACTGAGAATTTTATTCACCAATTGTGCGATCTGCACTCTTTACCCTCATTCTTGCAAATAACAAAGCCAGAAACTAGAGGTGCCGAATGGAGTCTATGCTATTTTTGAACACACTGCAGCTGCAAAGTTCAGTCTGAATACCAGCATTAAAATCAATCCAGGTTCAAATCATTGGCAAGTGAGTTTAGTCTTGTATTTGAAAACAGTGTAAAAATGTAGGCAATATACAACTTGAGTAACACTCAGAAGATGAATTTAGCAAATATAAACCTGGGCGAACAAATTCACACTCTGGACATTTCTGAAATGAACTGATTTTCTGTCCTAGGTATATTATTTTTTAAGTACTGCAGCTTTCAAAGCATTCATTTTGCCTAGAATTTATTTACAAACAATTTTGTATAGCCTCATTTTTCACTTTTCTTTGAACATGTAACGGCAATAGATATAATCGACTTTAGTACAGAAATATCACCGCCACTGGGGAAATCCTCGGCGAGATTTGAGTAATTACATCTGTTTTCAATCTATTTTGAATTATTGTAAATCACTCCTTTCTCACTCTTCTGGCTTGCATGGAGGTTCTCAGTGCAGACCAGGATCCATGAATTTGAGCACACACCCTGATTTCACGCACAAAAATATAAATCTAAGTATAAATACATAGTCAATTCACTTTACAGTATATTCTGTGAAGTGCTTTGAGACGTCTTAACGATGTGATAAAGCACTATATCAAATGCAAGGATTATTATTACTATATTTACATCCTGGAGTGGATCAGAAAATTGTAAACAACTAACCCTTAACCAAAACTTGATGAAAGTTAGTTTTATTGTAAATGTAATGTGTTTTCAATCTATTTTGAATTATTGTAGTGTGCAACCTCCATGGTTGCACACTACAGCTCACCAGGCCGATCAGGAACCTAGGTATCTTGTTCGACCCATGCCCTGCTTTGTCGGCCTTCCCAACTCCTCCCTCCACAGCTGCAGATAATCCAGAGCTCTGCAGCCCGTGTCCTCTCCCGCACCAAACTCCATGACCCCATCTCCCCCACTCTCGCCCGACTCCACTGGCTCACTATCCTTCAGATCCAGTTCAAGATCCTGGTCCTCACCTACAAAGCCCTCCATTGCCTCGCCCCACCCTACCTCTGCCACCTCCTAACCCCCTACCAACCCGCCCGTTCCCTCCGCTCAGCCGCTCTGACCTGCTCCACGTCCCCCGACCCACCCGCCCCACCATTGGCGGGAGAGCCTTCAGCCACTCTGCCCCCAACCTCTGGAATTCCATCCCCAATCACTCCGCCTCGCCCCTCCTTAGCCTCCTTCAAGTCCCGCCTCAAGACCCTCCTCTTCGACCAGGCCATCGGCCACCCCCTTCCCCTCCCCTCCCTTACCCCCCCTGACCCCAACTCGGGTCTGAAATGCTGTCACTGTCCAGCGCCTTGGGATGTCCTCCCGATGTGAAAGGCGCAAAACAAATGTAATCTTGTTGTTGTTTACATTTTGAGGTGTGTTATTTTGTACAGGCGTGTAAGGCCGTCCCCTTCAGAGCAAGTTGACTGAGGTGGCAAACATTTCTCAAAATCAATAGTGAGTCGCTGTTTTTATGAGGGTTTAGAATAGCCATCTGGCTTGAGCTGGAGTAAAGATGAGATCTAAATACACATAACTTGTCTTCAGAGTGATATTAGCTGAAAATGATCTATTTTTATTTCCCCTGTAATTGTGTACAATCTTGTTTATCTATCAACCTTGTTAATCCATCAGAATCCGATGGTGTTTGCACATATAACCAGTTCACACGACCCTATCTATACCTTTTTNAAAATCCATGGAGCCAGAAACTATATAATGCCTCTAGTGGCACTGTTTATTGCCACCATTTCTAAGAGAACAGAATACTCATTTTGTAATGATAGATATTTCTCAAGTTTTTCCATTGTTCAGCAGCTCATCCAGAAAACACTAAAGCATGATTATGTTACCATAAATATGACACTTCTAAATATTTTGCTGAGTATAATCTTTCTAATATGTCTCAACTGTTAACATATCTTCAAAGATTTAACAAGGAGTAAATTTCTGTTTCAAAAGTACAGCAAAAATGTTTTAAACTAGAAATGAAATCAATACACATTTTTACTGAAATTACAACATAGGTTGGTTCTCAGCATCTAGTGAATTTGATTTTTTTTTGATGTGTTTATTCTACATCCCCGACTCAAAACTAGGACAGGGATTAAAGGGTGTCAGATTACCGTGTAAGGCATGGACTGCCCAGTGCTTGGGGGAAGGGGTGTTCTGGATAAATGCTGGGATTTGGATTCCAATTCCAACCACACCAGCTTCTCTCAATGCCATTTTGTTTGGAATCTGGTTTAAACCAGCTTGGTGAGCTTTGCCCAGTTTACATTGTGTGTTTTAAAGCTGGTTGCAAATTATCAACAAATCAAAATAAATACTATCAAAATAGTTCGTCTTCCATGGATTTGTGCAATGATTCTTCGCATACTGAAACAATTCCTTTTGTTCTATAGCAACCATCTTTACAAAGTTTGGCATGTTTAATGTTTTATTATCAGATTTTTATTCTGTTATGAAATGTTTTATCTGGAAGTTGTTTGTTCAGACTGAATTAACAGCTGGTTTGAAGGTCAGATTGCGAGTTTTCATTTAATTTGTCTGTAAATCAGCACTGTTGAGCTTACTATATTTTTGCCTGAATTCGTAATCTATCTTGGTCACATGAAATATATACAGTTTAAATTAGAGCACACATTGAGTATTGCAAAAAGATTTTTAATTTTATCCTTCTGTAAGATGAAATCTTTTGCAATTTTTTAAATTATTGTTCAATACCTGAATTGATAAGAGCATTAACTCTCACCGATCTTTGTGAAAGGCAGCCCAATGCTAGGTGTAGAAATAATATAATAATAATAATCCTTGCATTTGATATAGCATTTTTCACGTCTTCTAGACGTCTCAAAGCGCTTCACAGAACATACTGTAAAGTGAATTGACTGTATATATGTGGGCGAAACACAGCAGCCAATTGTGCACAGCAGTGTCCCACAAACAGTCGTGGATTGAAATAATCAATTTATTATTTTCTTGAGGGATTATTATTAGACATTTGGAGTAAAGAAACTTGCCCAAGGTTTCACCCTGCCTGGAATTGACCCTAATTGAATTGAAATTAGTGATTGAAATCCAGAAAAATATCATCACATGTATGATTACATGCTTTTTTATTACACTTTATAATAATTTATAATATAATTTATAAAAATACAGAATTTTTCAGGAGGGAGCAAGCCTATTCAGCCCATCGAGTCTTGTGTCACTACTACCTGACTGTTTACAATTAAATCACGTGTATCGGTGAGCATACCTGCCAGTGTGAGCAAAGTAAATACAATCTGGGGTGTGTTTGGTACATAAAAGATCCTCAGACTAAAAGTTCAAGGAACTGATGCTGACACGTCATGAGACATTAGTGAATTAGACCACACACGGAGTAGAGGGTTCAGTTGTAGCCAGCAAACATAAAAAAAGGATATAGATGCAGTGAAAAGATAAGGATTCAGAGGACAACAATGATGACCAAGATAATTAAGGTATGACGAGAGGCTAAGGACAATGTTTCCTTTAAAAGAAGGTTTTGGTTGTGGGGGGCTGGCGACAACAATGTGAGGCAAGTTTGTAAAACAAATAAGGCTGAAGTATTATTATAATTATTATTATTACATACAGTTGTAATTTATACAAAACTAAGCAAGACAATTGGAAACCGTGATGATAGGGTAAAAGAAGCCAGAAGCTAAATTTACCCCAAAGAATAATTTTCTTATGCATAAGAGTTGTTGAGTTGTAGAATTGACTGCCAGCTAGTGTGGCAAATATTTGACTCGCTTGATGCATTTAAAAAAAATTTGGTTCCCAGAACCAGCTAAGAGTCGTGAGGGGGTGCTAGAGGGAGGACAGGAAAAATGTCAGATTATCTCTTGAAATAGAACCTGGTAATGGGACAAACTGCACAGATTAAATATGCTTTTTGTTGCTATATGGCTGCTAAACACACAATATTTGTACCTTTTCATATTAGGACCAATATCACAACGTTCCCAGATCACTTTGTGATATACTAGTTTCCACAGGACTCTTTTCCCCCTGATGTATCTCATTTGAAGAGTGGTGGCCAAAAACAGAATGTATTATAAGGGATCCGACTACATTGAAATCACACCTCATCCTCCACTTAACATCGATGAATTCCCTTTATTGATGGGAGGGCCAGTTCAACCCATTTGTTTCCCATGTCATTTGTTCGTCACAGCAGTCAAGCTGGCACATAAATACCTGGAGCTAAGGGTAGTTTGACAATTCCTGCATCACTTTTTAAAGGCCAGCTATAGGACAATTTAATAGTCCTTGGTCAAACAATACAGTCATTGAAGAATGCATCAATAAACCAGGGGAAAAAGCAAAAGATTTTATGAATTTAAACAGGTTGCCGATGACCCATAAGTGCGACCTCCATCTAGTGCTAGTGAATGAGATCAACATGCTGTGTGGATACAACTGTAGAAATTCAACCTGTATTTCCACGCTATGTGGAATTCCAGTGCTATAATTCAAGAAATAGGTGGCTTTTATCAATGCTTCAAGGGCTAGTAAACTATGATGACACAGTAACCTCATTCCCTTCAAATGCTTATGGGCAGACACCCCTGTGTTCCCTAACTAACCTAAATGTAGATATAAGTAAACAGGTGAAACGTCAGGATTTAGGACCGACAGGTGACTGTTTTTAGCACACTTCTAAGCATTCCTACCTTCTCAGCAACTAAAGCAAATAGTAATTTAGTGAGCAGAAAGAAATAAAGATTAATTTAACTTGTTAAGGCCATTAAACCCAAATTCCTGCAGCATTCCCTAGCTTAGAATGTGCATGAAAAACTGAGGATTTGACTTCAAACTATGCCTGGAGTTAGTGGCAATGGCTTATGTGTGAATGGTAGTGAATTGTACATTATTCTGACTGAAAGCACAAATACCAGATTTACCTGAAGGAGGGAGATCTGTGAGCTCATAAGCATGAGCAAGTAGTGAATCTCCTACAGTGTTAAAGAATGGTCAAAGAAGAAGGACTTGAGGGAGACCGTAAAGGAGGCATTTGGATTCTGGGATGAAGTTACAGGGGTGGGACAAGAAGGCTGAAAGCCTGACCACTGATGATAGGGTGGGCGGGGTAGGGGACGTGGGTATAGGGAGCAGGCGGATTGGTAAGGTTTTAGAAGGTCACAGAGATAGAGTGGAGCAAGACCATGGAGGGATTTAAAAAGGAGGATGAGGATCTTGTATTCAGTCCTCTGAGGGATAGGAAACCAGTGGAGCTGGGCTCGGGTGGGTGGGATAGGCTCGCGGAGAAGAGGACACGAGCTGCAGAGTTCTAATAGTCTACAACTTGTGGGGGGAAGAGTTGGAAAGTCCAGTGAGCTGAGAATTGGATAGTCTAGTTTTGACATGATGAAAGCTTGGATAAAGGGTCTTGATGGCACGAGTGGAGAGGTAATGGCGATGGCGGGCAATGTTTTGGAAGTGGAGGAATCTAAAAGGGTCACAGTATGGATGTAGAGTTTAGAGGACAGTATAATCTGTGTCCTACATTAAACGTTCACTCCTCAAATAGGATACAAATGCATCCAGCCCCTGGCAGAGTGGTTGGTGCAACTGTGGCTGAGTCTCACTACTTCATACCCTGAACCTCCCTTTTGAGAAGAAATCATGGAAACAGAACAATGACAAGCCATCATCAAGTGCCTGCACAGCTCAATCTCCTGTGAGGTCGCGGCAACTACAAATGTGGCCAGCCCTTTCTCCTTGATTTAATAAAGGGCGTCTACTCTTTTTCCTCTCCGTGCCCCCAGTTTTCCCCATAGCAAATGTTTGTGTAACGTGTGTGTGTGTGTGTGTATATATTATATATATGCTGTGTGGATACAACTGCAGAAATTCAACCTGTATTTCCATGCTATGTGGAAATCCAGAAATTAGTGGTTTTCATTGATGCTTTGAGGGCTAGTAAACTATGATGACACAGTCACATATATTATATTTATTAATAATATAATATATACAAAATTAAATGTGAGAATTACCATTAATGTTCTCAGAATACATTTACATGTTAATATTCTGTACTTCAGTAGCTCAGGATCTATTTAATTCTCATTTTTTTTTCTTTCAGATGATCGCACTGATCAGCGAACCTGCCTTATCTGTGGAGACAGAGCTACAGGTCTGCACTATGGCATTATTTCATGTGAGGGCTGCAAAGGCTTCTTCAAGCGCAGTATTTGCAACAAACGGGTTTA
This sequence comes from Callorhinchus milii, assembly GCF_018977255.1. Lineage (NCBI taxonomy): Eukaryota > Metazoa > Chordata > Chondrichthyes > Chimaeriformes > Callorhinchidae > Callorhinchus > Callorhinchus milii. Next base: position 23,521,872 of record NW_024704749.1, read on the forward strand.
CAGATGCAGTCGAGACAAGAACTGTGTCATGTCACGCAAGCAACGGAACAGATGTCAGTATTGCCGGCTGCTTAAGTGTCTCCAGATGGGCATGAACCGAAAAGGTACAACAGAAATCCATGTACATTTATAACAATTAGCCATTTTCACAATCTTTGATCAGATTAGAACCAAAAATAAGTCCTGGCCTTAGAAATACTAAGGTATTGGGGAAAAATCAAAGTTGGTGAAGAAGGCTTATGTTCGAATAAGCTCCACCCTCAGTGGCTGGGTTTTCAGCCACTATGCCCCGAGGCTCTGGAACTCCTTTCCTCACTCCCTTCGCCTCGCCCCCTCTCTTCCTATTTTCAGGTCTCGGCTGAAGACCTTTCTTTTCGACCGTGCCTTTGGTCACCTTCCTCCCCCTCCCCCTGGTTCAGCCCCGGGATCCATTACTGTGAAGCGCTCCGAGAAACCGTCCGGGGTGGAGGGCGCTATATAAATCCAAGTTGTTGTTGTTGTACGCTTTCCAGTGTCCATAGATTTCTCCATAAGTTTAAATATATTAGAGCTTTTCAGAATGCTTAGTAAAAGATGATTATTACACAGGGTTAGGATTCGAACACGAGAGTGAGGATCTTGAAGTTGATCCATTTAGTAATGGGGAGCCTGTGGAGCCTGGGCCAGAACTGGTGAGATGTGGGTACGGCGTTTTCTCTGGGTCATTATGCGGGCGGCAGAGTATTGAATTAGCTGATCTTTTGAATGGTGGAGTTGGGGAGTGTGTTGGAGTAATCCAGGCAGGAGGCGACGAACGCATGCACGAGGGTTTTGGCTGTATTTGGGGTAAGGTACAGTTGGAGGCGGGCAATGTGGCAGAGGTGAAAAAAGGTGGTCCTGGTCAGGAACTGGATTTGGGGGAGGAAGGACAGTGGGAGTTGAACCGGACGTCCAGTTTGCGCAATGGTTCGGTGAGTCTGAGGGAGAGCCCAGGGAGGTTTCGGAGTTTAGATCCGCAGGAGTGAAGATGTTGATGGGAGCCAAGGAGTATGGCTTCTGTCTTGTCCATATTCAGCTGCAGGAAGTTTACACTCATCCAGGCCTCAATGTCTGCCAGACAAGCTGATAGAACATCGGGGACCTGGAGTTGGTGCTGGAGGAGGCAAAGTAGATTTGTGTGTCATCCGCAAACATGTGGAAGTTTACCCTGTGTCTGCGGATGCCATCGCCCAGAGGGAGCATATAGATGAGGAAAAGAAGAGGGTAAGGATGGAGCCCTGGGGTACCCGCAGGTGACTGGGCGGGGGCGGGAGGAGAAACCATTTGCTGGGATGAAATGGAGGCGGTTTGTTAAGTAGAACTTGAACCATGTGAGTGTGGTCCCACTCAGGCAGATGAGAGAGGAGAGCCGGGTCGACTGTGTTGAACGCGGCAGAGAGATCCAGGAGGACAAGGAGGCAGAGGGAGCCCTGGTCACAGATAGAGAGAATGTCATTTGTGACTTTGACAAGTGCTGTCTCTGTGCTGTGGGCAGTCGGGGCGGAAACCAGACTTCAGGGGCTCGAGGAGGGAGTGGAGGGAGAGGTGTGACCCAAGTTGACCTGCAACAATGCATTCCAGGACTTTGGCAAGGAAGGGTAGGTTGGAGATGGGATGGTAGTGTGAGAGATTAGAGGGATCGAAGGTGGGGTTTTTAAGGAGGGGGGTGACAACAGCGGTTTTCAGAGGGAGTGGATCAGAGCCTGAGGAGAGAAACTGGTTGACCATGTTGGCCAGCAGGGGGGAGAGAAGGGGTAGTTGAGTGACCAGCAGCTCGGTGGGGAGGGGGTCAAGGTAGCAGGTAGTGAACTTCATGCGGGTGATTGTGGTTGAGTGAGAGGAGGGAGAAATGGGGGCAAAGGAGTGTAAGGAGAGGGGAGTGGCAGGAGTCGCAGTGGAGGGAGAAGGTGGTGTAGACAGTCTGGGTGGGGTAGAAGGGACATGGGGTGGGAGGATGATGCAGCCAAGCAGGTTTTTGAGGCCAAGAAGTCTAGGACCTCTTTGCACTTGGTGTTTGATGTGAGGGTCGAGGGGGCTTGAGGGGGTGCACGGAGGAGGTGATGGACGGTGGAAAACAGGTCTTTGGATCATTGTTTGCCTCCAGGATGACTTTGGAGTAAAAGTCAGTTTTGGCCTGAAAGGGGGTGTGGAGGTGCTCGAGCCACAGCTGGCGGTGAATCGTGAAGCCAGATTTCTGACATCTGTCAAATGATGCAATTTCATGATGAATTGGAGTCTAAATGTGGGATTTCTCGTAGAAGGAATAGGAGCTGTGCAGATTGTAATATGGTAAATTTGAAAAAGGTTACCCCAACCGACTCTCTGCTTTATTTTCAGAGCAGTTGTTATGATTTCTGTCACATTCCTTTTCAAGGTTTCCTGCTGGAAATCCCACATTTGTTTCTTCAAAGTCTGTTTATGAGCAGTTTTAGTCTACGTAAAAGTGCTTCTGGACTAGATTACCTTAGACTGTATGAGTATGTTTGTAAAAAGAGACTTGCTGTTTGTTCTGACTTGCTGCTGAAGATCTTTAAGAGTCTGGCCAGCGATTATTTATGTTGAACATTACAAACTAAGCTAAAGCTACAGAATGCAAACTATTTAACAAGAAATGAACACTGAAATTTCTGCTTTTGTGTAGTAACATTGGTAAGGAAGCTTCCTGTAGGAGCATTCTGCTGTGTAACCTGAAAGGATTGTGTGTTCGAAGGGTCATGGCCAGCATTCTTGCCCCAGGTGATTTTGCAGATCAAGATTATTATCTGTCATGTTCCAGTATTTCTTTAGGAACTGATTGTTTTCTTTCAAGACAAAACTAGCTAAAAGCATGGTAATTGTTCAGATCCGCTTAATTGCTGTTGATCTTTGCGCACCAACTTTTCGTTTATCCCAGTAAAACGAGTTTTACTCCTGAACTCATTTTCAGCTTAGTACAGGATAGGGGCAGATTTCATGGTAGCTTTTGTGCAATTCATTTCAACCATTCCTTTTATTTACAGCTATTTTGCTGTACATGAGGTCAGCATTATGTACTGTGTGCTGCATCTGCTCGTTCCATCATTTGCATGGCAGGTGTTGTAAAGGAAGATAAAAACAAACTGTTTAAAAAAGAATTATCCTGTTCTGTCCTTAAGAAATGACAGCATCAGGGGGATTGCAGAAACAAAGCAGCAGCAGCCAAACACATTCAATTCACGGACCTCGGATAGGACACACTTGAGAATTCTTGCAACACACTGGGATTATCCTCTTACGTTTCTTTCAAAAGTCAACTCTTAAGCATCCTTTTGTTGGAAGCCTAATTTGGATTCTGAAGTAAATAGCTCAATAGTACTGAGGAGATTGAAAAAGGCTTCTCCCCCCAACCTTTATCTCTTCTTAAGGTTACCAGTTCTTCTCCAGTGGGAAAATGAGTTGAGTCAAACATTTTGGATCCAACCCTTTTCGCCATTCAGAAATTTCCTTTGTACATTGGATAACCATCTCCTTTTGTAAATAGCTATATTTGATAGAAGAATGATAGATGAAACAGCAAATTTTGTGAGTTTCATCACTGACTGATCTCTATGGTTTAGAGGTCTATATTCATCTCTGCTGCTCAAATGCCCTAGTTTTCCCTAAAACTCAATTAGTGGTTTTAGTTACTGCAGTTTACCATTTGTGTTTACAAAAATTATTTACCTTAGGTCCGTAACTCTGTCCAGTGCCTTGGGACGTCCTCCCGACATGAAATGCGCTATATAAATGTAATTTTGTTGTTGTGTTCTGAAAACAAAGTGAATGGGACATAGACACCATTTTTATTTTGGGAAAATGTAATCGTAGAGATATATCATATCCATAACAAAAAATCTGATAAAATCTGACAGAGGAATCAGTAAACATTTAAAAACAAGCTGTTTTTCTTTGGCTCAGCCAGGTATCTGACATAACGGTTAAAAAAAATATCAACATGCTTAAGAGTCTCTTAAACCAAACTACTGAGAGTTCCACATATGTATGATTTGTTTAGTATGGAGATCACGGTCTCTAATCCAGGCGGAAGCACTTTGCTTAACTATGCTTGGAGAATTTAGGCGCAAGTTGGCAAAAGCCAAGGCTTGAGTATTCCAGGGAGTGCACTGACGTTCCACTGAGTTTAACTGCACTGGGTATCATTGCAGACCGCTTCCACTGTTTGTCCAACTAGAACCACCCTACCTGTAGGGGCTTTGGTCTGAAGCCAAGTGGAAAGAATCCCAGCCTCCAGAGACTGATCTGCTCCTCAAAGACCTACCAAGGAGACCGGCTGGCTGGTCTATCAGGAACAGCGCCCTGCAGAATTGGGCAGCTCAGATATCAGGCTATTAAGATTTTACAGAGGATTGACTTGATTCCGATCTCTCAATGCCAGGCGGGTCACCTTGGAGCCAACACATTTCCACCATCACAAATATTAATCTTTTTATATTTCACATATTATACATTCAGTGGTAATATTGATGAAGTAAAAAATGCTACATTACTAAATCTATTAATGCTGTTACTCATTACATAAATTTGCTCAATACATTGCGGAGGCTGACTACACACTTTTTTTAATGGTCAGCAAGACCGAGGCCCTCCTGATTGGCTCGCGCCAGCGCCTCCGCACCTCAGGCGCTGGCAGCATCAGCCTCCATGGCTGCACACTCAACCTCACTAAGCCCGTCAGAAACCTGGGTGTCTTGTTTGACCAGGCTCCGCGACCCCATCACTCCCACCCTCCACCCTCGCCTGATTCTACTGGCTCCCCATCCCCCAGAGGATCGAGATCAAGATCCTCGTCCTCACCTTTAAGGCCATCTGTAGCCTTGCCCCCTCCTACCTTTCTGACCTGCTGACTCCCTATCAACCTGCCCGCTCCCTCTGTTCATCAAGCTCCGGCTGCTCCATGTCTCCCACCCGACCCGCCCTACCATCGGTGGCCGGGCTTCTCTGCCCTCACACTCTGGAACTCCATCCCATGGTCCCTTTGCCTCGCTTTCTCCCTTGCCTCCTTCAAGGCCGGCCTCAAGACTCTTCTCTTCGACCGTGCCTTTGGTCTCCCTCCCACCTCTCTGCCTTCCCTCACCCCTCCCCCATGCTCGGACCCCGACATCTGACTGTTCAGCGCATTGGGACGTCCTCCCGACGTGAAATGCGCTCTATAAATGTCATTTTGTTGTTGTTATTGGAAATCATTTGATAAATTTCATTCAAAGTTAAGGGACAAAGTGTAAATCTAGTCAGAGTTTGGGGGATTACACTGTAATGCTGTCATGAACACACCTGTCTTGCATTGGAGTTTTTCCAAAAATGAGGCAGGATTAGTGTGGAGCCTGTGTTGTTTCAGCCCTGCCAAAAGCTTATTCCAACTCGTGTCATGACAAGAAGAGATACTCCCCAGCTGGACGCACAATCTGCTGGGCAAGTCCTTTCTTTCTGTGGAGAAAATAACAGTGAATGACTGTGGGCAATAGGAATGCCAGGTGCACTTTGGGCTTTTTTTTGAGCAATGCAGAACACAAATCACTATGGAAGGAGGGAACGGTACAGTTGAAAACATTATCTTCACTCTGATGTGCAAATAACTTGACTTAAGTTCAAAGTGGAATTTGAACTCAGTCACAGAGCAGTCTTTCTGCTGACCCACAAATAAATTGGTGCTCACTGACCATTTTAAACACAAACAAATTGTAGGAAAGCCTCCATTTTGGAAGATGCTGATGTCTGTTATCACTCTCATGTGTTGAACTGTAAAGTTTTGTGCAGTGAGGTGGAATTATAGCAAACACGGGAAGCGGCTGCATTGAGAGAGGGCTCCGGCCTACACTGATCTGTCTCTGAGCCCCCGGCAGGCGGAGTCAGCTGCACAGTGAGCACATCTATTTGCCAAGGCCCCTCACGTGAGGACTTGGATTAAGCAGCTGCTGCTGAGTAAGATTGGTACTTGGCATTGAACTTGGACATTGAGAACATCAAGGTGGCTAGCATGTCGCAAGCAATCCTGTAAAGGTCCTCCCACCATACTGATGGCAGATGTTTGCCAGATAGCTGATGAGGAAACTCTTGACATCTGCTGAAAAGCATTATCTGGGGTCTGAGTTCGTGAACACGTGTTTGTACGTCCAGCACCTGGAATCCACCTTGATTGGTGCGCAGAGAGGTAAGCAGCTGTTCCACACCTTCAACTGGTGGAACCATTGCTCAATGGGAAAGTAAGTGGTCTGAGCTGTAGACAGGAAGATGCACTGCTCTCACACATTTCATGTTGAGCTGTGTTGCTCACTAGGAACCTTGCAAGGACTTGTTGATACCTACCATCTACCTAGACCGCGCTTATTGGGGAGAGGATGTAGGAAGCAGGTTCTCCTTGTCGCTTAACTGGCTCCAAGGGAGTCATCCCGCTTAGCTCCCGTTAACCCTGGAAGTCAAAGCCTTATTGAGTAGTGTGGCCCTGGCTGGACAAGTAGAAGGAAGACTGGCAAGCTATGCAGTTTTAGTTGGTTAGACTCCAGCAGTTACCTAAACACACACTCTGGGGTCCTCAAGCCTTGTCACTTGCCAACCTATGCCTAACACTTTCCGGAATTAGATAAGTAGGATGCGACCCTCCAGGGAGAGATTTAATTCCAACAAATATTTCTAAAATTAGTGCATGTAGGTGGGATGCATGGAACTCAGTTTGGTTTGGATATTCTTAAGCTTGGTGGTGGGTTTCCATGTGTGTCAGACACCCAGCTAATTAAAAAAAGGTGGAGATGTGGGGTGACTGAATATTCTATGTGGACTCCTGTAGTGTAGTGGTTAGAGTACTCGCATGGTAGGTTGGCAAGAGCCAAGGCTTGGGGACACCAGAGTGTGTGTTGGGGTAATTGCTGGAGTGTAACCAGCTAAAATCGCATAGCTTGCCAGTGATATTGCTATCCGGCAAGCTCTTCCGCTGCTTGTCCAACTAGGCCCACCATACCTGTTAGGGTTTTGGCTTGCAGGATTAACAGGAGCTGAGTGGGATGACTCCCTGCCCCCAGTGACTGGTCTGCTCTCCAGGTCCCAACAATGAGCCAGGCTGGCTGTGCTGTCATTAGCAGTGTCCTGGAATACTGCAGACCCGCCTGGCTCAGGAACTGCACGACCAAAATCGCCACTGGCTCAATTCTGACATTCCATTGCTAGACATGTCAACTTGGAGCCACTTCAGCTCCAAGGAGACCTGCTCAACAGCAGGAAATGGGAGAAGTGAACAAGCTGTTTGTTTCCTCCTCTCGTCCCCGAACAAGATTGAGTGTGCTTCCCATAGTGTAGTATTCCATCTGCTGGCCTCACTGAGAAGTGCCAAAGTTCCCTCTGCAATGGTTAGTTATCTTCAAACTCAAACCAGCTGGCACGGAGGCTGGGATTTTAGTTTCTGTGCTAGAGGGGCTTGTAAAATGGCTCCTTAATATTCGTCTTATTTGGATTTCTCTGGTAAAATCTCGACGAATATACCTTTACATAAAGAATACAGTTCTCATGTTCCCTGAATGATGATTCTTGTAATGATGGCAGCTAACAGCTGAATGCATTCAGATTGTTGGCCAGAAGGGCATTCTGGCCAACAATCTCCCAAATAAAGTTAGTCATTTACTTAATGACTTTGTGTTGCACAAATTGGCTGTAGAATGCACTACAAATGTGCAAATGTATTCAACAGTACATCTTGTGAAGTGCTTTGAGATGTCCTCCCAATGTAAAAAGAGCTGCAGCAATTGCAATGATTATTATCCACAAGGTGGAATGCTGACAGATTTCAAAACCGTAACATTGAGGAATTTTTGCTGTGCATTGGAATTTCATAAATTATTTGATGAACTACCGAATGCAATCTTCAGACTGACTTTGTATTGTCACTTTACTTGAACTTGCTGTTTCCTCAATTTGTTAACCTGGCGAAAATTACATTTCAGCAGCTCCTGGGAGTGTGTGTGTGGAGCGATTGTCGCAAATTGTGGCTTTGAATCGTGTGGTACATCAGGAACTGAGATCCAGCGTGACTCAGGCTGTCGGAGGCCTCATTTACACTGTGTTATTGATAATAATCATTGCATTTGATATAACGCCTTATCATGTGTTCGAGACGTCTAAAGCACTTCACAAAATATTCTGTAAAGTGAATTGACTGTGTATTTTGTGTATTCTGCTAAAATTATGCAAAGTGTCAGCAAACGTGGAGTAAAACACAACCAGAAATAGACACATGGGGGAACATGTGACTGCTATTTATCTAACTCTAGGTGGAGCTGTGTTAAAAGAAACCCCACACTGATGTTTTTGTAACCTTTCTTGCCCGTTAAATGGCAATTTTCTACATTAATCACTTCTTGCCTCCTGTTCTTTTTAAGTAAAAAACACTAATGAAAGAATTTGCCATATTAGCTTCATGTTTGCTTCTGTTAAAAAAAGAGGTTAACATTAACTTGTTCAAGGTAATGACACCCTAGTTATCTATTAAGTTGCCTTGATATTTAAAATGAAGATAAATAGAGGTTACTTGCAATAAGAACTGAAATTTGCTGATGTTTCAGTGTTATGCTACAGTAAAACTCGCATAAGTCGTATCAGTCGGGACCATAACATTTAATATGACTTGATTGCTATCTTTAAGATTCTAAAAGCGCTAGACAATATATAGTTCATGACAGTCTGTTTTAACTTGTCCAGAATAGTAAAACCAGAGGACACGGCCTGCGATTGAAGGGGGTAAATTCAGAACAAATCTACCCAAACACTATTTCAGTGAGCGAATAGTGAACCTGTGGAACAGACTCCTTAGGGAGACGGTTGAAGCAGGAAATGTTGATTCTTTCAAGCACAGATTAGATAGTTTTCTTTTAGGAAAAAATATTATGGAATATAACACATAGGGAGTTTGGGACATATGTACATGCGACCACCAAGAAGGTGGAAGAAGACCTAGATGGAACTTGTTTTTTTTGTTTAGCATTTATCATGTTCTGATGATTTACACAAGGTCAGCATTGCAGGCAAACTGTAAAAATTGTATAAAACCCGATTCAATCAATAATCAACACTGCACTTGTGTAATTCAATGCTGCTGGTAAATGTGCATGGGGAGGGCAGTCAAAAGCAAATCGATGCACCTGGGGACACTGAGAAGAGCATCAATGCACAGGGGGGCACAGGGAAAAGTGCTAATGCAGTTGTCATTGGGAACACAATAGTCAAAGGGATAGACAAGCGTTTCTGCAACCGCAGACGTGAGTCTCACATGGTGTGTTGCCTCCCTGTTTCGAGGAACGGGTGCAAAATATTCTGCGGAGGAAAGGAAAACAGCCAGTCATGGTCCATGTTGGGAGTCATGATGTAAGGAAAGCAAAAGGGCTGAGATCCTATAGAGAGACTTTCAGAAGCTAGGGAGAAAACTGAAGAGTAGGACCTCAAAGGTGATAATCTCTGGATTACTCCCAGTGCCACATGCAAGTGAGTATAAGAACAACAGGATCAAACACATGAATGCTTGGCTGGAGAAATGGTGCAGAAAGGAGGGCTTCAGGTTCCTGGATCATTGGGACCAGTTCTGGAGCAGGTGGGACTTGTACAAGGTGGATGGGTTACATCTGGACAGAGCTGAGACCAATATCTTCACAGGGAGGTTAACTAGTGCTGTGGGGAAGGGTTTAAACTAATTATAAGGTGGGAAGTGATCCAGGATGTAGCATCAAAGAGGAGGAATAAGTTACATGGAGGACTGGGAGAGACAAATAGCAATGTAATAAGGAGTAATCCGGGAAAAGGAGGGATTAGATGGGGAGGGGGAATGCAGAGCAGACTAAGTCAGTATTAGAGTGCATGTGCGTAAATGCACAGAGTGCTGACAAATAATATTGGTGAGCTGCAGCTCAAGTTGCCAAATGGGATTATGATGGAGTGGCAATAACGCAGACCTGGCTCAAACAAGGGCAGGAATGGGAGCTGAGTATTCCTGGCTACAGTGTTTTCAGGAGGGAGAGGGAAGGGGAAAAAATGGTGGGGCGGCAGTATTGATCAAAGATGCGGTTACAGCCCTGGAAAGGGACGATGTGCTAGAGGGTCCGAAAACAGAATTTATTTGGTTGGAGTAAGGGAGCTGTTACTCTGTTAGGTGTACACTACAGACCACCAAATAGCGGGAAGAAGATGAGGAGAATTTTTTTCACGCAGAACGTTATTGGGATCTGGAATGCATTGCCTGAAAGGAAGGTGAAATCCGGTTCAATAACAACTTTTAAGAGAGAACTAGATAATTTTGGGGGGAGGACAGGTTTGCAGGGCTATGGGGAGAGTGCGGGGGAATGGGGTTGATCAGGGCTATGGGGAGAGTGCAGGGCAGTGGGATTGATCTGGGCTATGGGGAGAGTGGGGGAATGGGGTTGATCAGGGCTGTGGGGAGAGAGCGGGGGGAGTGGGGTTGATCAGGGCTCTGGGGAGAGAGCAAGGGGTGTGGGGTTGATCAGGGCTGTGGGGCGAGTGAGGTTGATCAGGGCTACGCGGAGGGAGTGGGGTTGATCAGGGCTCTGGGGAGAATGCGGGGGAGTGGGGTTGATCGGGGCTCTGGGGAGGGAGGGAGTGGGGTTGATCAGGGCTGCGGGGGGAATTGGGTTGATCAAGGCTACGAGGAGTGGGGTTGATTTGGAAGCTCTTTTCAAAGAGCCGTTACCGACACGATGGCTTCCTTCTGTGCTGTATAATTCTATGATTCTATGAGATACAGGAGCACATATGCAAGCAAATGTCAGAAAAGTGCAAAACCAATAGCAACCCTAACCCTAAATGATAATGGGGGACTTCAATTATCCTGACATAGACTGGCAAAATAACAGTGTAAAGGGCAAGGAGGGGGAAGGATTCCTGAAATGTGTGCAGGATAATTTTCTGGATCAGTATGTTTCCAGCCCAACGAGGAAGGAAGCAGTGCTGGATCTAGTTCTGGTGAATGAAGTGGGGCAAGTGAAGCAGGTTTCAGTAGGAGAGCATCTGGACAACAGTGACCGCACCATCATTGGGTTTAGAGTAATTATGGAAAGGGACAAAGAACAATCAAAGGTGAAGATACTCAACTGGAAGAGGCTAATTTCAGTGAATTAAAAAGCCAAGCTAGACTGGAAAGAAAGATTGGCAGGTAAAACAGCTAATGAGCAATGAGCTAATGAGCCTTCAAGGAGGAGATAGTTCGGGACAGAACAGATACATTCCTATGAAGGGGAAAGGTAGGGCATCAGAAGCTCCCTGGAAATTGGGATTAAAATAAATAGGAAGAAGAGGTTTATGATAAACTAGCTGTACCCGATAGAGCTACGCTTGTAACAACAACAACAACAAGATTCCATTTATAAAGCGCCTTTCACGTCAGGAGGACGTCCCAAGGCGCTGCACAGTTGGGTCATGATCCGAGCAGGGGGAAATGGTCAGGGTGAGGGGAGGGAAGGGAGGGAGCGAGGAGGGGGAAGAGAGTCGAGAGGGGAGCTGAAGGCACGGTCAAAGAGAAAGGTTTTGAGACCGGCCTTGAAGGAGGAAAAGGAGGAAGCAAGGCGAAGGCACTGGGGGATGGAGTTCCAGAGCCTCGGGGCTGAGAGGCTGAAGGCCCGACCACCGATAGTAGGGCGGTTGGGGCGGGGGACGTGGAACAGACCGGAGCCAGAGGAACGGAGGGTACGGGCAGCTAGGTAGGGGGATAGTAGGTTGGAGAGGTAGGAGGGAGCGAGGCCGTGAATGGCCTTGTAGGTGAGGATGAGGATCTTGAAATCAATCCTCTGGAACCAAAGGATCCAATATGGAATGTAGATTGATGCACCGACAGATACTTATCCCTGAAAGCTTTGATTTTCACTAAGGCATCTTTACAATGATAAATATAAATTTATGATTTATAATCGTCCTCCAAACATGAAAGGCGCTTTCAAAATTTTGTTTTGTTGTTGTTGCCACCGCTTAGCTTTGTCTGTCTTCTTTATTTTGTTCCCGCCGCTGTTTGGCTACACGCGTGCTCTGTGACGCAGGATGCCACAGTGCCACGGTTAGCTGGCGGGGCCACCAGGTGTAACTGCACGATGCCACTTTGTCTTGGTGGCCACCAGGTGTAACTGCAATGAAAAACTCAAAACTAAAATACATTTTAGGTCATAACTCACGAACGATAGGAGATACCCGAAAACAAATATGCCCATGTCACTCCCAGTAAAAAACCTTTCCGAAGAGGTATAAATCATATCTCTACTTCAATCAGTTATTGAGATCTTTCTTGAAGCGCAGACAAACATAGTCATTTTATTAATATAAGATGTCAGGTCCAAAATACAGAAGATAATCAAACTGAATCTAGAAAGTACACAGGACAACTCAAAAGGAAATAAGAGGGGCAAAGAGATTGTATGAAAAAAGATTAGTGGGTATCATGACATGAAACTAATGTATTTTTTAAACATACAAAAGTTTAGTCAAAGGAAGGGCGGAGCCGATTAGGGACCAAAAAAGGAAATCTTCTTATGGAGGCAGAGGACATGGCTGACGTATTGGATAGGATAAAAATAAACAGAGAGAAGGTACTGAAAAAAGGTTGATGGTGCTCAAGGTAGATAAGTCACCCGGTCCGGACGAGATGCATCCTAGGTTATAGAGGGAAGTAAGAGTGAAAATAGCAGAGGCTCTGACAACAACCTTTGAATCCTCCTTGGAGGAGTGGTGCAAGAGGACTGAAGGGTTGCAAATGTTACTCCCCTGTACAAAAAGGGAGAGAAGGATAAACCCGTAAACTACAGGCCAGTCAGCCTAACATCGGTAGTGGGGAAACTCCTAGAGATTATAATTCGGACGAAATAAATTTTCACTTAGAAAGGGTTTGTTAAAGGCAAATCATGACTGACAAACCTGATAAGAGTTTTTGATGAAGTAATGGAGAGGGTGGATGAAGGTAGTGCAGTTGATGTAGTTTATATGGATTTTCAAAAGGCTTTTGGTAACGTGCCACATAAGAGACTTGTTAGAGAAATTGAAGCCCACGGTATTAAAGGGGACAGTTGCAGCATAGATATAGAACTGGCTGGGGACAGAAACCAAAGAGTAGTGGTGAATGGTTGCACATGTGTCGATGGGTCAAGAAGTCGCTTGCCAAGATTCAATGCAGCCAGTAAGTGCAGGAGTAATGCGTGGAGAGGAACAGTGGAACAGGAACAGAGTTAGGATGTGATTAATATGAGCAGTGCAAAAAAATCTATTGATAGGAAACTGATGGTACTCAGGTGAATGTACGACTTGGGTGATTATAAAATTTATGAAGGTAAGACTATGCAAGTTTTACTGTATTAAGTTTCATAATGAAATTTGCTTCCTTTTCAGCAATCAGGGAAGATGGGATGCCAGGAGGCAGAAACAAAAGCATTGGCCCTGTTCAGGTAGGTGTCTGGTACAGGTTAGGGAGTTTCGTGTCATACCAGCTGATGGATAAACTTCACCTCATGAAGTTTTACAATTATGTGTTTTAATAAAGAATTTGACTTGTGTAAATAGTCCTGTGTTTAAAATTGAGTTTAACTTATGTTGATTTCTGAATAAATTGCATTTGAAATGTTGTCTATTGCTTTGTTGGTCCGCACTGGTCTGCAGTAATATGTGCTTGTACTTCATTGCTATTGGGGAGTTTCCTTTCATTCCTGACCACATGTAAATAACAGATTGATGTGATGGTGTGGATCCCTTCCCACCCATTGTTAACAGCTTGTCTTTTTTTTACAAGTTCATGGAAGTTCATGGCACTTTGCTGCAGTACACAACATGCTGAGCTTATTGAACTTGTGATTAGTGCCTCTGTTTTTCCAAATTTACGTAATAATAATAATAATAACGTAGAAAGGCTACCAAATGCATTGCCTCTTTTAAAAAAAGGTTTGTTTTTAACATCATTCTATTAGATTCCTAGGGTGTAAGAAGGAGTGATCTTTTAATCCAATAGGAACAAAATGTGACTGCAAAATACTTTAGCTATAAAGGTCGCAATTTGTTTTACCATTTCTACTTAACAAAATGAAGATACATCCAGGTCATGTTTATCATTAGTGTAACATTTCCCTCTTTAATGCACAGCAGCATTTTCTATTCAAACTACTCAAATTCACACAGCACTGTTTGTTCTTGATGTTGATAACTACTGTTCTTGCAGGCGCTCCAAGAGCATTTCACTTTATATTTCAGATATCTGAAGAAGAGATTGAAAGAATTATGTCTGGACAAGAATTTGAGGAGGAAGCTAATAACTCGTGGAGCAACAATGGAGACAGTGATCACAGCTCCCCAGGCAATGGGATCTCTGAGGGCAACCAACCGTCACCCGTTTCCACTCCTTCCTCAAGGTGGGAGTTTCTGATTTAAGCAGGGAAACAATAACAGTATGAGTTAAATAAGGAACAGTAATTTTCTCTTTTAATTGCGTTATGGTATAGGATAGGCTTTGATGTTTCTAAGGATAATGACAGCATCATTCCAATGAGGATTTAATATTTTTCTTGCACAATTCTCAACTTATCCCACGAGTGACATTATCCAGTGCAATGTAAATATATAATATCTGTAATATTATTATTGTTAATTGTATATGATTCACTGTTGCTTCCAGAAATAGAGGCACAAGCAATCAACTAGATATGCACAAATATCTGGACTGAAGGAACAGGAAAAATCAGAATATGAACTACATTGTTAGATCTACAGCGATAAGAAATGCTGGAAGTAAAGTTACTGTTCATGCCCGACTATTACATATATACATACAGGAAATGTGTATCTCAATTTATTGTTGCATCCAGCACTTTTCCAAAATATTCTCTACTTATGTTCAGCTGTTTCCATTATAATCGAGTGTTTTTCCTTGCACTGTTTGTATTATTGCACAAGAACAACAGTTTAATTCTGCCTTTTACCTTTCCAGCAGATCAGTGGAGCTGAATGGGTACACTGCACTCAGGGATCAGTTCATAGGGACACCAGTCTCGGCGCACTATCAGTACCTGCCGCACCTTTTTAGCTATGCTGCTCATTCAGGTCTGTTAGCCCCACAACCCCGCAGCCTGGATCCTCAGTCGCACACTCTTGTAGGTCAGTTGGTTGGAGCTGAAGATCTTGAACCACTTGGAACACCAATGCTGATTGAAGACGGGTGAGTCTAGCTTAGTGCAGATTATGGCCTCCTTGGGCTGCAAGAGTGTGTTTGTAAGCATGCCTTCAACTATCTTATTCCAAGTTATTCAAATACAGCTAATTGAGAATTTTCAATGGTTTCTCATATACATAAGCAGTATTCTGGGTAGCTCCAGGGGAAGGCATCAAATCACACCTTAAGAGAAAACTGCGTGCCTAGTCCTAGAAACTCATGATGCACTTCTACTCTTAAGAGGTCAAGTAATAGGTGTTCTTAATACTTGCGAATAATCCATGGCTCTCAAAATACCAGCTCCTCAATGTAATCACTCATCGCTCCTAACTGTAAAAAACCCTTCTTGGACCCTTCTCTACTCCCAAACTACAAACTACTGCCCCATCTCCAATCTCCCTTGCCTCTCCAAGTTCCAGGAAGGAGGTGTTGCTTCGCTCCTTCCTCTCCCGCCACACCCTTCTCAACTTCCTTCAATCGGGTTTCCGTGCCGCCCACAGCACAGAAACAGCCCTGGTCAAAGTGACATATGACATTCTGTCCATCTGCTTCATCCTCCTTGACCTTGACTTCGACACCATCGACCACTCTATCCTCATCCACCGCGTCTCCTCTCAACTCAACCTTCACGGCGCTGTCCTTGACTGGTTCAAATCGTACCTCTCACACCGCCTGCATTTCATCTCCACAAACGGCTTCCCCTTTAGCCCCCGGACCGTCTCGGGCGGTGTTCCTCAGGGCTCTGTCCTTGGTCCTCTCCTCTTCAGTATTTATATGCTCCCTCTTGGTGACATCATCCGCAGACATGGGGTCAACTTCCACACCTATGCGAATTACACCCAACTCTACTTCTCTACCTCCACCCTTGACTCCAGGACCCACTGCTGTCCTGATAGAATGTCTGTCAGACATCAAGTCCTGGATGAGAGATAACTTTCTTCAGTTGAAAATCAACAAGACCGAGGCTCTCCTGATTGGCTCCGTCAGCGCCTCCTCACCTCAGGCGCTGACAGCATCACCATCCATGGTTGCACACTCCACCTTGCTAAGCCAGTCCGGAAGCTTGGGGTCTTGTTTGACCCTCAACTATCCTTTCTACCCCACATCTAAGCCATGACCCGCTCTGCCTTCCCCCATCTCCACAACGTCACCCGGCTCCGACACTGCCTCACACCAAGGGCTACGAAAACCCTCATACATGCGTTCATTACATCGAGGCTCGACTCTGCAAACTCCTCACTTGTCGGCCTCCCCAACTCCTCCACAGGCTGCAGATCATCCAGAACTCTGCAGCCCGTGTCCTCTCCTGCACCAGGCTCCGCGACCCTATCACCCCCATCCACTGGCTTCCCATCACACAGAGGATACAGTTCAAGATCCTGGTCCTCACCTTCAAAGCCCTCCATGGTCTTGCACCCCCCTACCTCTTCGATCTCCTAACCCCCTCCCATCCTGTTCACTCCCTCCACTCAGCGGACTCTGGCCTGCTTCACGTTCCCCGCTTCACTCGTCCCACTATTGGCGGGCGGGCCTTCTGCCACTCTGCCCCCGCCCTCTGGAATTCCATCCCGCAGTCCCTCTGCCTCGTCCCCTCCCTCGCCACCTTCAAGACCCGTCTCAAGACCCTCCTCTTCGACTGAGCTTTCGATCTCCATGCTTCCCCCCCGCCCTCCGCCCTCCCCGACCCCCAGTTTGGGTCCATAACTCTGTCTTTCCAGCGTCTTGGGACATCCTCCCGACGTGAAAGGCGTTTTACAAACGTAATTTTGTTGCGGTTATTGTAATAACGGGGAGGGGAACGATCAGTGAGGAGAGTGGAGAGCTACTGGAGAGTGAGGAAGATAGAACTTAGTTTTTAAGAGAGAATAAATAAATACGCTCTTGTTGATTTTAAAAAAAATGTATGTAGCATTGCATGAGCTTTGAATAGCATAAATACGACACTTCAGTGAGGCTTTGTTTAAAAGGCTTTATTTTCTAATGAAGCGTGTCTTGAATAAGAGATTCAAGAACAAGATTAAATCTGAAAGTGATTCTTAACAACTGATGCCTTTTTGAAGAATTGATTCTCAAAAACTGGACAAATATCTGCTTATGAAACAGATTGAATATTACAGAGATGAGAATAGAGCTGGATAATCATATCCTTTTCCCGTGTCCCTCTTTTGCAGGTATAAAGTAACTCAATCCGAGCTCTTCGCTTTGCTTTGCCGGCTGGCAGATGAGTTACTTTTCAGGCAAATAGGCTGGATCAAAAAACTGCCATTTTTCTGTGAGTTATCAATCAAAGACTACACCTGCCTGTTGAGTTCTACCTGGCAGGAGCTTATCCTGCTCTCCTCCCTCACAGTCTACGATCGGCAGATATTTGGAGACCTTGCGGATGTTACCTCAAAGTATGCACCCTCTGATGATGAACTCCAAAGGTGAGTTAAGGCAAAAANTATCATACCAACAGACAACGTCTTTGACCTGATGTCTGACTGACATTCTGCGTAAACTGTATTTTATATATTTTTATCAGTGAACATTCGCCTCTGATGCATCTGTTGTTACACAAATGTTTCGATTTATGTTGAACATTGTTCAATGCTCCCTATCATTTGTAGGAATAGAGGGGATGGAGGCAATTAAAACTGACATCGTACAACAGATTGCCTATTGACCAGTCTCTTTTCCTCTTCACCCTCCCCCTCACCTCCCCCAGGAGTTCACCTGAGTTCAATGTGTGCCACCACTTTTAATGACTTCATGTAGAGCTCCAGATACTGAGAACTATTTTCTGTGAACAGAGCAATTTTTCTTTCAGGACAATTAGGTCAGGTAGTAGAGGGGTTTGATTTGGATATAGGAAAAGAGAATGTGTTAATAACCACTTATCTTTATTCACACCAGTAGTACATTCTATATACAGCAAGAAAGAAAATAAACAGTTATCCTTATTTCAAATAACAATTCATGTACTGGTCAAAGAGGCAGAGAATCTTCCCCCTCAGATCCTGTTAACCCTGCAAGCTAAAGCCCTAATGGGTAGGGTCGTCCTAGCTGGACAAGCAGCAGGAAAGTTTGCCAGATAATGGCAAGGTATGTGGCTTTAGTTGCTTAACTCCATCAGCACCTCAATGCACACTTTGGGGTCCCCACGCAAATCTTCACTTAATACTCTTTAGAGTTGAGAATTAGCTGTATCCTTCTATAGATAGAGTGTGCATTCCACACACAGGAAATTTTCCCTCTGTAGGTACATGCCACTGCTGGTTTGGGTACTGTTAAGCATGATGCTAGTTTTAGTTTACTGCATGTACCAGACACCCAGCTGACCAAAGGAAATGGATTGGTACTTAAAAGCTTTTTTTTAAAGTGCTTTTTGTTTTGGTTCTGATTAACCTAAAATATCAAGGAAATTTGACATTGATTTAAGAGTTTAATGGTTCTGTAAGCTGTTTACTGAAACTTGCAAAAGATGAGATTAGTAGCTCTGTGAAGCAGTTTGTTGTTGAAATATTATCCTCCTTGGAAGGGGGTGGGGTAAGCATGGTCTCTGCGGAGCTGAGTTGACTCCAAGGTGATGTGCTTGACATTGGAATTGAGTCAACTCTCTGGCGGCCTCAGTAGTCTAGTTACTGAGCCAGGTGTGTCCACAGTACCCTTAAGTCCTGCACGTCGGCAGGACTTGAGGGTCACTAGGGGCAGAGATTGTTAACTGTGCAAGCAAAAGTCATAACAGGTAGGATGGTTCTATTTGGACAAACAGTGTGAAGCTTACGGATAGTGGCAGGCTATGTGGTTTTAGCTGGTTAAGCTCCAGCAATTACCCCCAACGTACACCCTGGCTTTACTAAGCCTTTGGCTCTTGCCAACCTGTGCTCATGCTATCTGCAATTGGGTAAATAGGGTATGTCCCTCCAGCAAGATAGAGCACATTCCATTCCAGACACTGGGAACTGTTCATGTGGAGGTGGCAGACATATGTGGAATTCTTTTTGAGTGGATCCTCTTAAGCATGATGATAAATTTCTATATGTATCAGACAAATGGCTGACAAAACACAAAAAGCTTGAAATCTGGTTATAACAAGTGTAAAATGTGGAGTCCTGTAGCTCAGTGGTTAGAGCACTCGCTTTGCAAGTGAGAGACCTGAGTTCATTTCCAGGCAGAGGGCGAAACCTTGGGCAAGTTTCCTTACTCCACACAGAGCCTAATAATAATTCCTCCAAAAACAATAATAAATTGGTCATTTTCAATCTACGACTGTTTGTGGGACATTGCTGTGCGCAATTGGCTGCCGCGTTCGCCCACAAATATACAGTCAATTCACTTTACAGTATATTCTGTGAAGCGCTTTGGGACGTCCTCCCGACGTGAAAAGCGCTATATCAAATGCAAGGATTATTATTATTAAAATCATACTAGCATTAAACAACTGCTTCAGGAGATCATTAAATTACAAATGTTTATTAAATCATAGGCAATGCTTCCCAAGAAAACTAGCTAGTGATATTCTCATGAAAAAGTACACTTAACCCACAGGAGTTTCAATAAAATAGATAAATACATCATTCCTTTTGTCAAAAACCTAATTGATTAAAAAGTATATTAAGAAAATATCAAATGTATTTATTAATCAACCGCATACGTGAGAGGGAGACGGATTAGGAGGGGTGGAAGCTCATGCGGAGTATAAGCACTGACTGAATGGCTTGTTTCTGTGCTGTAACAATCTCTAATTCTGTGTCAAATAAACCAAATGTCAGGTCACATTCAACTTCTTAATCTGCAAATTGAATTTTGAAATTCATGATAATTTTTCTAATATTCCTACATATTATGCGACATCTAATTTGGTCAATGTAATGAGACGTAACAGTTGCTATTTTTTCTTCTGAAACTACAGTGTGATTTTTTTTTACAAATACCGTATTCCATTCCAGGTCAGTCTTGTTATTAAGAGTATATTGATGATATGTGTCGGCAGTCAGTAATAAATAGTAGCATACACAAATGTTCTTAATTGCCTATTTTTATTAGATGGTTTAGCAAGCAAAGGAATGATGCAGTTATCTGTTTCATTGGAACTCCTGTGGGAAAAGTGCCCACTTTCAAGTATCCTAAATCAGGCTTTCACCTCTGTCTGCCTTCCATCAGTAATTTTGGAACCAGATTTAAGTCTTCTGTTTTCTTAGCCAGTTTCTTATCGGGTTCTGGAAGTTTTTGCATTTGATTTACGAGCAGCTGTGTTCTTCTGACACTGTAAATGGGGATTACTGCAGGAGCAGGCAAGTGACCACCTCACGCTGGGCACTAATGAGTTCTTACTCACTCTGGTTCTAAGGTCTTTCATATGTGAACAGCATTTTGGCTTCTTCATTGCTAATTCTTAATTGTCTTATTGTCCTTTTGCTTTGAGTTAAAACTATTTATTGCTGAAGGGCTTGACTTTCTAACAAATCTGCACCCAGTCAACTGTGTCGATCACCTCGGTTAATGTAACTGCCAATCTCGTTTGCTGTGCAATTTCCTTAAAATGTTGCCTTTGAAGTAAATATTAAATTCATACAATATTTAATAAAAAAATTTGATCAAACTGCCAGTCGATACAATTCCAGTGATCCCCTATTGTCACAATAAATTTGTAATCATTTGAAAGAAGAAGGTTGGTAACTGTGGAGGAGGTCAGACAGCCTAGTGAGTCTTTATGTATCATAAGGGAGGAACGTTTGCAAAGAATAGGAATTGATTATGTTGGAGGTAGGCGGCGGATAATTGTCAACGTTACGAATTCACAAAAGTAACCAGTTTCCATCGAATGCTAACAAATGCTCCAATTTTATTTATTAAAAAAACACATTTTTTTTCCTCTCCATTCATTAAACACTAGTGAGCAGCTGTACACCTGCAGTGTGTAAGGAGTACAAGTAACAGCAGAGAATGTCGCATTGATAATTAGTTCTGTGTTGATGAACAAGGTTTTCATCTCTTCCATTTTAGCGTCCTTGCAAAGTGAAATATAATGTAAAAGTCTCTCCCACGCGAAAGTGTCTCCCCGCTGTACTGCAGCATTTAAATTACATTTGTCGGAGACAGTATTCCTTTTGTTGGCTTAGATAGACTAGATCTTTAAACTCTTGATAACCTACCCCCACAGTATTCAGCTTTACAATTCCCATCACTGACAGTGTTCAAATTATTTTAATTAAATGCGGTAGAAGCTTGATGGACAATACGAGGGATAGAAGCGTGGCGACCCCAACCTAATAGATGATTTTTGCAAGAAAATGGCTTTGTGATATTCATACATGCTCTTAGTATGATTGCAAACAGTGAAACAATAAAGTGATCAGAAAGCAAGCGCTGAATAGTAGGAGTAGTAAAGGGTTAGCAGCATTTGGCAGCGATCCCTCTCAGTCCGTAGAAAGTCCTTAAGGCACTTGATTCTGATGAGCTGGAGAAAAAGACTTCTAAAAGAGAGAAAGCAACTTGTGAACGTTGCACCCCACGTTCAGTCTCTAGCCCCTGAATCGGGAGGTTGTGGAAGCAAGCCCCACTTTGGGACTTCAAGCTCACAGTCTAGATTGAAATTCCAGTGAAATACTGGAGGGGGAGAACTGTAATGTCAGAGGTGTTGTCCTTCAGGTGTGACTTTAAACTGGGATCCCCTCTTGTCTTTTTATGTGCATGTTAAAGGATCTCATGACAGTATTGAAGAAGGGAGTTTCTCTTTGTGCGCTTCCCAACAATCCTCCAGATAAATTGGTCATCCCCTTCAAGACTGTTTGTAGGACTTGCTGTATGTAAATTGGATGTCATGTTTCCCTACAAATACAGTTACTACACTTGACAACAATTACCTGTAAAGCCCTTTGACATAGGTGTTATATCAGATGATATAACAATAATAAATTGGTCACTTCAATCCACAACTGTTTGTAGGATGCTGCTGTGCGCAATTGGCTGCTGCCTTTCGCCCACAAATATACAGTCAATTCATTTTACAGTATATTCTGTGAAGCGCTTTGAGACGTCTAGAAGACGTGAAAAGCACTATAACAAATGCAAGGATTATTAATATTATTAGATGGAAAGATTATTATTTTATAAGGAAATAAACTGTAAAATATTTACTATATGACGTGGCTGAGTTGCAGCAGTCTGTTATGTCTCCACTACATGAGATAATACACAGACATATAAGATTCTAGTTCTTGTCATGATGGGATGTCACCTCAATCTTTTTAGCACCAGATGAAGAGTATCTTGACAGAATGTGAGGGCATCATTCAATGGCAGTGTGGATGGCGTCCCATTCCATCTGATTAATAACCCTGCGGAGAGGAGTTCCACTGGAAAAACAGACATTGTCAGCATAGAAAAAGGCCATTTGGATCTGTCGTGTGTCAGAGATTGCTCCTCGACCTGCACAGAGCATGGATAATTTTCCATTTTAAGCGATAAATTTACAATATTATCATCCACTTCGATAGTCATTTCTTAAATTGATGTTGAATGGCATTATTGTTGACATTGGCTTTTAAACTGAATATGATTTAAGTAGAGAATAGCATTCTCTGATTATAAATGATTGTGTAACATCATTTTATAATCTAGATATTTGTTCACAATAAAACATTATGGTTAGAATCAAATGTTTCCAGCAACACGATATCTGTCCTTGTCTTATTGTCTGTGTTTATTCATCTTCCACAAAACGTAGTGCAAAAACTCCAACTTAATAGTACAACTGATGTATTTATTGAAGAGCTTATTGTTAGAATTTCTCTTATATTGCAGTCCTGCATATGTTGTTGGAATTGTATCATTTCTATAAAAAAAACATTTCTTAGCATTATCTTAGCAAATTTTTGAAGTGTTTCTTATATTAAATAAGACTAGTATTGTGTGATGCCCTCAAATAATGACTTGAATGTTTAACAAAAACTTTGTATTTTCCCGTAGATTCAGTGAGGAGGGGATGGAGGTTATGGAAAGACTAATCTACCTCTTCAGAAAATTTCAGCAGCTGAAGGTCAGCAATGAGGAGTATGTGTGCATGAAAGCCATCAACTTTCTCAATCAAGGTACACTAACTATTGTATACTCTTAGTTCAAACAATAATAATAATAATAATAATCCTTGCATTTGATATAGCGCTTTTCACGTCAGGAGGACGTCCCAAAGCGCTTCACAGAACACACTGTAAAGTGAATTGACTGTATATTTGTGGGCAAACGCGGCAGCCAATTGCGCACAGCAATGTCCCACAAACAGTCGTAGATTGAAAATGACCAATTTATTATTGTTTTTAGTTTTGGAGGGATTATTATTAGGCTCTGTGTGGAGTAAGGAAACTTGCCCAAGGTTTCGCCCTCTGCCTGGAAATGAACTCAGGTCTCTCACTTGCAAAGCGAGTGCTCTAACCATTGAGCCACAGGACTCCACAATAATTGAACATTGTGATTTGAGAAGGGTTGCCCACAACAAATTGCAGCACTAAGAAATCCATGTTGATAATGGAGCTTTATTAATAGATCATTATTTACTAATAGAATATTAGTAAAAGTCCTATAGCTAATGGTTAGAGCGATTACCTCGCAAGTGAGAGGACCTGGGTTCGATTCCCAGGTAAGACAAAACTTTGGGCAAGTTTCCTTACTTCACAGCCTCTGTTTATGTAGCAGTAAGTAGGAACACGATTATTAGTTGTTGGATCGCTTTTCCAGGGATAATGATCCCTTATTTTAAAAAAATTGGGTCACTCTTTGTGGGACACTACTGTGTGCAATTGGCTGCCGTGTTTTGCTCACAAAATATACAGTCAATTCACTTTCCGCCTTGCATTTGATATAGTGCCTTATCATGTCTTGAAGATGGGATAAGGCACTATATGAAATGCAAGGATTATTATTATTATTGATATCAAATGGTGAGCATTGAGATCACTGAGTAACATTGAGAAACACTGAGCCTGTTGTCTAGGTAGTTTGCATCTTGATGTTATTTGGGGTATCTCACTGTTCCCATGTTAGATTTTATTTTATTTGTATTGCCAAGAGAAATGAAAACTATTCAGATTGCTGATGATGATGATCATGACCCCTTGTGACTCGAAGTCCCTGTGGCAGCAGCGGTGCTTCCGGGTCCTGAAATAAATTGTCGATCTTAAGCCAACATTCGCTGGACCACACAGATGGTATAATAGGAAGAAAAGTTTATGCTTAAGACACCCTAGAACTCAACAACAGGTGTTTTTTCCACAATGTATGGCACTGATGCTGCACAGTTAAACAATAACAAACACGCGTTTCTTCTTGTTGGTTAAGAATGAGTTCCTTTTGTGAGTGGCAGGTATGGAATTCCAGAGGGCAAGGCCAGAATAGCTGAAAGCGCACAATGAATTTTATCACTAATGTACTTTTTTGTCGAATTTTTGACCATTTTTCTAACTTCCAGCTTGAATGCAATCACTCAACGCTTTGGGGCTTCCTCCCAACATGAGCGGCACTATGGTTGCTATGTTATACAGTTGTTATTTTATTTTTCTGGTTCTGACCTTTCCTTCAGTAAAGAGGACATTAGTCTGGTAAACCAGATGTTGGGATGTATGAAAAGATTAATAGCAAGCCAAAATAGTGGGGTACACCTGCCACTATATAAATCATGGGTGAATCCATACTTAGAGTACTGTGTACAGTTCTAGTTCCCGCAGTACAAAAAGGTTGTTGGAGAAATCAAGAAGATACAGAGGAGGGCAACCAAAATGATTGAGGGAATGGAGGACCTGGACTATGAGGAGCGACTAGGTAAATTGGGCATGTTCACGCTGGAAAAGAGAAGATTGAGAGGCGATGTAATTGCTGTCTTTAAGGTTCTAAAGGGGCAAAACAATATAGATCATGACAGGCTGTTTCAACTGTCCAGAATAGTAGAACCAGAGGACACGGCCTGTGATTGAAGGGGGGAAATTCAGAACAAATCTATACAAACACTGTGGAACAGGCTCCCTAGGGATATGGTTGAAGCAGATATGTTGATTCTTTCAAACACAGATTAGATAGTTTTCTTTTATGTTTCTTTTAACATTATGGGATATAGTACACAGGTAGTTTGGGATATATGTACATGTGACTGCCGGAAAGGTGGAAGGCGAACTAGATGGACTTGGGTCTTTTTTCGTCTAGCGTTTCTTATTTTCTGTAAATGTAGAATGGCATTGTCAATCCTGCTCTATATTGGGACTGACCGCACTACACATTTGAGAGTTTGAGTTTGCGTGGGAGTCAGCCACCCCAGTACTGGAGCTGTTTGTTGCCCATTGTAGACACAATTAAGTAAACTAAACAAACAATGTATACTAGATAATAGCCCAAGTTATTCTGGGAGAGAACATGGAATCTATAAATTTACACATAAAAACACAAAAATTTTTCTACAAAGTGGGTCTACAAACAGCTTTCATTCATCATCTTGGGCTTAAAATAAAATATAGTATATGATCTGCTTTAAAATCTATTATTGTGTCGATGAAGTGTTAGTAGCACATTTCTGCTGTACAGTTTATTATTGCATTTTGCAAGATTCTCGTAGGACAAGCATCAAGGACACAAAGTTAGTTTGTACGTGATACCACCTCTACTGACGTACATGAGTGCAAATGTAGTCAGGAAATGGAACAACACAAAATGCGTAATATAATCATTACAGATAAGCCTCCACATTTACTTTTGTACCATTTTATTTTCAAAGGGCAGCCTTACTCTTATGTTCTTAATTTAATTTGTGTTATTAACTAAAATAGAACACTCAGTTGGTGTTATTTGCACTAACTGATCAGTTTCAAAGACTTGAAATAATGCCTATATTTGGGTGATCTGGGTGAAATTGAATCCAAGTCAAACTTTTGCCTCCAGGAAAATGATTTCAAAAAGTTTCAAGTCCTGATGATGCCTCGTTTCAACATTTAGCCTTGAAGATGCCCACTGATAATGACTACACAATGTAATTCTGGTGCCATGCAAGTAGATGTCAGTGGTGTGCTTTATAAGCAGCACAGGTGAAAATAGAAATAGAACTGGAAAAGTGAAGGTCACAGCAATGATATTTCACCTACAGATGATTAAGCTGCAGGCATTTTGTCTGATGATGGTTGAGGGGCAGTATAGAACTGAAAATATGGTGTTGGTTAGAATACTAGTTTACCAGTTTCTTGGTTCTGATTAATATAATGTGTCTGGACTTTCTAAGCAGGAGTAACTGCAAAAGCAGAGTTGCTCGATGGGCTCCTTTTATGTTGTAATTTCTATAATTTCCACTGCAATTCTATATCAGTGTAAAATGTCAGCGCAGTAAACCTCTACCAAAGCTCCTGCTGTAGAACTCTGAGGCATGATAGGCTGGACTATGGGAACTCTCTCCTCGCCGGCCTTCCCGCCACCTCCCTCCACAAGCTGCAGGTCATTCAGAACTCTGCAGCTCGTGTACTGTCCCGCACCAGACACCGCGCCCACATCACTCCCACCCTCGCCCTCACCCTCGCCCTCACCCTCGCTCGCCTCCACTGGCTCCCCATCCCCCAGAGGATTGATTTCAAGATCCTCATCCTCACCTATAAGGCCATTCACGGCCTCGCTCCCTCCTACCTCTCCGACCTACTATCCCCCTACCTACCTGCCCGTACCCTCCGTTCCTCTGGCTCCGGTCTGCTCCACGTCCCCCGCCCCAACCGCCCTACCATCGGTGGTCGGGCCTTCAGCCTCTCAGCCCCGAGGCTCTGGAACTCTATCCCCCAGTGCCTTCGCCGCTTCCTCCCTCTCCTCCTTCAAGGCCGGTCTCAAAACCTTTCTCTTTATCTTTCTCAAAGCCTTCAGCTCCCCTCTCAACTCTCTTCCCCCTCCTCGCTCCCTCCCTTCCCTCCCCACACCCTGACCATTTCCCCACTGCTCGGGTCATGACCCAACTGTGCAGCGCCTTGGGACGTCCTCCTGACGTGAAAGGCGCTTTATAAATGGAATCTTGTTGTTGTTGTTGTTGTTGTTGATAGTACCCAAAATTTGATCTCATTGCTCCTGTTGTACTCTGATGTTATGTCACCTGGTAACTCTAAATAGGGATGGTGGGATGGAGTGAGATCAGATGGGCCAAAGGAGCTTCTTCCTGTAAACTAATCTTGTGGTCTTGTAGAATTCCTATTTTGAATTAAAAAGGTGCACAGGTTCTTTGCCATTAACAACAATGTTCACTGTAAATTCAATGTCACACTGACCGTGATCTGATGCCTAATGTGTGTCTGGTAAACACTGTGTTTATATAATGTTGTTGTAGCCAGGCTTTATGGAAAATCATTTCCTCACATAATATGAAGAACAGGTAGTGGATTATTTGTCATTTTAGGCAAGAATTTTCCAAACTGCTTAGTTAAAGGTTTTCATTTGGGGTTTTTCAATTCCATCGTCTTTTAGAATGCAAATGTTTCCAAAGTGAGTAGATTCAGTTCGCTAATTGAAAGTCTCGTCAAAAATTGATCAACTCTGTTACATGTATTTAACCAATCTGGAGTCTATTAAAAAGTGGCCAGATTTTATTTCCAACATCACACGCCTCTGTTTATCTAGCAGTAAGTAGGAACCTGGTTGTTAGTCGATTGGCAGATGGCTTTTCCGGGGTAATCTCCTTTTTAAAAAAAAACATTAATTTGGCTGTAAGCAATTGGCTGCCGCGTTTCGCTCACAAAAATATACAGTCAATTCACTTTACAGTATATTCTGTGAAGCGCTTTGAGATGTCTAGAAGATGTGAAAAGCGCTACATCAAATGCAACGATTATTATTATTATAGGATATTCTGGACTAAACTATCCTTCCCCTTACATTGGAAAATTGCCTCTTGATATAATGCAACTTTTTAAAGAAAATTCCTGAAGCCTGTAACACTGATTGGTAACATAAGTAAAAAGATATTTGTAGTTAACAGCACATATGAGCCAGCAGTATTCTTGCTAATTGAAAGTATTTCTGTATTCTTTGCAGATATAGGGGGTCTGACAAACGTATCTCAGTTGGAGCAATTGAACAAGCGCTATTGGTACGTGTGCCAGGATTACACGGAGTTCAGATATCCACACCAGACCAATCGTTTCCCTGAGCTCATGATGTGCCTGCCTGAGATCCGCTACATTGCAGGTAACTAAAACGGGTGATTTCTTACGCATATTACTTGTGTTTGCCTTCAGAACCAATAGCTGTAATAGGTCCATGATTATTATCAATGAACTATGTTGCTAAAGTGTTTTTTATTGCAATCTATTTAGAGAATTTTGCAGTTTTTAAGTTCATTGTCTAAATGTAAATACAGTATTTTTAAATGGTTTTTAATATTTCAAGTTTTACAAATTGAATAGTGGTGTTTTACATAAACCATGTCAACTACACATTCACTATCTGTATTTAAATGCTGGATACACACTGATAACTGATGCTAACATTGACAGCAGATTTAGTCAGTTCTGAATCAGGATGAGAACCAGCTGAGAAATCTCACATGGATAAAAGCTGTTTGCCATTGCCTTTGGCAGCTTTTCTCTGTGTCCCACACAGCTGTGGAGAGGTTTATTCACTGAACTCTGGAGAGCAAAAGCAAAATCTTAACTAAGTTTGACAACAATAAGAGCTTAGTGTTTCCAACTTTGCTGGAAAGCTCCTTCCTTGTTGATTTACAAATGATAGCAATCAGCTGACACTTTTCTTTATTGTGAATCAAACCAGAAGAGGGGAACTTATGACCGTGTGGGTGAAAGGTTCTGTTCCAGCTATTGTAAAAGGGGAAGTGATAATTCATTAAAATAATACACAGGAGTTGATCAACAGGCGTGATTGGTTTCAAAGTGATTATTTAAGAGGCAACGGTTGACCCTGGTTGCAGTTATTTCTCCACAACAGCATAGAAACAGGAGTAGAAACATTCAGCCCCTCTAGCCTGTTCCACCATTCTATATGATCATGGCTGATCTGTACCTCAAATCCAATTACCCGCCCTTGCCCCGTATCCCTTAATACCCTGACCTAACCACAACAAAATTACATTTGTTTAGCGCTTTTCACGTTGGGAGGACGTCCCAAGGCGCTAACTAGTATCTATCCATCTCAGTAGTGAAGATGTGAATGGATCCAGCAACCACAGCCTTTTGGGGGAGAGAGTTCCAGGTTTCCACTACCCTTTGGGTGAAAAACTGCCTGCTGATTTCACTCCTAAATGGCCTAGCTCTAATTTTAAGATTATGCCTCCAGTTCCGGATTCCCCTACCAGAGGAAATAGTTTCTCTGTATCTCCCCTATCGAATCTCTTTATTATTTTAATAAACCTAAAGCAGATCACCCTTCAACATTCTAAACTCAGGGGAATAGAGACCAAGCTTATGCAACCTGTCCTTATAATTAACCCTTTTAGCCCTGGTATCATTCTGGTGAATCTACGCTGCACCCTCTCCAGAGCCAATATATCCTTCCTGGGGTGCGGTGCGCAAAACTGAATGCAGTCTCCAGTTGGGGTCTGATCAAGGCTCTATATAGTTGACGCATCATTTCTTCTGCTTTACATTCTAGCCCCCTTGAGATAAAGGCCAAATCCCATTAGCTTTTTTGATAATTTTTTGCACCTGTGAGCCTGTTTTAGTGATTTGTATACGTGGACACCCAAACCCCTATGATCTGCCACAGTTCTTAGTTTCTCACCATTTAGAAAATATTCTGCTTTGCTATTTTTGGCCCCATAGTGGATGACCTCACACTTCCCTACATTGAATTCCACGAGTGAGGATGGTCGTATGAAACTGAGTGACTTTTCAAAGAGCCAGAAACTTGTTGCTAAAGCATCAAATAAAATTAATGTTATTTTCCATTCTGACTTTCTTTACGCAGGCAAATTGGTCAATATTCCTCTGGAACAACTTCCACTGCTGTTCAAAGCAGTGCTGCACTCGTGCAAAGCCAGTGCAAATAAAGAGTGAGCCGTCGGCCTGTGACCCTCGTGTTTGCCATGCCTTACTGTGGTGCCTCAGGTAGAGAAGGAATTTGGAGGAGAAAAAATGTTGACCAAGATCTAGATTGCAGGGAAACCCTCAGATTGAGAGCCCAAACCCTGCCATTCTGACAGCAGCTATATTTTACTTTACTTTATCTATTTATTTCATGACAGAGTTGAATGTATGATCTTCAACACAGTGCACATGTTTCTGTACAATGCAATTGATGCATTTCCTTGCAGTTTA
Source organism: Callorhinchus milii (assembly GCF_018977255.1). Taxonomy (NCBI): domain Eukaryota; kingdom Metazoa; phylum Chordata; class Chondrichthyes; order Chimaeriformes; family Callorhinchidae; genus Callorhinchus; species Callorhinchus milii. The sequence continues at coordinate 23,552,325 of NW_024704749.1, forward strand.
CGGTATGTAGGGTGTTATTGTTACAGTATTGCCATTTTAGGTGTAGTGGGATTTTTTTTATATTTTGGGAGGAGAGGCTGAGAAACTTGTTTTATTAAGACTACCTCAATCGCAAGACGACATCAGTAATGTATCTCTTTCCACTTCCAATGCCTTAAGGCTATCATTACATCTTAGAAAAGCTGCTGCCTTGTAACCACAAATCCGTACCAGTATGAATGGCAATGATTGGCCATATAAGGGAAATTCTGGTTGTGTTTTGTGGGATGCCCTGTGATCCTCCAGAAGGATATAAAAGTGAATGGTGCAATTTACTCATCTCCTGATTATCCATTGCTACTTCCACATACATTGATGATATAGAGCTGGAAGATGTTAATTCATTTTCTTACATAATGTTTTTGTAGATTGGTGAACATTACACTTAATGGTGCGGGGGGGTGAGTGTGCCCAGTGGGATATCATCTAATGTTGATGCCATCATGTTGTGACCAGTGTTTCGGGCAGAAAGTGTTATGAACAACAGTTCCATTCAAAGAATGAACGGAACATCTCTAGATTTCTAAAATTGTAGCCAAAGATTTTGATGATGGGAAATGCTGAACATATTTCCAATTTAATTATATTTCTGAATCTCAAAACAATAATACATGATGTGTGACCCAATGTGAGGTTGCCAGTGTCAGGCCTTAATGTGGGATCTTTACTAAATATACCATTCATGTACCAATATTTGGGATTTTGTGAAAACTGATTTGAAATAGAGGATCTTCAAGTACAAGGCAGCAGCATGGCACCTATTTATCTTCCCAGTTAACGTCATCTTTAGTGACAATTATTTCCTGTGACAAGACCTACCTCTTCGATGAGAAAGCAGATGTGGAAATTACTAGTATAAACTGCTCTCCTAGTGCTGAGATTAACAATCAGGAAATCTGATATCTTCTAGATCCAAATTCATGCAGACTTAGGGTTAGGGTTAGACATGTAAATTATGTGAATTGTGTTGAAATGCACCACTGCCATCAGCGGTTTGGGAAATTATTAATTTTAAAATATTGGGAAACTTTCTGACACCAATCCTTCCCCAAAACCAAATGAATGTTTATTAAAAACATTGTCAAGATGAATCGCCTTTTAACTTGGACAAATTCAAGGTAGTTTTTCCTGTTTAGGCTACGAAAAAAGGCTTGATCAGTGTTTTTTGCACTGCTATGAAATGCAGGCACTACATTCAACATACCTCCTGCAGACAGCCCAGCTATAGCTTATGCAAGTTAAAGTTGAATACTATTTGACACAGTGAGCCAGCTCAAATGGTAACTTGGCTCATTCTGACGCAGAACTTTAAACCAGTCATTTAAATCCAACACCCTACTGTCTTTCTATAGCCCTATTTATACTATGATTTAAAATCAATTCAATGCTACTTTCACATTGAATCATTACTAAGTGTAATATTGATTGGGTTCTAGAGAATCGATTTGATTTGGTCCTCACTCCCGTTCACTCCAATAGGAGGATTTTATGAATCGTTTTGAACAAATTGGGTTTGTACTGCAGCCAATTTCAAATTAACTTTTAAACTTATTAAAAAAAAGAAATGTTCTGATGCAATTGAATGTATTTAATTGGAGCCCTGAAACTTTTAATGTTGGTAAAGAGCTGGTTGCGCAACAAATTCTTTACTAATATTAAACGGGTGATAGTTGTGAAAACTCCGAGCTCTTCTCAACCCCTCAGTCTACTTTAGGAGTGACTTCTATATACTCCATCTCCTCCTCTGAAGGGGGTTAACGTCTGCAAACTATTAGCAAAGCTTCATCAGTATAAATTCAGTATAAAATAATCTGATAACACTTTCCCTATTCCCTAGCCTGAAAAGGTCATGTTTAACATCCAGAGATATGGAGCAAGTCCTAACATTGGTTCACATTCCACTGACCAGCTCCCCAGTGGGGCAGCTCATTTCCTTTGGACTGACTGCTTCCCATTCCAGGCTTTGTTTGTCCTCAGTAGCTCCCACTATTGATGGATGCGCTCACAACCACTGAAGGATTCCTCCTGATGCAATGGCATTGCTCCTATAATCTTTTACAATATGAACTTCTGAAATCATAAGCTCTGAAACAGTGATAATGTGGAGAATATGAGCCCAAAACACTGCTTTCTGAGGCATTGCTTTATATGACCTGGTGTGAGTAGACACAAAATCAATTTAAATTTTCTTTGTGCTTTCAACATAATTCACACGCATTTATTTATGTGCTGCATTCAGCCAGGGTAACAGTCAGCAGCTCAGGAATCCACTGTCCTAATCATGTTTGTGACACTGAGGATGCACATGTCCTCAGTTGGATAGGGCATTCACAAATGGGGAAAGGAATAGTACTGTATTCTTGTCCCATTACCTCCTAATCAAAAGTTTAATATTGTCTTAACTTCACTTGTGAGCTTGGTAAATCTAATCTGCACCATACACTCAAATAACACTCCTTAAATAGATATTAATGTGAATTTGTTTCCACAAAATAGTCTTACCTCAGATGGTCTCAGGGAATATATTTAGGTGCCTTTTTTAAACCTCTGAATATCGTTTGTTTTTTTTTCTATTGGTTTAATCATAAAACTAGCAACCAAGAAAATATTTTTTTATACAAGGCATTATTTCAGCTCTATGTACTTCTTTGTGATTTCCTCAATTCAATCCTCCCTGCAGTCAGACTCCAGATATGCTCAGTTTAAGGCAAGAGATTCTTGCATTCAATTGACTTTCAATGTTTCATGTTTCCAATTTAGACTCGCAACTGATGGTGAATAGTTCAGATTGATTGAACTATTGATTTATTCTGCAAAAGTGTCTAACCTCTATGTAATCAACCTGCTGCTGACTGGTAAATACTGGTCAGAATTATTCATAAATTGATAAGGAAATGTGTCCAAATCCAAGTTGAATCAGCATAAAACTAACAAAGCTCTACAATTGGGTATAATGATTAATTTAGTCTGCCAAAAATTGACATACCTGAACTCTTATATGCAGGTGATAGATGGTCCTCATCTTATTCACCATCAAGTCTTTTATGACTTGTTTTAAAACAGGGTAAACTGAATGTGTTGTGTTACATACGAAAATTACTCAGGTATTATGATGAAAGTAGATGACCTAGTTGTAGATGTAGAACCTTTAAACCACTGAGTATCTTTCTCTTTATAAATTGTACTTGAGGGGAACAGTTTGAAGGCTGGATATCTTAGGAAATTGGAGGTTTAAATTCCACATTCTGTATTAAAATCTTGGGTGGTCCAAAATAAATTTGTATATTTATCTACACTGCAATAATTGCAAGGAATTTTGGTATAGAGTTTCCAATTTCCCAACTGCATTGGCAACAATTGTCAAGTAGAGGTTTGAGGATGTTTGCTGGTATTTTTGGCTCAGCAGAGCAATATCTTGTGTGTTGGAATGACATGTCCATTTGCTAAATTCGGTAGTTCCCAGCTGTAAACGAGAGTGCAGTGATATCTTGAATAGCCTATTTCAATTACCACACTTTGAGTGCTGTGCTCTATACATCTATCCGAGGTCTATACATATCCATTTTAACACAACTTTGCGTCCCAGATAGGTTGCCTGAACATTTAGCAGTTCAGAAGTTTTATGTTTTAACACAAATCAAGGTTGTAAGTTGAAATTAGTCAAACTGATGATCTGTTCCACCTGCCACATGTGGTACATTTTGCCAGATCTCGGCTGGTCACAACACCACACATTTGGGGGGAGAATAAATTCCCATTCTTTCCCCATAAGAAAATTATACTCTCATCCAATCAGGATAGCACCAACTGCAGTAAAAGACCAAAAAAGCAAAGTCTGTGGCCTGCACCCACAAGTGGAAAAGGTTATGGTTTGGAAACCGAGTATTTATGGAAAGAATCAAATTGGAGATGCTGATTGGCAGCTAAATCCTTGTTGGGTTTTATCTTCCAAACAAGACTTACCTTGGTGGGTTACCTGATCATTTTACAAGATGGCATACGAGTATCATGTGGTAACAAGCTGCCATTTCAGGAGCCAATCTCTACCTTTATCCAACTTCTGCTGCATAATTATCATGTGGTGTTGGTTGATCAGTCACAATGTTCATAGCTCAGATCATGCGCTCTCTTCACTGAATTGTCTGATACAATGATGGACAGTAAAGGAGGTCTGCACATTCAAGATAAATTTGATTAGAATAACTTTCTAGGAATTGCAAACATTCTCAAATCTCTACTTGCTAATGCAGTATATGAAAATCCAAATGTGAAAGAACTGAAATAAATGCAACTGAGAAAGTATATTGAAAAAACTTGTGTGAACTGTGAAATGCTTCAGAATGTAAATGCAGAGGCATCACAGTTAGTTGACAGTTCTGATTTTTGTCAGTTCTTTCAAATGTGACTTTATTATCCAGACCTTCAAGACATAAACCCTCTTTAAACTTGAATTTCATCTCTTATCTACCTTTTGTGTTTAAATTACCTTGACAACATTTTGTGAATGTGGGCAGAAGTAAACCACACATGAATGATTTACTTTTTGTTTCTAATTGAGTTAAATTTTAAAGTTAGGTGTTTGTGAAAATGTATCTGTCTTTCTCAGGATGATAAGCGGCAATCAGTCCTGCTATGTAGCCAAGAGCAGGAAAGGGGGAAACTTGGTGTATAGTGAAACTATAGAGACAAGTAGTGTTTATAGAAAATGCTTAATCAAAGTGACAACTGCATAATACAGCAACATAAAGCCTGGGTCTTTCCAAGGGTCACCACCACTGCCTTGCATGCAATGCAGTTTGTAGCTCAGGGATCTATATTTAAACAGGTGACCTCGCGGAAAGATCCACTTTGTGCTGGAAGCTTCTTTCATGGACAAATTTGGGAATAGAGGTAAAATGTAAGTTTGTGTTTTAAGCTGCAATTTCAGTCTGAATGCTACTGCTTTTGATTCTGGATAATACGGGTGTTAGATAAATACTATCCAGTCTTGAGCTGCAGTTGGAAGATGCACACACATTCATACTGTAATCATTCAAGCAAAAGCAACATACATACTCAATAATTATTTAAAATTTATGGCCAATGGAGCAATAGTGTTGTTATTATTCACTGAAACTCTGCTACTTTCATACACTTATTTTGCCAAATGTTTCCTTTCAGCCGGATTGCAGCTCTCAATGATGAATTTAAAAATCAAATAGATTTTTATCAGTGACTTTCATTTATGCTGAATATATATCTAATAGTATCCTAGGCAAGATATTGACTGGGTATATTTTACCTTTGCACAAAACATAATTACTCTAATTTGAAAGTTGACAGTTCTTTCAAATGTGACTATTATCCAGACTTTCAGGGCAGAAACCCTCTTTAAACTTGAATTTCATGTCATATCCACCTTTTTTGCTTAAATTAGCAACATTTTGGAATCCCTCATCATATACTTTCCCTTCAAACAGAAAGAAAAACTAGTGACAATTAAATACAGACTAGAAAGATATCTGAATTTTTTGTACAATTTTGTAATAAATCCTGATTATAAAATCATAGAAATAAATACCTTCTCGTTACACAGATAATTATAAAATTACAGCGAGACTAGAAATGTCATTTACCAGTGCTCTCTATACACTTTGATTCAAGTAAGAGTTTGATTCTGGGAAATATTACATATGGAATGGTCACTGGGTCTGTAACAACCCAATAGTTAGCACAGTTAGTACTGATTATGCAATGCCGGCATTGGCCTATCAATACTTTTCATAGTTGGCAAAGTGTAAAACTCCTTATAATCTATTGGGCCATGAGGAAAACTATTCCTGTCGTACTATCATTCTTGATAACGCACATTTTTTTNCTCATGCTCAAAAGATCAAACTGCCAAGATATTGTATTTTGACTTCTCATTTTTTGAATAAAAATCATAATAACCAGCAAACAGATTATGAACAAAAATGAAATATTCCAAAACAGACTGGCGTAATATGAAAAGAATGAATTGTGCTATTTGGCAAAACATTTCTAGTGAAAATATTTGAACAAAATGCATAACACAAAACATATAGCTGTGAAATGTGAATAGCTGGATTATGATGAAGAGCTGGAGAAATGTTTGGATGGTTTGCTGTTTTTAAATAATATTAGCATTGGTGCAGAAGAACATACTGATATCCCAAATATGTCCATGAGAAAAGCACGATGTCTCTGGAGAGCGAGCGCCAGTCAATGGCACAAGGTACCAGACTATCTGAGTATCTACCCCATATTGCCTATTGTGAATTGTGTTTTTTTTCTTGAAATTGTGGAATGTCTCTTGTAATAGTTGATGCATAATTGACACAGATTACAGTGCGAAAAACTACCTCATATGTGACATCCTGTTGTTTAACGTCATAAAGGGATAATGTGAAAATGTTGAATTTTTTTTGCTGTTTACATGACTTGAAAATGTGTTAATTAAGCACTCTGGTCTTTGAATGTATCAGCTTTTTCTTTGCAATCACTTTCAATTGTTAGCTACACAGAATTGCTTTGTGTCACGTTTCTAATCTTGCACATACTTATGGTGAAACTTCATCAAATCTCGGTGTTGTGCCTGAAGCAGACTATAGCTCTATTTACAGTTGTAAATATTGTCTCAGCATAAACTGCGATGATTAACCGTGAAGCCAGCAACAGTGATGGTGGAAGTGCGCTTTGTGTACATTCATTCTGTGCCGAACCATCAGGTGGTTTTAGCCTGTTTGTTTATAACCTTGCCATTTTTTATCTAAATGATAGGAGCAGGTTCAAACCAGTTAATGTATTTATAAAGTTATGGGATGTGACTTGCAATAGTATAAAATTTTGTTTTAATATCTTTCACTCATTTGAACACCTTTTAACCACATCTTTATTTTTGATTATTGATTGTATTAAGAATCGTTGTTAAGATATTATGTTTTGTTCAAACGTGGCATAATGATGGAGAGAAAATAGCTGGAAAACAGAATAATTACACATCCAGCGACTACTAAACATCAAAACTGCTTCTACAAGATTCTAAAACTAAGATGGAAAAGCAGTGTTATTGAAAGAGAACTTAACCATATTTCAAATAAACAATTTGGTGGTAAGCCTGTCAATCTTTTTTAAATTGGATGGAGCAGAGCTAAGTAAAGCACAGACATGTAACACTCATCATTTTCCCCATCACTGGGGTATTGATATTTTGCTTAGAATTTTCTTATTTTCCAGAATTGTGAACTGATATTTCCAGCAAAAATGGGTACCAGTAAGATATGTTCACCAGGTTCTGATTTACAAACTGCTGTTGGAATAAAATGCCTCAAATGGCTTGTATCATTTGGTACCATTTATAAGTGGGGAAACCGTCTTCTCAATAACACTGTTTTGCATGGAGATAACATTATGGATCCTGTCTAGTCAATGACATTGTGTTAACTTATTATCTGAAACCAGAATAGGTGAAGCCAGACCGAGATCTGCCAGGTTGATCTGAAAGTTTGGCTTCCATTAATGTTAACACCAAGCTGCTTTATCAATTAATGGATCTGAATGTGTATCGCCAAATTTCAAGATTCCTTGATTGAATAAATATCACCAAAAGTAAACGCCAATCATCCTATGTGGAACCTGCAATGAAATCATACATAGTAGCTTCGGAGAGTAGAAAAATGGCAAGACATTGCAGCCGCATGTAATGGAGTAAAATCATATTGCAGCCTGCACTGCTCCACAGTGTAACCTGAGCAGGATTGAGTGGAGCAGACAGAGCATTCTATTGGCAAACTATTGATGTGTATCAGTTAATTTGGGTTGAGTTCCCTGTTTTCTCTAATTCCCATCAGATACGAGTGCAGTGACCTCCTACATGTACAACCAATGAGCCTTCTTTGTCAGACATTGTTACGGGTAATCTGAAGCTGACTGGCTCTTTGATTGGATGTAGTTACGGTCGGCATCATGACATTCCCGTCATCTCCAACAGTTCAAAGGAAAAAATTCTAGCTTTCCCATGATCCCTTGTATATATCAGGGAAATGTGATGTCACCTCAGTTTTACCCTTTGATAGCTAACCTTTGGGCTTCAGCTGTGAAAGGATCACTAATTTAGATACACAGAGTAAGTGCAACAGGGTCAGAATTCAGGCCATATTATATGTTTTTAAAAAAATAAAGTTGTGCAACATAATATCCCCCTTCCCCGAGAATTAGAAATTGTGAAAATGTAATTATGGCTTTTTATTGGATTCCTGTATGCTTTGCTCTGTAACTTGACTACCTTTAAGAAATATGTGACCAATAAGTGTTAAAAAGCATGTTTAGAGAGTGTTAGAAATTTTAAAAATAAATGTGAATCAACTTACAAAATTGTCGGTCTGTTTTATTAGTGCCCGTGTTTATATGATCGAAAATTTACTTCAATATGAGCTTCAAATGCAGAATGTTTTTGTGGGTCAGCCAGGGAGGGTGTTTTGACATTTGCAAAAACCCATCACTATATTAAAGAGTATTCGAATCACACAAAGTACCACATATGGATACTACCTCCAGACAGAAATATCCCAGTGACTGCAATGTTATGCACACTGGAGGGATGCTCCCTGGTTGCCTAATTCTAGAGAATCATATTGGCTCATTTTCACTGTTTGGCCAAGTGCGGGAGAGCCATTAGAATTGAAATCTTGTTTTTTAATTACATGATCCTGGGGAGTTTTTAAGTTCAAGCAATGTAAGGTACCAGCAAAATAAGAAAGCCACTGTGTGTTCTGACAACCTCATTGGATATAGTTCAATATAGAATTGATCATGACCCCTTCTTTGTAAAGCGCTCTGAGACATTATCCTAGTGAAGGTGCTAAGTAAATGCAAGTTGATGATTTTTTTAAAGTCTGTATGAAATTGGCTTTTAAATTCACTAAACGTTTCTCTAATACTAACTGCTGATGTACAGATGGCAATGCCACCATAAACATCAGCCCAGCCTGATTGCGGCTCTGACCTCCTCATCCTCCCTGGCCTATTCCTCAGACTTACTGAACCAGTGTGCAACTTAGGCATCAGGGTCGAACCACAGCTGTCCTTCCTTCCCCTGACCAGGACCCCCTTCCTGCACCTCTGCCGCCTCCGACCGTCCCTTACCCTGGACAAAGCCGAAACACTCGTCCATGCAGTCATCACCTTCTGACTGGACTTCTCAAACGGTCTCCCCAGCTCCACCATGAACTGATCCAAAACTCCGCTGCCCACCTACTCACCCGGACTAAACTCCGTATCCCCATCACACCAGTTCTAGCCAGGCTCCACTGGCTCCCTATCGCCGAACGGGTCGATTTCAAGTTCCTCACCCTCGTTTTCAAATACCTTCATGCCCTGGCATCTCCCTACCTCTCCAACCTGCTTACCCTGCAACCCACTGCCTCCGCTCGACTGGCTCCGGCCTTCTGCATATCCCTCATGCCCTCAGTTCCACCCTTGGGTGCCACGCTGAAAGCCATTGCGCCCCGAAACTCTAGAACACTCTTCCTCTATCCCTCTGCCCCTTCCTTCCCCAAATTCAGGTCATGTCTGAAGACCTTCCTACTCGACTGCGCCTTCGGTCACCTTCCCCGGCTCGGAGTTGCGCTCCACCATTGTCAAGCACTCTGGGACGCTGCCCTGTGTGAGGGGCGCTGTGTAAACGCAAGAATTTAATGTAAAACTCACATCATTTCAAAATGATCTGAACATTATCTCCTTGTTTAATTTAAATCGGGCTGACCTATATATATATATATATATATTAATTATTTGTACAGGTTCTGTTTTACTGAGCCATGTGCTCAGTTGCTTTTATTGCACTGATTCCATTTCAATGAACAACTCAACAGTCATTTGTCTAAAATGCAAAGCTAAAGCATTTTTAAAAAATCTCTTGAATTTTTGGGGGGAATTTATAAATTCTCGCCGTGTCTAAAATTATCCCAATTGCCTGACAGAGAGGAAATGGCTTTTATTTTTTAAAAAAACTTTTGCTTTTCAGAGATGGACTGGGGTTTGAGAGCCAGAATGAACAGATCACAAATGATGAAAGGTCATTGTGAAACATCCAATCTTGGCAAAATGAGCAGCTGCATCCTTTAGCCTGTCATTGCACTTCCTTTCTTTACATAGCCCTGTAACTAGCTTATAATAAAGCCTGTAATCTTTCCTGTTGCATTGATATCTTCTGTCTTTTCCCGCTGTATTGTTTCCTTAATTCTCGTGACATGAAAGTAGTTTATGCTGAAACAACAGTGACTGAAAGATGACTGTAGATCTGGATTAGATTAGATGATCTTCAAGGTGGAGTTAGCAATGCTAATGGTTTATAGGAACTGGAGGAGGCCAATCTGGCCATCAATCTTGCACCACCAGTTTTTTAGATAATGGGAGATATTTTAATCTATTTTTCTCCATGCCTTCTTTATACCTTTGCTTTTCAAGCAACTGTCTTCCTTTTAACATCCTAGTTATAGGAACATAGATATTGAACATGTCCAATTCCAGGGAAAGAATCCGTTTGGCAGTGTTTTGAAATTCATTCAAAATCATCACACTCTACAGATGTACAAGAAGATATAGAAGGGGCAGGGTAGAGAACTTGAGTTTAGGAAGGTTGGATAAGATATCTATTTCTCATCCAGGAAAGGTAGCTGAGGCCTTGGTGAGAGCTGATGAATCTTGCCATGGGTATTTCTCAAGGCTGTGTGTTAGCTGCTGAGAAAATGGTCATTGGTCATGAACAATGCAAAAGCAAGTTTTCAACATCTCCATCATTGTGTGCATGTGTGTAACTTGGGTGCAAGATGCATAAAGTGTCCTGGGTGATTGTTGCACATTTCCTCTTTACATCAGGGACAGCAAAAAGCTTTCCAGATTAAATATAATTGATGACAATACAGTTGAGGTATAAAACCATTCACAAGCACTGGCTTACCGAATGCATGAACTGAAACCTCAGAAGCCTAGATGTGTCAAATCAATTTTGTGAGAATCTACAATTGCGAGCTTTTTAAACAAACTTGCCACAAAAGTGACTGAACAGTTTGGGGCTGTGGTCTCATCTCTGCTGGATTGAAAACTGTTCAGTTTCATTGACTTAGATAATGGGATTTAGAGAAATAAGACTTTGTCAATCTGTTTGGATTGGATCCAGGCACAGGCTGCAGTGGTGAAAGATATGCCTAGGATCCTCTGTACCTCACCATCTCCTCAGGGAGGCTTCAGTGCTCATTATTTTTAATATGCACAAGGGAACCATGCAGCAAGAGCAAATCAGGCCCCATTTTGAGATTACAACATGATTGGATGCTAAATCATAATGATTTGCAATGATTAAATCCTTTGTGAAAAAAAAACATACATTAGATAGCGGTTGAAAAACAAGGGTTTAGAGGGTTGATCTCAAGGGAGGACAATTGGGATGTTTTGTGGAGTTCATTCCAAGCAAAGCAGCTGGTTTGAACATTATTGTCAGGAAATCCTTCTTCACAGACTTTCTGTACTTGCTTCAGCCCATCAGAAGCACTGACTATTTCAGTAATCGCTAGGAATGGAGGGTTTGGCTCAGGTCTTCAGGAACTGCTCCGCTTGGCCCTCGTCCTTTGTAGTAAGGAAGCAGTTGTATCGGTTTCCTTGAGTAAAATGGGCTGCCAAGCAGGAAATGCTCTGTAGTACAAGAGGTTTTCAGCAATACCGAGATGAGCTCCTGTTTCACACCGGGAAGCATGTGGCCGGCTTCTCTGAAACGATGCTATCAAAGTTGAATGTATGGTTAATTTATTGCTCTTGAGGAGCACATGCAAGATTGAGTCTTCCTGTCGACACTTGATAATAAATTGCAGCAAAAGGACCAGAGCTCCAGCATTGTTTCACACTTGTTGAACTTCACAATGAATTTAGGTTCTGTACATCACAGGATGTGGATTCCATGCTTCAGTTGTTCTCCAGATTGTGAGTATTGTAAAGATTAGTTAGAGCTAATTTGCCAAAGCCCCCCTCACTCACACACACTTGAGAATTTTGCTCCAGGTCTATGTTTCTCTGCATTTTTTTTACTTTGAATTCTGATGAAACACATATTTCTGTAATCATGTTATCTGTCTATTGAAGGAGAATTTGAACTCGGAACTAACTTTCAAGGAAAGAGATAGTGTGTACACTGCTACAGTGCTTAACACGAGAGGAATGTCAAATAGGTATATCAAATAGGAAATTAAGAGGTAGACTTGTATGCATTTCATAACATCCAAGTTTGACTATGCAAACTCCCCGCTCACCAGACTTCCTAACTCTTCCATCCACAAGATGCAGATTGTTCAGAACCTCTTATTATTATTATCAGATTATTATTCCTCTCCCACACCAAGCTCTGTGAGCCGATCACCCCCACTCTCGCTCCTGTCCCCTGCCATTGCCATCCCACCATCAGCTGTCTTTCTGCCCCCTCACTCTGCACTTCTCCCCTGGAGCCCTCCACCTCACCCCCTCCCCTGCATTCTTCAAGACCCGTCTCGGGCCTTTCTCTTTCCTGTGCCTTCAGTTATCCTCTGCCCCCCCCCCCACCCCCCTGCCCCCGCCCCCCCCCCGCCCTCCACCCCTCTTCATTCCACTCCACAGTTTCAGTGCAAATCCTTGACTGTCCACACTTTGGGAAGTCCTCCCAAAGTGAAAGTAAATGCAATTTGTTGTTGTTTTATGGGACGATCAGATCTCGAGCTCTGGAACTTAAAAGTGATCTCAATGGTCCCATTCCAAAACCTGCAGCTTTAACCCAATGTCAAAAATACAGCTCTCTGTCTGTCTGTGTGTGTGTCTGTCTGGTTATCTGTCTGTCTGTGTGTCTGTGTATCTGTCTGTGTGTCTGTCTGTGTATCTGTGTGTCTGTCTGTCTGTGTGTCTGTGTATCTGTCTGTCTATGTGTCTGTCTGTCTGTCTGTGTATCTGTCTGTCTGTCTGTCTGTGTATCTGTCTGTCTGTCTGTGTATCTGTCTGTCTGTCTGTCTGTCTGTCTGTGTATCTGTCTGTCTGTCTGTGTGTCTGTCTGTCTGACTGTCTGTCTGTGTATCTGTCTGTCTGTCTGTGTATCTGTCTGTCTGTCTGTGTATCTGTCTGTCTGTCTGTGTATCTGTCTGTCTGTCTACCTAATCAAAGGTTCACATTTTGCAAACATGGAATTTTATTTCATACAGTCATACAATTTCATTTCTTGCAGTAACAATATTTTAACAGTAATAATTAGAACCTGATCAGATGGCAGTTTCCATCGATATTATTATCTTTATTATCTTTAACTGTGGATGTCAAGACTGTGATTATGGAAATAACTAATAAAATTATTTGTTTAAAGAAAGATATTGGAATTTTGTATTCTTTGTATTTTTATGTTTGTGTAACGTCTGTACAAATTGAGTGGAAAACTAATTTTGCTTTTAAAATCCACACTAAATCCAATTGTTCCTCCTGGATCTAAAGAGAAGAGAAATGATAAGAGGCTGTAGTTGAATTTAGCTTTAAAACAACTTTTAAGTTTTTCTAATATACATTTCTTCCCAAACTGACCTGTGTTTTATGACTTGAAATATCTTCTTCTGATTTGACAGAGTGTGTCATGGTTTATCATCGAAGGCCAACATTCCATGATTTCTGATTGGGATTCGAACAAATAAACAGCTTTAATAACGTCACGGTTGTTAACCTGATCTCTCAGTGGATCACCAGTGTCATCGTTAGATAGAACATACATTATCGACTCCAAGGTCCCGGTGAGATGTGTTTGGCAGGTTGTGCTGTTACTGCACTGGATTCCGACCTTCATACAATAAACTCCAAGGCTAAGACGGGTGTCCCTAAGTATTGAAATAGTTTCAGTGAGGAAAAACCAAGGCTGAGTTTAGCTGTGAATGAATTGGTAAGTCAGAGCCACAGGAGTTGACGTAAGTCGTGTTTACACTGTTGGAGGCAAAGCCACTCTGAGCAGTCGAGATGTGAGCGTCCAACTCTGCTCTCCATCTCACAGCAAAGCGGGGAAATCACCGCGTTTATCCAGAGTACTTCACTCCTACAATTTAATGCACCCCCCGCCTCCACCCCCACATACACACAGAGACCCCCCGCCTCCACCCCCACATACACACAGAGACCCCCCGCCTCCACCCCCACATACACACAGAGACCCCCCGCCTCCACCCCCACATACACACAGAGACCCCCCGCCTCCACCCCCACATACACACAGAGACCCCCCGCCTCCACCCCCACATACACACAGAGACCCCCCGCCTCCACCCCCACATACACACAGAGACCCCCCGCCTCCACCCCCACATACACACAGAGACCCCCGCCTCCACCCCCACATACACACAGAGACCCCCGCCTCCACCCCCACATACACACAGAGACCCCCCGCCTCCACCCCCACATACACACAGAGACCCCCGCCTCCACCCCCACATACACACAGAGACCCCCCGCCTCCACCCCACATACACACAGAGACCCCCCGCCTCCACCCCCACATACACACAGAGACCCCCCGCCTCCACCCCCACATACACACAGAGACCCCCCGCCTCCACCCCCACATACACGAGACCCCCGCCTCCACCCCACATACACACAGAGACCCCCCCCCACATATAGACTCCCCCCCCACACACACAGACCCCCCCCACACACACATAGACTCCTCCCCCCCACACACACACACAGAACCCCCCCTCCACACACACACAGACCCCCTCCCACACACAGACCCCCCCCCACACACACAGACCCCCCCCCCACACACACACTGACCCCCCCCACACACACACACAGACCCCCCCCCCACACATAGACTCGCCCCCCACACACACACAGACCCCCCACATACACACACAGAAAGCCCTACATACGCACACGCATCCCCCCACTCACAAGCCCCCACCCCCCCACACACACAGACCCTCCCCTACACACACACACAGACCCCCCCACACACACACACACCCTCCCACACACACACACCCTCCCACACACACATACCCCCCCCACACACACAGCCCCCCTCCACCCACACATACAGACCCCCCACCCCACACACACACAGACCCCTCCCCCACACACATAGATCCCACCCCCCACACACACACACACATAGCCCCCCCCACATACACACACAGAGCCACCCCCACACACACACACACCCATCCCCCACCACACACACAGCCTTCCACACACGCACACCCCCCCCCACACGCACACACACACAGCCCCCCCCAAACACACACAGATTCCCCCCCACCAACACACACACAGACCCCAGAACTGCAGTCCTGTAGTTCAGTGGTTAGAAACTCACAAGTGAGAGGGTTTGGGTTTGATTCCCGATGGGGTGAAATGTTGGGCAGTTTCCTTACTCCACACATCTCTGTTTACCAACAGTAAGTAGGAACCTGGTTGTTAGTCGATTGGCGGATTGCTTTTCTAGTGGGAATAACCCTTACAAAATCAACAAAACATACATAAAAATAATAATAATTTGGTCCCTCGATCCACGACTGTTTGTGGGACGCTGCTGTGCACAATTGACTGCCGCGTTTCGCCCACAAATATTTTACAGTATATTCTGTGAAGCGCTTTAAGACATCTCAAAGCCGTGATATGGTACTGTATCAAATGCAAGGATTATTATTATTATTATTATAACTGTGTTCCTCTGTGTTCATCCTCAGGAAACAGCAGCTCAGACCTGAACCAAGTTATAAGTTCCAGAGCAAAACACTCACATTTCAAATTGAGACTGATTTTAAGTATAATATGAATAAACACTGGCAGTGTGTGGGGGTCAGTGAGCAGGGAACAGCCTGTCTATCAGGCTTTACATCTCCAGCCGTGGTCAATAGGGTAATAAGCCCAGAGCATGCTCTGACTGTACAATAGATGTTTATTCTGTACTTATTATCAATTTAATAATGAATTCTATCTAGTAAATATATGTCTGTTTACTTCCGGTCAGCCTGCTCCAACAACGCCAGGAGATGTGGCACTGTGAACTTTGGTGTAATTTCTTCCAAAAAGAAATCTTGTTTTTTTGTGAATTAATTTGGTTTTTATCAAAGGAAGAAGGTGGGAGTGGGCAGTTACAATACCCACAGATATCAGCCCTGCCCGGGTAGTCTGGCTTTCAGCAGTGGGTAAAGGGCAGAGTAGAGCAGTGCCAAGCCAAGGTGGGCACATTCTCTCAGAATGGAAACCTTGGGCCATGTCCCACACACACACAGTCAATAATCCGCAAGTTTTTCAATTCTTTATTTCCCTCAGCGTTTCCCTAAGAGTTTCCTTGGAAACTGATTCGATAACAGCTTTTAAGAGAGAAGTAGATAATTATTTGGGGAGGACGAGTTTGCAGGGCTATGGGGAGAGAGTGGGGGAGTGGGGTTGATCAGGGCTATGGGGAGAGTGGGGGAGTGGGGTTGATCAGGGCTATGGGGAGAGAGTGGGGGAGTGGGGTTGATCAGGGCTATGGGGAGAGAGCGGGGGAGTGGGGTTGATCAGGGCTATGGGGAGAGAGCGGGGGGAGTGGGGTTGATCAGGGCTATGGGGAGAGAGTGGGGGAGTGGGGTTGATCAGGGCTATGGGGAGAGAGCGGGGGGAGTGGGGTTGATCAGGGCTATGGGGAGAGAGTGGGGGAGTGGGGTTGATCAGGGCTATGGGGCTATGGGGAGAGAGCGGGGGGAGTGGGGTTGATCAGGGCTATGGGGAGAGAGTGGGGGAGTGGGGTTGATCAGGGCTATGGGGAGAGAGGGGGGAGTGGGGTTGATCAGGGCTATGGGGAGAGAGGGGGAGTGGGGTTGATCAGGGCTATGGGGAGAGAGTGGGGGAGTGGGGTTGATCAGGGCTATGGGGAGAGAGTGGGGGAGTGGGGTTGATCAGGGCTATGGGAGAGAGGGGGGAGTGGGGTTGATCAGGGCTATGGGGAGAGGGGGAGTGGGGTTGATCGGGGCTATGGGGAGAGTGGGGGAGTGGGGTTGATCAGGGCTATGGGGAGAGAGGGGGGAGTGGGGTTGATCAGGGCTATGGGGAGAGTGGGGGAGTGGGGTTGATCAGGGCTATGGGGAGAGTGGGGGAGTGGGGCTGATCAGGGCTATGGGGAGAGAGTGGGGTTGATCGGGGCTATGGAGCTATGGGGAGAGTGGGGGAGTGGGGCTGATCAGGGCTATGGGGAGAGAGCGGGGGAGTGGGGTTGATCAGGGCTATGGGGAGAGTGGGGGAGTGGGGCTGATCAGGGCTATGGGGAGAGTGGGGGAGTGGGGCTGATCAGGGCTATGGGGAGAGTGGGGGAGTGGGGCTGATTGGGGCTATGGGGAGAGTGGGGGAGTGGGGCTGATCAGGGCTATGGGGAGAGAGTGGGGGAGTGGGGTTGATCGGGGCTATGGGGCTATGGGGAGAGAGTGGGGGAGTGGGGTTGATTTAGAAGCTCTTTTCACAGAACCGGCACAGACACAATGGGCCGAATGGCCTCCTTTGTGCTGTAAAATTCTATGATTCTATGAGGTTAGAGAAAGGGTTACTCAAATGCAAGAAACAGTAGGAATGTAGAGGACTGGAAGAACTACAAAAGGCAACAAAGGGAAACAAAGAAAGTAATAAGAGCAAAAAGGGAGCATGAGAAGAAACTTGCACGGGATATTAAATGAAAGCTTTATAAATATATTAAAAGAAAGAGAATGGTCAAGGGGAACGTGGGTCCGTTAAAGACCGATGTAGGTGAGACTATAACGGAAAATAAAGAAATGGCTGACGTTAAGTAAATACTTTGCTACCGTTTTTACAGTAGAGGATGAGGACAAGATACCAGCCATACAGGGGAACCTAAAAATAAGTCAAAGAGAAATGCTTAATAGAAATTAATATAAATTAAAAAATGGTAATGGAGGAAATAATGAATCATAGAATCATACAGCACAGAAAGAGACCATCGCGTCTGCGCCAACTCCTAAAAGAGCAATCCAACTCAATCCCCCCGGCCCGCTTTCTCTCCACAGCTCTGCAATCCTGTCCTCCCCAAATACCCATCTACTTCTCTCTTAAAAGTTGTTATTGAATCGGCTTCCACTACGCTTTCAGATAATGCATTCCGGATCAGAACAACTCGCTGGTGAAAACATTTTTCCTAACCTCCACTCTATATCTCTTAACAACTATTTTAAATCGGTGACCTCAGGTTACTGATCCAGTGGAAACAGTTGTTCCCAGTTCAACCTATCAAATGCTCTCATGATCTTGAAAACCTCTATTAAATCCCCTCTTGATCTTCTCTGCTCTAGGGAGAATAATCCTAGTTTCGCTGCTAACCTCTCCTCATAACTAAGGTCCTTCATTCCTGGTGCTATCCTGGTAAACCTCCTTTGCACCCTCTCCAATGCCCTAACATCTTTCCAAAAGCACGGTGCCCAGAACTGAACGCAGTCTCCAACTGAGGCCTAAGCAGCATTTTATAAATATTCAACATAACCTCCCGACTTTTGTACTCTATGCCCCTGTTTATAAAGCCTGGTATCCTGTATGCTTTTTTAACAGCTGTCCGGCCACCTTCAGAGATTTGCTTACGTGGATCCCCAAGTCTCTCTGTTCATTTGCCCCCATTCATGAGACTCAAGATAGACAAATCTCCAGGACCTGATAGTTTCCACCCCAGGGTGTTTAAGGAAATAGGAGAGGAAATTGCAGATGCATTTGTCATAACTTTCCAAACCTCACTAGATTCGGGAATTGTGCCCTTAGATTGGAAAATTGTGAATGTCATCCCTTTATTTAAAACGGGAGGGAAGGAGAAACCAGGAAACTACAGACCTGTCAGCTTAACGTCAATTGTAGGGTAAATACTGGAATCCATCATCAGGGACAGAGTGACTGAACTTGGACAGGTATGAGCTAGTCAAAGAGGGTCAGTGAGGGTTTGTGAAGGGAAGGTCATGTCTGACTAATCCAATTGAATGTTTTGAGGCCGTCACTAAAATGGTGGATAAGAGAGTGTCTATGGATGTCATTTATATGGACTTTCAAAAGGCATTTGATAAAGTTCCAAACAAAAGATTATTAGCGAAAATGGAAGCGCATGGAGTCGGAGATAGCCTCGTGACATGGTTTGGTAATTGGTTGGGAGGCAGGAAATAGAAAGTAGGGATAAAGGGAACATTCTCTGATTGGTGGGACTTGACAAGTGGTGCCCTCAGGGGTCTGTACTGGGACCCCAGCTATTCACCATATATATAAATGACTTGGATGAAGGAATAGAAATTTTATAGCAAGTTTGCAGACAACACTAAGCTAGGAGGCTCAGTAAGTTGTGAAGATGGGAGTAGGAAGTTATAAGGGGACATAGACAGATTAAGTGAGTGGGCAAAGCTGTGGCAGATGGAGTTCAATGTAGGGATGTGTGATATCATTCACTATGGACTGAAAAAAGATAAAGCAGAATATTTTCTTAATGGGGAGAAATTAAGAACTGTGGAGGAGCAAAGAGATTTGGCCTTTATCTCAAGAGACCTGGAATACAAAGGGGAAGAAGTGGTGCTTCAGCTGTACAGAGCATTAGTCAGACCCCATCTGGAGACTGTGTTCAGTTTGGGCACCACACCTCAGGAAAGATATATTGGCCCTGGAGGGGGTGCAGCACAGGTTCACCAGATTGTTACCAGGCCTAAAAGGGTTAAGTTATGAGGAAAGGCTGCGCAAACTTGGATTGTATTCCCTTGAGTTTAGAAGGTTGAGGGGTGATTTGATTGAGGTGTTTAAGATGATAAAGGGATTCGATCGGGTAAATACGGAGAAGCTATTTCCTCCGGTGGGGAAATCCAAAACAAGGGGGAATAGTCTTAAAATTAGAACTAGGACATTTAAGAGTGAAATCAGGAGCATTTCTTCACTCAAAAAGGGGTAGAAATCAGGAATTCTCTTCTTCAAAAGGCCGTGGGTACTGGATCCATTCACACCTTCAAGAGTGAGGTTGATAGATTGTTGGTAGGTCGGGGGATTAAGGGATATGGGCAGAAAGCAGGAAATTGGAATTGAAAGGACTAGTTGAGGTACAGATCAGCCATGATTAATTAAATGGCAGAACAGGCTTGAAGAGCTGAATGGCCTCCTCCTGTTCCTATGTTCCTATGTTCCTTCATCTTAAAGTTTACAGATTTGAAAGGCCCAAACATTTCATGTAGAAATTACACAAGAAATCTCAACTTTCTTCATTGCTCGATCAGTTTGGGTGATCCTGGGCTTGTGCACACAGAGCAAATGACACTTAAAAACAATAAATAATTTGACATTTCCCTACCACTCATCCCCAATAGTTAACTGATTCCCTTTTGAACTTGCTGACTCTCCGGGATGCTACCCCATGTGAAGGGTGCTATATAAATGCAAGTTGTTGTTGTTGTTGACTTTACATCTCGGCCCCTCATCTGGTTCTCGATATAAAAGAAAGTGTGGAGCTGACCGCCCGAGTTTCCACACAGTCCTCAGGTGATTGTTACGGTTTCTGACAATCACTAGATTTGAGCTAAATTACTGATGGTTTTGTTGCGTTTCCTCCCAAATACTGGGATGTGGAGCAAGACTGGAGCATCATGGGAACTATTTGGTTCAAACTCCGGTTCAAATCCCACTGAGCCACTCAGTCTCTTGCTACAATTTACCAACTAAAATCAGGGAATATATGTATAGCCTAAATAAAACTGATCTTTAGAAGGATCTGATATGATTGCGCAAATTGCTCACCAATCTCTTCTCTGTAATGAGAAGTTTTCAGTATTTTTTAATCTTGTTACTGATTTCAGCATCCATCAGTAATTCCTCTTGACCTTTACTTATTTAGCTCACTAGTGAGGGTTGAATGTTGGATCTACACCTGGACACTGACTAGATAAAGGGCTGGAAAGCTGGAGTGTGAGGAGGGACCCACACAAACCAAGCCTCTGGGGCAATGGTTGGAGTCTGTCCTCTAGACACCAAAATGAAAATCGACGGAAGTTGATTCTTTGAGACTTATTTCATACATATTCTAGTTAAAAGTGGCAAGTTAATAGAACCAGCCCAGTATAGTGAATTCAGATCTCTCAGGCTCAATAAAATTCAATGAAGATGAAAGTTTAATTTAAAAAAAGTACATGCTACAGACTTTTTGTGGTGATTGAAGAGAAGGTTGTAATAATTATAATAAATTCTTGCATTTAATATAGCATCTTATCACATTGTTGTAACGTCTCAAAACATTTCTTAGGATTTTATTATAAGTAAAAAAGGCTGTGCAGGTGAACCAACAATGCACACAGCAATGTCCCAGAAACAGCTATGAGGTGAATTATTAATTTTACTTGGGGCAAAGTAACAATGTCCCACGAGGTACAGCCTCCACATTTACATCAAACGATCGGAGTATTCAAATCTGAATTATCTGATCAATGCTAAAAATAAGATTCTGTTTTTTTAAATAAGCTGGGGTTTTAATTTCTCTCAGAACCTGATGTGTACAACAGACCATTAATAACTTTTCAGAACATTGTGTTATAGAGTTACAATAAAAAGAGAGATGTAAGGTTTGATAAATGTAGTCATGACTGCCTTTAGTAAACAGGAAGTTTAGTATTGAGGCAAAGCAACAGAGTGCATGGATCACATTTCAAGTCAGTCAACAGTTTCTGTCAGAACCAAGATAAGGGGCTCAAGCACTTAGGATACACAGGATGAATGTGTATCCTCTTCCCTGCTTCCAGCTACAGCTGAATATATTGTGAGATGGATGAGTTAAATGCAGATTTAAGTTGGCATTCTAACAGAGTGATCGGCAGATAAAACTGAAGGAAATGTGAGATTTAGAATTGTTTCCATTTTTGAAATGCCTGGAAGTTATGTGACTGAGAAATCTGCAGTCAGGAGCCAATCATTAGGCTGCCTGGAGTCAGGCATATTGACTGGAGCATCCGGTTTGGGATACTGGCAGTGAGATTGTGGATGAATACAGATGCATTAGGGATTGAAACTGCCAAGTACATTACATGTGGGACCCTTAGAGTCAACGTAGAGATGAGAGAGTTATCGTGTTAATCAGCTTGGCTTTTCACTAGAGGCTTTCCACTTTTCACTGAGGAGCCCCAGCAGTAAGTTCTTTAATTTAGTTTGAGGAATGTGTCTGCTGCAGCCTCCCTGTCCACTATTTAATTGTGAGTTACTGATAACTCAATCATTACATGTAACCATTCTGATGTTGTTTGCCAATTATTTTCTGCAGGTAAGGCAGCCTTCTGTTCTTCTGCAAGCTCCCCCATGCATTGGTCCAATTTAACCCAAAACTCTGTGGAGTCAGATGAGAATTCAGAACCTGAAGAGCGAGCAGTTCCAGGTAAACACATAGTGAAAAGCATTCTTTCAAGTAAGAGGTAATGTCGATCTGTAAGCTGATTGAAAACTCAAACCGATTAAAGAGTAGGGTTGTTGTACCAGAGAGAGAATCTCGCCTGGCTTGTAACACAGTGAATTTATTGTTTCCATGTTGTGAGGTAATTTGAATGACTGTACATTCTTTCTGTTTCAATACTTTCTAGTGCGGAGTCCGTCAGAAGAAAATGAAGTGTCTCTTTCTCTCCCTAAACAAATCTTACATGATTCATCAGGCATGGAGAATAGGGAATCAGGTAAGGGATAGGGAATTTCAGCACATCCTGAAAAGTGCCAAAATCTTATCCTTTTGTAAAGTAGCACTCAGGTGTGACAATGTTAATGATGTGAGAAAAATTGCACAGCCAATTCACTGTGCAAAAGCATTGAGTAAAAATCAGCTGGTCAGTAAAGTTACTAACCTTGATGGTCTCTGCTTCTTTTAATGAGATTTTCCTGTGTTTTTCCCACCAAATTTTCTTCTCCATTTTTCTCCCTCTCGTCCCCCTCTCCTAAAAGCATCTGACTCATTTATTCCTTTAGGTTCAGCTAATACATATCCTCATCCGCACCAAACGCTTCACACCCATCTCCCCAATCCTCACCAGGCTGCACTAGTTTACTGTCTCCAAACGCATCGACTTCAAGGTCCTCACCCTGACATACAAATGCGTTCATGACCTAGCACCTCCCTGACCTACTTATAACTCACTCCTCTGCCTGGCCCCTTTGCTCAGCTAATGCAGGCCTGCCCACATCCCTAATCCCCTCCATGCTACCATCAATAGTGAACCTTCAGCTACCATGTCGCTAATCTCTGGTACTCTGTAGTTCAATCCCTGCATCTGTCCCTCTCTTTATTTCTAAATTCCTTCTGAAAACATACCTCTTCCACTGCACCTAATGTCGCCTCCCTACCCCTTTTCCCTTGCTCGGCTTTCAACCCCGCCACTGCACTGAGCTATGAGACGTAATCCTATGTGAAAGATGCTTTAGAATTACAGATTATTGTTATTGTGCTGTGTGTACATTTCCACTGGTGAATACATTTCCTTCTGCTGCCTCACCCAAGTTGTCTTTATTCATGAGTTACAGTGACTGTCAGATGGCAATTAACCACAGAAAGACTTAACAGCCAAGTTCATTCATGTTCTCACTTGACGTTGACCCCTTTGAACCTCTAGCAAAGATCAGTAGATAATGATGAGGAGTGGGACCCAGGCTGATTTTCAGCTCTCTATCCTAAAGACAATGAAGCCAAGTTGAGGGTCCAACCCAAGGAGTCCTGTAGCTCAGTGGTTAAAGAACTTGCCTTGCAAGCGAGACACTTGGGTTCAATTCCAGGCAGGGCGAAACCTTGGGCAAGTTTCCTTACTCCACACGCCTAATCATAATCCCTCAAAAAAATAATAAATTGGTTACTTCAATGAACGACAGTTTGTGAGACACTGCTGTGCGCAATTGGCTGCCGCGTTTCGCCCACAAATATATGGTCAATTTACTTTATAGTCTATTCTGTGAAGCACTTTGAGACGTCGAAAAGATGTGAAAAGCGCTATTTCAAATGCAAGGATTATTATTATATTATAAGGTCAGCATACACTGATTCAAACTGCCAACTTTCTGATCCTGCATAAAATAGTCCTCCACTGGACCCTGAATTTATTTATGAGCCCATTTGATTTCTCTGTTTGTAAACAAGCAATGCTGATGTCAGTAACATTACCAGCCAATTTCACATGCTCCCCCTGTAGGTAAATTGTGGAGAGAATTGCTGGTCATTGTGGAAGGTGACAGTGAAGAAGAGTGTGAGGATGGGGTTAGTGCATAGCAAATCAAAAGTTGTAAATGGAGAGCAGGTAAAGAATAACACTGTAAAATGGTGCAAAGTAACATTCTCAAAGGTAAATTAATGCTTGCAGAGCTAGATCGTCCTGAGAAAGACTCACTCAACAGTTGTTCCACATTATCGCTGGTTGAAAGTGGAGTTCCGACAGGTAGGATTCTCTTGTCTTGCCACTGTTTGTGTTTAAAAACAATATTAGCTTTAATAAGATTTCTAGGTTATATTATGTGTCATGGATATGTGTTTGGGTTCATTATTAAAGAATGATTTGTTTTTTTTAAAGAAAACAAGGTTTTGTGCTCTTTAAATTTAATTTGAACTCTGAGCCACATGTTGGTGAGACAGGGGCTTAGATACACAATTCCCAGCATGTAAAGCTCCCATTGGGCCAATGAGAGAATCAGCACTTCCCCACAGTTAGAACAGGAGGGGAATCTGAGGGTAGGCCAACCCAGTTTGTTCTCTTTTGTGAGCCATTCATCAACTTGGGCAAAATTAATAATAATAATAATCCTTGCATTTCATATTGCACCTTATCATGTCTTTGAAAAGTCTCAAAGCCCTTCATAGGATACACTGTAAAGTGTAATGATTGTGCATTTCGTGGGGAAAACAGCAGTGAATTGTGCACAGCATTGTCCCACAAATAGCAGGGAGTAGAAGCCTCGGCATGTCACAAAGGAGACCTAAAGGAGAGAAAGCAAATAAAAATTGTCATGCATTTTCAGGGTAAAATGTGACTAGTACTATAAATATAGACACATTTTAAAGATGTAATGTGGTAACTTATCCATTGAGAAAACATTTAATGCCATTGATTCATTCATAGCTATTTCCCTGAAATTGATCATAAAGAAACAAATCACTCGACTTCCCGATACTCAACTGCAGGAGACGCTCAGAGCAAAACTACGCATTCTGGAGAATGAGAGTGGAGAGGTTGCAGCCCTTCTCAGTGTAAGTCTGCTTGGCTTTTGTTCAAGATGCAGCACTTCCGCAGAATGCTTAAATGTGAAGCATTTTGAGTTATGTCTTTGGAGATGATAAACTGCTACAATTAAAGTACTGTATGCATGTTTTATTCTTTCTATCAATGCTTTGCATCATTGTTACATCCAATATTCTGAAAGTAGAAGCCCAGTCAATTAACTCCAATTTCTGTGAATGTAACATTGTATTTAATGAGAAAGAAGGTGCAGTAATGGTCAGCTGATGAACTGACGATGGGGGAATTAAGTAGAAAGAGGAAACGAACAAACCAGTTTTGGGACAAGTTTCATGTCCTGACCTAGATAACTGTAGCATTCTTTGCAAATGTACTAGAAGACGTGGAGGGCGCTATATAAATCCAAGTTGTTGTTGTACTTTATTATTGAGTACATCTAATATTTTTTTCATTACAAGCTGTTCAATTTGGATGCTTTGACATTTGTAAATAGTTTTCATTGGAAATATCAACAATTGTTGTGCACGTGAGCAGGTAAATTGCTCCAGTACTGATCCACCCATATCCTCTACTTTATTCCCTTGCAGTCAGCTCATCAATGAAAGAATTACCCCATCCCATGGTGCAAAACACTAATAAATGAACACAAACACTCCCTAAATTGTACCACCGATCTTACGTAGCATAAGAAAGGTACTGTGCAGAAATTTGACTCTTGTATGTTGCATAGTGAGAGTTGCTTGGGAATTAGAAACCACACACCAGTGATCCATCCTCATTAATGATGCAATGCTCTGGATGACAATAGAAGTTTAACACCATGGTAATGACATCCTAAATTCACTATTTGATTACCTGATTTGATTACATTGATTATTTACTGACACAAATGGAATGTGTTGCCACTGGGCAGAAATGTGTAAACAAGGAAGACTTGAGGACAGTGAGGAAACTTCTGTGTGAAATTTGATGAGCCTAAGATTATCAGACTGTGTTCCCGGAACCATAAATTAGCCTGTTGTAGTGATCAAGTCAAAATGCTACCTTGTTTCAGGAGCTTTCGGCCAGGCTGCTGTCAATTCACAGTGATCAAGACTTGATTTTGGTCACTTTTAAAACATTTGAAGAAATCTGGAAGTTTTCAACATATTACTCGCTAGGTAAACCATTTCCTTTTTTCCAAACGTTGTCTTTTGGCACCTTGTCACTGAATTTCAATGATCTATAATATCACGATTTTATAGACATTTTAAGTTGATGTTAGACGTATAGTTTTTTCTCTGTTGTGGCAATGATTTGGAGTTGCTACATTCAGCCATGGTGTAAAAAAAAATGTCACTTCATAGACAGATTGATGCTCATCATCTTACAATATATTGAACCTGTATATCCCTCCTTCTCTTCCTGTGGGCAGGCTTTGTTGGCCATTGCTTAGAGAACCTGTTGTTGGACCAATTGTTCTGGCTGAACAACCTGGATGATGAAGACGTCAGGATTGAGGTCCAGACAAATGGAGAATCCTTGGAAATAATGTGGAAAGGCCTCCTCCTACAGGACGGTGAGAATGTAAACATTCCAATGTCGCAAACAAAACAAGAACTGGAATTCCGAATTTAAATAAAAAGATTACTTAACATAAATAATTAAACATTGAAACATTCAAAGGAAGATGCTCTCAATAGAGTTTAGTAATTTATTAGAACTATATTGCTGTGCTAATATTTATTTTTAGCTATAGTTGAATGATACAAGATCCACCTGTATGGTGAGCAATATGTGTGCCATTTGCTTAGGTACCCCTAAATTGTCGGATTAGGGTGCGGGCTTTCATGTTGTAACAGACTTTGGAACCAGGAATGTAGAGGATCGCTAGTGTAGGGTAACCCACACAAACCATGAAATCACTCCATAGGGGCCTGTCATTACCCCTGAGAGGGGTCGGAGCCTGGACTGTACAAAAATTGTAAGCCGCGACCAGAACTCCAAGCCAGTCTCTTGAAGGAAAGCCTCTGGTTCTGCAAGGCCAGGAAGAACAAATGAAGCCTGCAGCTTAGTCACATTGCCAGGCTGAGATGGTGTAGAGATGGCATAAGACTGTTGAGTGGCATAAGACTTTAAGAAACTGATAGACTACAGAGATGGGAATACCTGAGCAGGGTGGAAAGTGAGTGAGGTGAAATATAGATGGCAATGCAAATGTGAATTTGAAACCTGGCATGATTTTAATTCATTGTGTGCAGACATGTTGAGTTTTATCGATTTTTAGCTAATTCATTACGGGGTGCACTCTTCACATGTGCAGTATTTCATAGGTGACAGATGTGTGCGTGTGTGTGTGGTGGGTGGATTGGGGGAGGAAGGAGGTTCATAGGAATAGATGAGTAGCTCCATTGTCTGATTTGTACAAATACATTACTGTAGGCTGTTTGTAGTGAGGCAGACTGTTTGTAGTGAAGTCTGTGATCTGGACCATCTTGCAGTGCTACTTGCGTAACAAGCTGCAGAACTGTTTTGGGGGAAATAAAAATAAATTGAGTAAATTGAATGATAGATTTCTATAATAATAGGGCATGAATGTATAAATGTTACACAGCTTGGAAAAAAGCTAACAAATAGTTCTACATTTCTTCAGATATTAACCCATAACTTTAATTTAATTTATATCTTGTAACTGTTTGTGTCTAACCATTGTCCAGATTTTATTTGTAAATCTCTTGATGCAACCCAAATATTGATTATGTTTCACTATGTTTTTCCTTAAGGTTTGTTCTTTGCAAGGTGTCCATTAAATCTTCAGAAATGTGAAGAAGTTGACCTGGAACTCAAACCAAATGATTTTGTTGTTGTTGCGGATGCTAAACCCAGTTCTAAATGGGCAGGACATTCTTTGTTCAGTGGCAAAAAGGGTTTGCTACCAAAATCTTGCTTCCAAAGTCTGGAGCTTCTCATTCCTTTCCACCAGTAGGTAGCAATATTTTTCACCCACCGTTTTAAATTGGAATGAATTTAAGTAACCAAAGTAATAGGGATGAGTGTGAGATATATAGTTTTAGACATGGTGAGTGGTTTACAAAGTCCCTTAGCGTATTGGTTAGAGACTCGCCTCACAAGTGAGAGGACCCAGGTTCGATTCCCAGGTAAGGCGAAACCTTAGCAAGTTTCCTTACTCCATATGCCTGTTTACCAAGCAGTAAATAAGAACCTGTTTGTTAATCAATTGGTGTAAAAATCCCTTAAAACAAATAAATAGCTAGATAGCTGGATGGATGGAGAAATGGATAAAGAGAGATAGAGAGAGGGAGATAATATAGATATAGATAGATGGATGGGTGGGTACATGAGTGTATGGATAAATAATTTGGCCACTCAAATAATGACTGTTGTGAGAGATTGTAGTGGATAATTGGCTGCCACGTTTCATCTGCAAAATGAACAGTCGGTTCACTTTAAAATATATTCTGTGAAGCGCTTTGAGATGTCTCAACAACTTGATAAGGCGCTGTATCAAATGCAAGGATTGTTATTATGTTTTTGCTAAACAAATCTAAAAGCCAAAAGTTTTGATTCAGCTTCCTTGATCATCATGGGGTAATGTCTTCACCTAACCGATTGGACAGCCCAACATCAGACATGTATTCATCCTCACTTGGCCTGAGAGCTCAATCGCTCTTGAACCTTCCAAATTGTAAATTCCATCCCACTTATCGGATATCTTGTAGGACACATCAATATAATAGTCCCTGAATCACAAATATGATTATGCTAAAATATTTTGTAATATTCATCCATTCCCAATTCTTCTCTATTGAACTCTGCCTCCTTTCCTCCATTATCAACATTCCCTCCAATCCCAGTACTGTAATGTAACTGCACCCATCCCTGTATCCTAAATACTGTTACCAAGAAGATAGTCACGCAATTATTTTTAGAAGGACGTCGGATCCACAGGATCCACTTCTTTTTACAGTCATTCAGAATTTCTTTTGTTTGTAATGCAATATCGACCTTCGCATTTGAACCTGACCCTGGAATGCTTGTTGTTGACATTGAGCATCAACAGTGGAAATGTGGAAACTCCAGATAACTCAACCCTGTGGCTTAACTCATCAATAGCACTTAAGTCATCAATATCCTGCACGCTCTCCGTGCAAAATATTAATAAAGGATTTCTCTTTACTTGACACTCTGCTTAACACGTAACGCGTTGCATTCTAGAAATGATTGTAAATACTTACAATGCAAAATTGATCGGATAACTTGTCCTATAAGATGGTATCTTGCATTGAAGAGGCCACCAATCCTAACCTGTGAAGGGTTGGGCGCGCATGCTCAAATGCATTGCAGAGGCCACTGCTCTACTAGAGGGCCGGATCATCCTGCCCTGTATCCTACTCTATCCTGTGACAGCATATGGTGGGAGGCCACAGCTCAGCCCTCCATAGACCAGAGGCCTCCGAGATGCATCTGAGCACAGGTCACAGGCACTCGGTGGAGGTTGGGCGCATATGCTTAGATATGGTGTCAACGGATACTGGCTGAGCGAGCGAGAGAGAACGGCACTGTGGGGCCTGGGAGCATAGGTTTTATCAAATAAACTTATACTTAACTTCAACAAGTTTTAACAAATACACTGACAGTCCTGGGGGTGAGGCTGCTCCATCACACTGACAGCTGCTCGCTCTGTATGGGCGCAGTGCTTGTTGGCGTATACATGCTCACAGCGCCCCCTGTGGGGCAACTATGCCTAACTTGCCACATCTGATAACTCATCACTGAGCAATTTTGCCTTAGAGTGACGAGTTATCTGGTATTTACTGTATTTCCTTCTTTAGTGAACACAAACAATCTATAAATTAAGGCACGTACAACATGGGAATATTTTGCAAGTTGCCATTAACATTCGGAAATAATAATGATAATCCTTGCATTTAATATAACACCTTTCACTTCCTAAGGAGGTCTCAAACATGTTTCACAGAATTTATTGTAAAGGGCAGTGACTGTGAACAATTCCCTTTCAGAATTCATATGGTTATATCTCATTATATTTTATGAAGTAATGCATTTGACAAAATTATACTTGATGTTTTCTAGGTGGTTTTTCAAAATGTTTACTGAAGATCTTGGCATACACAATGATCTGTCTTCAGAATTTTCTTACCCACTTGGTAAGATCCTTACATTTTTACACATAAAAATGTTGTTTAGAACAAGCATTCATTTTAATGTGTTATTTTTTGTGCAAATTAAATTGAGTGAAATTCCACCTGGGTCGAGATTCACTCTATTTTAACATTTCAGAGAATCCAGAATTTGGCAAATTGAA
This sequence comes from Callorhinchus milii, assembly GCF_018977255.1. Classification (NCBI taxonomy): domain Eukaryota; kingdom Metazoa; phylum Chordata; class Chondrichthyes; order Chimaeriformes; family Callorhinchidae; genus Callorhinchus; species Callorhinchus milii. The sequence goes on from NW_024704749.1 coordinate 23,582,925, forward strand.
TTAAGTCTTAACCAAATGTCTCTTGTTCTTAATAGAACTCACAGCAAACCAGCATTAAAATTTAGACTTTATTTAAGAATAGTTTAATATGTGGATACTCCAAAATGCTAAAAATAAAATAGAGTAAATCTCGGCACAGGTAGAATTTGAACCCCGTTATTTGCTAAATCTAGCCTATGCATTCTTCCTCAATTACAATGGAATATCCCATTTAGACTCCAGTGTTGAAGTGCACCAGTTACTGTACATTTAATAATGTAACTATTATGCAACTGTATTGAAGATGCATCAGAGACGCTCACAGGGAACTACTGTGTAGAACTAACAAGAACAACAAGTTGCATTTATGTAGTGCCTTTCTTGCAGGGTAGCGTCTCAAAACACTTAGATGAAAGCCTTAAACAATCTATCTCCATCAAACGAATCATTTAGAAAGAGAAGAAATGGAAGAGGCTCTGCGGCAGTCTGATTTTAAGCGCTCCAAGATGCTACCCACATGAAAGGCGCTATGTAAATACAAGTTGTTGATCTCATTGATGTAATGGATTAGGCCCATTCTCACAGTACTCCTCAAATACGAAAATGATAGAAGCGTGCAAATATAAGGCTTACTTCAAAGTTCCCAGGCACTATTTGAAAGAGCTATACTGTACTTGGGGTTCTTAGATGTTTGCTGCATAAGAATATTATCAGTAACATTCCATTAACACAATAGCTGCTAACCTCTGGAAAAGCTACATGTAATTTGAAATATGTTTTAATTGTTTTCTATAGGTAAGGGCTCCTGCATCGCAATGGTTGATTATGAAGGTGCTGGGCTTGAGGAGTTGAGTTTCCAAATAGGACACAAGATTGAGATCATTGGGTTGCTTATCGCCTGCATGCAGTGGTTTCTGGGCAAAAATGAAACAAGTGGAAAAATTGGATTTGTGAAAACAAATCACGTGAGACCCAAAGACTTTACTCCACTGTAAGTATTTACAGATCTTAATTTTGGGAAGTTGCAGTGGCTCACAATATTTTATTTAAAATATTTGATGGATTTAAGATAAGAAATCAGAATTCACTAAGAAAATTGGAAGACAAGATCTAAAATAACTTAAAGCTTCAGAGATATTGTTGTTGGAGTTCTGCTCGCACCTGCTTCTGCTCGAGTTGGAGAAATCACAGAGCTGGAGATAGTGGGAGGGTGTGCTAGGGTATGAAAGAATTTAAAGGTGATCCTATCGAAGGTACCGATATCTGTGTATGTGGATATAGGAGTGAGTGAGTGCTAGTAAGATTGATATGATTTAATAAGATATGTGTCCCAATTTGAATAAATGTATGACAGTGCTGCCAGTTCTGCAGTTCATTAAGATTTAAACCAGCTTCAGACAGACAGTGTTACCAAAGATTTACCATCTTTTCGTAGGACAAATGATCTGTTGTTCATTGATGAAGCAGAAAGCTCCTTTTTCACCGAGCAAGAAAAGTTCAACGAAGAAGATTCCATGAAGTTGCTAAAGCAACTGACACGGACAGACATCAGTAATGTATATCAAATGGGTGAGTCAACCTGCAACAATGTGACTAGTCTTACATTACAGTACTGTATTTGGTTCTTGAAGGGTCAGAAAAATACCACTGAAGCTACTGATCGCTGCGGGCAGGTTGTTTGTTAAATAACAACATTTATATTGTGCCCTTCACGCAGGGTAAAGTAAAGATTGTCCGTAACCAATGTTTTACCCTTTGCTGTAAAATTACAGAAAAGTCACAAATTTGCTTTGAAAGTTATTTAAGTCTCTTCTACAAATTATTGTATGGAAAGTGGCTGCTGTGTTCACAGTCACAATAACTTTACAGTAAATCCTGTGAAACAATTTTGGCCATTTCAATGACTTGATGAGACGCTACATCAAATGCAAGGACTATTGTTATTAAATGAAGTAAATATATTTCACTGGCTATTCTAATTTTTGTTTCATTTCTGAATCCAGACAAATTAGGGCCATTGAACCCACAATACGAGGATGGAAAAGGTAATAAAATAACAATCTGCATAATATAATTCAGCTCTTAACTTAAAATGTCTTTGTCAGCCTGGCTCAGTTGCTAGCACTCTTGCCTTTGGGTCAGAAGGTTTTGGGTTCAAGTCCCACGATCGGAGCTCATAATCTAGGCTGACATTCTAATGAGTCCTGATGTTGCAGTGTTTCATTCTGGTAGATGTTGTGATTTGGATGAGAAGTTAAATCAATGTCTTGTCTGCCTGTTCAGATGCAAAGAACCCATGAGGCTATTTAAAAAGAAGTTTCTTCTGGTGTCCGTTCCACCCAGTATTCCTTCAGCTAAAATGATGATTTGCCTCCTGGCTGTTTGTGGGTCACTGCTGTGTGCAAATCGGCTGGCTGGCTGTAGAATAGTCAAAAAAACTACCAACAAAAACAATGAGAGTTATTTTGTTGATCTCCTCCTACCATAGAACTCACAGCAGCAGGTTTGCTCCTCAAAGGTGCGAATCCCATAGCTGGTCTTGGTCTCAGTGACACCGATTGGGTAGTTGGTATTCCACAAACCAGCACTGAGACACTATGCTCCACCATTCAAAATACCAGAGGCAATGTTGACATTCTCAGGCCCAAACCACAGTTATTGGGAGGGAAGGAGCCTCCGATTGTGGTGACTCAGGACCACTTCACAGAACACTGACGTAACTCAGCTTATAATAAAATTCCCATGTTAACTAGATCCACTGTAAAAATAAATTGTCGACAAAGAATAACCACATGACTGAAGTACCAATGGGGTCCCAGTGCCTATTGAACCCTGCCCCAACAATAAAGCAACAACAACAACTTGCATTTATATAGCGCCTTTCATGCCGGACGGCGTCTCGGAGTACTTAACACTGGCAGAGACCAATGCCGAGCCAGGGGGACCACATCATCACACCACAGGCACCACATCATCAGAGAAAGGGGGGAGGAAAAGGAAAGAAAATAAAGGAAAAATAATTTTTTATTAAATTTTCCACAGTTTGACACAAAGCATTACTGGGTATTCCATAGAATTTAATGGAATTAAAGATTTAGTGGCACCGCTTCTTAGATCTAATGATGCACATGTCCACTTGCTGTAAATAACTATTATTTTTGCACAACAGAGCAACACATTCCAAGTGTTAAAGAAATGGATTTGATGAAAGCTCAGCTCAAAGGACCTATAAACAGCTCAGAAGGTACACAGTGCAGCATATCAAACAATAGGAGCCAGGCTACTAGAAAGGGCTCTTTCGTTGCTGACAACGATTCAACACTGGTGTCTGAGGAAGCAGAAGAACAGTGTTTCTGTATCAACCACACAGAGGGCTTGGACAACCCTGAAACCTTTTACCCTTTGTTGCTTTTTTTGAACATCAAGGGATACAGCAAACACTTTAAAAAACTTTACGACTCCTGCTTTTCTTTTCTGAAGTCCACTTTTCATGGCTACAGTGACGAGGAGGAAGTGGTACATTACCTTGAGGTAGCGAGAGAGGCAGCAAGAAAGCAACGAATGCAGTGGGCCCAAACACGTGTCTGTCTTCTGTTGGGCCGAATGTGCGCCAAGAAGCACAAATTCTCACAGGCCAGAGTGTATTTTGAAGAGGCAATAAGTTTGCTGAAAGGGGAATTTGCAGATCTGTTTCTATCAATTGCTGTGTACACGAACCTTGTCGCCACGTACCTCAAGCAGAATAACAAAGAAAAATGCACCTCTGTTTTTGAGAAGATAGCAGCCTTGCTACTGGGAATTCCAGATTATATCTGTAGCACAGATATGGAGTCTGAAATCCTTAAATATGTTTTAAGGCATGCCGTATTGAACAAAAATCAGATTGTTGAAGCCAGGGCATGTTTTCTTCTAACTAAGCTTTACATACATCTTAAACAGTATGAAGATGCATTGCCTTTCATTGAACGACTGCAGTTTTTGAAAAATAGTTTCATGGTAGGAAACACCACTTCTTTGGACTTTCACTTTTCCCTTGGATCATTGTACAGTCAAAAATGTTTGCCAAACCTTGCTCTGAGCTGTGCAAAGCTTTCATGCTCACAGCACGGTAGGACGTTAGTGGATTGTTTGAAAAGCACAAACTTTGTTATGATAGATGCCTCAAAGCTGTGTGGATCAGGGGGAGCCATTCATGTGATTCCAACACAGGTAGCAACTTACCTTAAACGGGCACTTACCTTAGCAAGCAGACCTGAACAGGACAATATTTGTCGAACTATTTACCTCAGTTTGTCAGAAATCTACAAACACCACAAAGTCTACAGCAAAGCAGTTCTTTACATGACAGAAGCCATTAACACAGAAGCCTCTGTTGGTACTGAGGAAGTGATTGACGCACAAATTTCCCTTGCATGTTTGCACATTCTGAATAGTCAGCCCTCTAAGGCTATTGTCCTTTTGAACATGTTGTTGGAGTACGTTCGGGATAGTCCTGTACAGCGGGGGGTTGTTTACAATATGCTCGCTATAGCTAAGAGAAGAGTGAACAACGTCAAGGAAGCTGCTGAGAACTACCGTCAAGCTTTGTCTATCTCTGTGGAGACAGGCCTGAAATTTAACCAAGCCATTGCCCAGGCCAATTTTGGATTCCTTTGTCTCTGGTCAAAGGCCTACAGTCTGTCTGAACAATTGATATTAAAGTCAATTCATCTTTTCTCTGAACTACCAAACGTTACCTCTGATGAGAATTTTATTCACGTTCTGATTGTGCTGGGACAATATTATATTGATCAGCAATTAAAAGACAAAGGGATATTTTATTATGAATGGGCACTTCTGATTGCATTGAAAGGGAATCTTATTGAAAGTAAGTACCATATTGACTTTTTTAAAGAAAAATTGATATCCACATATAGTGTATTTTGATTTATTCTAGAAGCCTCTGCAGGTCATTTGCTCACTTTGGCAATCAGTCAAGTTGGGAGAGGGCTTGGCAAAAGTTTACACACTACAGGGGTTTATTATGCCAACAGTAAATTCATTCTGTTGTGAAATCCTGAACAAATGCATCGTTATAGTAATGCAGGTTATTTGGAATTGTGCTATAATACCAAGGTCTTAAATAATCAGGTAACAGGAGAAAAAAAAGGAGTCTCATGAAAAAAAAAGATTCTTTTTACTGAAGGTTCAATCCTGTATCTTAAACATCCAGACACACAGCACAAAATACTGTAAATCTCCTGACTTGGAAACAAGTAAAAACATGTTTGTTGTTATAATATTAAGTTATACTGCTGTGATAATATAAAATACGGAGATATGGTATATTTAGTAAGTTAATGAAAGATTGTTTTTCTTTATAAGTTATCTGAATTCTTATCACAATGTAGCAATGAAAATTAAATGACCTGTCAGGGAGACTGATTACAAGCTCACATCAAGGTTTGAATGATCCATTGTAAATCATTAGGATTTGTATTGCGCTCGTAGTTGTACCAAGTCAGAGGAACATTATACTGTAATTAGAAAAAGAATAAAAAGCGCTTTTTGTCATTGACAATACAGTAAAACCAAAATGTCACTGCAGTAACTCAACAACAATAACAATTTACATTTATATACCGCATTTCACTTTGGAGGATGTCTCAAAACACTTCACACACAGACTCCCCAAGAAGTACATTGGATAAAATCTGTGATACTGATTAACTTGTGCATAAAGTAAGAGCTCTTTCCCTCCCTACCTGTCTGGCTCCTCCACCTATCAAAACAATGGAGCACATTCACTTAAAAGAAAGCCTAAGTCCAGGGAAATGATTAGAAATGGGGGAAAGCTCTAACCAAGCACTTTCTATACTTATTGCTTCAGTTTTTCTCCTTGAATCTAGGCCAAGTACAAGTCACACAGTTGCTCTGCCAGTTTTACAGTTCTGATTTCCCGAACGAGGCCCAATGCATCATTTACAATGAGTTTCTGCTTTCCCTTACTCGCAAGCTGGCAGACAAGGAACAGGAAGGCCATGTCCTGCAGAACATCAGCCAGCTCTACCTCTCTCTGGGAACGGAACGGTATGGGATAGATTGAACAACAACAACAGCAAAATTACATTTGTATAACGCCTTTCATATCGGGAGGACGTCCCAAGACACTGGACATTCAGAGTTTCAGACCTGAGCTGAGGGTTGGGCTGGGGGAGGAGGGAGGGCGGGGGGGAAGCAGGGAGATCGAAAGCATGATCGAAGAGGAGGGTCTTGAGGTGGGTCTTGAAGATGACAAGGGAGGGGGCGAGACAGAGGGATTGCGGAATGGAGTTCCAGGGGTGGGTGGAGAGTGGAACGCCCGTCCGCTGATAGTGTGGTAAGCAATGCGGGGACATGAAACAGGCCTGAGCCTGCTGAGCGGATGAAGTGAACAGGGTGGTAGGGGGTTAGGAGGTCGCAGAGGTAGGAGGGAGAAAGACGATAGAGGGCTTTGAAGGTGAGAACCAGGATCTTGAACTGTATCCTCTGTGTGATGGGAAGCCAGTGGAGTTGGGCAAGGATGGGGGTGATAGGGTCGCAGAGCCTGGTGTAGGACACGAGCTGCAGAGTTCTGGATGATCTGCAGCCTGTGGAGAGAGGAGTTGGGGAGGCCGACAAGCAGTGAGTTTGCGTAGTCGATCCTCGATGTAATGAAGACGTGTATGAGGGTTTCGGTGGCCTGTGGTGTGAGACAGTGTTGGAGCCGGGCAAAGTTGCGGAGGTGGGGGAAGGCAGAACGGGTCATGGCGCGAATGTGAGAGAGAAAGGATAGTTGAGGGTCGAACAAGACCCCAAGGTTCCGGACTTGCTCAGTGAGGTGGAGTGTGTAACCATGATACTGTCAGCGTCTGAGGTGTGGAGGCGCTGACGGGAGCCAATCAGGAGAGCCTCATCTTGTTGACGTTCAACTGAAGAAAGTTATTTCTCATCCAGGACTTGATGTCTGACAGACATTCTGTCAGGATAGCAGTGGTCCTGGAGTCAAGTGTGGAGGCAGAGAGGTAGAGTTGGGTGTCATCTGCATACGTGTGGAAGTTAACCCGATGTCTGTGGATGATGTCACCAAGGGGGAAATGGTATCTGAGGGAATATTTCTGTCTGGGTATAGGCTTACGACATCTTTTTCTCAGCATTTTAAAACATGCAATTCCTTTAACGATTCTTAAATTCATTCTTAATTTTGAAGCTTTTTTTGGTATTTTGGTAGTTTGTCAAAGAGGCAAGAAAATTGGCTTTAAATCAAAATTAAGAATTATCAAAAGTTTGTATGCTCAGAAACGCTAAGAGAAAAATGCTTGCCTGGACCTGGGTGGAATTTCTACCCACTAATGTCTTGAAGATTTCAGATAATAATAATAGTCCATGCATTTGATCTAGTTCTTTTCATATCAGGAGTGCAACTGAAAATGTTTCACAGGTTTTACTGTTTTGTCGGCGAATAGCATAGTTCTGATTGGTTTTGTTATTTGTGTGCAAATGGTAGGAAGATTTCCTTTGTAGTTACTAGGGTCTAAATTGCAGCAGTTGCAAAAGGAATTTGGCCATTCTGTGGCCAAACATCTGAACTGCACACAGCTCTGAAGTCAGAGCTGAAATCAGAATCCAAGGGAGTTCCAGAGGGTCTGCCGTGATACATATAGAATTTGTTATTCCTCACTGTTCTGTAGTTTAGGGAGATTGACCGTGTATGCAGTGATATAATGCCATGACATTATCAATATAAGATTAAAATATATTTATAACATTGCTTTACAAAGGGACAAATCAATTACATTTACTGAACAGAGCAGAACAGTGCTCAGCAGATGGTCTCCTTGGAGTTGAATTGGCTTCGAGGTGACATGTTTAGCAACAGAATGTTGGAATTGAGCAGTCTCGGTTGTTCAGTTCATGGGCCAAGCCGGTCCACAGTACCCCAGGGTACTGCTGATGGCACAGCCAGGCTGGCTCATCGGCAGGATTTGGAAGGGAAGACTAGTCATTGGGGGCAGGGACTCTTCCCACTCAGCTCCCATTAACCCTGCAAGCCCAAGCTCTAACTGGTGGGATGGTCCCAGCTGGAGAAGCAATAGGAAAGCTTGCCAGGCAGTGCCCAAGCCTTGGCTCTTGGTCAGATAATCCACCCTGCCATCCAGTTCTAACTCTGTTTATCTTTGTGAACTCAGAGCATTTCGGTCAGCTCTGGAATATACCAAAAGGAGCCTTGGAATCTTCATTGATCTGAAGAAAAAAGAGCAGGAAGCTTATGCCTGGCTTCAAGCAGGGAAGATTTACTACATTCTGAGAGAGAATGAATTAGTGGACCTCTACATACAGGTAATGAGAAACTACAAAAGGCACATGGGTGAGTGCCAGTGACTTTCCATCCAGCTCAGTTTAAACAAGGCTTGGAAGGTCATTAACATCAATCGTTGTATATTATATCTATTTATCATGACAAGGCTGTCAAATCTATTAATGATTAAGGATTATTTTGTGTAGTATACTGCAGGTTCTATTAAACAGAGTCAGCTACAAGGATATGGAAAAAGGCAGGTAAGTGGGACTGAAAGGATTGCCCTTGATGACGTCAGTACAGACCCGATAGGCTGTGCCATAAATTTATAAAAATATATCCAATTTAATTCTTGTGGTTGTGCAGCGTTTAGTATTGTGGAGGTATAATCAGTATCTACTGCATATCAAACACTTATCAATACTATTTCCATAGAACCATAGACATTTAGGGCATATAAGAAGGCCACTTTGTCCATTTTGTCTATGTTGGCTGCCTTAAGAGCAATCCTTTCAGTCCCATTTACCTGCCCTTTCCCCATATCCCCATTGCTGACTCTTTTTAAAATATTTATCTAGTTCGCTCTTGAAGGCCAATATGGATTCTGCCTCAACCACCACTTCATATCTTGACTGCAAAATTGTTGATCATGGAACTATAGAAAGTGTTTAGCACACAAAGAGGCCACATGGCCTATTGTGTTTGTGCTGCTGCTCGCTCCCCTACTAGAACTAAATACTCTGATCCCTTTTAATTTAAGCAAAACAGCCTGGTGCTCTGATGAGAAAACAGTAGGGTCGTTGCTTTTTTTGGAAGAATGAGATCAGATGGGCTGACAAGCCTTCTTCATCCGAACTGATTTTGTGATCTATATTCCTGCTGTTTTGCAGACATGTTACTTTTGGAAGTCATGATGTGTGCTGTGTTCTATCTGTTGTTAAATGTAGCTTATATTTAGCAGTGCATTATATAACCTAGCCTTATATCAATAGTTTACAGATGCTCAATACCTAAAAAGCTCAGTAAGAGCCTCATTGTGATTTCTCCACAATAATGCTGCTCATTGTTTAATAACAATTTAAGGTTGCACATGATGCTGCTGTCAGTACGGAAAAATTAGACTTTGCACTGGAAGTTTTTGAAGCAGCAGGAGATGTATTTTTTAATGGATCCTGGGAAAGAGAGAAAGCCATATCCTTTTATAGGGTAAGTGCTGTCTATGTATATTCTGCTTTGGCTACCTGATGTTCTTTAAATCTAAACTGTTGTAGAATTGTGTTTAATTTATCAGTTGGAAGGTTGTGTTTGTAGGTCCGGTTAATCATGTGTAAATGTTTCGCCCACAAAATATACGGTAAATTCACTTTACAGCACATTCTGTGAAGTGTTTTGAGACGTCTCGAAGATGTGATAAGATGCTATATTAAATACAAGGATTATTATATTATATTAAAGCTACAAAACAATCTAAAGTGAAGTTCACTCAGGTATCACATCACACTCTGCAAATGGAATTCATTTTTGTTTGTATGTGAGAACTAAGATTTTGAACATTTTATCCATTTCCAGATCTTTTGCCTGCTTTGATTCCAAATATCTGTAGAAACATAGATATTAAAATACAGACAGATATTATCCTTTTCCGATGTTCCCCTCCCTCTCCACTCTGTAGCACAGTCAGGCCAATTCTAGATTCCAGCACACCTATTATTGCACTGGGTGGGCTCAGCTAACTCAGCCGAATCTAAACATTGAACCAGGGATTGTGTATGACTTAGCTTCACTGTGGCAATATCAGCCAAGCCATTAGGAAACAAGGATTGGGTTCATGTCTAAAATGATTGATTTGATCTTAAGAGAGAGAAAGATCCCTGTTAAAAAAATACTCTTTTTGGGGAAAAAAAGGTTGAGTCAGTCTTAAGACTATACATTGATATAGCAAATGTTATAGATTTCATGGGTCATGAGAGACGAGACATCTTACAGTGATGACTGCACTGAAGTCTGAATGGTTTCTGTCTGGTTTCTATGTTACACTGAAATCAGCTGTAACAAATTGCTTCAGAGATCTCCCTTGTGTGTTCCAGGATCGAGCGCTTCCACTTGCCATTAAGAGTGAAAACACAAATGTAGAGCTCCGACTCTGCAACAAGCTGACAGAACTACTGATGCATGGGAAGAGCTACGCAGAAGCCCTGGAATTTGCCCAAACTGCTCTGGCACTCAGCGTGTCCCTGGGTAACCGAGATCTTTCTCTTTCTTTCCAATTCAACAACAACAACAAACAACAAATTAAATTTGTATAGCAAATTGGGGAGGGGGTTCCAAATTTCCACTACCCTTTGCGTGAAAAATTAATTCTGGTGAATCTGCAGTGCACCCCCTCCAGAGTCAATATATCGTTCCTGAGGTGCAATGCCCACTCACAACGTAACTTGGGTTTTATGAATGAAATCCCTTGAATCTCAGGTCTGAGGGGATATGGACTGAGCTGAGGTCTCACAGTTGACATGAGGTACAGCAGTTTCACTGTAGAAAACCTAAGCACATTGCGGATTCTTTTTCCAACGGTGCACAGTCAGGGATCTGCACTCTTTAATAATACTTTTAGTTCACCCTTTAATACATATGTTTATGTTTTCATAATAGAACCACAGAATGTAATGAATCCTAGTATGTTTACCGTTCAGAAGGAGGCCATTTGACCTGTTGTGTCTGTGATGGTGCAAGTACCCAACCAGAGCCATCTGCATATCGTACTAATTCCACTTCCATCCCTTCTCCTCAAGTTGTCAGGGCAAAGATCATCTCTACTTAAGATGCTCAAATATTTAAAACTCTCATGAGTCTCTGCAAAGTGCTTTGAGATGTTCTCCTGCGTGAAAGGTACCATATAAGTGCAATTTGTTGTTGTCTTTCCATATAATGGTGTTGGAAAAGCATTCTGTTGGTGTAACCGTTGGAAAGAGAATCCGCAATGTGCTTAAGTTTTCTACAGTGAAACTGCTGTACCTCATGTCAACTGCGAGACCTCAGCTCAGTCCATATCCCCTCAGACCTGAGATTCAAGGGATTTCCATTCAGAAAACCCAAGTTACGTTGTGAGTGGACATCGCACCTCAGGAAGCATACATTGACTCTGGAAGGGGTGCACTGCAGATTCACCAGAATTAATTTTTCACACAAACGTTAGTGGAAATTTGGAACCCTCTTCTCAAATGGCTGTGAAAAATTAAAATTTTCAAGACTGAGATGGACAGATATTTGTTAGGTGAGGGTATCAAGGCAAGGGTGGGTAATTGGAGTTGAGGTACAGATCAGCCATGATCTTATAGAATGGCGGAACAGGCTCAAGGGGCTGAATGGCCTTCTCATGTTGCTATGTACCTATGTTTTTTTCCAGTTCAATTGTTTTTTCAACCACCAAAACTTTCATGGCTAACTCATTCCAATTGTAACATGTTCGCAATGATTCGTTTGCTGTTAGGATTAGTTTTAGTGGGAGTTACTTAACTGACGTCAGCAAATCAAGAAGGAGCAACCTTTAGATAAATTGAGCAATTAATTCAACCTAAGGTTACTGCATTCTTGGCTCTCACTCAGATATTCTGTAATGGAAGAGAAGAAAGTTCTACATTCTTCACTTTTTAATGCTGACCAGAAAGCAGTTTCACAAATACGATTGTGGTCTTGAAACTAATTGATTCCTGCCTGTGATCTTGAGACTAACTGAGTGAAGATTGTTTAAAATTCACCATGTAAAACATTCATTTGATTGATTATCTGGTCTGTGTACATTATCAACCCTACAAGCTCATCCAGGGTTACAGGTTGATTCTTCTACGATTGGTAAATGTACCAGCCTTGTGGTATGAGCATTTAATAAGGTTTTTCCCATTTTAATTCCACACAGTGAAGGTCAATTTTTTTTAACTAATGGTCAAAGAAATGCCAAGATTTAAAATGAACTGCTCTCAATTAGCAAAATAATTTGTTCCCATTGACCTGTGAGACCCACTGCTTCATATGATTTCATTGATAGAGGTTTTAGCTCCACACTTAGCTAGTTCTATTTTAATTATAGCACTGGTGCTTCATTCAGCTGTAATGACAAGTGAATCGACTTTTATGCTTGAGAAGGAAATGGACAAATTGATCCAGACAAATTGTTCACTATTTGAAGGATTCAGACAAAAGTTTCAAAATGAGATGGTTAGGAATGAGAAAGGAAGTCAGGCAAATTGTTTTGCACGCAAGGTGATAAACTCATTGAATCAGTTACCAGGAAAAGCCATTGAAATGTACAGTGAAACTTAGGTCAACAACAGCACGCTGGACGAGATCTCAGAGAGCTTCACAATAACAGATCCCGGTGCCGAGCCAGGGGGAGGGGGAGGAAGGTGATCAAAGGTGCAGTCGAAAAGAAAGGTCTTCAGCCGAGACCTGAAAATAGGAAGAGAGGGGCAGAGGCGAAGGGAGTGAGGAAGGGATTTTAAGAGCCTCGGGGCATAGTGGCTGAAGATACGGCTGCCGAGGGTGGAGCGGAGGACTCGGGAGACAAGGAGGATGCCAGACCCATAGGAACGACGACAATGGGCACTGTTTTGAGGAGAGAGGAGGTCAGAGAGTGGAGGGATTGGAAGACAAGGGTGAGGATCTTGAAGTCGATCCTCTCTGGGATGGGGAGCCAGTGCAGTCTGGCAAGGACTGGGGTAATCGGGGAGCGGAGTTTGGTGTGGGTGAGAATGCGAGCGGCAGAGTTTTGTATAATCTGGATTTTATGGATGGTAGTGAAGGGAAGACGGGTGAGGAGGGCATTTGAATAGTCCAGCCGAGAGGTGACAAAGACATGGAGCAAGGTTTTAGCGGCTTTCAGAGAGAGGTATTAGCAGAGACAGGCGATGCGTTGGAGATGGAAGAAAGCGGTGCTGGTGAGGGACCGGATGTGGGGGAGGAAGGATAATTGGGGGTTGAACCTGACGCCTAGGTTGCGTACGGGTTTGGAGAATTTTTGGGGGAGGTCAGGTAGGTGGAGGAGGTGAAACCTATGAGATTTTAGACGTTGACAAGAGCCAAAAGTATGGCTTCCATCTTGTCAACGTTCAGCTGAAGGAAATTTGCGTTCATCCAGCTCCTGAGGTCTGACAGGCAGGCTGACAGAACATCAGGGGACTGGGGATTGCAAAGAGAGGTGGAAAAATAGGGTTGGGTGTCATCCGCATACATGTGGAAGTGTGCCCCATGTCTGGAGATGACATCCCCAAGAGGGAACATGTAGATCAGAAAGAGGAGGGGCCAAGGATGGATCCTTGGGGTACCCCACAGGTAACCGGGTGAGAGCGGGAGGAGAAGCCGTTTGTGCAGATGTACTGCTGGTGGTTTGTGAGGTAGGATTCGAACCAGGCGAGTGCGGTCCTTCTGAGGTGGATGATGGAGGAAAGGCAGTCAAGGAGGATGGCGTGATCGACTGTGTCGAATGCGGCGGAGAGGTCCAGGAGGACAAGGAGGCAGAGGGAGCCCTGGTCACAGATAGAGAGGATGTCATTTGCGACTTTCACAAGCGCAGTCTCTGTACTGTGGGCAGGGCGGAAATTGGACTGGAGGGGTTCGAAGAGGGAGTGGAAGGACAGGTGTGCGCGAAGTTGGTTGGCAACAACGCGTTCTAGGACTTTTGCGAGGAAGGGCAGGTTAGAAATAGGGCAGTAGTAGCTAGGGTTGGAGGGATCTAGGGAAGGTTTTTTGAGGAGGAGGGTGATGACAGCAGTTTTGAGGGGGGCAGGCACTGATCCGGAGGAGAGGGACTGGTTGATAACGTTAGCCAGTAGTGGGCAGAGGAAGGGGAGCTGGGTGACCAGCAAGTTAGTGGGGAGGGGGTCGAGGCAGCAGGTGGTGGGTTTCATTGAGGTCAGAAGGAAACTAGAGCCAATTAAGGCAAGAAAGAGGAGATTGGGGCTGAGAAGGAAGGTAGCTGGGTTTAGACTGATCCAGGATGGATGTAGGGTGTAATATATAAAAAAATATGTGCCAGCTTGGCTCAGTCCTGGAACACTCACCGCTGAATCAGAATGTTGTGGGTTCAAGTCCATGTTGGGATTTGAACTCACATAGTCTAAACTGACACTCCAATGCAATGCTCGAGGGGGTATTGCATTGTCCATTGTATAAGTACTTCACAGTTCATGTTAAACCGAGGTCTTGTCTACCTGTTCAGGTGGACGTGAAAGATCCCGTGGCACTGTTCAAACGAGAAGGGAGTTTCTCCCGGTGTCCTGGCCAATAATCCCCCAAATAAAATTGGTGATTTGTTTCACAGCTGTTTGTGGGACATTGCTGTGTGCAATTGTACTGCTGCATTTGCCTACAAATACACAGTCACTAAATTTCACAGTAAAATCCTGTGAAGCACGTTGAGATGTCCTTCCGATGTGATTCGAGCTATATCAAATGCAAGGATTATTATATTATTATTATATATGGAATATTTCCCTTTTTGTAAAATTTGCTGTTTTCTTCTCTGGTAGGAAATATGTTGAATGAACGCATTGCTTACCATCGACTGGCTATAATACATCAGTCTCTTGGGCAATGCGAGCTGGCTGAACACTTTTATTTGAAGGCCCTCTCCCTCTGCTCGTTTCCACTGGTGTTTGATGAGGAGACCATGTACTATGTCAGAGTGTATATACAACTAGGAGACATGACCTTCTATAACCTCAAGGTAAGAATAAATATTTTATTATATTATTTTATAAATATTATATTATTATTATAAATACAAAATTACAACTACTAAACTCCAATAATATATAAAAGTACAAGCTGCTCTAAAATGAAATCCTTATCCATTGCTATCTTAGCTCTAGGATAGACCTTTCCAGTGCACTCTCCTCCCTATCGCCACCTTTTTTAATAATAATAATAATAATACTTGCGTTTGATATAGTGCCTTTTCAAGTCATTGAGACGTCTCAAAGCGCCTCACAGAATATATTATAAAATGGATTGACTGTATATTTTGTGGATGAAACCAATTTTTTTTTGTAAACCAAGTCATTTAGAACTCAGACAGATTGACACCTTATTAATGACTGGAATGGATAGCCAGGTAGGATGTTGGACTAGTTGAAGAATAAGCTTGGTCCTGTAATGGAAGGATGGCAGCTTTCTGGAAGGATAAGATCAAATTGACTGAAGAGCCTTCTTCATCTGAAGTGATCCTTTGAAGTTACTACATTCCCCTAAATTTTAAAAGGAGTTGCTTTAAATGCGTTCATGATTTTGACTGATTATTATTCGTTCTTACTCACAAGTTTGAATAACAATCTAACGTCAACCGTATCTGTGCGTTTCTGTTGTTTTTTGCAGGATCCACATGACGCAGCTGGTTACTATCATTTAGCCCTTGCAGCGGCCATGGACCTGGGCAATAAGAGTTCTCAGCTGAAAATCTGTACCAGACTCGCCACTATTTACCATAACTTCCTCATGGATCGCGAAATGTCACTTTACTTCTATCAGAAAGCCAGAGCATTTGCCGTTGAACTGAACATTCGAAGAATAAATTTGTCACCAGCCAAGTATTACAAAGCCAAAGCAGAGATGCCTTCAAAGTCCCATGTTTAAGTACGAGTGGCTCCTCTGTTGCTTTGAAGTGATCTGCTGAAAGGTCTTGCATATCGTGAGTGCAACAAAGTGCAGAGCTTCAGGACTTTGATTATTGTCTTTAGATGCGAAAGGTAAGCAGCTACATTGAAGCTTCCTTTTCAGCTCACCTGCACAAACCCTGCCCTCAGCTCACTCTGCCTATTTACTGAACCGATAGCCTGACATTTTGATCCCTACCTCTAGCTGAAATACCAGCCAGAACCACCACACTTCACATCTAATTAACAATAAAAGCTTTGCCGCAGCCTCTTTGTTCAATATTCATTCTTGTTAAAAAATATATTCTTGGAAAGTGTTTGTACATAACTTGGTAACTTTGCACCTTTGTGAGCTGGGCAGTTGTAACAAGCTTATTGTTAAAAAAAACTTTATACTTAATGTGCAGTGAGTGCAGTTGGATCTGCAGTTAAAGAAGAAAATCTTCAATATTCAGCAGGGTTGAGCCAAGACCATTCTTCACTTTATAAGTGAAATTGCT
Source organism: Callorhinchus milii (assembly GCF_018977255.1). Classification (NCBI taxonomy): domain Eukaryota; kingdom Metazoa; phylum Chordata; class Chondrichthyes; order Chimaeriformes; family Callorhinchidae; genus Callorhinchus; species Callorhinchus milii. The sequence continues at coordinate 23,599,343 of NW_024704749.1, forward strand.
CAATTTGGCTTCATGTGTGATACTCAAGGCATGTAACAACTCCTGCTAATTGTGGAAAATGGGAAATGTAGAACTGTTTTGTGAGTGAATTTCAACTGCAGCATGCAGCCTGGGAAAGCAATACAATAGTTGAAGTTTGAGATTTTCCCCCATGGAAGGATGAGCTAGACCACAGCAGCATATGACACACTCTCGACTTGTTAAAGCTGGAGTGTTGAAGTCACTTATAATAAATATATATTTATATATATATCTTGCATTTGATATAGCGCTTTTCACGTCTTCTAGACTTAATCAACTTAATTAGACTTAATCACGTTAAGTTTACTTGATAATTAACCAGACATTATACATTGGATAGGTTGACCCTAACAATTTCTGAAGATAATTTTGCTGGTTATCTGTTTCTTAGAATTTCTTTTTTTTTAAAAACAAGGTCCCTTCAAGCAAGTTGTGTGTGAATGACACTGCTGGATTTTGCAGCAGGCACAGGGCTCAGATTACTTCTGGTCAGAAAATGGCTCTGTAAACAAGCATTTATCATTGCCTCCAGTGTTTGTTTGTGGGGTAGCCTAGAAGCCACTTCCAATTGGATTTCAAGTGCCCCACAAATAACAGAGCCCCCTGCTTTATAGTGCAAAACTGCTACCAAAGCCAAAGTGAGGAGTCTCCATCAGTGGCAGTGCTGCAGTTTGTGTTGTTTTAGCTGCACCACTGCTTGCGAGCTGACACCAACAATTTACACTTATATGCCATCTTTCATGTCAAGAGAGTGTCTCAAAGCATTTTGAAAGACAGTATGGGAGGCTGAGCTGGGAAGGAGATGGGGACAGTGGAGGGTGGGGGGTGAAGTTGCAGCTGGTCGAAGGTGCAGTTAAAGAGAAACTTCTTTAAAAGTCTTTTCAAAATAGAGATAGAGTGGGGATGAAGCAAAGGATTTTAGAAGAGTTTCAGAAGACTCGTCCAGAATGATTCAAGCAAACTGATCATAATAGCTGATCTGTAAAAGTATATTTCATCCCTTTATTTGTGCAAATCCTACTATGATCATCTTTTATAATATTCACACTCACTATAGATAGCACAAACCTACATTTAGTTACATTAGGCCTGACCGAAAACTTTACTTTTACCAATGAATGCTGATTACTGGAGTTTTGAAGTTTTGATGTAATTCTTTCCCTGTCAATACTATCCCAAGGAAACTTACAACCACAATCTATGTTTCCATTCTGAGCGATAATGTAAAGAATAATTGAATTGTGGTTCATTGAAATGTTCTTAGGCCTCATGTTTGGAAGACTTTGTATAATTAAACTAAACAAGAGAAATGATTTAGATTTTCTCAGTCTATTACATGATCTAAACATTTCAGTTTTGGCATTTTCTCTGGGTAACTCTGCTTTTTTTGTCTATTTACAAAATGTAGCTGCCAGTCATTTCTTTTAGGCAGCAAGTAGGTTGCTAAAGGAACCAAAAAGGCATCCCAATGCGTTATATCATTCAATAAAGCAGACTTTTGTTTTTATTGTTGAAAGCCGATGGCAGGCAAATATTGTAGAAGACCACCACTTGGTTACTCCCAGTTGTGTTTAACTCTTTCTAACACGCTGGTGAATGTTTGGACATTTCTGCAAATTTTGGTTTGGCTCCCAAGTTGCTTTTATGCCAGAAACATTATCATATGATACTTTTGAAATATTGGTGTATAGGTTTGTTGTTGAGTGAATTAATCAAAGCTAATCTGGCATTGAGGGTTTGCACATTTTCCATTGCTGCTGCTCGTGTTGCTGAAGACTGGAACACTGAATAGGAAGCCAGCACTAAGTACTTGGAATTCTTCTTAGATTTGGATTTGCTGCTTGGAGTTTGGGTTTGATCCAACAGACTTTCATTAAGGCAGGAACCAAAGATTTTCATTAAGAGAGGATAAGAAGGGCACATCATAGGTGATATTTGCAATGTTTCTTAATGTCTTCAATATGATAAATAATACATTGATCACATTGTGAAATGCAGCTGATTTCATCCGCACATTTCATAAATTGCTGGAAATCCTCAAGCTGCTGACTTTCAAGCTGATTTGTTAGAAAGTCAGGCTGAAAATGTTAATATTCAGCCTTACTCAACACTAAATAATGTGTGATATTAATAAAAGGATAATGCTCTTGTGGAATTAGTTACAATATCTGGGAAATCTTTGAACCAAATAGTATAAAGGTGTTCATGAGCTGACGAGGTGTGTTTTTGGAAAGAGAAGTGATTGAGGGGTGAGGGTAAGAAGAGGTGGTAGATGAGTTCTGAATTATCAAGAGAACAAGACCCTTTCCTGTCCCAAAAAATGTGTGTCCAGAAGTGCTCTGTCCTTGATGTCATTTTGTAGCTATGCCATTTAAAAGGAAAAAGATGGCTTGCACAGGCTTCCTGGTGTCTGCCATTCACCTTATGAGGGCTCAAACTTGTGCTTGTTGAAAGTCAAATGACTAAGTAGTCATTATCCTCCTGATGTATGTGTGTGTGTGTGGAGAGGGGGGTGTGGTGGTGGGTAGATAAGTGGGGTTTCCTTGGAGCTGGTGACATGTTTCGTATTGGCACGCCAGAATTGAGCCCAACCTCTGTGGCAGTCACGGTAGTCCAGTTTCTGAGCCAAGTGGGTCCTCAGTACTCTCAGCACTGCTGATGACAGCACAGCCAGACTGGCTCATCGTCAGGGCTTGGAAGGACAGACCAGTTACTAGGGACAGTGACTCTTCCCACTCAGCTCCCACTCAGCAAACCAAAGCCCTAATAGGTAGGATGGTCCTGGCTGGAGAAGCAGCAGGAAAGCTTGCAGGATAGTGCTCTCAATGGCAAGCTACGCATGCAGTTTTAGATGGTTAGATTCTAGCAGTACCCCACTGCACACTCTGGGGTCCCCAAGCCTTGGCTCTTGCCAATCTGCGATTAATACTTTCTGGAATTAGCTAAGCAGGATGTGTCCTCCAGGGAGAGACTGTTCATTGCATTCCAATAAGTATCTCTGGAATTTTATGTGTAGGTGCGATGCATGGAACTCTCAGTTTGATTTAGATATCTTAAGCATGGTAATGGGTAAGAGACCTATTCATTCAATTCCATTCTCCAGTCAGTTCCCTATATTCTTATATTTTTCCTTTTCAGATGTTTATGTAATTCTCTTCACAAGAGATAGCATGTTTCATTTCACATGAGATGCCATGAGAGATTCAGAAGAAACTTGCACTTTGTCCCCTTTGATATCACCCTTTCAGCATAGCCACCCTATCACCTTCCTATTACAGCAGCAACAGAATGTGCTCACAATCAAGGTTGGTAAATTTATCAACAAGCACAGAATAACTCTCAGATGGTTGAAAGAACAAGCATTTTAGAAGCTCAGTGATAACAAGGGAAATCAGTGATTGGGTCAATAAACCTTGGAGATACTGCAGGTGCTGTTCTTTGAAGGCTAGTTTTCCATGAAATGATTTGGACATTAATAGCAATGCACATTGCTGTCTTTGTAGAACAGTTAAAATGCCAAGTTTTTATTACACTGCCCATTCTTAAGCTTGGTGCCAGCACCTTTGAGTTGATTTAGAGCCATTCAATCAGATGTTATAAAAATATAAAATAACAATTTTCTTCTGATCAAAATGTCTAAATAGAATAAATTGTCCAATTTTTTTAAAAAGTATGTAATTTTGCAAATATATGGTGTTTCATGTACATTTTTTGCTTGCAGAATTTTTTTTTGTTCTGTGCATAATGCCAAAACTTAATTATCAATTACATATGCATAGCTTTGTATGATTTCTGGAGGTCTTTCTGTGAATTATCAAAGTTCAATTCATTTTGAAAAGTACAAAATGCCCCAGCTAATCAATAAGCACATTTTAGTTTCAGCATAAATGCTTGAATTAACTTGTTTTAAATAACTGAGATAATGATTTGTTTCCAGTGAGTGAATTCACTGATATATCAGCCAAAAATCCATTGAGATTTTGTGACACATATTCAATTTCAAGATGTTTGTTCCTGATGTACTGAAATCCAGAAAAAAGGTCTGATGATTGACATGATGATGTGTTGAATAATACAGAATTAAAAAATATCCATTTAATTTAAAGTTCAGTAAACTTTGTATTTTTGTATTCCAAAAGTAAAAAAGATAAGACCTTCTCATTTCAGGTGAATAGGAACAACAACAACTAACAAATTACATTTCTATAGCAGCTTTCACATTAGGAGGACATCCCAAGGTACTAAAACAAGAGGAGTTAATCCATTTAGCTTCTTAAGCCTGTTCCACCTGGCTTAGTTGGTAACACTCTCGACTCTGAATCAAAAGGTTGTCGTATTGTGTCCAGTAGAACTTGAACTCACATAGTCTAGCCTGACACTCCTAATCATTGCTGGGGTGGGGGGGGGGGGGTTGCATTGTCGGAGGTGCCTTTACCTCTTATTATCTTTCCTTCACAAATGTCCGTCCATCCGTCCTTTAAAAAAACGTCTGTTCTTTAAGAAGCAGTTCAACATGCAAGCATTTGCCTTTTCACTTGTAAATTGCTATCAGGTTATTAAAGGAGCGTGGAGAGGAAGAACAATGTCATTTGCTTCATTTTTCTAAACTTTCCTTATCTTCCAAAGTTATGATACAACTTAGAGCCAAAATGTCACAGAAATGTACGACACAGAAGAGAAGAGGCCTTCCAGCCCATTGTGTCTATGCCAGCTCTCTTTAGAGCAATGCTTTCAGTCCCTACTTACCTGCCCTTTCACCATACTCCCGTAGCTGACTCTTTTTAACGATAGAACTTTAAAACGCAATGATTTTGACATGAAAACTACTCAGTATTCTATCAGGATATTCACAGCATAACTTACCTCAGAATGTACCTGATTAATATGGTGAATAGTGCAAAATAGTAGAAAACGTTAGATTTCAAACTGTGATAATTATCGCGTCACATTTTTCACCATGTTTCAAAATTGGAGCCAGTAATGTTATTTTCTTTCATTAAATAATGAACAGACTTCAGAAAATGCACAGGGATAGGGGATTTTTAGTGCCTCACAATACATACAGAGATTACTTACTTAATTTGCAATGATTTTTCAGTATGCTTTAGAACAGAAATGAGCAAAAGCATATTCTTGTATAAATCCTGATAGTAATTAACTATCCCTCAATTTCTTTGAAAAGATACGAAGATATTTTAAGAGAAGGCAGTCATTTAAACTTTAGTATAATGAGCAGTCAGGCACCTATTCCCTAAATGCATGGCTGTCAAAAGATTTTTCTGGCTCAGACTGATTGATTGCGGTCTTAAGAATTTTCTAATCCAGTACAATTCTTTTTTAAAAATATGCTAAACTTATACCTTAGAGCAAGCTTTTCATGACAGACAAGCTATTTTAAATATATCTAACATTTCAGTGTGAGACCTAATGGATCTGTAATGATCAATTGAGTAATAAGAAGTCAAATCACTGCTTGGAACTTCAAGTGTTTAATGCTGTGTTTATATTTCTTGGTGTGAATTTGCTTGTTCTTTGGCCATCCAATTCAATCCCTTGAGAACTTTCAAATGATCTTTCAACATTTATGAATGTTGCATTTACAACATTTACACTACACCCCAAAACACAAAAAAAGGTGATGTAAGGTGCAAGGCTCCAGCAGAATTCACATGCAGTGATTAATATTAAATCTATCAACAGTTTGTCACAGGGCCATACAGACCTTTCAAAGCATACATTGCAAACAAATCAGATAACATTTCAATGCACTAGGGACAGTACCCCATATATTACTAGGTCATTTTTTGTTAGTTTATTCAAAAATAAAATGCTCTTCCTGCATTCTGAACAAAAAGTGGGCTGTAGAAATATTTAACTTGTGACTTTGCCTTTTTGCTGAGCATTTGTTCTTCCATGTTGAATTTGAGGTTGCAGGAGGTCACTTTGGACAGTTTGAACTCTTTAGCTGTGTTGCGTAACACAGAGGTTTAGCTCGTAAAACAAAACATTTTTGTATTAACTGTTCTGTTTGCTAACTCTTTCGTTCATTGCTTATAATGGAATTTCCAAAGAGAAGAATGAAGATATTTAATGAACAGTACATGTTGTCATCCTATTCAGAATGTGCTCTAATAAGGGAAAGCCATTTTGAAAAATTTAGCAAAAGGTTTGCCAACTGAGCACACTTGTTTAAAAATCCCAAGGAGTTATTGAACAGCAGCCTTTTTTTTAAATAGGGTAGAAATATTTTTTAATTATATACAAAAAAAACTCTTAAGAAGTTCCTAAATAGCTTTAATTTTTAACAGTTGAGAGATATGTTTTCATTAAGATCAACAAAGTTGAGGTCTGTCTCTTTTACACTGGTTTTATAACAGGATCAGGCAGAATTCTACCCTATGGTGGGCAGTAGGCCAATAACCCGACAACAGACAGCTAATTGGAAAATTGTTTAAAAATGAAGGTAATTTACAACAACAACAAAATTACATTTATAGAGCGCCTTTAATTAAAAATGTGACTGGAGAAAGCCTGATACTGATTTGGTATTGAAGACAAAGAAAGCATACACTTGTAGCAGAACTGAACCATTCCATTTTACAATGAATGTCACTGTAACTTTGTTTTTGGCAGAAGAAATAAGCACTGGAACCCAAGTGTATCATTTAATAGATTTATTTATGTTGTACATTAATGTTTATATGTCAGTGTTATGTTAAACAATGTACATGTACCCTTTGGGGAAATAAATTGGCATTTTAATATTGTACTTCGTGAAGATAGATTAAAGGAATGTTCAATACCGTGTTTCATTTGTCATTGGGTGTTCATTTTAATATGTACAAAGTTCAAACTGATAGCAGATTCTCAGGATAAACTAGAACAACACTTTCGAATTACATTTGATCTTTCACATGTAAATAAGAAAGTTGCAAAATTTTACTTTAGGTTTCTATTAGTTTCTTTTAGTAAAGCAGGTTTTTACACACTGAATTCATTGCTGTTTGTAATGAGTGCCACAACAGTGAGCTAAATCACCTTAGCCACACATCTCTGTGCTATTTACTTTTATACGTTCATGCTTTGTAATGCTGTTAATAACTAATATTATAGCAATAAAGCTATTCAAATACTAGGCCAGGAGTAGCTGTATTACTGCAATGTATATATTTTAAATATGGTCACTCAATCCACGACTGTTTGTGGGACACTGATGTGCGCAATTGCTGCCGCATTTCGTCCACAAAATATGCAGTCCATTCACTTTACAGTATATTCTGTAAAGAGCTTTGAGACGTCTAAAGGACGTGATAAGGCGCCCTATCAAATAATCAAGGATTATTATTATTATAAACTACCTAAGCATTTAAAATAAAGCAATTAAAATAAGTACTTTGGAATATCCACCCAACCTGAAAGGCACTATATTGAATCCAAGGATTATCATTATTTCAAGTAAAAAATAAAAAAAACACATCTTAATTCATTTTGTCATATCCTTATCCCCATTCTACCTTCTATACTTAATTTTCTTTTTTTTTAGTTTTTCTAACACATTTTAGTTTCCTTTGTATTTTCCAGCCATTTTCTAAATGTAGTAATGTTTTATTTTCTTCTTCATAGAATCATAGAAATATACAACGCAGAAGGAGGCTGTTCATCCCATTGATTCTGCATCTGGTCTCAGAGCAAGCCATCCATCCAATCCCATTACCCTGCCCTATCTTGGTCAGAGAGGTCTGAACCACCAGGCATCACACAGGGCTCACACACTGGATACTTGATGAGAAAATGCAGCTATGATCCAGGCTTAACACTAATAACAATTTATATGCAATCCTTCCTGCAAAGTCCAATTGTTTTTGAAGCTCATACCACTGGAGATAAAAAAAATAATAAATATGTGTATCTTGTGCCGATCGCTAAAAATAGCAATCTTTTCATTAGGTCTTTACAATGGGAAATCTATTAAAATGACATCATGAAAAAACTGTTGCTTTCAGTGTAAGAGATCCCAACTTGTTAAATCCCAAAGTCATACGTGGGATTTCTGTTGATCTGCCAATCAGTGAAATCTACACCAATCCTGATATAATTTTAATTTAAACATTTAATCTTCTTTGTTGCTGTTACTGATCTGTTAACAACTTGCCCTGTTCTATGTTACTCTCTGTGTTGTGTAACCTCATCAATAGGATGGAGGAAATCTGGTCCAGGTGCTTGAATTCCTCGCAACTTCCAGTGCTCGGAATGCCGCTGACTGCAGCTTCCTCAGATGGCCTGGAGCCAGAAGCTTCACTGCTTTGTTCCCTTGACATCAAATCTGTCAGATCCAGTGAATGGGTCATTTCAACTATGAGAGGTCTCACACCTACCCCCACCCCCTGAAGCAACTCCTAATGTAGTCACTCAAGGAAATGAGCACCAGATCCTCAAACTGTGGCAAAGAGAACCATGTGAAAGAAAAGGAAGAATTTGCATTTCATAGTACCTCAGATGTCAAAACAGTTCAACAGTATAAACTGTTTAGAAGGATTTTGAAAGCAGCGAGGGAGTGTGTGAGGTGAAGCAATTTAAGAAGAGAGATCCAGAGAGAAGTAAATGGCGGAAAGCTCACCCACTAATGGTTGGTCAGAGGAAGGGGATGTGAGTTAGCAGAGTGGAAGGGGTGGATAGGTGAGTAGAACTGCAGGAGTTCACTGAGGTAGGGTGGGACAAGGGATGTGTGTTTTTGAAAGTTAGACTGAGGATCTTGAAATCAATAGGAAATCGGTGGAGCCTGGTGAGGAAAGAGACAAAGGGCTTGCATGCTTAGTAATGGAAAAGGTACAGGCTGTGGAGTTCTGGATAAACTGGAGCTAGGAAGGCCAGCAAGAAAGGCTTTGGAGAAATCCAAATAAATGTGATCAACGCATGGAAGTTAGCTTTGACTCCATTGAGTTAAGAGGTGAGTTAAGGTTGAACGCAGATGATGTTGCAGAGGTGGACCAAAGTGAACTTAGTCAAAGGTTGTAAGGAGAGCTGAAGATCAAAGCAAACATCAAGATTGTACACAGGCTCTGTGAGCTGGGATGAACAGTCGGGAAGCTACAAGAGGAGGCCGAGCAGGAAGGCTTTGGTTTGTTGACATTCAGTTGAATGTCTTACCACTTACTTTCACAGATTTTTCGTACCAGATTCATTTCAGAATGTTTAACATCTTCATAGGACCACAAAGAAATCATGGACTTTGGGTTTCCTGCAATTCTAAGCAGTGAGGCTGATTGAGCATTCCCCACTCCTACTGCTATTATTATGATACCATTTTGTCTCAAGTGTTCAGCACCGGCCAAAGCGTTGTCTGTGCTCTGACCATTCGTGATTAATACAACAACCTTCTGAACTCCTGGCCTCACTCCCCTCTGGATGCTCAGAGTATCCTCCAAGATATATTGTAGAGCCTTCCCAGTGAGAGCATTCCCATGCAGGAATGGGGCTGAATTGATCGCTTTTTCATTTTTCCTTCACTGTCAAAGGCATCCAAGTTAAAGAGGGTTCGGGGTTTGTCATTGTAGATCACCATCCCAACCTGCGTAAGTTCTCTGTCAATATCAAAATGGGATATCACATTCCTCACAAAGCCTTTTATGTAACGGAAATTCTGTCTTCCAACATTGTTCGAAGCATCCACAGCAAATACCAAATCCAAAGATTTGGAAAAGCATCCTGTTAAACAGTGACGAAACAGCATTAATTAACTAATTGGTGCTATACTGTCCACTGTACACAAATTATATAAAGTAGGTTTTGCATTTGCCCTCATTTGCATTATTATCACAAATGGTCATCAATGTGAGATGCAGACGATCTGTGTTAAAAATTGTCAAAGTGAGGAGAAAATCAAGTTGCAGGTGACACAGAAGAACAACTCTACACTATTGCTAGTTGCTCAGCTACACTCTATTCAACCATCAACATATTTAGTCACATTTTCAATGGCCAGATAGAAGTGGTTGTTGTTAAAGTTGTACTAACTGCAGTGTCCGTAGAATAAAATGGGCTTCATCACATTTGGGCTACAAATAGATGCAATTCTTCACTCCCCCTCCACCCCACCCCTTTTCACACCAGCACATTCTCCATTAACTGTGAATGAGGGGAATTCCAGAACTGTATGTTCTCGCTGGTGTGTTTTAATACATCACTGTAATACAGTTGTTTACAGAGGATATAACTGATAGAGGAATCACTGAGAGCCAATGTATTTAATACAAAGAAGGCATTTTAATTTTTTGCAAAGCACTGATGTAGAGTCATAGACTCTTACAGCACAGAAAGAGCCCATTCTTCTACCTATCGTGCCTGTGCTGGCTCTTTAAAAGAGCTATCAAATTAGTCCCACTCCAGCGCTCTTACTCCATAGACTTGCAAATATTTCCTTTTCAAGTAAATATGTTTTATAAAGTCTCCATACAGCCTGCTAACAGACTAATCAGCCTTAACCAGCAAAGAATAAGCATCATCAGTCTCACATTAGGGATCTATGCTGAAGAGCAAGATACTCAAATTAAATTAAAAACTTACCAGGTGTGTTCAATCCACATATTTTGTTCCTCAGCTCTAAAACCTTATTGTGCAGCTCCTGGGCTTCGTTAAAGGTAAAGGCCATCCTTGTGTCTCCAGCTATCTGGGTTAGTTCATTTATCATACTGCTTATCCCAACAGAGAGGATCAATATTTCCCTCTCTTTGGCATACTGTGCTGGGAAGATCAGAGAGTCACGTGATTTAGAATTGGACAGCACCATGAGAACATGGGGAATACTGTTTCTGAAGCCGTCGCTGGTCTTGAAGCCATATTCAGCGACATACTGCAAAGCTCTTCCTGTGAAGGTGTTGCCTCCTTTGAAGCGAATCCAATCGATTGCTTTCAGCAAGTCACTGAAGGTGCTGTACTGTCCCATTCCAATCTCCATACGAACACTGTCACTGTATTGGGCGAACCCCACTGAGACCATGGCTGATGAAGCCATGATAGACTGAAGAAGGAGTTTAACAAAACCTTTTGCCTGATGGAATCCTTCGAGGCCCATATTCCATGATCCGTCCACCAAAAAGAGCAGATCGACAGTACAGTCCGTAATGGCAGCGGGTTCTGCATTTAGCACATAAATACATAGGTTAATGAGATCAAGTCAATGCTACACTCTCTGCAATGGCACATTCCACTGAATCAATTGTTTTATTTAGGTACTTACTCAGGTATTTGTTTCCAGCTGTGTGATAAAACAAAGATATGTTATCAGCAAAGAAAAGTGTTTCATGAATCTTATACTACTGTTCTTTGTGTGGATTTCATATGAAGATAAACTCTCTCCACTAGTGGTGCGTAACAAATACACATCCACTTACATTTTTAACAGTTCACTGCACACCCAAAGCATGTCCCAGGCTCCACATCAAAACACATTTCTTACGCTTGGTTCACAATACACATATTCCAATGTGAATGTAAGCCAGTTAAAATATCCAAAGGTTCAGATCTTCATTATAGATATACAACAACAAATTACACTTGTATAGCACCCTTCACGGCGGGAAAACATCCCAGGGCACTGGACAATCAGGGATTTTGGACGCAAACTGAGAGTTGGGGTCAGTAGGGGTGGAGGGCAGGGGGAGTGGAAGAGTGACCAAAGGCATGGTCGAAGAGGAAGGTCTTTAGGTGGGACTTGAAGGAGGGAAGAATGGTTTTGAGGCAGAGGGATTGCAGGATAGAGTTCCAGAGTGTGGGGGCAGAGATGCTGAATGCCTGACCGCCATTGATATATATTATATCCTACATAGCTGTAATGTCACCACAGCATAACTGTGTGAAATAATAACAATAATATTCTTCCATTTTAAAGAGCATCTCTCAGGTCAGGAGGATGTCTGAAAGTGCGTCACAACATATTCTGTAAAGTGTAGAGACTGTATATTTAAGGATAGCAGCCAATTTGCACAGAGCAATGTTCCAGAAACAGCCATGAATAACTGATATTATCTGGGGGATTGCTGGCAGGAAGACTGGGAAACACCCTTCTCTTTTTGAATCATGACGTGGGATCTTTAACATCCACCTGGGCAGGCAGACAGGACCTCATTCAAAGGATGCCCGCACCAGCAGCACTGCATTCGAGTGTCAGCCTAGACTTTATGAGTTTAAAGTCCTGACGTAGGGCTTCAACCAATGCCCTTCTGATTCAGAGGCAAGAGGGCAAACAGGCTGACCACTAAATGGTATGATATAGTGATGCAAAAATAAGATTAACATCAAGCATCAATTAAATCACAAACCCTAACCCAAATTAATAGTTAAAAGTTGCTGAATTAAACTATTTGGGATTTACAACAACAACAACAAAATTACACTTGTATATCACTTTTCACGTTGGGAGGAAGTCCCAAGGTGCTGTTCTAAGTATTCTTCACAGCTACAGGTTGAGTTATGTCTGTCCTAATAATACATGTGGAGTCCTGTTGCAAGTGAGAAGACCTGAGTTTGAGTCCCAGGCAGGATGATACGTTGGCAAGTTTCCTTACTCTATACGCCTTGTTTACATAACAGTAACTAGGAACCCGGTTGTTAGTCGATTGCCGGATTATTTTTCCGGTGGTAATAATCTCTCCAAAAAAATAATAATAATAAAATAATAATCATTTGGTCACTCAATCCACGACTGTTTGTGGGACACTGTTGTATGCAATTGGCTGCCGTGTTTCGCCCACAAAAATACAGTCAATTCACTTTAGAGTATATGCTGTGAAGCGCTTTGAGACTTTTCTAAGACATGATTATTATTTATTATTTAATCGTGGAGTCCTGTAGCTCAGTGGTTAGAGAACTCGCTTTGCAAGCGAGAGACCTGGGTTCGATTCCCGCCAGGGTGAAACCTTGGGCAAGTTTCCTTACTCCACACGCCTGATAATAATCCCTCAAGAAAAAAATAATAAATTGGTCACTTCAATCCACGAATGTTGTGCGCAATTGGCTGCCGCATTTTGCCCACAAATAAATTCACTTTACAGTCTATTCTGTGAAGTGCTTTGAGACGTTTAGAAGACGTGAAAAACACTATATCAAATGCAAGGATTATTATTATTATTATTTATTATTGCAGCAAATAGGCTCAGTAAAAAACGTCATTCCAAGTTTTCTGCCATTTGCATACCAGGTCAATATTTAAAAATATTTGGAGAAGCCTTGTGATGAAATACAGATGTGAGGGAGAAGGGAGGGACTAGAGAGATACGGGAGAGGTGATTAAGAGGGGTGTATGCTCATTTGGAGTATAAACACAGATATGGACTAGTTAGATAAAATATTTCCATGCTGTAACATTTTATGTGTATCTATGTCAACCCACAACTGGGTAGTAATCAGGATTCTGACTTATTCTGAAGTTGCTGGGAACACTCTGCAGGTCAGGCAGCTTCTATGGAGAGGAAAATGAGTTAACATTTCAGGTCAATGATTCATTTTCCTCTCTCCATAGATGCTGTCTGACCTGCTGAGAGTTCCCAGCGACTTTCTGTTTTTATTTCAGATTTCCAGCATCTGCAGTATTGTGCCTTATTTTCTGACTTCTGAGTTTAACTTTAGTTGAAATGAAACTAGTGGAAACCTGGTGTATTGTGTCACTCTGAGGAAGAGAAACATTGGGAAGTCATAGACCTTATTGGAAACAGACCCACCACAGTTTTTATCCCCCCCATACCCAAGGGGACACAAGCAGCTGTACTCATCTACAGTCTCCATGATGCAGGTACCACCATTCAGACATGGGCCTGAATCACAGGGATCTGCAATAGCAAACACAAGCAAAATCATGTTGCAAAATCTGTGGAACTACTGTGACAGGAAAGACAACCAATTCAACAACAACAGCAGCAACAAAATGACATGTATTTAGCGCATTCCAAGTCAGCAGGACGTCCCAAGGTGCTGGATAGTCAGCGTTTCGGACCCGAGCTGGGGATTGGGGAGGGTGGAGGGCAGGGGGGGGAAGCAGGGTGACCAAAAGCATGGTTGAAGAGGAGGGTCTTGAGGTGGGTCTTGGGGAGGCAAGGGAGGGGGCAAGGCAGAGGGACTGCGGCATGGAGTTCCAAAGGGTAGGGGCAGAGTGGCAGAAGGTCTGCTCACCAATGGTGGGGCAGGCGAGGTGGCGGACATGAAGCAGGCCGGAGCCCGCTGAGCAGAGGGAGCGGGCAGAATGGTAGGGGGTTAGGAAGTCACAGAGATAGGGGGTAACAAGGCCATGGAGGGCTTTGAAGGTGAGGACCAGGATCTCGGACTGTATCCTCTGTGTGATGGGAAGCCAGTGGAGTCGGGCGAGGGTGGGGGTGATAGGGTCATGAAGCCTTGTGCGGGAGAGGACATGGGCTGCACAATTCTGGATGGAGGGAGGAGTTGGGGAGATCGACAAGCAAGGAGTTTGCATTGTCAAACCTCAATGTTATGAATGTGTGGTTTCGACAGCCTGCGGTATGAGACAGTGGCTAAGCCAGGCAATGTTGCGGAGGTGGGGGAAGGCAAAGCAGGTCATGGCACGGATGTGGAGCAGAAAGGATAATTTCATCTTAACTCTAACCCCAACTGTAAATTCAACCCATTCACCAGAAATAATATCCAAATATTTGGTGGCCTCAGATCATTATTAATTTGGGGTAGTAATGAAGTGTCCTTGTTAACTTGGTTTATATTATTTCTTCATCCAAGTTCACTCCAAATTTGAATTTCTTGGCCTTTTGTCCTACTGCTTGTGGTATGCTGTTCCATGGATTAGCTGTTTATCTACAATAGTAACTCACTTCTGCAAAGCAATTCAAGACATTTCTTTTACAGGAAAGCAGCTGTATAAATATAACTTGTTATTATTTCTTTCTTGCTTCTTTTGCTTTGTTCTTTCTGCTTGTTTCTCTTTGCTGTAGGGGACAGCTGTGTGTCTCTTGCCTCTGAAAGACCAAGTGCTGAGAGTTTCCATCTCTGACTGTGGGGGAAGCACCTTGCCTCCACTTTGGACCACTTCCATGATTTTCCAGCTGAGGTTAGTAACTCAAAGCTGAGGTCCAAATTGCACTATGGTGAATCAAACTTAATATCTGTTTGATACCTGCTCCTTGCTGTGAGGAAGAGCCTCACAATATGACAATGAAGTTGAAGAAGGTAGTAACAACAACAACAAATTACATTTGTGTAGCGCTTTTCATGCCGGGAGGACGGCCAAGCACTTTTATACTATGGTATATATTGCAAGATTCACAAATGGATTAGCAAATAGAGAATCCTGGATATCTCGCAGTAGACCCTGGTTCATGCAATTCAGCATGATCAGCTGTTGAGCACAGTTCCAGATGGATAGCTGTAACCCAGAATTTGCTATTTATAAATCCTTTTTGCAAACTAACAATTTATAACCTTTTTCCTTCAATTTCATTGTCTCATAATGATGAGGATCTTCCTCACAGAAATGAGCATGTATTACCCTGGGTCACTGTGCTATCTTACGGTAGCAAGTTACAGAGCAAGATAATCGGGGAGTGGCGTGTAGCAAGAATAGACCTAAAAGCAGGAAGGGGAGCTAGTGCAAAATAGCTTAGGAAAAACCTTGCCATAGGGAAAATATAGGTAAAAATTGATACGCAGAACATGCATTTACCTGGGCAGACAGTGCGGTGGCATCGGTTTTGAATCCTATGAAATACCCTTTTCCAACTAGAAAGATTAAAAAATTCCAATTATTAATATTAGGACCGCTCTCCTTGATCAGCTATTTAAAATAATCCTGACTATGCAATACAGTGACAAATGTGCAGATCACCAGGTATATTATTTCATATATATATATATTAATATAGAGATCTGTAATTGTTTTGTGAAAATACTGAATTGTCTACCCACAGGGTGTGAAATAGCCTTGCAGAAATGAAGCATTACATTTTCCACCCTATAATAATCCAACAACAACAACAACAACATTACATTTATAGAGCACCTTTCACGTCGGGAGGACGTCCCAAAGTGTTGAACAGTCAGGTGTCGGGGCCCGAGCATGGGCTGCAGAGTTTTGGATGATCTGCAGCTTGTGAAGGGAAGAGTTGGGAAGGCCGATGAGGAGAGAGTTCCCATAATGAAGCCTTGAGATGACGAATGCGTGGGTGAGGGTTTCGGGAGCCGGGTGGGGGGGTTGAGGCAGTGGCGGAGGCTGGCAATATTGTGGAGGTGGTGGTAGGCAGTGCCGGTCATGGTGAGGATGTGGGAGAGAAAGGACAGTTCAGGGTCAAACAAGATACCCAGATTCCTGACTGGCTTAGTGAGGTTGAGTGTACAGCCGTGGAGGCTGATGCTGCCAGCGCCTGAGGTGCGGAGGCAATGGCCAAGCCAATCAGGAGGGCCTCGGTCTTGCTGACGTTGAGTTGGAGAAAGTTGGCCCTCGTCCAGGACTTGATGTTGGACAGGCAGTCGGTCAGGACGCCAGTAGTCCTGGAGTTGAGGGTGGAGGCAGAGAGATAGAGTTGGGTGTCATCTGCATACATGCGTAAATTTACCCCATGTCTGCGGATGACATCACCAAGGGGGAGCATGTAGACGGTGAAGAGGAGAGGACCGAAGATAGAGCCCTGAGGTACACCACACGAGACAGTGAGGGGGCTGGAGGAGAAGCCGTTTGCTACAACAAAGTGGTAGGAGCTGAATCAGTCAAGGACAGAACCTTGAAGTTTGAGGTGGGAGGAGAGGCGGCGGAGGAGGATTGAGTGGTCCACGGTGTCAAAGGCGATGGAGAGGTCGAGGAGGACGAGGAGGCAGAGGGAGCCCTGGTCACACATGGTCAGGATGTCGTTTGTGATCTTGACCAGAGCAGTTTCCGTGCTGTGGGCAGCACCCTAACCTGATAGGAGGGGTTCATGTAGGGAGTGAGAGGAGCGGAAAGAGCGAAGCTGGGAGGCAACGGCTCTCTCAAGGACCTTGGATAGGAAGGAGAGCTTTGAGATGGGCCGGTAGCTAGATAGCTGTGATTGGTCGAGGGAAGGTTTCTTCAAGGTGGGGGTGATAGTGGCTGTTTTGAGGGGGAAGGAACAGTGCCAGATGACAGGGAGAGGTTAATGATGTCGGCGAGTAGTGGGGCAAGGAGGCGGAGCTGGGATTTAAGGAGAGGGGTGGGGATCAGGTTGAGGGAGCAGGTGGTGGACTTCATGGAGGTTACTGTGTTGAAGCAGAGGAGGGAGTGACAGGTTCAAAGGTGTGGAAGGAGGGATGGGTAATTGTCGGATGGGTAATTGTGTGGGGTGGGAGTAGGGAGGGGTTGGAAGTTGGGAGGGCAGTAGCAGCTGAGTGGATTCCCTTGATTTTCGACTCAAAGAAGTCCAGCATTTTCTCGCAGTGGGAGTCAGAGGAAAGTATCTGTGAGGCGTGTCGGGGAGGGCGGAGGAGCTGGTTAATCGAGAACAGGAGCCTGGGATTGCCTTTCACCTCTAGGATTAACCTGGAATAGAAGGATGATTTGGCTGAGGCGAGAGCGGAGCGATAGGTTTTGATGATGTCCAGCCAGATGTGGCGGTGGACTGTTAGGCCGGATTTGAGTCAAGTGCGTTCGGCAGCCCACACCTGGCCCTTAAGCGAGCGGAGGTGGCTGGTGAACTAGCGTGAGGATCGGGAATAGGAGGCAGTTGAGGGGGGCAAGGACGTCGAGTGCGGTGGAGAGGGTGCGGTGGAGAAGAGTGAGTGCAGCGAGTGGGTTGCTGTGAGAGGGGGAGGAGATCAGAGGACTCCAGGGCAGCGGAGAGGGATTGCGGGGAAATCTTCTTCCACGGGCGGTAGAAGATGGTAGTAGGTTTGGAGGCAGCGGGGAGAGGGATATGGGAGTTGAGGGAGATGAAATGGTGGTCAGAGATGGCCTTGTCAGTGATGGTGACATCCGAGACGCTGAGGCCCCAGGTGATCACCAGGTCATTAACAAGCAGAGAAGTAAGTAACAGAAACTCTGTTTATAAGAACATATGATGGCATGGAATAAAAAAGGCAATTCAGCCCATCAACCTCACTCATTCCACTGAGTATGAAAAACTTATCCTGTTATTTGTTCCACTTCATCCATTCCACTCACTGGGTGAAAGCTCAATACTCCTTGATCAGCAATGGGAATGAAGCAAAAACTCCAGAATACTTAAATTCTTAAATATCCCCAATTCCACTATTCAAATCTATCCAGGTATCCTGCATGCAACATTCCTCCGCTCCAGGCCAAAAAACTGACCCAGCAGGTCTGAGGACCTCTGAAGACCATTCATAAAATCACAAGCAAGATCTGATGATAAAGGCCCTTCTTGATCTGATTTATCCCAAATGTTTTTCCATCATCAAGCTGCTTTTTAAACAATTCCAATGTCCTAGGCTCGATTGCTCTTCCTGGTAACCCATTCCAGCTGTTTAGAGTCTTCTATGTAAAAAATGCTCTTTTGTTCTAAAATTACTCTTCAAAAACCTCAACCTGTGTCCTTTGTTCCTACTTCCTTGGCATATTTGCAAGTATTGCTCAGGGTTTACTTTCTCCATCACATTTAACACTGTATGCACCTCAGAAAGTACAAGTGAAATGTACAAGTTCAATGCCCTCCTAAAACTGGAGCTTTTCTTAAAATGTCTTTAAAAACTCATTTAAAATATTCAGGCTTTCTGTCTTTATGGATTTTTTTTGTCCAAATGTGCTAGATATATTTGAAATTGCCTTCATTCTGCAGCGTCCCTATCAGGAATAAAATCAAATCAAAATAACTAATGCGCAAACTAGGTTTACACATTGTCATCAAGAGCTGTAGACACCAACTTGTAAAATGGACAGAATGTAGCCATGGGTTTTCCATGCTGCTTGCCACCATCCTTTTTGCTTTTCCAACAAACATGCTTCCCATGATATTCTTTTTCTGCGTCCACTGTTGTTCTCAGGCAAAACTGTGACACCACCCTGCAGGCTGTATAAACCAGAGAAAATTGTAACTGAACTATCCTTGTACTTGTTATGCACTTCAATGCAGAATAGAAGTAAATCGAAAAAAAATGACAGCAGTGCTGAAACAAGGATTCATGCATTTCAAGAGGCTTCTCATTCCGAGTGGGGTTAAGTGTAACCAAAAGTGATTGCGTCATGAAATTAAGGTTTTGTTGGATTGGATGGTATAGTGGACAAGCACATTTATATTTCATCTCCGGTATCTGTTTCTATTGTCTGATGGAATTAAGTTCTCCTTCAATTTGTTGTCTATAAGTATTTTTTAAATAAAATTGTTTGCAGCAGTCTCAACCTATTTTTTCATTGGTTTGAGCAAAAGCCTGTGCCTAGATTAGCAATCTGATTTATGAAGGTCACAGGACACAAAACTATAACAACCACTTGCACTTGTACAGTACTTTTCATGTAGGATGAATGTCTCAAACTACTTGCTAGATAAGTGATCCGACAGAGATTTATTGGCCACAGGCAAAGTTAAAGAGATATGTTTTTAAGATGATTTTAAAGGCAGTGGGTCAGGAAGCAAGTTTTTTGTTGTGAAAATGTAGGAGAAAGTTATTGGCCACAGGCAAGATTAAAGAGATATGTTTTAAGATGGGTTTAAAGGCAATGGGACAGGAAGCAAGGCTTTTTGATGTGAAAATGTAGGAGAAAAATTGGACGAGGAGACATAGTGGCTGAAAGCTTGGTGGCTGCTCGTGGAACAGAAGGACTGAGGAGTGATAATAAAGCACAATTTGAAAAGTGGTAAGACAGGCAGAATAATAGTGTGAAAGAAATGACATCAGAATGGAGGGATTTGAAAGTCTATAATCTTAAAATCAATCCAATTGGAAGTCAATGGAGCTTGGCAGTGATGGGAACTATCATACACCAAATGCTAAAAATAACCATTTTTTCATTTTATGTTTACAATATGACACTCAAAGTGAGAAAATGTCTTAATATCCCTTGATGAGCATCCAACCTTACTTAAAGGAAAACACTTCAACTTCTATATTGACCCCTATATATGGGCAAGCAAGTTCTTTCCAAAATACAATATATATATGTGTTTGCATGAGGAATGGACATATCATACATGGACATTACTGGAGTTTGCTGTCTTGAAGCTCTAGAGATCTATGTTGCCTACCTGGGTGGATGTCAGAACAGACTGTAGACTGAGTCAGTGTAGTGAACAGACCATTGATTGCATCGTCATAGTTTTCCGCATAGAACACATGTAATTCACTGGGATTGCTGGCTAAACTTTTCAGATCTTCCCACCTACAAACAGCGCAACAGTGAGTCAGAGAAAGACTCATCAGCTTTACCGAAGAATACAATCAGCATCACAGAGATCACTAAACACAGTAAAACACTTACGATGGATGCTTAATCCCAACAGCAAATACGGTCATTCCACTGTTCCTGGCCAACCTCAATGGAAGTGTTGCATTGTCTTGAGATTTACCGTCGGTGAGAATCACAATTATTTTCGGTGCACTTTCCCGTGCTCCGTGAAACCCTTTACGTAAGACGTACTTCATTGCTCTACCAATTTCAGTACTTCCACCCCTATGTGAAACATGGAGAGGGGGCAAGAGAGGAATGAGTTAATGCTTTTGAGTGAGATGATGCAATGAGATACAAAATGACAGTTGCACATTCCAGAAAAATATCTCTTGTGTATGTCAAGAGTTTCATCTAAATCGGTCAGACATGCCTGAAGATAATTCTTTTGATAGCTTCTTTTGCTTCCTCTTTTGTCGAGTAGATCTCCAACCCAAACTCTAGTTTAGGTTTTGTACTGAACTGGATCACTCCTATACGCACCTGTTCAAAAGACCATAAGATGTTTATAATGGCACAATATTGAGCAATAACAATTGGGAAATGGGCAGATGCTACAGCATCAGTTTAGAATAACAGATTACATCAACAATTAAATAGACTGACCGGCATCATTTGTATGCTAAATGTGCTCAAACTTGAGTGTTTTCCGACTTGTTAATAATAATCCTTTCATTTGATATAACGCCTTATCACGTCGTTGAGACATCTCAAAGCTCATCATTAATATACTGTGAAATGTAGTGACTGTGTATCTTGTGGGTAAAACACGGCAGCCAATGTACACAGCAGTGTCCCACAAATAGCTATGGATTGAGTGACCAAATTGTTGACAGTTCGTTACCTGAAACTAACCCCAAATCGTACAATTCATAAAATACGATCATTAGATCCACGTAAAGACAAACATAAACTTGCAAATTGATATTTTCCACAGACTATACTAATTAATGGTGAGTGTCAGATTTAAGATACAATATACATTACCATAATCTAACTAACTGAATGCATTGGAACATGGAATGTATAGGACTAGAAACGACTATTGTAGTTCATCCTGCTCATCCCAACATTTGAAAACCTGCTGACTTGATACTTCACAAGAGTAACATTTGCAAATTGTATTGATACCTCTGTTGAGGAGCTGCTCATACACCAAGGTCAAGCAAGGTGAAATCCAGTTAAACTTCGATTCTTGATTAAATGAGATTTGAGGATAAGAGGACATGAATTCAAGATTGTGGCGAAAGGAGTAGTAAAGGTTTGGAAGGTTGTCTTCCAGAGGATTACTTGGGCATGGAATGCTTAGCCAAGGGTAGTTGTTAGCGTTTGTTAGCACATTTAAAAAAGATTAGAGGATATGGATTTGAAAGTCCTGTCACAACAGGGAGCCTTCAAATGTGGCTCAAGTTGATAGGATGAAAGACTTCTTTCTTCTGACTGTAAAGTTTCTGTGTGAACTGCCTTTTGAGTTTGTGTTGCACATCAGTTCATGGAATAAAATTAATAAGGTGGCACTAAATTTATAATCTGGTTAGAAAAACCATTGGTATCGGTAATATGAAACAATATAACATTATTGCAGTAAGGCATTTTCTTGTAAGACTGGAATCACATTGTTCAGTGTAGTTTAGAAGCAGTTTGAATGTATGTAAACTACACAACACCTAACTACAACATGTTTGTCGATGACATCAATGGGAAAATTGGTCCATTTCTCAATATTGTCATTTCTTAGGATGATAAAAAAAAGCCCAATTTGAAATGATTGCTTTAAATTCAGTCATCCATGATAAATTTATAGCGTTTGCCATAATATCACAGATTGGGGGAGAGGGGATGGGGTGGGCGGTGAAAACAGCCTAACTCAGTCTTAGTCCACCTGAAATTAGCACATCAGAGTACTTCAACAATTTACGCATATAGGACGTAAGAATAGGAGGCACATGCGCTCTCTGGATGGGATAGAACTTGCCAGGGGTTGAAGCTGAAAGAGATCTAGGGGTGTTACTTGATTTGGGATTGTTCTTTTCCATTAAATGTGACTCACACAATTGAAGCTGTCCTGGAAAAATAATCAATACAAAGCACACAATAATCAGCAAATTGTAAAGTTTGAATTGACTTGTCATTTTAAAACTCACAAAAAGATCTCAATGTCTCCATGCTACTATTTTTCCTGTATTCCATACTAGACTCTTTGTTGTCAAAAAAGGGAGCTGACAAAGTCTGTGAGGCTACAAAAGAATTGTTCTCACATTCCAGATACACACCCAGTACTGGTGGGAGAGGGGTAAGTGAAGGAGAGATAAATCTGCCAGTGTCTTGGTTCTTGATACCTATGGGACGTATGTGATTGTGCAGGGGTCACTGTCGCTTTTTAAGCATAAATAACTTGTTTACTTCCGGGTTTTACAATAAAATATAATGTAACAAAAGCTGAAGTTGCTGGAAATACTCCAGTTATAATGTAACTGGAGTTCTGTCAGAATAATTATGACTTGTTATTGGTTCTAAAGGTTAACTGAGTCTCTTGAGCTTTCACTTTACAGATGCACTAAGATTGCACTACTAGGCTGCAAACAATAAGTGGCAGTTTAATTTACCACAAACATATTGACGGTCAGTGGACCTTATCAAATAAAGTAAATCATCAGCATAGATGCACTTTTATTTTCCCATATCTGATATGAGTCATTTCAATACAAATTTTAAAACTAACTTTATTGTATTAATTTTCTGCAGATAGACCTCTTACCCTGTCAGGATTAATGTCGAGAATATCACACAACTTGGTGGCAAAACGTTTTGATCTTTCGAAGCTTCCTTTGCCAATGCTATAGGATCCATCCATCAGCAATAAGACATCAATAGCTTCTGAGCATTGAATTACTAAAAGAAAATAGGAAAGATACAATTTAAATTTAGAAGAGTCAATTCGTCATGCAATTTTGATAGTTGTACATTAAAGACTGACATATCCATTTGAATTTATCCATAATTTCAAACCAAACTTGGCGGATTAATGCTGCTCTTACAAGCAAAATTTTAGGTACATAGGAATGGACAAGATCAGAAAATACTATTATGATCCATCTAACTAGTTCCAATAAAGAAATCAATCATACAATACTCTATCTCTCATCCCCTGCAATTGATTCTTCACCAAATACATATCTAATTTCCTTTTGAATTTGCTGACACAATATGTCTTTCTGAATAGTTCAATTTAAATATTCATCACTCTGTGGAAAGAGATTGCATTGAATTATCTGTTCACTTGCCTTCTTTGGGGACGTTGCTCTATCAGACACAGAAAAAACATCATTATTGTCACATTGCAAGGAATGAAATTATAGATTTTGTATGTACTGATGCAATTTACATCACCAGGATATGATGCTTGTCAATTAGTGAACAACAAGAGCAATCCATTTTTAGGGTTACACCCTTATCTTTACTATAAGTATAGAAGTACCTCATAGGTATTTTATATATTTTACATTGTTGGCTTTAAATGCAATCAAACAGATAATTGCCTATCCATCTTACTGTGTTTCAACTGTCACATGGCTGGGATTCATTAGATATTGAATGCTTCAATCTATTTGTAATAAAGTAGAAGCTAGTCTGCTTGACTGGACTTATTTATGTACCTCCCAGGTGAGATTCACACTTAGCTTTTGTATTACACTAATCTGAAGTTTCAGAACAGTATGAAAATTCAACTTACACTTTCCTGAAGATAAAATCTTTACTATTGTCTCCTTGTCAGCCATTAGCTTCTGCATGGCACTTCCTGGGGAAACTGGTCATAGGGGGAAAAAAAATTATAGAGAATAAAGTTGCAGTTGAGATTCTGAATTTCTTTTATATTGAAATTTCAGGTTGGATTCAAATCTATTTTTGTGGAGTCCTGTAGCTCAGTGGTTAGAGCACTCGCTTTGCAAGCGAGAGACCTGAGTTCAATTCCAGGCAGGGCGAAACCTTGGGCAAGTTTCCTTACTCCACACTCCTAATAATAATCCCTCCAAAACCCCAAACAATAATAAATTGGTCATTTTCAATCTACGATTGTTTGTGGGACATTGCTGTGCGCAATTGGCTGCCGCGTTCGGCCACAAATATACAGTCAATTCACTTTACAGTGTGTTCTGTGAAACGCTTTGGGACGTCCTCCCGACGTGAAAAGCGCTATATCAAATGCAAGGATTATTATTATTATTATTATTATTTTTATGCAAACAATTCTTACGGTAATTAGATGCACTAGGAAGACTTGTAACTTTACTGGGACACTGATGGGTTTTAATCTACTTCTAAAAAGGAGAGATTAGAATTTTTTTTACTATAGAGAGTTGTTGGGAATGTGGGATGCCCTGCAATAAAAGGGTTGTGGAGGCAGAGTCCACCGTGGGTTTCAAAAGGAAAGTAGATAGATCCTGTATATGAAAGTTACAGGTGAAAGGGTATGGGCAGAAGGCAGGGTGCAATAGGATTGAATGAATAGCTCCAAAGACCAGTGCACACTTGATGGGCTGAATGGCTTCTTTTTGTGCTGTAAATTTCTATGATTCTATAAATCCTCTTTATCAATTGGCCACATCATTTCAGCAAAGTTAAGCATCTGACTCCAGTGCTCCAATTTAACATTGCTTGGAATGCAGCAATGCAAACAGCATATACACTACATGAAAACTTATGAACAATTCCATGGTTCTTAACAGATTCTATTGTAAAATCTCACATTTTCACCCCAATATTACAATAATAACTTGTAATTTATTAGCACCAGCATAAATGTTTCAAAGTGTTTTGTAAACTATTAATGAGGTTAACGATAGAAGTGAATATAATACAGGCAAAGTATAGGCAAAGTTGTTATAAAGGACAACACTTCGTTAAATAATCATTAGGGTCCAATGTCTCAGGTCCCACACTTGTGTGTCAGCATAGCTCAGTTGGTAGCATTCACACTTCTGAGTGCACTGTGGTGGTTTTGGTGGTAGCACATATATCACCCCAAGAAGATAAACAGCGGCATCTGGTAGTAATGCAGATGTTGATGGCTTTATGTAACTTGTGGCTAACAATGCCAAACTGTAGTCAGGCTTCTGGAGTGGAAATTGTTCTTATGAGCTCCAGCAACTTGTCAGGATATTATATGTGACTAGCATTGGATCTGTCATGGAGAGTTTTATACTATCACTCAATACAAATAGAACCATTTTTTCAGCAGCAATCCTTCAACATAGAGAGCACGAACACACATTCTGAAAAAGGTTTTAGATTAATGATGGTTTGTAATAAAATTTCAATGACTACATACGCAGCACATCATAAAACAAATAGTTATCTGACAGTTTATTTCGAGAAAATGAAGTTGAAAAAATAATCCTACCTAAAACCATGAGTAAAAGCCCAAGACAGAAACTTTGACTGAGATGCATCATCTTGAAATGTATCTAATGGATAGATACAAAAATAAAACACAATAGATATTAATCAATACATGATGTTAGCTCAGCTCATCATCTTCCGCAATGGTTCAGTAATTCAATTTCCAATATCAATGTGAAACTGAATGGAGTAGGGGAACTTGCTCAATGTTTCACCCTGCCAGGAAATCAAACCCAGGTCTTCTTTTGGATGCAGAAACTCAAAAAGGAAAAATAAGGTTATATTGCAGCAATTGAATGAAATGTTATTTACAGCAAATATTGGTCAGAAATATTTTCAACAGCTTGCTTCATCTAGAAACCAAATTTTACAAATAATTTATCATCTTTGCATCTGGTGTGTTTGGTAATTTTGTGGGAAACATTTTCAAAGCAAATTAGCAACATGAATCCTATGGGTTCTGACTTTGTCAGTTAATGTTTCAATACTTACAAAAGAGTTGGGAAATTTACACAGTCACTACACTTTCCAGTAAAATCCTATGAAGTGCTGTGAGACATTTTGATGAAATGAAAACTTGCTATTTGAAATCCAAAGATTATTGTCGTTATGATGATGATGATTGGGACCTCCAAAAGTTGCTAAAGTACAAAAGAGTGGCTGAGAATGAAAACTGCTGTATGCTTTCTTTTGCTGTCTTGTCTGGAGAGCTCCCAGACCCTACATAAATGCAAGCGAGGTTGCTTTTTGTTATGTTGTTTAAAAAGATATTTGAGAGCTCTGGTATTCACGGGTAGCCTTTCGGTGGAAGCAGAACACTTGGAGCAGCAGTAAAATCCCAGGACTGTTGAAAGGGATGGAAATGGCACATTTTTTGGCCCCTGGTTTTTGATGCACTTGAAATCCTGGATCACTCTGTGGATCAGTAGTCTCCCTACTCGAGGGTCGCCTTCGTCTCAGTTGCCTCTTCCTTTCTCCTTGGTCATAATCATAATCATAATCATAATCATAATCATAAGCTAGTTTGAGGAGCCAGTTCTCATGAGCAACCAGTCAGTCACACCAGTGGATTCCCCAGTGCACCATCACCAGAGAGAGACAGAGAGACACACACAGTGAGAGGGGCAGAAACTATTTAAACTATTTGTGACAAACGGCCTCATGTTTTTTTTTGTGTGTGTGTGTGTGTTGATGAATAAAATCACATTAAATCGTGAAGTGTGACAGTAAAATGACAGCATCATTTCGGTGCCAAACAAAACATTGACTGCGGGTTAGATTCAAAACACAGAGCTATGTCCCTCTCTGGGAATAAAGCGACTGGAGATGTCACTCAATAACATCGAAGGCTTCTGCAGCAAAGTGAAATGCAGGTTCCCCTGGTCTTTGGGGAGATATTAAATGATTTGAAATGACAACGATCAGTGAATGCAATTGTCACGACGACTGAAGACTATTTTGTGTCTGATGCATTGGGGCATTGGGTGGGAGAAGACATGAACAGTCATGGATTTCACCCCCGACGTTTGTGAGCATAAACAACTGAACCTCCTCCACAATCGCACCAAGTTTCTCAACACAGTCCACTCTCATTTTTTTTTGAAAAAAGTTGAATATTACTCATAAATTACGAGCCGCTGTGTTGTGGTTTTAATGCAACAGCAAAACGTGAGGTTAAACAATTTAAACAGGTCGGGATGACTGTGCAAAGTGTGTGTGTATATATATATATATATATACCTGAAGAGTGAGAGACTCACCTGTGCAATGCCCTGACCATTGGGGTGGATGAGGACCTGCCACTTGCAGAGCTTTAACCTTCTTGTCAGTTTCTGGCTCATGTTCCCACTTTGCAATGCAAGTCAGGCAGAGAGGGATAGAGAGAGAGAGAGAGGGAGAGAGAGAGAGAGAGAGAGCAGCCCTGAACCTGACCGATCTGCAATTCATCTGCAATTCACTCAAATTCCTACTGTCACTTTCTTCTGACACCTGTAACGCACTGCAAAGCCCTGCAGTCACCCCCAGAGGTTGAGCGCACACCCTCCTTTCGCTGATAAAGCGTCGACGAGAGAGGAAACATCTTTATTTATTTGCGTGGCTTTCATCCAAGAGGTTTAGGAACAAGGCTTATAGGTTTATATTTGGGTAACACAATGCATAAATCATCTTTGCATTTGATACGTGAAATGCTTCCACTGCTAAAGGTTATTTTGTTTTGTTCATTTATTTTTCTTCCACTGCCAGGATTTGATATTGTTGCATCTTTCTTTCTCTGCTAATGTTTGTGGTTGGACTCAAGTAAGCAAGACTAGGCTTTCACTGTGATATTTTTTGTAGCATTGCTGAAATATGCACCATGTGTACACTGTGTATAGAATAATAAATATGCTCAACGGTATCGATATTGTGGGAGACTGAGATACACTGAATAACCTACAGGAACAAAGTTCCAATATCAAAATCTTTTTAACTGTGAGCTCTATTATCTTGGCAAACACCTACCACAAAATACACAGTTAAGCCACTTTACTGTATATCTGGTGAAGCGCTTTTATATATATACACAAGTTGTTATTATTATTATTATTATTATTATTATTATTATCTGGAGCAGGCACAGGAACCTGAAGGAGTTGGGGACTTTGATTTGGGGGCAGATGCTGCCTATGCTTTAACTATATAAAAAAAATCATTAGTCTACCCATCATCAGCTATTAAGATATAATATTGCACACTTAATATTTCCTAGAGCTACAGTACAGTCAGCCACAGACTCTAGTCACTGCTTGCAGAGAATCCTAGCAAGACTAATGTCATGGTGAATAGCACATGTGCATTTGGGAATGATGAATATTCAAATCAACAATGACAATAAATTATTTTGATCAGACCTGGAATCATATTTCTCTGGAATTCATCTGTAATAGTGAGCTCTTACTAATTTAATCTATGTAGGAGGCCACAATTGTTGTTCTGAGTTACTTATGCATAGAGAGACAGACACAGATTAAATGTTACAATGAGTATGTCCCTTCATTCAAAACCAAATATTGGCAAAATACATTGGCACACTTCACACGTCACACACGATCAAATAGATGCATTAAATGATCGGTATGGAATTATCCTGTGTGTCAGCCTGGCTCAGTAGTAGCACACTTGCCTCTAAGTCAGAAGATTGTGGATTCACACTCCAAGGCAGTGCTGGAGGTATGTTTCTTTGTCGGAGGTGCTGTCCTTCAGAGGAGAGGTTAAACTGAGGTTGTATCTCCCTGTTTTGGTGGGTGTTAAAGATCCCATGCCACTATTCAAAAAGAGTGGGGAGTTTCTCCTGGTGTCCTGGCCAACAATTCTCCAAATACATTTGGTCGCTGTTTGTGAGACGTGGTTGTGCAAAAATTGACTGCCGCACTTTGCTTGCAAAATACACTGTCAATCCACTTTGCAGTATATCATATGAAGCAATTTGAGACATCACTACACTGTGAGACATCACTACACTTGAAATCTTGATTTCAAGATCCTCATCCTCACCTACAAGGCCATTCACGGCCTTGCTCCCTCCTACCTCTCCAACCTACTATCCCCCTACCTACCTGCCCGTACCCTCCGTTCCTCTGGCTCCGGTCTGCTCCACGTCCCCCGCCCCAATCGCACTACCATCGGTGTTCGGGCTTTCAGCCTCTCAGCCCCAGGCTCTGGAACTCTATCCCCCAGTGCCTTCGCCTTGCTTCCTCCCTCTCCTCCTTCAAGGCCGGTCTCAAAACCTTTCTCTTTGACCGAGCCTTCAGCTCCCCTCTCGACTCTCTTCCCCCTCCTCGCTCCCTCCCTTCCCTCCCCTCACCCTGACCATTTCCCCCTGCTCAGGTCATGACCCAACTGTGCAGCGCCTTGGGACGTCCTCCTGACGTGAAAGGCGCTTTATAAATGGAATCTTGTTGTGGCTGTTGTTGTTGTGATATGGCACTGTATCAAATGCAAGGATTATTATTATGTCACATTGGAGCCAGTTCAGCTCTTACGACATCCCGCTCTACTTACCTCCCTGCAAGAATAGACACTAATTGGTCATTTGTTATCCGACAAGCCCAAGTTTGAGTCCTCACTTGATGGATGGTAGGTACCAGAAACTTCCTGCGAGCTTCCTCTGAATCACACATGCTACCAGTACATCTTGTATCTGTCTTTATATACTGATAAAACGACAATGTCTGCGCTTCAAGAAGGATCTCAATAACCAATTGATGTAGAGACATGATTTATACCTCATTGGAAAGGTCTTGCAACTGGAAGTGTCGTGGGCATATTTGTTTTCAGGTACCTCCTATCGTTCATGAGTTATTTTCAGTTTTGTGTTATTTGCTGCAGTTACACCTGGTGGCCGCCGAGTCAAAGTGGCGCTGTGGCATCGTGCATCAGAGAGCATGTACTTATGTACACACAAACTGCAGTTACACCTGGTGGCCACGCCAGCTGACCGTGGCGCTGTGGCATCCTGGGTCACAGAGCACGCATTGTAGCCAAGCAGTGGGAACAAAGTAAAGAACACAGACAAAGCTAAGCCGCGGCAACAACAAAATAATTACATAAGAACATAAGAATTAGGAGCAGCAGTAGGCCATTCGGCCCCTCGAGCCTGTCCCGCCATTCGATAAGATCATGGCTGATCTTCAGACCTAACTCTAATTACCTGCCCTGTCCCCATATCCCCTAATCCCTCTATTTTTAAAGATGCTCAAGGAATGAGTATCTACAGCCTTCTGGGGTAGTGAATTCCATAAATTCACTACCCTCTGAGTGAAGACATGTTTCCTCAACTCTGTTCTCAAAGGCTGACCCTTAATTTTAAGACTGTGACCCCTGGTTATAGATTCTCCTACCAGGGGAAACAGACCCTCAGTGTCTACTTTATCAGCCCTTTAAGAATCTTATATGTTTCAATAAGATCTCCCTTAATTCTTCTGTACTCTAGAGAATACAGCCCTAGTTTATTCAGCCTATCCTCATAGGTCAGACCCCACATCCCAGGAACTAACCGAGTGAATCTAAGCTGCACCCCCTCCAGGGCAAGTATGTCCTTTTTTAAATAAGGAGACCAAAACAGCACACAATACTCTAGGTACAGTCTCACCAAGGCCCTATACAGTTGCAGCAAGACTTCCCTACTCTTATACACTAAACCTTTTGCAATGAACTCTAACAGGAGTCCTGTAGCTCAGTGGTTAGAGCACTCGCTTTGCAAACGAGAGACCTGAGTTCAATTCCAGGCAGAGGGCGAAACCTTGGGCAAGTTTCCTTACTCCACACACCTAATAATAATCCCTCCAAAAAACAAAACAATAATAAATTGGTCATTTTTAATCTATGACTGTTTGTGGGATATTGCTGTGTGCAATTGGCTGCCGTGTTCGCCCACAAATATACAGTCAATTCACTTTACAGTATATTCTGTGAAGCGCTTTGAGACATCTAGAAGACGTGAAAAGCGCTATATCAAATGCAAGGATTATTATTTATTATAACATGCCATTCGCCTTCTTAGTTGCTTGCTGCACCTGCAAACTAACTTTTTGAAACTGGTGTACAAATCCCAAATCCCTCTAAACACTAACTCTATCTAATCTCTTCCCCCTCTAGAAAATAATCTGTTTTTCTATTTTTCTACCTAGGTGAATAACTTCACACTTCCCCACATTAAATTCCATCTACCACCTACTCGCCCACTCCCCTAGCCTATCTATATCTCGTTGTAATCTTTTTGCATCATCCTCAGAGCTTACTCTCCCACCTAGTTTAGTGTCATCTGCGAATTTAGATATGTTACATTCAATGTCCTCGTCTAGATCATTGATGTAAATTGTAAATAGCTGAGGCCCAAGCACTGATCCTTGTGGCACTCCACTAGTCACATCCTACCAATTCGAGAAAGACCCATTTTTCCCTACTCTCTGTTTTCTACCCGTTAGCCACTCTTCAATCCATGCTAATATGTTCCCATTAATCCCGTGGGCCTTAACCTTGTGCAATAGCCTTTTGTGTGACACTTTGTCAAATGCCTTTTTAAAATCTAAATATACTATATCTACTGGTTCCCCCCTATCTAACCAGCTAGATACATCTTCAAAAAACTCTAAAAGATTAGTTAAGCATGACTTCCCTTTTGTAAAGCCATGTTGACTCTGCTTAATCTTGTTATAGTCTTCCAGGAATCCCATACCACCATATTTAATTAAGGACTCAAGAATTTTCCCTACCACTGATGTCAGACTAACTGGTCTATAGTTCTCCATCTTTTCTCTCCCACCCTTCTTAAATGGTGGTGTTACGTTTGCAATCTTACATTTTAAAATTAAATTTTGAAAGTGCCGAGTCCTCCGACTGAGTTGTCCCAAAAGGAGACCTCCCACAGGAGTTCTCCCAGATAAATATAGATAAAGACAAAATGTCTGTCTGTGTGTCAATCTACATTCCATATTGGATCCTTTGGTTGCAAGCGAAGCTGCAAAGGGTACAGGTGGTATGAAATATATTCCTTGTGAAAGTAGATTAAATTTATGTTTTAATTTCCACCCAATTTAAAGGTTTAAATTTGTACTATTGCATATTGCCTCATACTTGGAACCTTGGAAGCACCACTTAATCAAAAAAATTGATTAATTCAAATTAAACTATTAATGGGAACTTAATCCTATTTAATACAATATCACATAAAAACTGTCGACAAGCATCTTGGCTTCAAGGTTTACTGAGGCAACCTGACAAATTGCTGTTTTAACAATGTGTACATTCCTTGCTTTGAATATAGCATTGCATAAGACTCTTCTGTGTTAAGATGTGCATCAGTGAAAACACCAAATGTAATTCATGACAAAATCAATTACCTGAAGAAAATTGGACTGACCTAATAAAAAATGAGAAAACACCGAAGGCAACTAGGTTTATATAAAATATAAAGAAACTTTTCTTTCTATTCTTTTTGAGTCTTTCCAGTACATTTTTATGTATGTCATCTAAACCGTATAATAGAGTTCTCCTTACTTAAGCCTCTCTGTCATTTTGAGCAATGAGCAGCCAAGTAAAAACATCTTAAAGCATTCCACTCACAGGGTTTGCTGTGAGGGTCAAAGGTTCATTACTTTGAATATCTTGTCAGCTGCCCATAAACCACTCAGGTTAACATTCTCAGATTACAAAATTCTTTTCAGAAACAATTTACATTTTCTAATGAAGAATAAAAAAGCAACGTTTATTTGCAATATTATATGTAATGCTGATACAGTCTGGTATTTCCATTTATTCTACATATATGTGATACCTTTTGTTAGTTACCAAAATAAAATATTTGTAAACTGTATAAAACAGTTTGATTGAAGTAGGGTGTATGGGATTCAGACAATCTGGTTGCTGGTCAGAACTGGGAAGCTGATTCCCTCTTTAAGTATTCTAGAGTTGAGAATTTCAATAACTTATCAGTTCACAGCAGTGCAAGCAATGACCTGTTGAGGAATTTGCAGATTTCTTTGGCAAAAGGAGCATGAAGGATTTCATAAAAAACATATTTGTATTGGAAATATAGAAGTTAATAACTGAGAGTTCTAAGAGCAACATTGCAATTTGAAACAGTAATGTCCAACTTCTAGAGAAAATAGGCATTTTAATGGACACAAAATACAACTAGGGAGATCATTCCACAGGAAATACATTTTAAAAAAGAGAAAAATGTAAAACAGAAAAAAAAGTTGAATATGGATCATGGTAATGCAACCCTGGTGAGACATATGTCTTGAAGAGGCTGTACGCCCAATAGTTTCTGCTCCAACTAAATAGTTGGCTTAAGGTACAACTCGTGCAGTTTTCATGAAATAAAGCAGTGGTGGGCAACCTACAGTTCACAAGCTCACAAGGCCATCGAGAAGCCCACCCGAATAATCGCATGTCCAGTGGATATAAGCTAAGTAACTTGGGCTCCCAGTCACAATAAAATTACAATTGTTTTGTATGAAGATTCAGATGAACAGATCATACACAGAAAAAAATTGTTATTTGCAGCAGCTAACACATAAACCTACTGGGAAAGTGCACAGTTCAGTGAATTGGATCAATATATCACATGTACAGCTTGTAAGAATGAGAGGAGGTAGAACAGTGATTTAATGTTGTAGGCACTTTATTGATGAGTGATGTAAAAGAACACTATCAGGCTTTGGGAATTCAAATCATTTAAGTTCTTAAATTAATTGTTTTAAATTGTACTCTGTGTATGGTGTGTGTGTGTGCTTGGGAGTTGGGGTGGGTGGGGGGGTGGGTGTCAAGTTATTTCTAATACATATACAATGTCTTTTAATCTCATAAGATAAAATGTACTCTTAGATTTGTTTCTCTGTCTCATAAGTACATAGGGTGCATTTGTGAGACACTTTTAAGTAGAATTTGAATCATTTTGGAAAACATAAGCAGATTGCTAGAATCACATAAAATGTTACTATTGAGAAACATTACTGTGCGATAGCCTGAAAAAAATAGATACCTTATTCAGATTTTTTCTTGAAAACCATGGTTATCAAACTCTTTAAGCAAGAAATTTTAATTATTTTATCAAATATACAGATCAATTGAGTGAATGCTCGTTTATTTTTTGTTGTTGTTGAGAAATTATAACAATAGCAATGGAGAACATACAATGGAAACATACAAAAGCAGCTTCAACTCCAGCAGTAGAAAATGAAAGGTTAACAAAACATTCATATTTATACCACCTTATCATGTTGAAACATCTCAAAACATTTTGTGAGTAATCAGTATCACGTGTAGGGCCATAGGATCTTCAATGTTCAACTGGAAACAGGTAGATGGGATTTCAGTTTAAAGTCTCATCTGAAAGACAACATCTTCCCAAAGTGAAAGGTGCTATGCAAGTATAATTTGTTGTTGTTGTTAATGGTACTGAGGCTACAGAAGAATGCAAAGTAAAGCCAAAAGATTTCAGGCACGCCTCTTGATGTTCATTCCAATGATAGTTTTAGTTATAACCCTTCATACTTGCAGATATAGAAAAAGAGAAACTTACTATAATGCAAATATTGGTACAAGCACCTCCTCAGGGTATATTATGTCAGAGTGGATTAAACAAAACATAACCTTTCATCTCTCTTACCTAGCTTTGAATCCAGTACACAAGAATGAGATGATAGTCTCCTATCTGTGATGGTTGTCAGAGCCCCTGGTGAGATTGTCAATCTCAGTGTGGATTCCAGATCACTTTTTCTGTCCTCCCTCTAGCAGTTGACACAGTAAAGACTGATTGAAACTTACCCATAGAAGAGTTCAGAGTCCAGCCTTGTAGATATCAAACGCCTTTAACATCACAATGTTTTATTCCAGGGCTTTGTATTACTTTATTATTTTGTTAGTTATCTGTCTGCTTAGAGCACAACCAAGTGATTTTGTTTACAGTTGTTTTTTTGTTTTTTGATGCGTTCTGAAGCAGGTATTTCCACTATGATATATATCCATTATTCAATAATGTTGTTGTAATTACCTATTTATAACCAAACATGTCTGGCTATTTAGAGGGCAATTTACTTTACTCTTTAACTAACTTAGATTTGTGGATGATTGACATCTCAGTTAAAAGGTTACTATTCCATATTTCAAATAAACTGAAATGCCTTTTTCAAGTAACAGATATTTGTTTAGTTGTTGATATTGTTAAAACATGTTTCACTTCAATTTACTAGCTTGTGTCTCTTCCTTTCCATTTCAATGTATTTCTTTCCAGATTCCCAAAGCTACTGACACCTTTATGCTCTTTGCTGCAGAGCTTCTTATAGTTTGATCCAAAAATTTACATCAAATCATAATTATATATTCCTGTATATTGTTTAACATTTCACCATTGCTGCCTATTGTTTTTTCTTTTTATTACTTTAATTTTAACTAGGTTTCTAATCTTTAGCTATCTCCATTCCTCTTCCCCCAATACATTGTGACAGCCTCAGATAAGATCACGCTCCCACTTACAAGAGTTATTCTCCTTAACAGTGACCATGCCTGACCTTGGATTTTAAGTTCTCTTCAATCCCCTTGGCAAATGCTCTCATAGTGTCTGAGGTCACGGGTGAGTGATTGCTTCAATAAGCTGTCACATTTCATTCTGGGATCAGTAGAACTAGTGTTACCTTATGCTTAAGTAGCCAAACCATTCTAACAAGTCAATTACACACACACTACATATTTTTTTCTTATAACATCTTTATTTGCTTACTTAATTCGGAAAAAGAAGTGTTTTTTTCTTTTTCATTTTGTGTGTTAGCAACAACATCACCAAGCTCATACATAACGGATAAGACCTGGATATATTGGTACAGCAATATTGGTAGATTATAGAATGAATATCTAGTCACTTATAATCTCCACATCGGTTAGTACCTCGAGGATCTCAGGTCTAATCACTCAGTGCCCTGGATTCCAGTATCTTAGCATTTTAGTCCTGACACTGATTTCCCTTGAATCTGCTGCGCGCAATTGGCTGCGGCGTTTCACCCACAAATATACAACAACAAGATTGCATTTATAGAGCGCCTTTCATGTCGGGAGGACGTCCCAAGGCGTTGAACAGTTGGGTCGGGACCCGAGCAAGGGGGAAATGGTCAGGGTGAGGGGAGGGAAGGGAGGGAGCGAGGAGGGGGTAGAGAGTCGAGAGGGGAGTTGAAGGCACGGTCAAAGAGAAAGGTCTTGAGACTGGCCTTGAAGGAGGAAAGGGAGGAGGCGGAGAAGGCACTGGGGGATAGAGTTCCAGAGCCGAGGGGCTGAGAGGCTGAAGGCCCGGCCACTGATGGTAGGGCGGTTGGGGCGGGGGATGTGGAGCAGACCGGAGCCGGAGGAACGGAGGGTACGGGCAGGTAAGTAGGGGGATAGTAGGTTGGAGAGGTAGGAGGGAATGGCCTTGTAGGTGAGGGTGATGATCTTGAATTCGATCCTCTGGGGGATGGGGAGCCAGTGGAGGCGAGCGAGAGTGGGAGTGATGTGGTCCCGAAGCCTGGTGCGGGACAGTACACGAGCTGCAGAGTTCTGAATGACCTGCAGCTTGTGGAGGGAGGTGGCGGGAAGGCCGGTGAGGAGAGAGTTCCCATAGTCCAGCCTTGAGGTGATAAAGGCGTGGACCAGTGATTCAGCAGCGTGAGGGGTGAGGTAGTGCCGTAGTCTGGCGATGTTCCGGAGGTGATGGAAGGCGGTGCCAGTTGTGGCGCGAATGTGAGGGAGAAAGGACAGCTCAGGGTCGAACAGAACCCCGAGGTTCCTGACTGGCTTTGAGAGGTGGAGAGTGCAGCCTTGGATGCTGATGCTGTCAGCGCCTGAGGTGCGGAGGCGCTGACGCGAGCCAATCAGGATATGCAATCAATTCACTTATATTCTGTACATTCAAGTATATTCTGTGAAGCGCTTTGAGACATCTCGGAGACGTGATAAGGCCCTATATCAAATGCAAGGATGATTTTTGTTATAGTGGTCTGTCCTTCCAAGTCCTGCCAATGAGCCAAGCTGGCTGTGCTGTCATCAGTATTGCTTTGGAGAATTGTGGACGCTCCTGGCTCAGCAATCGAAGACTGTGGAGCCAGTCCCCACATTGGGACTTTGAACGTGTTGTCCAGGCTGACATTCCAATGAGATGCTTAGGGTCCCTCATTGGAGGGCATTGCCGTACCTCAGGTGAGACGTTAAACCAAAGTCTTACCTGTACCCCGCCTTGTCTAACCCCACCATTGGCGGCCTGGCCTTCAGCCACTCTACCCCCACCCTCCGGACCTCCAACCCCCAGTCCCTCCGCTCCGCTCCGCTCTCTCTTGCCTCCTTCAAGACCCTCCCACCACTTTGACCGCGCCTTCGGTCACCCTCCAACCCCCCCCCACCCTCCCTGCCCTCCACCACTCCCGATCCCAACCACCAGCTCCGGTGCGGGCGGATCCATGACTGCCCGGCGCCTTGGGACGCACTCCCCACGCGAAAGGCGCCACACAAATGTAAGTTGTTGTCGCTATTTATTATTGGTGACTCCCACGGTCGACCGCACAGGGCACCCCCCCCCCCCCGCCTCCCCGTGACGTGTCCGGGAGGCCAGTCTAGGCCCCTCCCCCCCCAACTCCGCTATGACATCACTGGGCGTTTCCTCTCCCTCCAACCGCCCGCTTCGATTGGTTCACCGCCACCGAGTGAGCGGAAGCGAATGGCGGATTTGCTGCCGGCTGATTGGCCTGTCCGTCCGTCAATCAGTCAGCGTGAGGCAGCTGGGGTGAAGGCGGGAAGTGGGTGGTGGGGAGGGAGGGAGGAGGCGGGGGTGGGGGGAAGGTCACCGACGCGACGATACATAGGAGACGGCGGCCGCGCAGAGAGAGAGAGAGAGAGA
Source organism: Callorhinchus milii (assembly GCF_018977255.1). Classification (NCBI taxonomy): domain Eukaryota; kingdom Metazoa; phylum Chordata; class Chondrichthyes; order Chimaeriformes; family Callorhinchidae; genus Callorhinchus; species Callorhinchus milii. Next base: position 23,637,529 of record NW_024704749.1, read on the forward strand.
CGGTGCAGACGCTGAGGGAGCAGAAAGGTCAGCTCGACGCGACTTCGCGGCAAATTCGATTTCTTTTGTTTATTTTTTTTTGGAGGGAAAAGGGTAGGGGGGTGACGGGTTCTTCCTTTTCCTCCGCACGAGAGAGAGAGAGAGACCGTTTAAAAAAAAAAAAAAAAAAAAAATTCTCTTTATATTTTTGGAAAGAAGGATATGAGAGATGAATAAAATGGCCGCGCCGACAATTGCGCGTGTGTGAAAGCCACCTGTTGTTTCCCTCGTGTTCTGTCGCCTTCCCGTGTGTTGCGGGGTCTTTCCCTTTTATATATATATATATATATATACGTATATATATATATCCCCTTTTATACATGAAACTCCTCGGTATAAAGCGAGAGGCGAGCGGTTTAAATTGGCCTCGTCGTCATTGTCCTGAACGTGCAGCAGCGTCGAGTGATGTCGCAGTTGAATTGATTTGGAGATCGTCTCCCTCCTGTTTCTAAGAGCTATCGGCTGTGAGCCAGAGAGCGGCGGACAGGAAACCACGGGAGGGTCTGTAGGAAAAGGCTGAGCAAAGCCCCTGCCCCCCCCCCCCACCACCCACCACCTCAGCCCGACCGAGCCTCGGGCCACGCGGCCGCACTTCTCGCGCCGCTCCCGCCCCGCGCCCAGAGCTCAACAGAGACAGAACACACAGCCGTTTAACTGGCGACCCCACACCCTGTACACACCCACCCCACTGTGTACACACCCTGTACACACCCACCCCACTGTGTACACACCCTGTACACACCCACCCCACTGTGTACACACCCTGTACACACCCACCCCACTGTGTACACACCCTGTACACACCCACCCCACTGTGTACACACCCTGTACACACCCACCCCACTGTGTACACACCCTGTACACACCCACCCCACTGTGTACACACCCTGTACACACCCACCCCCACTGTGTGCACACCCATCCCACTGTGTACACACCCCACACCCTGTACACACCCACCCCACTGTGTACACACCCTGTACACACCCACCCCACTGTGTGTACACACCCCACACCTTGTACACACCCACCCCACTGTGTGTACACACCCCACACCCTGTACACACCCACCCCACTGTGTGTACACACCCCACACCTTGTACACACCCACCCCACTATGTGTACACCCCACACCCTGTACACACCCCACTGTATACACACCACACCCTGTACACACCCACCCCACTGTGTATACACATCACACCCCGTACACCCCAGAGTCCTGTAGCTCAGTGGTTAGAGCACTCGCTTTGCAAGCGAGAGACCTGAGTTCAATTCCAGGCAGAGGGCGAAACCTTGGGCAAGTTTCCTTACTCCACACAGAGCCTAATAATAATCCCTCCAAAACAAAACAATAATAAATTGGTCATTTTCGATCTACAACTGTTTGTGGGACATTGCTGTGCGCAATTGGCTGCCGCGTTCGCCCACAAATATACAGTCAATTCACTTTACAGTGTGTTCTGTGAAGCGCTTTGGGACGTCCTCCCGACGTGAAAAGCGCTATATCAAATGCAAAGATTATTATTATTATTATTACACACCCACCCCACTGCATGCACACCACACCCTGTACACACCCACCCCACCGTGTATACACACCACACCCTGTACACGCCCACCCCACTGTGTATACACACCACACCCTGTACACACCCACCCCACTGTGTATACACACCACACCCTGTACACACCCACCCCACTGTATATACACACCACACCCTGTACACACCAACCCCACTGTGTATACACACCTCACTGTGTATACACACCACACCCTGTACACACCCAGCCCACTGTGTATACCCACCACACCCTGTACATGCCCATGCCACTGTGTATACACCCCGTACCCTGTACACACCCACCCCACTGTATATACGCACCACACCCTGTACACACCCACCCCACTGTGTATACGCATGGCATCCTGTACACACCCACCGCACTGTATACGCACCGAACCCTGTACACACCCAACCCACTGTGTATACGCACCACACCCTGTACACACTCACCCCACTGTGTATACACACCACCCTGTACACACCCACCCCACTGTATACGCACCGCACCCTGTACACACCCACCCCACTGTGTATACGCACCGCACCCTGTACACACCCACCCCACTGTGTATACACACCACACCCTGTACACACTCACCCCACTGTGTATACGCACCGCACCCTGTACACACCCACCCACTGTGTATACGCACTGCACCGTGTACACACCCACCCCACTGTGTATACACACCACACCCGTGCAGCGTAGCTTTACTAGGTTAGTACCAGGGATGAAGGGGATGAGTTACGAGGATAGGCTGACCAATTTGAGCCTATATTCTCTAGAATATAGAAGAATTAGTGGGGATCTTATAGAAACCTATAAGATCATCAAAGGGCATGATAGAGTAGATAGTGGGAGATTGTTTCTCCTGATTGGAGAAACTAAAACCAGGGGTCACAATCTTAAAATCAGAGGCAGCCCTTTCGCACTGAGTTGAGGAAGAACTTCTTCACTCAAAGGGTAGTGAATGTAAGGAACTCACTACCCCAAAGGGCTGTTGACGCTCAGTCCTTGAACATATTCAAGACTAAGTTAGATAGATTTCTTATTGCAAAAGGGATTAAGGGATATGGGGATAAGGCAGGGTTATGGTATTAGCTGGAGTTAGATTAGAAGATCAGCCATGATTGAATGGCGGGGCAGGCTCGAAGGGCCGAATGGCCTACTCCTGCTCCTACATGTTATGTTACACCCTGTACACACACTCCACTGTATACACACCACACCCTATACCCATACACCACCGTATACACACCACACCCTGCACACACCCACCCCACTGTACACACATTGCACCCTGTACACACACCACTGTGTACACACACCACACCCTGTACACATTACACACAAACCCACTGTGCAAACACACACCAAAGTGTATACACCCCATATACTGTACATCTTGTACACACATATCATGTATATACATACCCAGTAAGCAGTGTACACTCCCCCACTGTATACCACCACAGTATGCACACACTGTGTACATATGTACAACCTGTACATAATGTATACACCACCACACTCTACACACAGTGTATTCACATCGTGTACACACCTCTACACTCTCACAGTGTACGCATCCTGAAAACACAGCCACTTTGTACACAAGTGTACACACACACCACAGTGTATACCCCCCACCTCACACACAGTATACGCACACACACCACAATGTACACACACAGTGTATATACTTTGTACATACTGTTTTTGTTCACGTGGAAGTTACCAGGCATGAGAACGTTACTCTTGAGAAATGGAGGAATGCTCTTTTCTCTCTGACTAAAGTATATTTTAAAGAAATCAGGCTGAGTAATTGCTTTTTCGGTACTTTTTTATTTTCCTTAAATATAAAAGACAAATAAAAATGGGTCAGGGCACGGGAAGGATGTTTTCAAACACTGCTGCTATTATGCTTGCCTACAAGAAATACACAATGACTTCTATATTTTACAGTATATCTTGCGAAGCGCTTTGAGACATGAAAGGTGCTTTATCAAATGCAAGGATTATTATTTTGTTTATGGATGTGAATGTGTAACTTGATTAGTTGTATGATTTTAAGAGTTAAAAGAGTAATGCTGATATAAAAGAGTAAAGTAATGTTCAGTCAACTGCAAACAGTTTACTACAATTCAGTTGATTGGTGCAGTATAGTACAGCAAAACACCAGATAACTTGTGACTTCAGGATAAAAGGGCTAAGTGACGAATTATCTGCAGTTAAGCATGTGCATAAATACGTAAATTAATGCAGCTGAGATATTGACAGCATGATGACTGAAATGGTAGTGACATGTTAAACCAAGCTGAACTTATCAAGAATTTACAGTAACTACTTTCTAATAGTCTGAAAATAGATGAGAAATATCTGTTATTTTCAATATACTTGATATCACGTCATGGCTATAATGAATAGTGGTGCAGAAATATATAGAAAAACTATTCTGAAAACCCATTTTGTCTTGGGTTTTTAATATAGATTTGAGTACTCCCTGTGATCATGACAGCAGAAAACCTAGACGTGACAAATGGTCCAATAAACTTGGATCAGCGAACCAGAATGAAGCAGCATTGCTTGCTCTGATGGACCAGACTGGCTACACCATGATACAAGAAAACGGACAAAGAAAGTTTGGTGGACCACCACCAGGTAAGAGCATCATATTAAAGAAATGCAAATGTTAGAAGGTAGACCATCCTCACAGCTCCTTTTTCTTCCTTTACTTCGTCACATACAAGGCATCCACAAGTTCTTGTAAGATGCAATGTCCACAGCCTTCAGTACAGTCTAGGAAACTGGCATGCTAACTTGAAAGCCAGGAAAAATGTACATTTGTAAATATTTCAAAATAATCATTTTATACTCTATTTTATTTGATTCACGTATAATAACATTCCAAATCAAGATGAATAATTAAATATTTCTATTTTTACAGGTTGTGAAAAATGGAAATACAATTGAATATCCAGCAATAGATTAATTCATTCAGTAATGTTTGGATCTTTATGTGGAGAAATGGTAGAAATTATAAGAATTCATTTGAAATTGTATTGTGTCATGAAGTGGGCTAGAGAATACTTTTACCCCCAAGACCTGGATTTGAATCAAGCCCATACTAGTTCTTTAATGAAATAACTAAGAAAATAGATAAATAAAGGTAAGGCTGTGGATGTGATATTCTTGTTTTTTCAGAAGGCTTTTGATAAAACGCTGCGTAGGAGGCTTGTTGAAAAAATGAAGGCAGATGGCATAAGTGGAAACAGCAGCGTGGGTAGAAAGTTGTTTAAAGGATTGGAAACAGATGACAGGAGTATATGGTTGTTCCTCAGAATGGAGAGATGTAATTTGTGGTGCTCCCTAGTGGTCTGGCATGTATTAGGATCAGACACTGTTATTTTCCATTTATAAATATTGTGGATTCTGCTGTAAGAGGCACAATTCCTAAGTTTGCAGATGACAAAAATAGGGAGTGTATCTAACAGTGAAGAATATTGTATGCAACATCAGGTGGACATAGAGAGGTTAGCTGATTGGACAGAGAAATAGCAAATGAAATTTAATGCAAATAACAACTTGCATCTATGTAGTGCCCTTCATGGAGTGCACAACAGCAGCGTGGCCTTGACCCAAAGCCGGTGTGGAGGGGGGGAGGTGGCCGATGACTGAAGGAATGGTCAGAGGAAAATTTTCAGGTGTGATCATGGGCAGAGAGCGATTGAGGCAAAGAGTTTCAGAGATTCTGGGTATAGTGTCTGAAAGCATGGCTCCAATTTGTGGGGACAAGATACGTGCAGCAGATCTGTGCCGATTGAAACAAAAGCAGTGGGGTGTGAGCAGATCAGAGAAGTAGGGAAGTGCCACTCCGTGAAGTGATTTGAATACAAGAGTGAGGATCTTGAAATTGAGCCATTTTGAAACAGCGAGGCAGTGGACCCTGGCAAGTACTGGTGTGTGCAGAGCCAAATATGGTTGAGGACACAGACAGCAGAGTTTTGAATCATTTGAACCTTGTTAATAGTAGGACTAGGGGGATTGGTGAGGAGTGCATTAGAAAAATAGAGGAAGGCAGGTAATGTGGAGGTCGAGGAAGGCAGTCCTGGTCAGGGCTCAGATGTGGGTTAGGAAGGATAAGTGCGGATTGAACCTTGCGTGTTTGTTTTGGATTTCTGTTGTACCAAATATTATATTTGGTAATATTTGAATGCGTTTGTTCCCTCGTGCATGCGTTTATCACCTCCCGCTTGGATTATTCAAACAGATTTCTCACTGGTCTCCCGAACTCACCATTCACAAGATCCAGCTCATTCAAAACTCTGCTGCCCGCATACTGACCTGGACCAAACTTCATATCTACATCTCACCAGTTCTGTCCAGGCTCCACTGGATCCCCATCACCGAACGGATAGACTTCAAGATCCTCACACTCGTGTTCAAATCTATTCATTTCCTGGCACTTTCCTACCTCTCCAACCTCCTCACTCCCCAATCCACAAATCGGTACTTCCGTTCAACTGGCACCGGCCTCCTACTCGTCCCTCACACCCTCTACTCCACCATCGCAGGTCACGCTTTCAGCCACTCCGCCTCGAAACTCTGGTACACTCCCTCAATCCCTCCGCCTTGCCCCTCTCTTCCCCTTTTTCAAGTCCCATTTGAAAACCTTCCTCTTTGGCCATACTTACGGCCACCTCTCCCCCCCCCCACCCCCAGCTCGGAGTCAGGCTCCGCCACTGTTAAGTGCTCTGAGGCGCTACCCTGCATGGAGGGCGCTACATAAGTGTAAGTTGTTGTTTATAATTTTTTTTAAAAAAGGGATTGAACCTTGCGTCAGGTTTGCTACAGGCTCAGTGAGTCGGAGGGATAGGTATGGAGGATTAAGAAGTTCTTAACTTCACAAATGAAAACTGAAAAGATAATCAGCTTTTTATATCAGAAATGGAAAGGTTTTAAAGTTTAAAAAGCATGCTACAATTCTATTCCAGTTATTCAGTGCTAGTAATGCTTAAAATAATAATAATAATCCTTGCATTTGATACAGCGCTTTATCAGTTCTTCTAGATGGCGTCTCGGAGCACTTTATCTGGAGGATTGTTGGCCAGGACACTCGGAGAACCCTTCAATTTTGAGTAGTGCCACGGGATCTTTAACATCCAACTGAACAGAACAAAGGGACTTTGTTTTAACATCTCATTGGAAAGACGGCACCTCAGACAAAGGAGCACTTCTCTTAGTAGCCTAGACGGTGGTTACTTAATCCATGGCTGTTTGTGGGACACTGCTGTATGCAATTGGCTGCTGCGTTTCGCCCACAAAATATACAATCAATTCACTTTACAGTATATTCTATGCAGTGCTTTGAGACGGCTGAAAGACGTGATAAAGACCTTTGAATTGCTCAGCCTGAACTATAACATTGCTGCTTCTCCTCATGATGATCCTCGTCAGTGGACTAACCATGCCTCGCTGCTCCCCCCCCCCCACTGTTCAATTCCTATCCTTGCTTGACCATTCCACAGCCTCCCTCTACTCCAGCCTGCGAATCCTCCATCAGGGCCACCGTGGCAGATGCCGCAGCTGTCCAACAGCAGCCACTCTGACTGCTCTATCCCCCATTCTCGTCGCAAGGCTGATCGGTTCCTGACCACGGGTAGCTAACCTCTCCCTGATCCACATCCCCACCCTCCCTGTCAGTCCTCACCCTCGCTCCTCACATTCCACCGCCAACTGTCCCCTCACCATTGGTTTACAAAATGTCTGCTCTCTCCAACAAAACACTGACCATCCAAGACCTCATTGCCGACGAAAACATTCTCACCCTCACTGAAACCTGGATTACTCCAGGCGACATCTTTCCCCTGATAGAGGCCACCTGGTTTACTGTAGTGGCGGTATGGCTCTCATCTCACGGTCCCCACTCAGTCTATCCCTTTACTCCTCTGGAACCGTCCCCTCTGAGCACCTTATCCTTTACCACCCCTCCAAACTTTCTCTCAAAATTCTCCTTATCTATTGCCCCCCCCCCAGCCTTCCCCCACCTTCATCCCCAACATCTCCACCCTCCTATCTTCCCTAACCCTCTGCTCCAAACGCCTCCTCCTAGGCGATTTCAACCTTCACTTTACCCCCTCCTGCTCTACCTCTGCTGACTTTTTCTCCCTTATCACCTCCCTCAACCTCTTCTTCCACATCCACTCCACCACCCACGTTCGCGGTCAACCCCTTGACCTGGTGATGTCTCGGGGCCTCACTGTCTTGGACCTCATCATCATTGACAAAGCGATCTCGGACTATCACTTCATCTCCCTAAACTCCTCAATCCCTCTCCCCACTGCCATCCAACACCTCCACCTCCTCCGGCCCCTGGAAAAAAATCTCCCCCCTCCCTCTCGGCTGCCTTGGAGTCATCTGAGCTCGTTCCCCTCTGAGCTTCCTCCCTCAATGACCTCCTCTTCTGTCACTCTTTCCATGCCTCCCTCTCCTCCACTCTTGATTCCCTTGCTCCCCTCCCTTCCCGAACCGTCTCCTATTCACGTATGTCACCATGGTACACCAGCCATCTCCGCTCCGTTAAAGCACAGGTGCGTGACATTGAATGCACCTGGCTTAAATGAAACTTAATGGTCCATCGGCAAATCTGGCTGGACCTTATCAAATCTTACCGCTCCGCCCTCGCCTCCGCTAAATCGTCGTTCTACTCCAAGACTATCTTAGAGGCTAAGGACAACCCCAGGCTCCTCTTCTCCATCACAAACCGGCTCCTCCACCCACCGTCTCACTCCTCACCCATCCTCACCTCAAATGCCAACTGCGAGGGGATCCTGGACTTTCTCGAATCCAAAGGCGAGGGGATTCCGCTCAGCTGCCTCTGCCATTCCGTTACTACATGCTCCCCATCTCCCCTCCCACCGGCCCGTATACATCCCTCATGATCCTCTCTGTCCATTGATTCTGTCCATTGACACTCCAACCTCTCTTTCCTCTCCAAGGTCCTGGAATGAGTTGCTGTTTCCCAGCTTGGCTCCTTCCTCTCCCGCCACTCCCTTCACGAACCCCTCCAATCGGGTTTCCATGCTGCCCACAGCACAGGAACAGCGCTGGGCAAAAAAGACAAATGACATTCTGTCCATCTGCAACCAGGGCTCCCTCTGCCTCCTCGTCCTCTTTGACCTCTGCTGCCTTCGACACCGTCGACCACTCTATCCTCATCCACTGCTTCTCTCACCTCAACCTTCAGAGCTCTGTCTTTGACTGGTTCAGATCATACCTCTCACACCGCCTCCACTTATTTCGACAAACTGTTTCTCCTCTAGCCCCTGCACCGTCTCGTGTGGTGTTCCTCAGGGCTCTGTCCTTGGTCCCCTCTTCAATATCTATATGCTCCCTCTTGGTGACATCATCCACAGACATGGGGTCAATTTCCACATGTATGCGGATGACACACAACTGTACCTCTGCCTCCACACTTGACTCCAGGACCACTGCTGTCCTGACAGAATGTCTGTCAGACATCAAGTCCTGGATGAGAGCTAACTTTCTTCAGTTGAACGTCAACAAGACCGAGGCTCTTCTGATTGGCTCCCGTCAGCGCCTCCACACCTCAGGCGCTGACAGCATCACCGTCCATGGTTACACACTATACCTTACTAAGCCAGTCCGGAACCTTGGCGTCTTGTTTGGCCCTCAACTATCCTTTCTGCCCCACATCCATGACATGACCCGCTCTACCTTCCCCCTCCTCCACAACATCGCCCGGCATTGCCACTGTCTCACACCGCAGGCTGCTGAAACCCTCATACATGCAGTCATTACATCGAGGCCTGACTGCAAACCACTTGCTTGTCGGCCTCCCAAACTCTTCCCTCCATCGGCTGCAGATCATCCAGAACACTGCAACCTTGTCCTCTCCTGCACCAGGCTCTTTGACCCTATCACCCCCATCCTCGCCCAACTCCACACTGGTTTCCCATCACACATAGGATACAGTTCAAGATTCTGGTCCTCACCTTCAAAGCCCTCCATGGTCTTGCTCCCCTCTACCTCTGTGACTTCCTAACTATCAACCATCCTGCTCGCTCCCCCTGCTCGACGGGCTCCGGCCTGCTTCACGTGCACCGCCTTGCTCGCCCCACTAGCAGGGGAGCCTTCTATCACTCTGCCCCCACCCTCTGTAACTCCATCCCACAGTCCCCCTTCCCTTGCTTCTTTCAAGACCCATCTCGAGACCCTACTCTTCGACTGTGCTTTCGATCATCCTGCTCCCCCTCTGCTCTCCACTCTCCCAGATCCTGACCCCCAGCTCCGGTCCAAAACTCTTGTCTGTCCCGCCCAGCTTGATTGCTGAAAAGTATTAGGAAAAAAAAGGGGAACTTCACCATAGAGTATTACGAAAATCAGGGAAAAGTGATCCCTTGATTCCTATTGCACATTCCTTAATACCTAGTTAAGAGTGATAGTACGAAGTCTTAGAATTGTCATCTGCCCATCTTGCTCTCTAAATTAAATTTGATGCATGAGCGAGGGACACTGGAGAAAAGGCAACCAGTTGAAAAATAGGTTTCATGGAATCCCAAAAGGAAGCAAATCTCTTCATTTAGCTAACATGTCTAATTCATTGTAAAAGTGAGTACTGATGCATTTGTTTGTAATGTTGGAACACAAAATATGGTACTTATTACTTTATCTTATTACAGGTTGGGAAAGTCCACCTCCACCTCGTGGATGTGAAGTATTTGTAGGAAAGATTCCACGTGACATGTATGAAGATGAATTAGTACCTGTTTTCCAGAGAGCAGGAAAAATTTATGAATTCAGGCTGATGATGGAATTCAGTGGTGAGAATCGAGGCTATGCTTTTGTAATGTATACTACAAGAGAAGAAGCTCAGAATGCTATCAAAATGCTGAACAATTATGAAATTCGACCTGGAAAATTTATTGGTGTCTGTGTTAGCTTGGATAACTGCCGACTCTTCATTGGTGCAATTCCAAAAGAAAAGAAAAAAGAAGAAATCCTTGAAGAAATGAGGAATGTAACGGAAGGGGTTGTAGATGTCATTGTTTACCCAAGTGCTACTGACAAAACAAAGAATCGTGGATTTGCCTTTGTAGAATATGAATCTCACAGAGCTGCTGCCATGGCTAGAAGAAAGCTTATCCCAGGTACTTACTATTTATTGTATTTTAAAAATAACCTGATAGATGAGCAAAACTTAAAAAATCACCAAACGTAAAAATCATTTTGGAAAAAAAAGCTTTTTTTTTCTTTCAACAAAATAATTGTTTTATAAGACAACCTGACAAGTTCAATTTGTTGGTTTCCTGACAATACTGTTTATCTAGTTCCTATTTTCAGACAAATTGAGATTCTGTGGAAAATTTACTGAATTTGGTCCCAATGTTTTATGCTTTTTTATGAGTATTATCTTAAAAGTATTGTCATACAATACTGGGCTGCTTCTATAGGAAACCTGCTTGTCAGCCATCTTCACCACAACCATTTGCTATAAAATATACAGTAACTACACTTCACAGTAAAAATCCTATGAAGAGCTTTGAGATGTTCTGACGACATGATAGGACGTTATATCAAATGCAAAGATTATTTTTTTTAACCGTATGGAATTTGCTAACTGATGATTTTAGAGTTGATATTGAGATCTATGGATCTTTGTCAGTAACTGTATAGCTTTTTACCCTGGATCTACCCTACTCTGTACTGTTAGTTAATCTCAGATTAAGGCAATTAAACCAATACTATTTGAGGTATTCTTAGTTATGGAGGGTAGAATCAACCAGACTCTAGTGCTCTCTCTCTCGATGGCTGGATGTGGAGTCCTGTAGCTCAGTGGTTAGAGCACTGCCTCTCAAACGAGAGACCTGGGTTCGATTCCCGGCAGGCGAAACCTTGGGCAAGTTTCCTTACTCCACACACCTAATAATAATCCCTCAAGAAAAAAACTCAATAATGAATTTGTCACTTCAATCCACGACTGTTTGTGGGACAATGCTCTGCGCAATTGGCTGCCACATTTCGCTTACAAATGTACAGTCAATTCACTTTACAGTGTATTCTGTGAAGCGTTTTGAGACGTCTAGAAGACTTGAAAGTGCTATATCAAAGGCAAGGATTATTATTATTATAACCTGCTATCATTCACTGTCGAGGCTCATAAATAAAGAACTGGCACTTGGCAGAGAGTGGCTGGCACCTATGAAACCGGTTCATGCCTCAGGAAGGGAGGAAGAGAGAATTAAAAAAATGTCTATATTGTTAAAATATAGGCTCATTTTACCACTCAGTGTGATGGTACTTATTTTTGGATTATTTGTGGTAACAGAAAAATCAAAAGTAGTAACACTTAGCAATTTTTTTTGGTAAAACTGCACTACATATTTGCTGGAATCCTATCCTACAATTATGTGTGTAGGTGTGTTAAAAATTTTAATTAATTTTTATTGTAAGAATAATAGCAGTTTCTCATTCACTCAGCTGAATCCAAACCTGTCTTCAATCTATAATAACAATAATCCTTGCATTTGATATAGGTCTTATTACGTCATTGAAACATCTCAAACCTCTCACATGATATACTATAAAGTGTTGGCAAAATGTGGCAACCAATTGCGCACAGCAATGTCCCACAAACAGCCATGGTATGAGTGACCAATTTTATTTGAAGGATTTGTTAGCCAAGACACCAGGATACACTCCCTTCTCTTTTCGAATAGTGCCCTGGGATCTTTAACATCCAACTGAACAGGCAGATAGGACCTCGATTTAAGGTCTCATCCGAAGGACGTTACCTCCGACAATGCAACACCCCCCAGCACTGCACTGAAGTGTCAGGTTAGACTATATGAATCCAAGTCGCCCAACATGAGTCTTGTACCCACAACCTACTGACTCAGGTGGGAATGTTACCACTGTACCAGGTGGCTTCATTCAGTTCCCAATAGGGGTCAATTGTGAACTCAAGAACTGAAATCCTGACTCATACTTTCCTCACTAACCTAAAGAGTACTGAGACTAATTTTAGAACCTCGATTGCTGTACCATTTTATCTCATCCTTCCAGAATATCACTCTGCTGTCTTATCACAGCATCAAGCTGTGTTTTTTTAAATGAGCCCAGGATTCTAGCCTCAATCACCCTCCCAGGTAAACTATTTCCGTGATTAAATACCTTCTGGATAAAGAAATGCGTCCTAGTGTCTGTCCATTCGATAGGGGCGGAATCTTGCTGCTCACCATGTTCAGCATTGAGATGAGTGAGGCAATGGAAAGCAGAAAACACAGAATATGGTGATCTTAAAGATGCGAGTGTAGGTCATGTTGAGTAATAGTCAGATAAATTTGCTTTTCTTCAACATAAGTTTGCTCATTTAACTTACTAAAGATCAATATTTACACTTGCAGTATGAGATGCTGCATTGCATGAAGAAAGTAGTGGAAAGGTGGAACTGTTTGATTTTCTTTACCAAATGTAGCTGTCTTCCTGATAAAGAGGTATATTAAAAAAGAAGTAAAGATGCATATTGTACTGACTGGGAAGTATTTTTGACAGCTATGAATCCACAAGATAAGGCTAGATGTAATGTGGGATGTAAAAAGTTTGTTCATGTCCGTAATAGTATGGCTTGTGTTGATGAGAGCTGGATCCAGAATGAAGAAGTAATAAAAAAAAGCTGTTTGCACTAAGTTATGCTCTATAAATGTAATTTTGTTGTTGTTGTTTGTTGTTATACAAATAAGTTTTTAATGAGCAGGGCATGTGTGGCTTGTGGCTGAAGATCAGTACTCACAAGGCAATTGTATAATAATATTCATAATCCTTAAACTGGGTATAGCACTTCATCGTGTCATCGAGACTTCTCAAAGCACTTTAAAGGGTATATTGTAAAGTGGATTGACTGTATTTTGTGGACGTATATTCTGTGTATGTATTTTAGTGGGGTAAACACTATGTGGAGAATCAAAGCTGAGATTGTTGGACTCTTTATAAGATCTGAATAGAAGAGTGATGGTCGACAGGTGTGGCAATGTAGCATCTTGGCCAGTCTGGTTATCTTGGCCAAATTGATTATTTATAGTTATGGTATAAATCTCTTATATAAGGGGCATCATATGTAAGGTAAGACAGGATTAGTTGGTAGCATGTTCACCTTTGAGTCAGAAGGTTACGGATTCAAGCCCGATGTCAGGATTTGGAACCCATATAATCTACGTTGATGGTGCAATGCCTGGGGTGTGCTGTATTTTCAGAGAAGCCTGCTTCGGATGAAAGGTTAAACTGAGGTCTTGTCTGGCTGTCTAGGTGGTCGTTAAAGATTCCAGGCATTTGTGAAAAGAGAAGTTTCTCCCAGTGTCCTTGCCAACATTCCTCCAAATAAAATTGGTTGCTTTTGGGACATTGCTGTTTGCAAAATTGGCTGCTGCGTTCACCCACAAAATTCACACAATAATAGAGTTTATTGTGATGCGCTTTGAGACGTCTCAATGATTACTCTCAATGATTATTCTCATACTTAGAACACTCTTGTCCACACGATCGCCTTATGTGTGAAATGAATTTATTATGTGAATATTTTCTCTTTCATGCATGTTACAACTCAATATGTTTCTAAATATTTGGTCATGAAATGATAGATATTACAGAATAGAAGACGGTCATCAGCTCATGGTGTGCTAGCTTCTCTCCTTGTGCTAACTATTTTAAAACCAATTTCCTGTCTTCACTGATGGAATAAAAGTCCCTTCTGTTGACTATAAGGGACAAGTGGATATTGCCCTTGTGTGTGAGTTCCAAGCCACCAAAACTGTCTTTTACTTTGTAGAAAATGCCAGGCTGCATATGTGAATTCTGCACACATTGGCAATGCTCAAGGGAAGATTTATCCTTAATACAAATATGTGATGGCAGTACTCCCAAGGGTTAAGTGTAATAATGTAATCTCTGGGTTAAAATAATGATTATAAACAGAATATGTTATCTAAATGCTTTAGTTAGATTACTACTTTGCAGTAATTTCCTAAATATTCATTATTTGAATAACAATAGCAAATTTACAATTATATAGCGCCTTTCACGTCAGGAGGATGTCCCACTAATATCAACCTCTATAAGTACTAATCAACAGTGTCTTGGAACAACGTAATTAATAATAATAATCCTTGCATTTGATATAGTGCTTTTCATGTCTTCTAGACGTCTCAAAGCGCTTCACAGAATAGACTGCAAGTATATTTGTGGGCGAAATGCGGCAGCCAATTGCGCACAGCAGTGTCCCACAAACAGTCGTGGATTGAAATGACCAATTTATTATTGCTTTTTTTTGAGGGATTATCAACCCTCAAAAATTCTAAACTAAAAAGTATTTTTTAGAAGTTAATAACTTTTTTCAAAATAAAAAATACGATACGTTGTGGACTCTTTTCAGGAACGTTTCAGTTGTGGGGCCATACTATTCAGGTGGATTGGGCAGATCCAGAGAAAGAAGTCGATGAAGAAACTATGCAAAAGGTTAAGGTATTGTACGTGCGAAACCTGATGATACTGACAACAGAGGAGACTATCAAGATGGAGTTTAACAAAATCAAACCTGGAGCAGTTGAACGTGTAAAAAAACTCAGAGACTATGCATTTGTACACTTCTTTGACAGGGATGATGCAGTTACTGCTATGAATATGATGAATGATAAGTGTATAGATGGTGCTAGCATTGAGGTCACCCTTGCAAAGCCAGTTAATAAAGATGGCTCTTGGAAATACACTCAAGGTAGTCAATTTAATCTTAATTGTGAAAGTCAACGACTGACGTTTACAAACAAAGAGGATGGAGGACAAAAAACCCCAGGAAGATCGCCAAGTTTACCAGCACGTCTGAATGGTCATCACAGCCCATGCTCACCTGAACTGGAGAGGTGCACTTATCCTCTTTTCCCAGGAATAAAGCTTACACCTTTAAGTATATATGCATTAAAGCCTTGTCATTTTCAGTCCTCTGTCACACATTTGGATTATTACTGCAACAAAAATAATTGGGCACCCCTGAATACTACCTCTACTCCACTACTAGTCAAGATGGGAAGCAGCTGCTTGTTTACAAAGTGGTTATTCCATCCCTTGCAAACAGTTCGCAAGGTACACTAAGCCGTTTCATGCCTGACAAGCTCTGCACGATGCTGGAGGATGCTAAGGAATTGGCAGCACAGTATGCATTAACACATTTAGGTAGGTTGTTATTTGCTATTCATAATGAATTTGAATGTACTAAAATATGATCCATTCAAACATAACTGAATATAGTGTTTTGTTTAGATATTTGACCACAATACTGTACTCCCCATCTGTGAGCAGGGCTCCTTTAGGCTCCCTATCCTCTTCAGCCTCTAACACAGTTGATACGGTCAGCTCTGCCAACCAATATATCCTTCTCCACGGTGTGTCCTACCTGCTCAGCCCTGGCTGCGTTCTCTCTTGGTTTCACACTTACCTATCCCAACGTCTTCATTTCATTTTCTCCGATGGCTTCTCCTTCCCTTCCCCTTAGTGATATCATCCACACCCACCTTTCTTTTTGCTTCTCCCCTCCATTTCAGGACCACTGCTTTAATGACCAAATGTTTTTGCCCCGGCCAATTGCTTCTCAGCTCAACCACTGACAGGGGATGCTCCCTTTACCTCATGGAGCTGAGATGGAACCTTGGTGTTTCTGTCCCTCCTCAAATATCCTTTAAACTTTACAGCTGAGCTCTCGTTAGCTCTGCTTTCCTCTGCTTCTGCAATATTAGCAGCTCCCTCCGCCACTGTATCTCTCTCCCCCACCCCCCCAAAGTTGCCAAGAACCTCATCCATGGCTTCATCACTTCCAGTCTCGAAAACTCTGCTTGCTGAATTCCCCAGTTCCTCCCTACACAAACTACAAAAATCTGCCGGCTGTTCTCCTGCACCACAGGTCATGGGCCCATCACCCATGCCCTTGTTTTATGCTATTGGCTCTCAACCCCAGCAGATAGAACTCAAGATGATTATTCCTCACTTACAAATGCCTCAATGGCCTTACTCCACCCTGCCTTTGCGAATTCAGTGCTCTTGCTGCTCCATCCACACAGCAAATGCGTCCTCTGCCTGATCCACCCGACCATCGTAGAATTATTATAATTATTAATTCAGCCATTCTGCCCTGTTTTCTAGAACTCCTTTGCCGAGTCCCTCTCTCCTGCTTTCAAAACTTGCCTTAAGACTGTGCTTCTGGACACCTTTCCCTTCAGTTCTCCCCCCACCCCTAACCCCTGCTTGGACTCCCAGCCAGTTGCACAAAGTGCTTCAAGACTTCCTATCTTCAACAAATAATCGTTAACTATTATATAATAATCTTGCGGTTTTATTGCAGATATTAACACCTCTGAATATATGAATGTTTTGCTGAGATTAAAAGGAAGTTTAGTTCATTCACGTGTTTTACATATAGGTAAAATATAGATATATGGTCAGACACAAGTTACAGATCTATAAGCCCTACATTTTGATTACATGCTGTTTATAGCAAAGTATATTGGTCTCATTGGGTTTGTTGAAGTGATTATTCATATGTTGAGAGAAATGCTAATTTGAGTCGAAACAATGTGCTTTCTTTGGCGTATGATTGAGCGAGGGAAAGAGGTTTCCCTATCTTGACTAATATCCCCAATAGTTAGGATCGTTATCTTCCACTGGCTTAGTCAGGTTACAGTAGTTCATTTATTTCTACTCCTGCAGTGGTTTGAGTAGTTTGGAGAGGTAATGGCGACTAGGTCTTCAGGAAAGGGATCCAGAGTCTCTGCTGTTTCCCCTATTCCAAATGGAGGACACACAATTCATACTGATTGGGACTAGCAATGAAAGTTACGTTAACTTGCATGCTGCAGATAGTCGGTGATCCTTCCTTGTCTTATGGGCAGTCCCTATTGGCAGAGCCTGGTCCTGAGGGTCCATTTTCTGTGTGAGTGTAAAACCATATTGCTGGTTGTCTCCTGGAATGGTTGATCATAAATTTAAGAGAGTAAAATCTTCAACTGACCTGGTATATTTTGTTGCATGTGGTGATGGTGTGTGTTTTTTCACACTTATGATTTGCCCTATTATCTAGTGACCCAGGTCTTTTACTTCAAACTTTCTGTTATTTTCTGGAAGTGAAAATCTTTATTCTTTGTCTTCATACATTGCTTCAGGTGGGATTTCCTTTTATAAAGGTGTGTATAACAAAGTTTGCTATTTTTAGTGAACATCGTTTGATTCAACTGAAAGTTGTAGCATGTTAATTTGTGAATGTTAGAGTACTTTGCATATTTTTATGTGTTAAAATACCACAGTTAATAAGTACTTATGAAATATGTGAGGTCGATCTGGCTGCAACATCTGTCACCCCATTGATCGCTAGGGTTGATTCGGCTGATCTGGCTGGCTAGGCGGGTGTCCCCCTTCCCTCACAGCTCCATGTGCGTCCCTCCCGAAGCTCAGCGCTCGGTCGCAGAGGACGACCCCCTAGAAGAAGGGCCGCTCCCGCCGGTCTAGGGTATATGACGTAGCTACTCCCCTGCTATAGACCAAACCTCCAAGACCATTTGTAGGATCACGTAGGGAAGTCAAACTCCTCCAAGGCTTCAAGATTACAAGAGTCAGGAGGTTATGATTAACCTATATAAAACACTGGTTAGGCCTCAGTTAGAATACTGCGCCCAGTTCTGGGCACCACATTATAGGAAGGATAGTAAGGCATTGGAAAGGGTGCAGAGGAGATTTACGAGGATGGTACCAGGAATGAGGGACCATGATTATCAGGAAAGACTAGAGAGGCTTGGATTATTCTCATTGGAGCAGAGAAGGTTACGAGGAGATCTAATAGAGGTCTTCAAAATCATAAGGGGATTTGATAGGTTAGAAAGGGAAAAACTTTTTTCACTGGTGGGTGTGTCGGTGACTCGAGGTCACAGATTCAAAATAGTCTCTAAATGAAGCAGGGGAGGTGAGAAGAATTTTTTTCACGCAGCGAGTTGTTCGAATCTGAAATGCATTGCCTGAAAGGGTGGTCGAGGCCGATTTAATAACTACTTTTAAAAACGCGGTGGACGGGTATTTGAGGAGGACGGGTTTGCAGGTTACGGGGAAAGGGCTGGGAAGTGGGATTGACATTAATTGCTCTATTCAAAGAGCTGGCACAGACTCGATGGGCCAAATGGCCTCTTTTTGTGCTGTACAATTCTATAATTCTATAATTCTATTTATTCATGTATTTTCAGACTACAGTTTGCGTCGGACCAATTCTGTGAATAGCCTTTCTCAAGTTGGTACAGCTCTTCCTGTTTCCGCATCCAGCCTGCTTCAGTATACATCCAGGCCTTACTCGTATCCTAGTTATCCATTGTCACCCACACTACCTCTTGGTAACAGCAATCATATTGGACAGCGGTTGTATGTCTCCAGCCACGGATCTTTCTTCTAAAAAAGTATTGTAGGTTGAATAACAAAATATTGTAAATGTTTTTTTTTCTTGGAGCACAGATTGACAGGTTGACTTTCTCAAAAAAATTTTGTTCGATTGTTACACTGTATGGAATTTATTGAAGCACAAATGTGTAACCTCTTTCTGTGTATTAAAGTTTTATCAAATTGTTTTTACATTCTTGTTAAAAATTTGAGAATGCTGTTCTGAATTTGTCGTTTTTTCATCGCAGTGACAAATTAATTGCCTTTGTTGTCCTTTAGCTATCTTAGTGCTTAACACCTATGGCATGATTAATGTAATAAGGTGAAGATTTCTACTAGGACTTAACTATAGCTGGAGTTCACTGTCACTGTTTCACGCTGTTAAGCTTCACTTTTCTCTTGTTTTTGCCATATTTGGATGTTCTGCTTGTTGAGAAGCAAGTATTTATATTGCATTTGTTAAATTGTTGCAATCATGTGTTCAATTAAATACTACTAAAACATTTTCTAGTTTGCTTTTTTTAAAAAAACTAAAGTACTTAAAACAGATTAGTTTCTTCAGGATGGAAGGTTGTAACACCAGATGGAGCACTGACAAAGTGTATGTTAAAAAACTATTGATGCTAGAACTAAAGTCACAAAGTTCAATCATCGCACATATTTATTTTAAACTAAGAAAAGTTATTAGTTTTAGTTTGTTTGATATCATTTTTTGTGTGTGAATAGTCAAACCATCAAGTATTGTTTGTACTTGAAGTTATCTGCGACCTCCTAACCCCCTACTATCCTGCTCGCTCTCTCTGCTCTGTGGGCTCTGGCCTGCTTCACGTCCCTTGCCTCGCTCGCCCCACTATTGGTGGGCAGGCCTTCTGCGACTCTGCCCCCACCCTCTGGAACGGCATCCCGCAGTCCCTCTGCCTTGCCCCCTCCCTTGCCTCCTTCAAGACCCATCTCAAGACTCTTCAACCTTGCTTTCGATTTCCCTGCATCCCCCTCTGCCCTACATCCTCCCTGACCCCAACCCCCAGCTCGGGTCCGAAACTCTTGTCTGTCCAGCACCTTGGGATGTTCTCCCAACGTGAAAGGTGCTATACAAATGTAATTTTGCTGTTGTTGTTGCCATCCATGTATTACAGTAATTCCCAACTGTATGTATTACAATGTATTATTGTATGTATTTCAGTAATCCCCAGCTGATATTGTACTCAGTGTTTCTAGTTTGATTAGGTATTGGCCTTGGTCAGTGAAAACAATGCATACCAATTATATTGGATATAGCTATCCAGGGATGCTCTGCATCCTTGTTGTCAGTCATGTCACAGAGTAATGTTGTTGAGGAAGAGCTGACTCTCAACAATCTTCAGGAAATTAAGATTTTCATTACAGGAAAGTATTTAATTTTACACTACAGCTTTGAATAGAGTGCACCCCAAAGCTTTATTTTTCCAATTAAGTTGAAAATATCTCACCCAATCTCATAAACCATAGTCGTAAACAATATCTTCATAAACTTAGAACATTGCAGTGTCAAATTGGGAAGTGATGTGCTACCAATCTTATTAATCATGCAAATACAGTACTTCTATATCGAGCAAGCAGCTCAATTTTTCCCATCCCTTCCTCTGGCAGGACAGCAGTTGTGAAGCATGACATCCTGAATTAGCCTAATTTGATACGTTTATCAATAATTTGACCTCCTATTCCGTTTTTCAGATGTAGAACTTAATAATAATAATAATAATCCTTGCATTTGATATAGCGCTTTTCACGTCGGGAGGACGTCCCATAGCGCTTCACAGAACACACTGTAAAGTGAATTGACTGTATATTTGTTTAAACTTAAACTTTAAACTCAAACTGATGTCAGAATTCTAATGCTGCATTTGCTTGTGATCTTAACTTTAATTATATTTTATATCAGAATGCATTGGAATGATGAGTTTCAACTTTGGCACTGAACTCGCCTGTATCTCATTTGGTACATGTCTGAAACAGTTCTCAGCTTACTGTGAGTTCAAGCTCCATGTTAGAACTTTGAGCTCAGAGTCTTGAGTAATTCTCCAATGCACTGCTAGAAAGGTACATAGTTCAAGGTGTCTTTTTGATGAGACGTTAAAGCAAGGTCCCATCTGCCTGTTTAGGTAAATGTTAAAGATCCTGTGACACTACAGGAAAAACAAAGGGAATTCACATTAGCCGAGGCAGTATAATGAAAGCCAAAGCAACTGAAGGCAATTAGTGAGAATGCAGTGAAGTAGGATTTGTGTGTTTATTAATGAAATACTTATTGGGAAGGACAGAAAGGACTCATGGGCTTCATTTGATCCAGCCAACGAACATTCTCATACATACCATTCATATCTGTGGTTACTGAAAGGTATGGCAAACAGACTCATAAAGTTGATCGTAGTGCAGTAAAGATGTGTTTACATACAGGAGAAACTCCCCAGAGCAATGGATCTGACAGAATATCTGAAAAGAGGACCAACCAATAACCAGAATGGTTGTGGGTATGACCCCACATCCCAAATCCATCTCATTAGTTTAGCTCTGAACTCAACAGGATGGCAAGTTATCTTTTTGGGGGGGAGTTTTACCAGTATTTTGCTAACCAGTATTCCAATGTTGCAAACTATGGGCCAGAGATTTAACTTCCTGTTCAGTACACCCAATTGTTGTGGCGAAGTACTTTGAAATGTTCATTCTACATGAAAGCACTTATGCAAGCAGTTATTTTTAGTTTAGATGGGAACAGAAGTTCTAATGGATAGTGATGGTTTTCTAACTCAACAAAAAACAAATTCAAATTAAAGGATCCTGAATATATTTTAAGAAAATAAAATTAAGTAACATGTTGTCAGATGTATTTCTGCAAGACTTAATTGTACTTGATCGAGGAATTACCTCATATGATTTGTGGGAAACACTTCTTGACCGTTCATGTTAACCATCATTCACTTGATTTCACAATTTCCTATTTTAAATGTCAATAGTTTAATTTGAATACATTAGCTTATGAACTATCTACACTTAGCAGAAGTAACAGTAAAAATAACAGTAAAACATTCAGTGGGCACATCATTTAGTGTGATATTTATGGCATAGTTTCTGTCCAACCAGCTTTGTAATAATACTAATTCTTGCATTTGATATAGCGCTTTTCACGTCTTCTAGACGTCTCAAAGCACTTCACAGAATGTACTGTAAAGTGAATTGACTATATTTGTGGGTGACACGTGTCCCACAAACAGTCGTGGATTGAAGTGACCAATTTATTATTGTTTTTTTTCTTGAGGGATTATTAACAGGCGTGTGGAGTAAGGAAACTTGTCCAAGGTTTCACCCTGCCGGGAATCAAACCCACGCTTGAGATGCGAGTGTTCTAACCACTGAGCTACAGGACTCCACATATTCAGTCTTGGTAAATTTTCTTTAAATGAGAATCAACCATTGTAAAAGAACTTGGAATGGTAAGCCACTCTGCCAGGAAAAGAAATGTTCTGGATATTCCACAAATCTTATATTGTACATAGATAATTCAGTGTTCTATGCACTTCAGACAAGTGCTCAATAATGTTTTTTAGTTTGAATTTATCTGTTGGTCAAACTAATTACAAATGGACAGTGTTACCTAATTATTCTCAGTTAATTAAATTTGAGTTCAATAAAAGCACATGTTTACGGAATGTAATTTACATACTGGAATATATCATTGTAAGGGTGTATTTAAACATAAAAAATAATTGAGGAAAATGACTGACAATGATTGTGACTTGTTAGTTTGTCACCCGCTTGGCTCGTGCCTTTGGTTTGATCACTAATGTGCCTGTAGCTCAGGTTTCTCCTGCTGAGCCTTTCATTTGCATTCAATTCCCCTGCCCTCATTCCATGCATCTGATGTTCCTCATTTTTTTTATTTCTTCCCCCTCCCCCAAGCTGCTAAATCAATATTCTTGCAAACCTATTTTTCCACTGAATTTTGCTAACGGCGCAATTTAGGAACAGCTTTTCAACTTTCTGGGCCTATTCCTGTAGTTATTAGATCATGCAGATCTCGAATACTATTTCCCTTCTTACTCCTGAATGCCTTTAGTTTAATAACCTTAGTGTCAACCAAGCTGATTGTAGCATTCTAGGGTCTGAGTCAGATGGTTGTGGGTTCAAGCTGCACGAAGGCGTTTGAGCTCACAGTGTAGGGTGATGCTCCAGTGCAATACTGGGGGCGTGCAGTATTGTTAGAGGTGCCGCCATTTGGTTGAGATGTTAAACTGAGGTTCTGTTTGCTTGTTCAGGTGGGTATTGCAGGATCCCATGGCATTGTGTGAACAGAAGAATTTCCCCTGGTGTCTGGGTAACAGATAACATTTTCCTTCATGACAGTTTGGGTACACTGCGTATAATTGCCTGCTGCTTTCGCTTAGGAATATACCGTCACTCCACTTTACAGTGAATCCTTTGAGATGTCTTGGTCACGTGATAAAATGGTATTTGATATAAGTCCCCAATTATTTTTAATCTCCCTTTTAAACATCTCAATTCTGCCTTTGGCCTGTAAGGTTCAATTAAGTTCTGTGACCATGTGGTGCAGTATGAACTGATACAAATTTACCTTTAAGCAGTAAAGTTTAATAAAATGTTAGTAGCGTTATACATATAATCAAAGTTATGCTTACGACTGTGTGGTACAATTCACAGCAACAAGTTGATTAATTCTTGTGCTATGGAAGAGATCAGAGGAACTGACTTTGTTGAGTGCGTTGATCATAGTTGTCGATAATTCAATCTTCTGTTGTCTTACTTCAGGTTTGGTTGCAGTTAGCCTCTCTATTCCCAAACTCTGCTCTTGTGCCTTCGTTGAGAATTATTCTTACATTTATACCTTTTTAAGTCATGTACACATCGACCTTGTAAAGACATCTGGATTTAGCTGTACTAAAAACATCTTTTGATCAAACCGTCTTAAACAGTCTTATCCCTGACTGATATCCGTAGTTGTCAACATCTTTCTTTATTAAAACTCATACAGCTTGTTTCAAGCAAGTCTTAAGTCCCAAGGTAATGAGCACAGATTTAACAGTTAATTTTTAACGTCCATTGTGCAGTCAAATGTAGTTGTTCCTTAAGTTGGTTCACTCAGACCCTTGTTTTCATCAACATCCTTTCACTCATTTCTCCTTGGCGGCAACCATTTGTATCTGTGTCATAAATATCCTTGAAGGTTTTCATAGTCATCCTTTATCAAGCAAACAAGTCCATGATACTTTACATTTTTCTTTGGTCAATTTATAATATATGTGAATTCTGGGATTGCTTACAGGCATTCTGGGGGATTGAATTCCATATTTTTCATAACTGCTGCTTTTAAACCATGCTTTTACTATTTCAACAGTAGATTCAAGAGATTTTAACAACAACAAAATTACATTTCTATAGCGCCTTTCACGTCGGGAGAACATTCCAAGGCGCTGGACAGACAGAGTTCCATAACCAGAGCTGGGGGTTGGGGTCGGGGAGGGTGGAGGGCAGGGGGGGAAGCAGGGTGATTGAAAGCACGATCGAAGAGGAGGGTCTTGAGATGGGTTTTGAAGGTGGCAAGGGAGAGCGCGAGGCGGTGGGATTTTGGGGTGGTGTTCCAGAGGGTGGGGCAGAGTGGCAGAAGGCCCGCTTGTCAATAGTGGTGCGAGCGAGGCGGGGGTCGTGAAGCAGGCTGGAGCCCGCCGAGCGGAGGGAGCAAGCAGAATGTCGCAGAGGTAGGGGGAGCAAGACCATGGAGGGCTTTGAAGGTGAGGACCAGGATCTTAAACTGTATCCTCTGTGTGATGGGAAGCCAGTGGAGTTGGGCGAGGATGGGGGTGATAGGGTCGCGGAGCCTAGTGCGGGAGAGGACACGGGCCGCAGAGTTCTGGATGATCTGCATTTCCCTATGGAGAGAGAAATTGGGGAGGCCGATAAGCAATGAGTTTGCATAGTTGAGCCTTGATGTGATGAAAGCATGTATGAGGCTTTCAGCGGCCTGCGGTATGAGACAGTGTCGGAATCATACAACGTTGCGGAGGTGGGGGAAGCCAGAGTGGGTCATGGCGCAGATGTGGGGTAGAAAGGATAGTTGAGGGTCAAACAAGACCCCAAGTTTCCGGACTGGCTTAGCAAGGTGGAATGTGCAACCATGGATGGTGATACTGTCAGCGCCTGAGGTGAGGAGGCACTGATGGGAGCCAATCAGGAGAGCGCTGGTCTTGTCGATGTTCAATTGAAGAAAGTGAGCTCTCATTCAGAGGTTGATGTCCACAGACATTTTATCAGGTTAGCAGTGGTCCTGGAGTTAAGGGTGGAGGCAGAGAGGTACAGTTGTGTGTCATCTGTATACATGTGGAAGTTGACCCCATGTCTGCGGATGATGTCACCAAGAGGGAGTATATAGATATTTAAGATGAGAAGATTGTTATAATATTATTGATAATCATTTTTTTATTTTTTATCACTCCATTACTGCTTTTGTCAAAAGAGTTGAAGATAGAATCCAGAATAAGCCGTAAATGGTGAAAGCGGAGGAACTCGTGGAAGTCAGAAGGTTACTGTGAGCAAAATCTTGAAAATAAGGTTGCCTCTCATTTGGGCAGTAGCATTTGTGAAAAATCATTTATATTTGAAGGATGAGGAAAACTGGTGTAGATTTGTAGTCTTAAAAAATTATATGCCTTGGATGCCAGACGATGGCACTGCAGTTTTAAACCTATTAATAGTATAGTATGTGCGTGGAAGAATTTGCACAAAATGTACTGAGCTAGTCCTTTTCTGGAATAAATTTGCTGATCTGTTAGACGTTTAAAGGTGCATTGAGAAGAATTTGATTCTAAAAAGGTGAATAATTGTAGAGTTGTGCTATCCATTTATTAATGTATTCATACATTCATGCAAATGATCAGTGCATCACTAATGAGAAGGAAAATTAAATTAGCAACAATTCAATCCCATTGTAAGAAAAGAATAGTGGTCATCTGATTAATGTGCAAGTAAAATGTGAATGTAAATATGGCAAACCACCAATGCTAGGAAATTGTCATTTTTTCGGGGTCATCCAGGTGTCTGACACATGTGGAAACGTCACTATTCTTAAGAGTATGCAAACCAACTGAGAGTTCCATTCATCCCACCTACACGTGGAGGTGTTTTTTGGGGGAATGGAATGAACATTCTCTTCCTGGTGGAACACATCCTGCTTATCTAATTCCAGAGAGTATTAGGTGCAGGTTGTCAAGAGCCAAGGCTTGGGATCTCAGAGTATGTGTTGGGCTACTGTTAGAGTCTAACCAGCTAAAACCGCATAGCTTGCCATTGAGAGTACTGTCTGACAAGCGTTCCCCCTACCTGTCAAGGCTTTGGCTTACAGGGTTAACAGGAACTGAGTGGGGAAAGTTGCTGCCCTCAATCTACCCTTCGAATTCCTGCCAATGAGCCAGGCTGGCTTTGCTGTCATTAGCAGTGCCCTGGAGTTGTGAGGAACTGGAACTAGACTATCGAGACCACCGCAGAAGGTTGTCTCAATTCTCACATTCTGTTCCAAGGAGACTCCACTTTATCTCCCCCCCCACCCCAACCCCACCCTTCAAGAGCTGAGTCACTTGTTGGTCATGTATTTTATGTTTGAAATAATATGAACAATTCATTTGTATTTTAAATTAGATGCCCAGAAATATGAATGTTAAAAGCTAAGATACTGACAATAAGCCTAGTTAAAATAAAATGTGTTACACATCTTTACTTTGTATCTGAAAAAATACAGGTAAGCTGCACCGAAGACCCCACAGTACAGTTTGTCAATATTTGGAGAAAGGTTACCCAGCTGTGTGCCAGAAAGTAGGTACCTAAAAGCTGAGTGGAATATTGCTGAGTAAAAATGTATAATTTGAAGATAACTGACTGAAATTAAAATTAAAAAGCTCAAATGCAAAGTTGACATCAACAGCCTAACAGGGAGATATTTTACATTGGTCTTTAAAGTAGTGGTTTGCTACTGTATATTAGTTTTTTTCCCCCATTTTCTATGGATATATTGCCTCCTCATCCAGCAAGGGGGCACTTCACATATTCAGACAATTTTGTAGACTTACTATGATTTGGTTTCTCTTACTTGCCGCAGGATTAGATGGCTTAATGGATGCCATTGTAAGCTCATCACATCCAACATGTTGAATATGCGATGCTAGGAGAAATATCAAGGTATTGTAAAGTAGCTTGTGTTTTTATGGAGCCTTGTTGAATCCAAAAGTCTCAAAACACTTATTGGGTAATTATGCGTTTAAGCCTCCAAATCAGAACTCAAGCTCATGTCCTAAAACCATGTGTAGTTTTTCTTCCTAACCTCTCTCCTTACACTTTTGATAATTACTTTAAATCTGTACCCTGAAGCTACTGACTCACGAAGTGGTGAAAATAATTACTCCCTGTTTATATTTTTAAATCCATTATAATTTAAAAATCAGATCTCCTCTCGACCTCTCTTTTCTAGGGAAAACATTCCCCTTTACCACAGGCTTTCCTCATAAGTAAAATCTCTCATTCCTGTCACCATCTTACTAAATCTCTCAATGGCCGTGGCATCCTTCCTATAGTCAATGATATGCACAAAATGGGAATGCAATATCCTAATGCAACCTAACTAAGAATTGACTTCATGGCTGTTTGTGGTACATAGATGTATGCACATTGACTGCGTTGTTCCTCTTAAAAATAGTCACTATAAATTCTGTGAAGTATTTTGAGATGTTGATGACATCACATGCCACTATATCAAATGCAAAGAATATTGTTATTCCATATCCCTATTTATACAACCTAGGATTCCATTTTTTTAAAACAGTTTTATGAATTTGTACTCCCAATTTTATAGTTGTGTATATTAACCTCTAGGCCACTAGGCTCCTTAAGTCCTTTAAAATTGTAAACCTTTGTTAAAAGAAACAGAGGGAAGCTGAGGAGAAATGTTTTCACACAGCAATTTGTTTGGATCTGGAATGCATTGCCTGAAAGGGTGGTGGAAGCCGATTCGATAACAACGTTTAGTAGAGAAGTTGATAATTATTTGGGGAGGACAAGTTTTCAGGGCTATGGGGAGAGAGCAGGATGTGGGATCGATTTTGATAGCTCTTTTAAAAGAGCCGGCACAGACATGATGGGCTGACTGGCCTCCTTCTGTGCTGTATAACTCTATGATTCTATGATTTAATGTATATCTCATCTCCTTATTCTACTTTCCAAATTTATCACATCGGACTATTCAGCACTGAATTCATGTATCAGGGCAATCTACTGGTTCATGTCGTCTTGAAGTAACTTACGGTCCTCTTCACAATTTGCCATACTATTTGTATTGTATGTTTTTAGATTGTGACTCCAAAACGTGAGTTCAGATTATTTATACAAATAAAGTAAGTGGGACATCACCATTTACATCTCCCAATCCAAAAAAAAACATTCATTTGCTCCTACTCTCTATTTTCTGTCCTTTAGCCAACTCTATCCATGCTGAAACAATTCTGTTTCTACAAATCACCTTGTTTTCTTTGAATAACAACAAAAACTTGCATTTTTATAGCACCCTTCGGTAGCATCTTGGAGCTTAATAAACCTCTTAAGCAGTACCTTGTCAATTGGCTTTTGAAAACCCATATATCAATATTTTATTACTTGCTGAAAGAATTCTATTAAATTTGTTGAGCAAGACTTGCCTTATATAAATCTATGCTGGCTATCATTAATTTACCCTTTGTATGTCTAAGTGATTATTAATATTAGCCCATATTACTGCCTCTGAAAGTTTACTCCTTTCGCCCACAAAATATACAGTCAATTCACTTTACTGTAAATTCTGTGAAGCGCTTTAAGACATCTTGAAGACATGATAAGGCGCTATTCAAGTGCAAGGATTATATCACTATGTATATGAGGTTAACTGGTCTGATAGTTATTCAATGTATCTCTCCTTTCTTGAACAGAGGTGCCATCTCCATCCAGTCTTTGGCAAAATATTCAGATACAAGGATATTTGACATTTTCTACCAAATAGGGGTACAGAAAGCTAGAGCAGAAATTGCTATTTGACTGGAGTGAGAATAGAAACTAAGATGTTACAATGTTCATGCATACCATTGTTAGTTTCTTTCAGACAACTTTAAAGACAAAACACCAACTTCTCTGTTCATTCAACAATCAGAAGTTGCTATAATTGTGTTTTTTCATATGTCTGTTGTCAGTTTTACTATTTCAAAATTGTTTTCCTGTGAAAAACGATTGAGGAAGGCTCTGAGGAATTTGACTTAGTGCTTGGGAGCAAGGAAAGAAACTGGACAAATCATAGATTTCTTACAACCTAATGTACACTCCATCAACTCTAATTTGTCAACTGATGTGAAGTTTTACATGTAACAGATTCCAGGTGATGATACTGTCTGAAAGTATTTCACAAGTGAGAGAAGCTGTGATTGAAGCATACCACTGATTTTTTTGCAAACAGTTTTGTATTTGTAAGAAATTGAGGTAGACTAGTCAACTCCTGCCTGAAATTATATAACTATGCACATAGTTTATAGCTGCAACAGCTATTGGGTTCCAGGCATAAATATGCAGGTTTGGCTTAACTGACTAAAATCTCTTGGATGCACTTTGAGGGAATTCAGCTAAGTTTAATAAGGTATTCTAATAATAATAATAATAATAATAATAATCCTTGCATTTGGTTATTTTCACATAATTGCCTCCAGACTGCACAAATTATTTTTGCTGGAAAACAGGTATTGTTATAGATATCGGAAAACAGATTTATGTATTGGTACATTCAAGTATATATTGCTGAACTGAAAGTGATAGACTTGGATAAATCAATATTAATTCATAGAATGTTGCCTGTTACAGTAGTGCATTGAAGGATTTTGTGTGAGAAATCACTTCATCAGAAAGAGAGTATTTATGTTCAATGTTTTCATCTGTCGTGCGAAATAAGAAACTGAATTCTGAAACAGCTGGGGATTATTTGCTTGAAACGATTTGTCAGCTAGCCATAATGAATACCATGATGATGTAAATGCTCTTTTTAAAAAAAATTTCTTACCATTATGAACCAAACTATTTTACATCACTGCTAGGATTAGGCAGTAAAATTTAGACCATTAATCTGTTTAAGATGAATTTTTGATTATTACAGGTTTTATTTTAATTTCCACTGGTGCACAAATATAATTTGTATGCTTTTACTGTGCTGCGATCTGTGACTTAAGTATTTTATAATGTATCATACTGACGTACTGAATGCACCATTTCTCATATCTGTGTGATTGTAAACTTTACAATGCATCTAATTGTGCAATATTGCGAGGACAGCATTTGATCATGATGCAGAGGAATCAAGATTGAAACAGGTTTCATTCAGTTTCTCTGATATTGCAGAACACATTAAATGCAAAAAACTATCAAGTAAAAAATCACCGCATAGTGGGAACAATATATCACTCATCTCATGCTAGTGTTTTCATTTAATTTCATCCGAGCGCCTTGGGACCACCTCCCGATGTGAAAGGCGCTATACAAATGTAATTTTGTTGTTG
Organism: Callorhinchus milii; assembly: GCF_018977255.1. Taxonomy (NCBI): domain Eukaryota; kingdom Metazoa; phylum Chordata; class Chondrichthyes; order Chimaeriformes; family Callorhinchidae; genus Callorhinchus; species Callorhinchus milii. The sequence goes on from NW_024704749.1 coordinate 23,668,212, forward strand.
TGTTTGAACTTCCTAGGAAAAAAATAATTATGAAAGCCAAAGACATCTGGCGATAACAAAAAAAATGCCCCAAATCAGTAAAACAGGTTACTAAGATTCTTCAGTTGAATGCCAACAAAACTGAGGATCTCATACTTGGCTCTCTTTTCCCTCAGGCGCTGACCACATCAACCTCCATGGGTGCTTGCTCCACAACATGAAGCTGGTGCGGAATCTGCATGTCTTTTTCGACCTTTGGCTCTTTTTCATGCTTTATATCTGAGCTCTCACTTGCTCAGTGTTCCCTCACTGCCACATTACCTGCTTTCACTTTTCCCTCACTGTCTCTTCCCCACGCTGCTAAGATCCTCATTCACATCTTCACCACCTCCAGTCTGGATTATTCCCATGCCCTGTTTCCTCGATGACCCAGCTCATCACCACAAACTGCAGACAATCCAGAATTTCAGTATTTTGAGTGAAGTGGTTTTATTATGTCAGCCTGGCTGCTAGTATAATTCTTACCTCTGAGACAGAAGGTTGTGGATTCTTGTTCCATGTAAAATGCTAAAAATCTAGGCTGACCCTCCAAATCAGTGCTGAGGAAATGCTGCATTGTTGGAGGTTCCGTCCTTTAGATAACGTTAAACTGAAGACCCGGCTGCCTTTTTGGGTGGCCTTTAAAAATCTCACAGAACCATTCAATAATAATAATAATACTCCTTGCATTTGATATAGCGCTTTATCACATCTTCAAGACGTCTCAAAGTGCTTCACAGAATATACTGTAAATTGAATTGACTGGATATTTTGTGAGTGAAACATGGCAACCAAACACGCACAGCAGTGTCCCACAAACAGTCGTGGATTGAACTGACCAATTTATTATTGTTATTTTTTTGAAGGAATTATTATCCCCGGAAAAGTGATCCGCCAATCGACTAACAATCGGGTTTCTGCCTACTACTAGGTCAACAAAGATGTGTGGAGTAAGGAAACTTGCCCAACATTTCGCCCTGTCGGGAATCGAACCTAGGTCTCTCGCTTGTGAGACGAGTGCTCTAATCACTAATTACAGGATTCCAAGAAGCGAAGGGAGTTTCTTCAGGTGTCTTGACCCCAAATAAATAAATACATTTGGTCATTCACTTCATTACTGTTGGTGGGACATTGTGAACAAATCGGCTTCCATGTTTGCCTGCAATACACTATCAATGCATTTACAGGAATATTCTGTGGAGCAATCAATGATGTGATAATATTCTATGTCAAATACAAGGTTTATTTTATTTGTTACCTCTTGTGTTTACATGAATTTCAATAATTTCAGGCACTATACCAAATGCAAGGATTATTATATTCAATAATTTCACAAAAACTTAGTGTATAAAAATGAGCAATACAAATACATAGCCGTAACACCCTACATGTGTGTGTGTGTCTGGTAGGGGTGGTGGTGAGGGGATTGTTAAAAGTCATCTTTTTTAGAAAAAGTACAACAGATAGAATATTAAAAGTTTGACACTGATTATCCATATCATAACTAGTTAAAAAAAAACTGCAGTAGTTTTTAATGCTAAGAACGGGTGGTTTGAAAAGGATTGGTGAGTAGACTGACGGTTGGTAAATTTACTGAGTTTGGTATTGTGAGCTTATAAATGGACAGTGATCATTGAACAAAATCAATTTTCCAATTAGTAAATTTACTGAGCAGTGGAGAGTGAGATCCATTTGCCTTTCAAAGTCATTAAATATACTGAGAAACACATTCCTGTAGCCTGGAATGATTTCTAAATCATTCACATTTTAAAGCAGGTATTCAATGTAGTTCAAGAATAATTGTATTTATTAATTGCAATAATTGTGTGGAGTCCTGTAGCTCAGTGGTTAAGCACTCGGCTCACAAGCGAGAGGACCAGGGTTTGATTCCCTGACAGGGCGAAACACTGGGCAAGTTTCCTTACTCCACACACCTCTGTTTACCTAGCAGTAAGTAGGAACCCAGTTGTCAGTTGATTGGCAGATTGCTTTCCCTTCAAAAAATAAAAATAAATAAATAATAATAATTTGGTCGCTGAATCCACGGCTGTTTGTGGGACATTGGTGAGCAGTTGGCTGCCGCGTTTTGCCCACAAAATATGCAATCAATTCATTTTACAGTATATTCTGTGAAGCGCTTTTGAGATGTCTCGAAGATGTGATAAGATGCTATATAAAATGAAAGGATTATTATTATTTTCAGCAAATCAGCAACTTCCATTTATATAGTGCCATTCACATTAGAAGGAATCTCAAAGTACTTCACACAGCTGATGAAGTCCGAGTTGGGGGTGGTGGGGAGAGAAAGCCAAAAGCACAGTTGAAAAGATAGGTCTTACTCTTAATGCAGGATTTAAACGTTGGGAGGGCGTATCTATTACAAAGTATCTACTGCAGTTCTGTTTTTTTGGCTACATCAGTCTTCCTGTTAAGCAATCTGATTATTTCATTCCTAATGTACAAAATGTGTCTAATGATGAGATCCATCCGGGAAATAACATCTCTTAAAACTGATTAATAGTGATGCAGTATTCGATTGATTCTAATTCCCTGATACTGACGCGTTGTGTTCAAGCACTGAATACTAGAACTAAGTATGGTTGCAAAATGTTCCAAATACATGATAATTCTGTTGATATTTAGAACTTTGTTCAGTGTGCTCATTTAATATCACCCTCTTCCCAAACTTCCCCATTCATTCCCAATTTAAATGAACAGTACGCTTGCTGTACTGCCACTGTACCTTTCAATTTAGTCATGATGGAATTAGCCTTCCAATGTTATCTGAATGCCTGAAGTATCTGTTTGCTGTACCACATACTTGAGGAAAGTCCTTTCATTCTGGACTATGATGGAAATGCTATTTTGTTTACAGTACATATGCAAGAATTGGATGACATTGCAATGATGATCATTCAAGTGTTATCAGTTATTTATGGCTGTACATCATGGACAGTATAGTGGCAAATTGATTTGCAACTGTTTATCTTTTAACTTCTCAGCCTTTAATCTTTTTCCTGCAATGCCGGTCCACTTTCTTAAGTAAAACACTAGTTGTATCTTCTTATCTTCTTTTGTGTTTTTGATCATGTTTATGATCAAGCGCTGTGCATAAGTTGCAGCTTGTGAATTTGTATTCATTATGTTTCTATTGAAATGTCACATTGCAAAGAAGACTTCTACTGTATCTAAAATGTCCCCATTATTTGTAATTCAAGTTGTGGGAGGGAGAGTATATGCCATTAATGAACACGTTTAAAAATCTTGAAATGTATTCCAAGGGACTAGAATAAAACCGAGTGCATTGAACAATTAACAGTATCAACGACACACTGAATAGGGTTTTGACACATTCATTTACAACTTGTCAAAGTCAATACAGCATGTAACCAGATATTTCTAACAAGGTGCCAATTCGTGCTCTCCCATCAATCTAGGCAGAAATCTTGCTCGGAAACACGTCAATCTAACATATGCAGTAAAATCTTTCATGGAAAAAGTCCGCTGGATCCTGTGTTATTCAATGTTTGATCATACTCACTGCTTTTCAGCGGCAGTTAATTGAATTTTGAATGTTTTTAATTGACCATATTAAAAAGCATATGTGGAAAACTCGACCCAAGCGAATGCAATTTTGGAGAAGAAAATGTAATTCCTTGTTTCCACTTTAGTGCTGGAATTAATTTCAAATCATGTCACTTCCCTTGCAGTATAAATGAGAGCAACATATTCATGTGTTTCTTTTCACAATTGCTTTCAAAGTAAAACTCAGCTTTGATCTCTTCCGTATGATTTCTCATTTGTCTCAGATATGGTTTCCCTTTTGTACGTATAATTTTAGAATTCTTAATACTGATTCTTGTACTTTAATATAGTTTACATAACAGTTTTCTTGGTTTTTGGTGTAATATGTCTAAAGAAGTGTCTGCATGCACGGTGTTTCTCAAATACCAGCTGAGAGTTATTAGCTAAAGTCTCTGAAAAACACAACCCAGCATTTCAGGTTAGGGAGTTCATTTAGTGTTTAATGTTGCCAAGATTGTTGAGCTGTAAATCCACAGAGGGGACAAGGTGGAGGAATTGCATGGAGTTCCATAGTTTCTGTGTTTGTGAGGTGGTGGTGTGTGGTGGGTGAGAGTGTATCATAGGAGATCACAGAACTATGATGGTGTAATTTTATGGAGGCATTTAAAGGTAAGGATGAGGATCTTAATCACCCAAAACTCTGTAATATTTTAAACGAACTGAAATAATTCATAAAACTCAGAATGAACGCGACAAAATTATGATTAAAGAGGAAAATGCAGTCATTAAAATAAAAAGGTCAAGATGAAATCAAAATATTGAAAGAGGAAAAAATCACATAAAGCAAGAAAAGAGAAAGAGTGCAGCAAAGCAGGAGTGTGAAACTAAAAGACGTCATTTTCATTGTACAGCAGCTGAAAAGATGGTTGATATAAAGTTTAAGGTCATCTGGAATTAATATTAGTTGGGGAGATATGTACTGAAGCCCAACAAAAAGGGGAAATCAGCCATGAAAGAGTTTGAAGCTCAATTCTTAGCATCCAAGCTCCAAAGAAAAAAAAGTATTGAAGTTCCTCTGCAGTGACTTGTTTTAAGTTGACTTGTTTTAAACTGTATCACATAGTTGGCATATTAGTACAATGTTGCCTGAAGGAACGTGATATTATGAAAATGTTAATTACATACTTCTGCTTTGTGATGATACCAAAATTTAAAGCTTGGGTAATATAATTTTCCAGGCCGTTACTCATTGAGATGTCAGGCTAGCTCAGTTGGTAGCACTCTCTCCTCTGAGACAGAAGAAGGTTGCAGGTTTCAAGTCACACGTCAGTACTTTGGGACTCATATTCTAGGCTGACGTTCCACTGCAGTGCAGGGGAAATGCTGCTTTGACAGAGGTGCCATTCTTTGGTTGAAACATTAAACTGAGATTGTATCTGCTTGTTCAGATGGATGTTAAAGACACAATGTCCTGGTCCACAATCCCCAGATAAAATTGGCAGCCTGTTTTTGTGAGATTTGTGTATGGGTTTAGGCTGTCACATTCATACAAAAATGTTCTCGTGATCGATGTTATATCAAATGAAAGCATATTTTTTGTTTTAAACACGATTCATTTTATGTTTATAAATTTATAATTTGTGGATGTATTGCAGCTTTTCAGTGTGATTTACTGAACTGTCAATAATAATCCTTGATATAGGGCCTTTTCCATCAGGAGAGCAACTCAAAGGAAGACCAATTCTGCTCTGAAATTGTATGACATAAATATTGCATGCTCTAACCATTTTATATTTATATATTTTCTATCACAGTTAACCTTGTGCCACTTCTGTGGACCACCGACTTTTCTTTTAATAGAAAGTTTGATTGGCTCATCTGCTGATACAGAATACTAAACACCAGAGCACAGCACTATCCATACAAAGCACTGCAAAACAAGTGTCCAGATCCTGAGCTCACAATCCCAAATGTGTCACTTTGGTCCTTTGTACAATATTTTTGAAAAGGTATAAGAAGCAGCAACTATGTTTTCTGCCTCCAAGTCGTGAAAAACTGTAGAGAACAAAAAAACACTTTCCTCATCTGTTCTCCAAGTCTGTCCAATTCACTCTTTGTCCTTTTTCTCACACTTTCGCCATTTTTGGAAACTCTTCCTAATCTGACTTCCTTGGCTGACAGAAGAGCCTTAAATTAGAGCCTCCGATCCTTTTCTGAATACTCTATTGCACATTAGTCTCCACTTTAACCTTATGAATAACAATCTGCATATATATAGTGCTCTGCATATGTCTGGGAACGCTTAACAATGACGGAGCTTGACGCTGTTCTGGTAAGAAAGGGGAGATGACCATAGGCACGGTTGAAGAGTAAGATCTTGAATTACCACCTGAAAATGGGAAAAGAGGGGGCAAGGTGGAGGGATTGAGGCATGGAGTTCCATACCTTCGAGGCATATTGGCTGAAAACATTGCTGCTGATGATGGAGCGGAGGGGACAAGGGATGTGCAGAAGGCAGGAGCTTGATGAGAAAAGGACGGGTAATGAAGTATGGCTTGAGCAGGTTTGGGAGGTAGGGATATGCTAGGACATGAAGTGAATTGGAGATAAGCATGAGGATCTTGAAAACAATCTTGAAATATTTATCCATCAAATGGACTCGTGCTGTATTTGCAAAACATGGGAACCACCGTGCATTTGCTACATTGCCATATAAATCTGTATGCAGTACAAATTCAAAGTTAAGCCAGAACAAATTGTGCTGGAGCCCTATTCTTGACATAACCATAAGGAGGTGTCTTCAGGAGAAGTTTTATTCACGTTTGCAGACTGTAAAGACGGCAGGTGCAAATTGAATTGGGTTCCATTCTTCTATTTCTTCCACAAAAGCTTCCAGAACTATGAGAAGCACATTTTATTTTGTGTTATCAAAGAACTGACAAGCTCTTTAATAACATTAAAAATCTAACACTCAACTTCAGAAGTTGAGTTATATATGCAAAGAGATGTGTAGGTGAATATTAGGGTTACTGAAGCCAGGATGCTGGACTAACTTAAAAACAAATACAGCTTGACGCTGAGATGAGAAGGCAGGAGGGTGAGTATTCTGAAAGGGTCAGATAACATGGGCCAAAGGACCATCATCCAAACCTGACTTGTGATCTCTTTTAATTATTTGTGAGGGATGCACCATTCATTTTAAAATGCATAAAGCCTTGCATATCAAAGAATCATAGAATTATGCAGCACAGAAGGAGAAAATTCGGCCCATCCTGTCTGTGCCGGCTCTTTGAAAAGAACTATCCAATTCAATCCCACTCCCCCGCTCTCTCCCCATAACCCTTAAACTTGTCCTCCTCAAATAATTATCTACTTTTCTCTTAAAAGCTGTTATTGCATCAGCTCCCACCACCCTTTCAGGCATACTTAGTGCTTATGTTAAAAAAAAAAATTCTTTCTGAGTTCAATTCGATTGCTGTACATGTAGAATTGAAAGGCCTATTTAGCAAAAATAATGACAGACTAAATTACTATAATAATCTTTAATTTATTCCGGGGGTTTCAATTTGGCATACTGTATACTCTTTGTTGATTTAGCAGGAAGTACTTTTGAAAATAAAACAGAAATAAATACTGTGGTTCATTCTAACTGACGGAGAATCCAGTTTAATTTTACAATGATAGATTTTGCAGCATCTAAAAGTCCAGGCAGAATAACGATACTGTATATCAGATGGATTTAAAAGATTGGTTGGTAAGAACAACATGCACTTTCATATAATAATAATAATAATCCTTGCATTTGATATAGCGCTTTTCACGTCTTCTCAATGTCTCAAAGTGCTTCACAGAATACACTGTAAAGTGAATTGACTGTATATTTGTGGGTGAAACGCGGCAGCCAATTGCACACAGCAGTGTCCCACAAACAGTCATGGATTGAAAATGACCAATTTATTATTGTTTTTTGTTTTTGGAGGGATTATTATTAGGTGTGTGGAGTAAAGAAACTTGCCCAAGGTTTCACCCTGCCTGGAATTGAACCCAGGTGTCTCGCTTGCAAGACGAGTGCTCTAACCACTGAGCTACAGGACTCCAATATCCCTTATCCTATAAGATATATCACTTATCCTATAAGATAATGTCTCTAGCTAAACTCTAAACTTTTACAAAGTTTAAATCTCACAATGGTTTGAGTTGATCACTGCTGTAAGGGCCATCATATCTCATGGTTCCTCCATTTACTTAATAAATAAACCCAGGCCTAAAGTGACAAAGTCAAAGTGACTTCAAAGTCGAAGTATTCCCTAAAAATGTCTTGGCATTCATGGGTGCTGACTATGTGACATTCTTTTTCCACCTACTATAAAAGCTGAAACATTTCCTAAAGAAAGAGAAGCACAACATTAATTATGTAAAAGGATATATAGGAGAACAGTCTATCATCTCTCAAGGTTTGTGCTCTCATGAAAAATATTACATTGTAAAATATACAAGTAGGAAATCTACCCAATACACCCTTCATCCTTCATTTGGATCCGTCCTTTGGATACGTAGTTAAACCAAGTTCTCATCCGCCTGTTCAGGTGGATGTTAAAGATCCAATTGCACTATTCACTTACTCCATGGCTGTTTGTAAGACATTGCTGTGCGCAACTGGCTGTCGCATTTTGCCCAAAAATATACAGTCCACTTTACAAAATATCCTGTGAAGTGCTTTGAGACATCTCAATGATCAAATGCAAGGATTATTATTATATTATTATTATCTCCTGCGGAAGGAAAACATTTATGTATTTGCTGTCTAGGCTGCCTGGTAAATTTACCAAATTTACTGAGGGAAAACGGGCGAGGCAGAGGGCTACATGGAGGTAGTTCCAAAGGGTGGTGTACTTGCTGAATGGATCAAGAGAAACATTGGGTAGAAGAGAATCATAGATAGGGGATTGCTAGGATTTATAGGTGAGAGTGAGGATCTTGAAATTGATCTGTTGGGAGACAGGGACACAATGAAGGCTGGTATATTAGAAATGGAGTTTGGTGTAGATGAGGATACAAATTGATGAGTTTAGAATAATCTGGAGTTCGTGGATGGTGGAACTAGGGATATGGGCAAGGAGTGCAGTAGAGAAGTCGAGTTAACAGGTGACAATGGTAAGAATGGTAAGAATTCCAGACAGGGCAAAACCTTGGGCAAGTTTCCTTACTCCACACACCTAATAATAATCCCTCCAAAACAAAACAATAATAAATTGGTCATTTTCAATCCACGACTGTTTGTGGGACACTGCTGTGCGCAATTGGCTGCCGCGTTCGCCCACAAATATACAGTCAATTCACTTTACAGTGTGTTCTGTGAAGCGCTTTGGGACGTCCTCCTGACGTGACAAGCGCTATATCAAATGCAAGGATTATTATTATTATTATTCTGTGAAGCGTTTTGAGATGTCGAGAAGACGTGAAAAGCGCTATATTAAATGCAAGGATTATTATATTATTATAATGAGTGGGTTTTTTTTGCAGGGTATTGTGTGAGATAAGGGTGTAGGTGGGCAATGTGGAGAAGGTGAAAGAAAACGGTCTTGGTCAGAGATTGAATGTGAGGAAGGAAGGAAAGCAAACGATCGAACCAAACACCAAGGTTGCACACTGGTTTGGTGAATTTGAGAAAAAAAACAGGGAGGTTGAGAAAGCAATAATAATAACCCTTGCAAATTATTGCAAATTTGCAAAGCGCTTCACAGAGTATACTGTAAATTGAATTGCCTGGATTTTTGTGGGCGAAATGTGGTAGCCAATTGCGCATAGAAGTGTTCCACAAACAATCGTGGATTGAGTGCTCAATTTTTTTTAATATTTAATTTTTGAAGGAATTATTACCACTGGAAAAGCAATTTGCCAATCGACTAACAGCTGGGTTCCTACTTACTGCTGGATAAGCAGAGGCTGTGGAGTAAGGAAACTTGCCTAAGGTTTTGCCCTGCTGGGAATTGAACCAAGAGAAGTCAGGGATGGAAGTGAGGAGACTTTGATAGGAGCTGAGTTGAAAGAAAATGAAGCTTATCCAGACCTTAATGTCTCAAAGGCAGGTAGACAGAACATCAGTGCACCTGGTAGTCAAGGATTCGAGTGGAAATGTAAGTGATCAAACATATTTTTAGAAAAACTATCCCTGACATAATAATAATCCTTGTATTTGATATAGTGCTTTTCACGTCTTCTGGACGTCTCAAAGCGCTTCACAGAATATACTGTAAAGTGAATTGACTGTATATTTGTGGGCGAAAGTGGCAGCCAATTGCACACAGCAATGTCCCACAAACAGTCGTGGATTGAAAATGATCAATTTATTATTGTTTTCTTTTTTGGAGGGATTATTGTCAGGTGTGCGGAGTAACGAAACTTGCCCAAGGTTTCGCCCTGTCTGGAACTGAACTCAGGTCTCTCGCTTGCAAGGCGAGTGCGCTAACCACTGAGCTACAGGACTCCACTCTACATTGGTTGGAATCAGATATTTCATTTTCTTTATAGTCACCCTCTGTCATATGGTATGGGCCCAAATGATTAAGTTTCAATGACAATGGTTGCTCGTGATAATCAAAATGGGAAAATAATTGGACTGAAAATTGCAAGACGAAAAAAAATGGTAGAATGTGGCTTTTGACTTGTAGCATAAACTCAGGATTCTGAGGATTGAAAACCACATGAGCTACACTTCATTTTGTATTTTATCTCTGCAACACACTCTGCCTAGCTTTTATCCTGTACATGTTACACTGATAGCTGAAGAAGAAATTACATTTGCCAATTTTTCTTACAGTTATAATGGCAAGTACAGTTCCAGTTTATTACTTGTACATCCACTTAAGGTTTAGGGAAATATAGTTGCAGTTAAGATTTATTACAACCATTGTTAGTAGATTTAGAGTTCTGGTTAATTACATTTGCAGACTTTATTACATTTCCAGCTAATATTTGATTTCATAGATGGACTATTAGTGCATTGTTCAGTTTCATGTTGTTTTATTGGACTGCAACTGGAAAATCTAATTTTGAATTACAGCAGAAAAATATTTCCTAAGAAATATATACTTTCTTTTTCTGGATGGAATGCCTAAATATTTGGAAAAAAAAGTAGCTCATCTCTTATTATAATCCTTGAGTGTCCTAAAAGCAGTGTTTTCATTGTAACACTTCATTGTAACTCTTATCACAGCTTTGCAAAGTCACAAAAGCAAAACTGAGGAATCAATGAGAATCACAAACTAGACCATAAAGCTTAGAACTCTTTTAAGAATCATATGCTTTTTTAAACTTCAGTGTATGAATTAGCAAACTGTGCTTTCATCTCTGTGAACTGAGTTCATCTACAATCCAGGGTCATGGGATGAAGTTCTTGTTAGGGCCTTCAATGAAATTAATTTGGTTGATCTCAAGTCATCTCTTACGGAATTCAAGATCTGCAGCTTGCTATAAAATGGCCAATTTCGCTCAGAGGTCAAATTAATGGTTGATATTGAAAGCACCAATATTCACAAGAATATGTCGAGTACAGAAGAATTAGGGGAGATCTTATTGAAACATATACGATTCTTAAAGGGCTGGATAAAGTGGACACTGAGGGTCTGTTTCCCCAGTAGGAGAATCTATAACCAGGGGTCACAATCCTAAAATTAAGGGTCAGCCTTTTAGAACAGAGTTGAAGAAACATTTCTTCACTCAGAGGATAGGGTAGTGAATTTATGGAATTCACTGCCCCAATAATAATAATCCCTCCAAAACAAAAAACAATAATAAATTGGTCATTTTCAATCCATGACTATTTGTGGGACACTGCTGTGCGCAATTGGCTGCCGCGTTCACCCACAAATATACAGTCAATTCACTTTACAGTGTGTTCTGTGAAGCGCTTTGGGACGTCCTTCCGACGTGAAAAGCGCTATATCAAATGCAAGGATTATTATTATTATTATATGGGGATAGGGCAGGTAATTAGAGTTAGGTCTGAAGATCAGCCATGATCTTATCGAATGGCGGGGCAGGCTCGAGGGGCCGAATGGCCTTCTGCTGCTTTTAATTCTTATGTTTTTATGTTCTTATGATAAGACATTTCTGAGGAAGAGCAGACTAAAAAGAATTTTAGTCTGTAACTTCTGTGCTCCAACACAGGCAAATTTTGAGTAATATTGGATGCCAAAAGATTGGATCTCAGCTGAAGTGTGAATAAGGAGGTCTAAGTTAAGTCCTTAGTAGTGTTAATCAATAATAATAATCCTTGCATTTGATATAGCGCTTTTCACATTTTCTAGATATCTCAAAGCGCTTCACAGAATGTACTGTAAAGTGATTTGACTATATATCTGTCAGCAAAACGTGGCAGCCAATTGCGCACAGCAGTGTCCCACAAACAGTTGTGGATTGAGTGACCAAATTATTATTTTTTTAAAATTTACTTATTGCTTGGTAAACAGAGGCATGTGGAGTAAGGAAACTTGCCCAATATTTCTCCCACCTGGAATTTAACCCAGGCTTCTCGCTTGCGAGCCAAGTTCTCTAGCCACTGAGCTACAGGACTTCACAAAGGGTGAGATATAGATCAAAGGGTAAGATGTAAATAAAGGATGCCTATTTGGCACTAGTATCCAGCAAGTAAGCTGCTGGGTGAAAAGGCAATTTCATAATGACTTATTCATTTAAAGAAGTCTCGCTGCCCTGCATTCATCACTTCCTCAATGATGGACATATTTAAGTTAGTGACATGTTGGATAATTTTGGAATAATACTGTAGTATTGACCTGCATACCTGGATTGGTGACTAGTCATTTCTTATAGGGGTTACCACCAAGTAATGTCCACATAAAAATAGATAGACATAACCTGGATCTGAAAGATGACACTTCCATCAATACAGCACTATTACAATAATGCATTAAAATGCCAATCTCATAGCCTGTGCACTGAAGTCCTGATGTGGGCTTGAACCCCACAACCTTCTTAACCACAGGTGAAACTGCTAATAAATCAGCCAATCTGAACTATGGAACCTTGTGTCCACATTATACTATCCTCACAACTGAATCAATCTGAGCTATGTCTGGGATCATGATACATTTCACATCTATCACAACCAGAAATGAGTTGTAGTTTCTCAAAATATATTTTTCATTCACAAATAATTTGCATTGGAACTCTTCACGCTTCTCATGTATAACACAATCCATTACTTTATCTGATCTAATAATATTGAACACATATCTTGCAGAATTTTGCTTGATATTCTTCATGATTGATTCTCACATAATGTGGAATGACTGGAGATTTTGGAACATGCTTTTGCTTGTTCAAATGAATCGTCTGACTGATGCATGATTTTGTATTCGTAGATTGCAATATATTCAACATTTTGAATATTTATACATTCAACTTACCAGAGAATGGGAAGTTGAATGTATAAATATTCAAAATGGTGTTACTGAGACAGCCATAGAGAATTAACTCAGTTTTAACAAGCAAACCAAGCAGATAACAGAGGACATAACAGATCACTCCCTATGAGTTTCCGAGTGAGCAACACAGCTCAGCAATGAAATGTATGTAAGCATTGCCACCATCCTCCTACCTACAACTTGGACAAATATCTCTTCCCATTGACAGATGGTTTCACTAGTTGGAGGTGCAGAACCTGTATGTTTGACATCCAATTCTATGCATCATCCAGCAGGAATCACTGGATAACAACCAAGAGAGGAAACCTTGAATGATTTTCAGCTCTCACTGGGGCGCTGAAATAATTGTCATCTCCTTACTTTCACCATGGCTGAGCATCTATGTCACCACAGAGCAATATACACCTGACTGCTCACTGGATAAACTTGATCAGGCTTTGTGTGAGGTTGTAAAAAAATAGTTTTAAAAAAGCATAGACATTGTGGATAAATGCTAGAACATTTTAGTCATGATTTGGAGATCAACATTGTTAAAGTTTTCAGAAATTATGTCACTAGAGGTATGTAGCAAAAACAAGGGGAAATATTTCCCGGGCCCTGACATAGGCAAGAAGCTTAATTAACTCAGTTTCACATACAAAAGGAATTGTCAGTGTCTGAGTAACGACGGGATCACAGCAAAGCTGGCCTCAATGGAGCTCTCAGTTTTCATTCAGTCAATTACCGACAATAACAAGAAATGACTCGAAGAAGCAGTGAATCGGGTTGAACCAGCAAAATCTCAATTTATGGTACAGAAAGATGTCTGATTTGCCTGTGAGATCCCTGTGAAATCAGATAACATCTGCGAATGCACAGATTATATTTATTTTTTTCCAAATTGTACCACAGGAAGAACAACATCATATTAACTCATATAATGCATACTTTGATTATGGAGGAAGTAGAAGATAATTTGTAAATTTGAAACCTGAGATGTCTCTTCTCATTTCTAAGTCACAAAGCAGTATCTATTTTTCTTTAATGATATTTAAAAACTAATTCTGACACTTCCGGAACACAGTGCATCAAAACAAATACTTCTGGCACTCAGTTCATGATTATAATTTGAATGTTATTTATAAGATAACCAAAACTGTCAAATAAAACTAAAATCAAATCTAAATACTTATTAACAATTCATGATTATTATGACTCAAGCCTGAAGAACTGTTGCAGGTTTCTGAGAATATGCATGGTGAAAACCCATAGAATCTATATTCAGTTATACTGTACTGTTTTCGTGCAGAATTAAATTTCTTTAAAATTCACTTTGTTCCCAAAAATACTGTGCAGAGAACTTGCTTTTTTACAGTGGTGGATTAATGTTTTGATTATAGATAATTGCACAAATGTAACCTTCACTTCAAAATTGCCTCCATGTATCAGCTGATGAAGCTTGTCCACACATCACATATTTATTAAAAATGTAATAGTTCAGAATTTTACATCCGAATCTAGCTCAGACAGATGAGATTGACATATTTTCTCTCTGAAGACTATAAATTTCTAAGTGAAATGAAGTTTGAGTAAAGCTTTGGCATACCAGACAGTGTGGTGTAATGGAAATCCATTGGTGTAATGGAGTCCCATAGCATATTGGTTAGAGCACTCACCTCGCAACCAAGAGGACCTGGGTTCAATTCCTGGGTGGGGCAAAACATTAGGCAAGTTTTCTTTCTCCACACGCCTCTGTTTACCTATGAATAAGTAGGAACCCGGTTGCTGGTCGATTGGTGGATCGCTGTTTGTGGGAAACTGCTGGGCGCAATTGGCTGCTGCCTTTCGCCCACAAAATGTACAATCAATTCAATTTACAGTATATTCTGTGAAGCGCATTGAGCTGTCAGGATGACGTGATAAGACGCTATACCAAAAGCAAGGATTATTATTATTATTAAAACGCAAGGTGTTTCAGGACCTTATGATGAAACACAGGAAAGACGCACATTTTACAACATTTTGTTCAGTGAGGGGAGAGCTGCAAAAACACAGGTAGTTATTTCACTATTCAGTTTGAATTGAGTGATATTAATACTTAAGACCGGGAATTCATCCATCAGTTTGCTTAAAAACAAGTGAAATACAATGTAACAGAAAATTGCAGCACAGAAACAGGCCATTTGGCCCAAATAGACTTCTGTATTTTGTGCATTGTTTCCCTAACTTTTGCATATTTCAAACTTTACAAACATGCTTTATTTTTAAGCAGTATTCACATGCAAATTTTCAAATACCTAAAAATACACAAAAGGAGGCGTAATCAGTAAAATCTGAAAAGACCAATTTGTTGCAAAATGCTTGGCAATATGTAGTATGTATTCTTATCAGGTGGCAGAATGAAAGCATATGTAGGGATGAAAATTGCAATGTTTCATTGGTTAATTAACATCAATAGTGTAAAGCACATCCTTGAAAAATTGTGATCAATTCCACATCAATCTAATCTGTTTTGAGCGCTTGTAATGCCTCAATCATGCAATTCAATGCATGGCTTTGTGGCACAACCAACGTAAACCACCTCCGGGAAAGGATGTGTGCTGCCTTGAGCAAACCCCAGATCAGGTGATAGTCAACATATTGATAGATCAGTTTTCTTCAACAATTGAGTAGCACTGTTGATGTTAACTCTCCAACTAATGACTAACCTCCAGGGTGGGGGGAGGGGGGCAGCGGGAGTCGAGGTGACGTAAGCAGGATAAGCAGGATCTTCTTGGAGCTGAACTGGGTCCAAAGTGCTCTAGACCCTACCCTGCATGGAGGGCGCTATATAAGTGCAAGTTGTTGTTATTGTTCTTGTTTGGCAATGGGATGTTAGAGTTGAGTCAACCTTTTGTGCTGGTCTCAACAATTTGGTTTCGCATTACTCCAGGGCACAACTGATGACAGACCAGCTGCCTGGCTCATAAGCAGGATTTGGAGAGGCAACCCATTCACTGGGGAAGAAATGTTGTCACTCAGCTCCTATTAATCCTGCAAGCAAAGATAGGGTGATTGTAACTGGAAATCAGTGGGAAGCTTGACAGACAGTGCTTTCAATGGAAAAGTACACAGTTTTAGCTGGTTAGATTCCAGCAGTACCCCAACACACACTCTGGGCTACCCAGGTGTTGGCTCTTGGCAACCTGCACTTAATAATAATATTTGCATTTGATATAGCGCCTTATCATGTCTTCTAGATTTCACAAAGTGCTTTACAGACTATACTTTAAAGTGAATTGACTGTGTATTTTGTGGGTGAAACACCTTCTGAATTAAGTAAACATGGTGCTTCTCTCCATGGAGCGAATACTCGCTGTGTTCCAGGCATAGGGAAATTTAAATGTATCGGTAGAATACATATAAAAGCACACAGAATTTTACTATGAAGTGCAGTAAATGTGTATTTGTAGGCAAACATGGCAGTCAATTTGCACACAGCAATGTCCATCAATAAAGTAAATGACCAATTGTAAGTGGGGGATTGTTGGCAGGACACAAGGAGAAACTCCCTTCTCTTTTTGAATAGTGTAGAACTCTCAGTCTAGTTCAGTTACTCATAAGCTTGGTAATAATTTCGGCAAGTGTCAGACCAAACTTGTTGGACCAAACAAAATTAAAACCTGTTTCATGTCTCAACCCATCGTCTTACCTTTATGTTTAATTTGCACTGCATACTGAAATGAAATTCACAATCATAGAGAACTTCAGCTACCTCTCTCCAACCCTCCAACCCCATCCTGCTCAGAATCACATTCCATCTCTGTAAAGCACTTTGATAATGTTTTCCAATGTAAAAAACAAATTGACAAATTGTTGTGTTATAAAAATACAACATCCAGCCATTGGAACTCTCCCTCCAACCCTTCTATTTCATCGAATCTCCTTCTGTCTTTTAATCCCACCTAAAAACTTACCTCTTCAACCTTAACCCCTCTTTGCTCGGCATCCACATGAAGCACTATACAGTAAGTTATTGTGCAAGATCTTGTGATTTTTCTAAAAAAAATCTGGATTTTCCAACACTGATTAATTAAGTTGTTGTGCACTTCCAGCATTTTCTGTATTTTATGCTATTCAGGTGTATAATAGCTTCACACTGAGAGTTCATTGAACCTAAGATCCTCAGGTATCTAATTAAATTTTTCTTTTCATAAAAATGGTAAACAAGTGAAACCGAGTTAACCAGAATAACAGTTAGGATCCCCTAATTTCCCACTGCAGTCCAAGAGATTCCAATTCATCCACCTGTTTAATAATAATAATAATAATAATAATAATAATCCTTGCATTTGATATAGTGCTTTTCACGTCAGGAGGATGTCCCAAAGCACTTGACAGAACACACTGTAAAGTGAATTGACTGTATACTTGTGGGCGAATGCGGCAGCCAATTCGTAGATTGAAAATGACCAATTTATTATTGTTTTGTTTTGGAGGGATTATTATTAGGCTCTGTGTGGAGTAAGGAAACTTGCCCAAGGTTTCGCCCTCTGCCTGGAATTGAACTCAGGTCTCTCGCTTGCAAAGCGAATGCTCTAACCACTGAGCTACAGGACAAGTTATGAGTTAACAGTGGTTTGACGGGCTGAGGTGTGCATCAATAATAAGATTTAAATTAGCAGCAATATAATTGCGGAGCCTTTTTTTTATTGGGGCAAGGTTGGATCAGTGATTTCCCATTTCTAATTTTTACTGGACCAGATTAACATTTGACTTTAGAAGCACAACTAAACTCAGCGGAGCACTGAAAATGCTTACATAGAGCATTTGGTTCTTTGCCACTTATTTTGGGACTATTTCAATCAGCTCCTGGGGGATATCTTAACCCAATTCACATTTATATTTTCTTCTATGAGCATCCTCCATCAATAAAGCAGTAACAACCTATTTATGCTAACTTTTCAATATCTACTGCCTATAATTATGAAGAATTCTTTTAATTCTAAACAGCTTTCATTTTGACCACAAGAAATTAACAAATGAGTCACGGAAACCCTAGTGTAATAATTCATTGACTAATTCTTCTGAAGCCATCCCTTTCAACTAATTTCAAAGCAATTTTGTGAACTAAATGAGTTACTTTATAGAGTTATCCAAATGCTAATTGGCTTGAATAATATATGTGGGTGCACAAAATTGTAATTTATTAGTAATGTCTCTGTGTTTTGGTGCTTGTTATATCCTGTGGGATTTATATATTTTATGATACACCACAATAGGCTACAGGTTTATGACTTCCTTTCACAAATACTAAGTTCTCATTACTATCAGTAGCTAGAGCCAAGTGGTGATCGAGCATTTAACTTGTCACAGAAAGAAAAAGCGTGGAGTGAGGTACTATATGCCTCTTTGTGTGCATCCTACAGCATGACATTGAAGGAAGTGTTGAATAGGTCTAATTCACTGTGGTGGTATGGTTCTAGTCCTATACATTCTTGTACGTTTTTTCCTCCTGCCCCAGCCCGGTTACCTGCCGGCTACCCCAAGGCTCCATCCTTGGTCCTTTCTTTCTCAGTCCCACTGCCTCGCCCCCTCCCTTGCCTCCGTCAAGACCCTCCTCTTCGACCATGACTTCGGTCACCCTCCTTCCCCCCACCTGCCATTC
This sequence comes from Callorhinchus milii, assembly GCF_018977255.1. NCBI lineage: Eukaryota > Metazoa > Chordata > Chondrichthyes > Chimaeriformes > Callorhinchidae > Callorhinchus > Callorhinchus milii. The sequence goes on from NW_024704749.1 coordinate 23,686,827, forward strand.
ACACTCTCTGATCCCAATCCCCAGCTCGGGTCCAAACATTGATTGCCCAGCGCCGTAGGATGTCCTCACGCTATACAAATATAAAGGCGCTACACAAATGTAATTTTGTTGTTGTTCTTTTCCTTATCTATATGCACCCTCTCGGTTATGTCATCCGCAGACATGAGATAAACTTCCATATGTATGTGGATGACACCCAAATCTACTTCCTCTCCTCCAGCTGCAGCTCCCAGTCCGCTGATATCGTCAGCTTGTTTGACGGACATCAACGCCTGGATGAGTGCAAATTTCCTGCTGCTGAATGTCCGCAAGACAGGAGCCTTATTCCTTGGCTCCTGTCAACATCTTCTCTCCTGTGGATTTGAACTCCTCAACCTCCCCGGCTCTCCCTCAGACTTGCTGAAACCATGTGCAATTTAGGCGTCAGGTTCTATTCCCAGCTTTTCTTTCTACCCCACATCCGTTCCCTGCCACTCACCTCCACTGGCTCCCCATCTCCCAGAGGATCGAATTCAAGATCCTCATCCTCACCTACAAGGCCATTCACGGCCTTGCTCCCTCCTACCTCTCTGACCTACTATCCCCCTACATACCTGCCCGTACCCTCCATTTCTCTGGCTCCGGTCTGCTCCACATCCTCCGCCTTAACCACCCTACCATCGGTGGCCGGGCCTTCAGTCTCTCAGCCCCTAGGCTCTGGAACTCCACCCCCCAGTGCCTTCGCCGCCTCCTCCCTTTCCTCCTTCAAGGCCGGTCTCAAGATTTTTCTTTTCGACCATGCCTTCAGCTCCCCTCTCGACTCTCTACCCCCTCCTCGCTCACTCCCTTCCCTCCCCTGACCATTTTCCCCTGCTCGTGTCCCAACCCAACTGTCCAGCGCCTTGGGACGTCCTCCCGACGTGAAAGGCGCTCTATGAATGAAATCTTGTTGTTTTTTCACCTCCGTCACATTGCCCGCCTCCGTCCATACCTCACAACTACTGCTGCCAAAACCCTCGTCCATGCCTTCGTCACTTCCCGGCTGGACTATTCCAATGCTCTCCTCACTGGTCTCCCCAGCTCCACCATACACAAAATTCAATTCATAGTAATAATAATTCAAAACTCTGTTGCCCGGATACTCACCAGCACAAACCTCCGTACCCCCATCACAGCCATCCCTTGCCAGGCTCCACTGGCTCCCAATCACCGAACAGCTTGTTTTGAAGATCCTCTCACTCGTTTTCAAAACCCTTCATGACCTTGTACCTCCCTACCTATCCGATCTACTAACCCCCCACTCCACCACCCGCTGCCTCTGCTCAGCTGGCTCTGGCCTGCTGCTTGTTCCTTGTCCCCTCCCCTCCACCAGCAGTGGCCGTGCTTTCAGACACTACTCCCTGAAACTCTGGAACTCTCTCCATCAATCCCTCCGCCTTGCTCTCTCACTTCACACTTTCAAATTCCTTTTAGATCGTACTTACGGTCATGTCCCACCCCCCTCTCTCACCCCCAGCTCGGTGTCAGACTCCAACACTGTCAAGCGCTCCAGGATGATACCCTGCGTGAAAGGCACTATATCAATGGAAGTTGTTGTTGTTATACTTCCTCATAACAGGGATGGGTGTTGACCTAGGATATAAAGACTCAGAAGAGAGGAATGGGTGAAATTAAAGTCAAATTGGTGTTATTTACATCTAGAATAGTGGGAAACTCTACAAAGTGACATAGTTGATTGTTATACAAGTCAGGTCTACATCTAGTGAATAACAGTATTGAGCTCATACCATGGAAAAGATCATAGAGAGAGACACAAGTGAAGAGACACTTCAGCAGTAGCAGTTACCAAATGACTTTAGTGCCCTGGCCTTTACCCTCCAGCTGTTGATTACCCTCTGTGTAAATAAATGCTTCCCAGTTTCTGAACTAAAATTGCCCTACAGAAATTTGAACCATACCTCCTTTTCCTGCACCTTAGAGTATCTGGATCTACTTTCTCATATTTGATGCCTTACATACATCTATAAGTTCTCTGAGATGCCTATTTTCAAAGTTGAAAATGCCTACTTTATCCAATTGTTCTTCATAGCGTATTACTCTAACACTGTGGATCATCCATATTGCTCTTGTCGGCAATGCCTTTAGGGCTTGTGCAGCCCTTTGTGTCATACCACACAGTCCAGGGCTAAACTCTGATCGTTTTTCATAGTGTTTTAGAGCATGGAAATTTTGGACAATTCGTAAATCCAGCATTAAGTTTGAAGCTGTTTTTCTGTACTTCTTAAAAGGACCCACTAAACTGGCTCCAATATTATGTCACAATTAAAGACTTGTTCCAAATTTACAAATGCTAAGAAAAAGTCTAAGTGTAGACCCTGGTGGAATTCATTTCCTAATCAGTGCACTGAACAATGTGAATGTGACATGACCATTCAAATCAAGAATTAACAAATTATAAGAATGGCAATTAGAAATATTGATTTGTTTCTTCAATGTGAGTTACAGTTATGGACTATTAAAAGGGTTGGACTATCTCCAGTACTACACATTCGGGATATTCTGGTAGTAATAAAAGTGACAAATCTTTCAACACCAGCAATCACTACCATTACAGTGCTGTTCATAATGTATCGCTATGATAGCCCTACAGAAGTAAATTTTGTTCAAATTCCTTGTCAGACTGATCTGTTTCAAGTGCACGTAACACAATTATGTGCATGAATGATTATTCTGTAAGGTTTGATGTGTACAATAATCAATCTTCTATTTCCAGACTGTCACTATCACTATCGGATGAAAAAATGTGATGTGTGATGCTATCACAATGGGGATGTTCTGCTCCTAGAGATGTCCTCCTCACCAATTTTGTTTGCAAAGGTTTGCTGGAGTGCTTGCAAGGAGATCAGACTTGTTAAGGTCCACTCTTCTATTGTTACAGCTAATGATTGTTAGCATTTGTTTTATGAGTCAGATTTGACCATGTGCAACTGGGAAAAATCTTATGTTTCTATTAGGCAATGTACGTTGCTAAGCATAAGAACAAACTCACACCTCCATACAACTGCTTGAAAGTACCAAATTCTGGTGCAAGTATGATATTTCCTTCAGTAATGAAACATCTGAATTCTCACTATATTAATAACCCTGGCTTTATAGTCAACTTGTTCATTTGAAATGTAAGAGCACAAGAAAGCGCAGACTGTGAAAAGGCCCATCAAGTGGTTTACTTGCACAAAACCGACCTTAGACCTTAGATTCCCACCTCTCATTCCAGCTCCTTGGGGGAAATTCATAAATACTCCCAGATCACCAAAAGGAAAGCAAGCAAACACTGCAGAATATTCATGAATCCATATCTCTCCAATTCAAACCTGGACTCTTTCCCTTCTATCCACATTAAGGTTAGGGTTCTTCATATCAGAGGGAGGATTTCTTCATCTCCTCCATTCTTATATTGTCCAATACTAATCCAAAGCAACTATTTGTCCCCTTCCTTCTTAATAAGATGTTAATGGACATAGTATTGATTGCTTTTTGGGGGAGTCTATTCTTCTATTCGAACTGCTCTCTTGGAAAAACTTGTTTAAAATCCTAAAGGTCTCACTTCAGGCTTTTTCTTCTCTCACATTGTTGGTCAAATAATTAGCTTTAATCTACATCATCTCATTGTTTAAAAAATCTGGGTTATTCTTCTCACCTTTCCATATCCAATGATATGCACTGTAAGTTTCCTGTAATAAACACAACATCAAATATGATAAAAAAAATAATTTTATTCTACTTTTTAAATGTGTGGATTTACCACATAAATCTATCAACATTTCTATCTTATTGGGCTTAATATCTAATGGAGAAATTCATTGTTAAATCATAAAATTCCAGGTGTCTAACACAAAGAAATCTAACGCCACGTTAAAGTGTTCCCATCCCACTCCACATAGTGTTTCCCATTCCACATAGAGTTTCACATAGATGTAGCATTTTCCCTTTGTCTTAGATGGAATGCATTCTCTCTCAGGAGGGACACACCTGTCTACTTACTTCATCCCAGAGACATAAGGCACAGGTTGGTAAGAGCAAAGGCTTGGGAACCCTAGAGAGTGTCTGGGGGTACTCCCGGAGTTTAACCAGCAGCAGTGACAAGCTTTATGTTATTGTGGTTACATTTCATAATAGACAATTCTGAAATTGTTCATAATCATTTATTTTATTTCATTGAAATGAGGTTCGATGAATTGTAAATAGGCCATTTTTATTTGCTGTAAACTATTATAATCCTGGTCCAATTGCAAAATTTATCAGGAAAGTAGTTCTAGTTCGATTAGCATTCATCTGTAATAGTCGATACATAATATATTGTAAGGCAGTTGTTTACTTTGAAATAAAACACAACGTTTTTGGTGCAGGCTGCCCTGGGGATAATATTTTTTCAATTGTTACAGCCCCTGAACCCAAGTTATTTATAATTCCTTTGTGTTAATGCATTCATACATTATTCATTCACAGCAATTTCCCACTTTGCACATTTGCAAGATGGAACACATTCTTCTTGTAACAAATTTACAGCATGTCATTCAGATTTATTCCAAATGTGCTACGCAGATTAAGTTATGGTCAAAGCTGAAAACTCGGGGTTGATAGCTTTTGCAATGCTACAAGCTCTCACATTGCTATGATTTGTTGATATATTTATGATATATATAGAAGATTTCCAATGCCTGTATTTCATTATATTTAAATGAATTGAAATGTTATTTTTTTTTAAACCTACACCTTGATCTTAAGAACCTGTAATCTACACACGTTAAGGAACATGCTTTATGAAATGGAATGTATTGTTAGCATTAGCAATAATGGACAGTGTTCTGGCACAATCTGTTTAGCTTTCTGCTTCAGTGATGCATTGTTTCAGACTAAATTATGGTGTGACAGACCCTGAAAATATCATGGCCTTTCTTGGAACACTCAGGAAAATTATGGCTCTGTTGTTTTTTATGATAGTAAAATTATTCCGAATGCTGGAAGGTTTTTCTGTGCGAGAGTAATTGTATGGTGCAAATGATTCCATTTGAGCATAATTGTCCCACATAACTTTTGTAATTCTGCATGGTCGAGGTTTTGTGTGAAGAATCTGTATATGAAAGGATTGTCCACATGTGTAATACTAATTGTTGATACTATACACTAAAACTGCAGCTGCCAGGACGAATGGGGGGGGTAGATCCAGTCTGGCGAGTCGGAATTTTCAGCTAAGTGTAATTCCAATGTCGTTTACTGTCGTTTACAGCATTTACCGTCTTATTTCAGCACTGGCTTTTTTCAGCACTGAAAAATGATGGCCATTGCTAGTACTGGCATTATAATGCAACAACAACAACTTGGATTTATATAACGCCCTCCATGCCGGGTGGCGTCTCAGAGCGCTTAATAGTTCGAATCCCTTGAGCAGACGATAATGAATAAGTTGTTCGGGCTTCAACCTGAGTCAAAGTCAATAACCCTGGCCACTCAAAGAAAGCAAGCTCGGTGAGACGGGGACATGAGCTAAGAAACCAAGACTGAGTCTACAAGTAGGCCTGCGGATTTTTTAAAAAAAATTCTGCTTTTAAAAAATTTGGGCTGGTTCGGTACGAAATCCAGACACCTGGAGTCTGGTAAGCAGTTTACTGCAGTTGCTTTTGCAATGCATGCGATCTATTCAGTAACTTCCACAATTGTTATAGCGGCTATAAAGTTTAGACAAAGGCAACTCTTTCTTTCATAACCAGTTGTACCCAGAGAAGGCTTGGGAGGCCTGGGTTTCTTTCTAACTATTTTGTTTTTTGTTCGATGGATTCCCTGGAACCGTGTGAATTATCAGTTTTGCCACCCCCAGTAATGCAGCTCTCACTTTTGTGTATTTCCTGATGTGAAAACCAGGAACGTTTTGCACTGTAATATTTTATACCTAGAGCTGAGAGGTTTGGAATTCTAGCTGCAGAGGAGCATGGATTCGTTTTAGTGGAATCTGCATTGCTTTTACTCATCAAATGCTGTAAAATAATTTTATAAAGTTGTTTGTAGGAATGGCCATAAAGGTTAAAGTTTATTCTGTAGCTCAGTGGTTAGAGCACTCGCTTTGCAAGCGAGAGACCTGAGTTCTATTCCAGAGAGGGCGAAACCTTGGGCAAGTTTCCTTACTCCACACACCTAATAATAATCCCTCCAAAACCAAAACCAATAATAAATTAGTCATTTTCAATCTACGACTGTTTGTTGGACATTGCTGTGCGCAATTGGCTGCCGCGTTCGCCCACAAATATACAGTCAATTCACTTTACAGTGTGTTCTGTGAAGCGCTTTGGGACATCCTCCCGACTTGAAAAGAGCTATATCAAATGCAAGGATTATTATTATTGTTATTCTGCATTTTTTAAAATAATGTTCATATTTTACCAAATCTGTACAATTATAACTAAAATTATATTAATTTCTCTATGTGGAACAATGAGATCTTTCTAACAAAATGGTGGCTGCTACTCCAAAATGGAGATGCTATGGAATATTTTGTAGCCAAATTGGCTATTGGAGTTGCAACAAGTAGTGCATAACAGGGCGTAATAGGGCTGCTAAATGTTGCACACGCTCCAGGTAATATAATGGAGAATTATGCAGACTTACTCAAAGTGTGGTGAATACCCCCAAAGAAAGGGTTGGGACCTGTCAAACAGGAAACGTTTCAGCATAGGATCCAAAAATCTCTTCTCAAGTTCAAGATCATTGTCCTCCTCTTCAAAGCTCTCCATAGCCTTGTTCCTCCCTATTTTTGTCATCTAATAAAACTTTATCAACTTGTCTGTTCCCTCTGCTCTGCAGGCACTGGCCTGCGTCCCCATTCCCCACCTCGCCTGCTCCAATATTGGTGGTCAGGCCTACAGCCTTTCTGCCACCACCCTCTGGAACTCCATCCCAGAGTCCCTCCGTCCACCCCACTCCCTTACCTCCTTCAAAGCCTGTCTCAAGACTTTCCTTTTCATCTGTGCCTATTGCTGATCGCTGTCGAACAACCCCTCCTGGAGTTGTGGTGGTGAACTAATAGCTGAATAATCTGGTGACCCTGCCAAGGCTCACACATGAACAACATTCACTTGGGCAAGATACGCAAGGATGACTGGTACTCAGAACACTATACCCCAGTAGAACAGAAAAAGTTACAAACATTTAACAGAGGAAGGAAAATTGATAGACAAAATGGCAATGATAATAAAACATATGAAAAGTATGGTGTTTGACCAAATATGCCAGTCTGGTGCATTTACCTATTCTGATTTACATCATAGACAAACTAATTATAAAATTTATAAAGCCCAGATATCAGCTTACGCCTGATCACACTAGCTCAAAAATATGCAGAGGAAAGCGTGTTTGCACTTAAAGTTCAGGGCCAATGTATGTGAATTATATTGGACATGGTGCTTGAAATTCAGATTGCAAGTAGTAACTTTTTAAAATAAGTTTTCAGCATTGTAGTTTCAAACATAACAACCCTGAGAGAGAAGACCTATTAGAATTATTATGATTCGGACAGTTAACATTATCAGACGCATTGCTAAAAATCAAACTCTCCAATTATCACTGATTTTACATGACATGTTAATACCAAAAGTCCTGCTGCTAACTGAATATAAACACCCAGGTCTAAGTGACCTGAAGCCAAAGTAACAAGAATAATGACTACAGAGCAGAGCATAAAAGATAGTTACAAAAAGAAAAAGAACATTGCAGTTTAACGGTACTGTACATCTGATGTTGTGGATCTGCCAGAAGCCAAGGGAAGGTTGTTTTATGTGATAGAAACCTCATTACTTTTAGACTACCAGCAAGGAATGATGCACATCTTGCAGTAAATTCAGCCACTGAGTATCAGTTTGACATAGCTTGAAATTCAATAAAATCTGTTCAGTGCATCCAAGGAGTACATGGTTTAGCTAAATTACAATCATGGGGTTTTTTGTAATACATAATCGTTGATGCTCTGGGAAGGAAACAGGCTAGATCCCTGATCAACAATCTGGAAAGATAACTGAGATTTGAACTATGAAGGGAATTTCAATGAACTTAATCATGCACGATATTTATATTTCTAATTAAAACCATATGTTTGATTTTTGTATCAAGTTTTTCCACTATTGCCTAATTGCAGCAAACATTAGGCTAACATGCAACTCAATGTTCTGCTCGTTCTGCTCAGTGAATGATAAGTAAAATGTTTAATCCTTAGCTAATTTGATGCATAGTTATATAAAATGTTATGCAGTTTAAATATTTCATCGGAAAAATAAACACAATATTAATTTTTGATGCTGGCAAATGACCTGAGGGGAAAAATTAAATTACGTTACCAAATTCTTCATTCTTCAGTTTTAACTCAATATAATAGTTCAATATGGATTACAGTTACAACATGAAGGCTACATATTGATTGTAGCCAATACTATTTATTTATAATTGTTAAAAAATTCTGACAATTTATTCATTATTCCACGAGTATTCAGCGCTATATAGACGTGCACATCCCAAAACAATACACAAATAGGATTTTAAAGGGAACCTATGTGAAATGTGCAATATAAGTTATTGTATACTGAGGTATTTTATTGTAAGAATCTGCTCCCATCCTTGCTGGAAGTCATTGTAAATTAAAAGAAAACAAGTTTAAAAGGCTTCCTTTTGCAATGACAGTATGTGGCTAAAATTTCATTTAATTTCCCTTCATTGCTTGGCTCTATATAACAACAGCAAAACAACCAAAAGAATCCCAGAGGGTTACCTCTGGATTTTAAAATTATAAAATCATATATGTTCAAACCCAATTAATTAAATTAGAAAGTAATGAATATTAAAGGATGCTAAAACTATGTAGGCTTATTCTGCTTTGTAGCAAATTCCACATTGTGGATTACAGGCTGTTTTTCTCCTTCAGCTAGCATTCATAACTTTGTCTTCATGTAACTAAAAATAAATATAGCACAATTTTAAAAGTATAATTTTGTTCTGCTTTCATAATGTTACATTCCCCTACAAGCCTGATCTCATCTGATGGAGACTCATACCCCACTGCTTTGCAGCGCTCAATGCTCTACAGTGTAGAACTGGGTGCTTCTCCAGTAAGCCAGGACTTAAAGTTGTTTAGGAAATTCGTCTCCAAGAGTGATTTTCCTAAATTGCGTTACCGTGCTCTCGATATGGGTGCAGAGGCGGCTCAACCTACACCTGTGAGCAGTCCTTTTCCACCATGAACTTCCTAAGAAATCAGTAGCATTCCAAATTAACAAACTAACTAATAATCTTCTAGAGGAGTGCTCAAAACTGAATCCAAATATTGAAGATATCATAAACAAAAAAAGAATTCAGAAGCTTCATTAAGTAACGTGTTTGATATTCTATTGTGAATTTCTTAATAAATGCATCTTTCTTTTACAGTAATATTTTTTCTTTTCAATTTTATTATGTTTTTTTTCAGTGGTATGGCGTTCTGTCTTTGACTCACACTGTGGCACACCTTTGCAAAAGGTTGGCCACCACTGAACTACACCAATTGGACACCCACTAAGATTGCATCTGCAATAGATAGAAACCAAATACTGCATAATACTGCCGCAAATCCTAACACCAAGCTTACAGATATCACCATTCTGCATTCAGTGATTTATTTCTCCAGGAATCCAATTCATTTTACGCTAGGTCTTTAAAACGCTGAGAGACTCATATGTTGCAATAAGCAGACTCTGAGTGTACAAGGCAGACGATTGGGACCAAACAAATGAACAAATAGACCTTACTCAGAGAATTATATGCTCCACAGTCCGAACATTTACAAACCTCAAGCAAGGCAAGAGATTAAAAGATGATTTATTTTCACATAGATTAGTGAATACGCTCGACAAATTCCCAGAAAAGCAATAAATGTTGTGTTGTTGATTTGGAAAAGTACTGGATGAAGCTGAAGTTCTGACAAAAGGTCATTGACCTCATACGTTAACTCACTTTCCTCTCTCGATAGATGCTGCCTGATCTGCTGAGTGTTTCCAGCGACTTCTGTTTTTATTGGAGAAAATATTGGCAGTTATATATAGGGATGGTATCAACATAGGTGGAGGATAATTAAGTCATAGGAGATAATTGCCTTTGTGCTACTGAGTTTGAGGGATGTTTTCTGTGGAGAGTTGCTGACCAAGATTGAATCAGGAACACACAGATATGGAAAGTCCTGCCCTGCAGCAAAATCTATGAGAGGATAACCTTTTGAATCAGTGGATTTTGATGAGTCAAATGTGTTTTTCTCTTTTCATGATTTTTAAATTTTATTTTATTTATCCCATTAAGGTCTTTGCTGCATAAACAATCCTGACATTTGATATTCACGTCAGCAAAACATCTTAGAGTGAGTGCTTCATAGGATTTTTACTGTAAAGTGTGGTGACTGTATATTCCTAGGCTACATGTGAAATAATCAACATTTATTATTTGGATGTGAAAATGTTGCTGTGAAAATGTACAAGATAAAATTAGAAAACCAGAGAGTCATGGACCAATATAAACAGCTGGAAATGTGCTATTATCTTTACATTTGCATAATTTAAACAGGATGAAGTACTCTGATTCATAATTGATTCTAAAATAATGTGATGTTAAGCTCAATTAAGAATAGAACCTTTTCCCTTCAGTGAATTTTCATTAAAAAAATCAACCTATGATTTGAAAATTAATTGTCTGTTTGGTTCTCTAGTTTTAAAAATATTCCTAGAACCAATATTTTGCAACATGAAAAATGAGATACTGTATATTTAAAGAAACATTTGAGCATCATAGAAAAGACTCAGTTATTTTATCAGATATATATATTTCTTATACTGGTTAATATTACAAGAGCCAATGAAACAAGTAACACAGGCCATAAAATGGTGATTTTGTAGTATTATTGGTTTGCATTCTGAGGCATGAATATAAAATAAAAGGTAGTGGAGTAAATACTTGGATCTCAGCTTGCCTCTTTACCCCTAGGCTCTGGAACTCCATCCCCCAGTGCCTTCGCCTTGCCTCCTCCCTTTCCTCCTTCAAGGCCGGTCTCAAGACCTTTCTCTTTGACCGTGCCTTCAGCTCCCCTCTCGACTCTCTACCCCCTCCTCGCTCCCTCCCTTCCCTCCCCTCACCCTGACCATTTCCCCCTTGCTCGGGTCCCGACCCAACTGTACAGCGCCTTGGGACGTCCTCCCGACATGAAAGGCACTCTATAAATGGAATATTGTTGTTGTTGTTGTTGTTGCTATCAAAGCTTCAATAAAAGAGTGTATTAATTATTTCTCAGTTTAAGCACCATTGAGAAAGTTGCATGCAACTATGAAAGTTGTTAAAATGACACATTAATCTAGCTAAATTATGGTATTGTTTCAGTTTAAGAAGGGTTACCGTTCATTTAAGCTATTAATACACAATCAGCCAAAAGACTGGGTGAAAAAAGAGATTCATATCAGTGAATTTGAATGTCCGACCTTACGTAATGATGAATGGTCTTCAGAAATACAAGAAAGATGTTATCCATTCTTTGCTGATACAATATTTGAACAAATTAAAATGAATGTGATTGGTTATGGAACAACAAGAAGTTCATTTGGCTCAACAAGCTCACTCCTTTCACAAATAATGCAAACATCCTGTCATTGATTTTATTTTATCCTCCCCACTCCCCACTCTATCTTCTGTGATGCATTTCTGCATAAATACTTGCTGAATCACAAAAATTATCGACTACAAACTTTAAGAATATTCCTGCATTCCCACATCTCTAGCATTCAAACATACTGCTTCACTCCTTGGCCACAACACAACACTGAATATATATATATATATACATATGCTATTGCTAAGCTTTGCTAGCAGGAAACATATATTTGTAACATTATAGACCATTAGATTTGCATAAGTTGACTATTATGTTATTGTGTTGTTTTATTATGCATTTGAAGTTGGAATCGAAGTTACTTAACTATATCTTTTAGTGAAATTTTGCTGATGATAATACTTTATAACTTTTGTAATCTTGTTAGGAATGTATAGTATCTGTCTTTGCTTTAACTGATATTGCTATGCTTTTGAGTGAGGTTGTATTGATAATTTTGTGACATATCTCAGTATGGACCTGAGTGATACTTGTGAACGCAACAATTGACGTAAGGTTTGAATCCTCAAGCTTTCACTCAGTGATGAGAGTGCTATCAATTGACCCAAGCTGACACCTGATGATGGACCTCAGGCTAAGACCATGAGCATTTGGGGCCTCGCAGAATTTTACTGAGTTTTAATTTATCGCCAATTTGTATATGTTGGGGGTAAAAATGTTATTGTGCCTAGTGGCATCATATGTGCATGCAATAGAAAACATTCACCATTGACCGTTTAGACATCATGAATGTCAGCAGGGAGCACGTTAAGTAGAAAAGAGGTTCAGCGACAGGTCAAGCCAGTCTTTCAAAATATCTGCCCCTTTGTCACCACTGGTCAGCCTGCAATGGCAGAATATTGTCAGTGAAGCCATAGTATATACCCAACATTGCAATTTTACATTCCATACACAGCAATTCTTCCCTTTTGGACTACCTGTACAGCAAGTAGAAAACAAAGAGGAAAACCTGAGAGTGGGGGAAAAAGAGGGGGGTAGAGAATTAGAAAGTGAGATAGTCAGATTGTTAGTCAGTGATTTGAAATTCAAAAACCTGTCAGTCATCATGGTACTACCGAATGTGTGACTGGTCCTTTCTCCCAACAATTCATTTTTGAATGATTGCATGGATTAGATGAACTATGGGAGAAAGGTCAGTTTAAATGTCAAGAAGGCCACTTTACATTGAAGAAAACACCCAAAAATCATTGTGTCTTTCTGTCCAATCTCTTGCATGAGTCGTACAGGACGGTGAGAAAGGTCAGTTTAAATGTCAAGAAGGCCACTTTACATTGAAGAAAACACCCAAAAATCATTGTGTCTTTCTGTCCAATCTCTTGCATGAGTCGTACAGGACGGTAAATCACAGTAAATTTTAGCATTCATACTTATGCATCTCTCTCCCTAGTTCCATTATAATACAAGCATCAGGAGCCCAGCATTACGTTTAGTAGTTTGTGCTTGTAAGAACATGAGAACATAAGAAATGCTGGATAAAAGAAGATCGAGGTCCATCTAATTCTTCTCCCAGCTTCCTGGCGGTCACATGTACATACGTCCTGAACTACCTCTATGTACTATATCCCAGCTTTTTCTCCCAAACAAGTGGTAAAGGTACTACAGTATCATGCACAGTAAATCACAAGCATTGGTATTGTGTTCTATAGTTTTAGATTGAAGCTATTTCTCTATTAGTTTATTTGAATCCCTCAAGGTCCATTATCCAAACCCTAAACATGGTAAATGTTTGATTACAGGATTATTCTTGTTTTGCAAATAGGAATGCCCTCAGGACTACCCTTCCTATTTAGCCTCATGTAAAACTGAATAATGCAATGTCACTGGATATCATAATCACTTCAAATTTAATAGTTATTGATTCAGTAATCAGACACATTTGCCCTGTGATTTCCATACATCCATAAAATTCAAGCACTTATTAAAATGAATACACACATCTAAACATGTTCCATATTCTGCTTTATCTTCCTACACGTTATATCAAAGACATTTATGACATGATTGGCTACATATGGACTACAGTGATAGGTAAAGCAGCATTTTCGTGTACGTTGGCAACCAGTTTTGGTTACAGAATCTTGACCATAGAATTAAAGGAGCAAATTTAATTTGGGCTTAGCAGTGGTGCAGCATGATTGTTATCATTGTTATCAGCGTTAGTGGGTGCACAGGGCAGAGGCCGAGCAGGTAACTTGCCCCAGCTGAAGTGCATAGAGGCAGACCTTAGTGCACCTGCTTTCATACAAAGGCTGTCAGTCTAGTCCACAGGATCTCTGCGGAGGAGTTACTTGATGCCATTTTTACTACATTGGCGGTGTGAAGGAGCCCCCACCACGTAGCCATGCTATCTTCCAATATATATAATGCTGTGCAGCATCAGTTGTTGTGGGTTAGATATTCCATCAGCTGTTTATTCATCATGCCTTCCTTTAACTTGATGATTACTCAGAGCACTTGCCTCGCAAGCGAGAGACCTGGATTCGATTCCCGACAGGGCGAAATGTTGGGCAAGTTTCCTTACTCCACCCGCCTCTGTTTACCTAAGTAGGAACCCAGTTGTTAGTCGATTGCCGAATCGTTTTTCCGTGGATAATAAATTCTTTCCAATTAAATAAAATAAATAAATAATAATTTTCTCACTTCAATCCACGACTGTTTGTGGGACACTGTTGTGTGCAATTGGCTGCCGCAGTTCGCCCACAAAATATACAATCAATTCACTTTACAGTAAATTCTGTGAAGTGCTTTGAGACATCTAGAAGACATGATAAGGTACTATATCAAATGCAAGGATTATTATAATTATTATTACTGGTCTGTAGCATATGAGTTTGATCTCGTCCTGTGGGTAAGAATCAGTAGGTTTGCCACTTTCTCCTTTAACGAGACCATGTTGTTTAATGTGGAGTACTGTACTTTGAAACTCTTGGGCAATCAAGCGACATTGCTTAAAATTAGACTTTTGAATCAAATCATCAATGTAACCAGCTTTTGTTTGATCAAGCACATTTAACTTTCTTGTAACATGATAGTAATTCAACATATTGGGTTGTTACACTTGGAAGGGAGTTTTGAAAACTGACCTTGGATTGATTAATATAATAATTCTTGCATTTAATATAGCACATATAATTTCAAAATATCTCAAAACACTTCGCAGGCCAGTTGCTGTCAAGTGAAGTGACTGTATTTTTGAGATTTGTAAGTTTCTGATGATATATCAAAATAGGTATTCAATATGTTTGGTGTATCTATGGGGCAGTGGAAATTAACTTTATCCTTCTTAAAATGCAGGTCAAAGGGTTCAGGCTATTATTGGAAACAGATTTGACCCTTTCCACAGCTCTCAGTCATACAGATTTCTATCTCTGTGAACCAATTGTGGCATTCACCATTTGGATAGAATATGATGCTTTGTGGCAGTAAATTTGATCTGCTTGTTCAGAGTCCATTGGAATCTGCAACTTTTGACTATTAAATGGAATTTCTGAAGTAGTAACTGCCTGATTGAAACCATTCCAGTCAACTTTATATTGCATCAGACCTTATGCTTGATATATTTTTCAAAACACCAGTGCTGCCGAACAAAGAGTGGTCAAATATTGCTTTGTTGAGGTTTTTCATACATGAGTCTAGTTAGTTTTAAATTTAAGAAGGCCTATGCCCACTTTCTCAATTTTCTATATCTCTCAGCATTTTGGTTAGCGGATTCATTACAATCAGTGTACAAATGCAAATTTTTATTGTATTGTACACTGGAATCTGAAAATTGGGACAAGGTTCTAAATCTGACCAACTGAATGTGATTTTGGGATGATTCATAGAACCATTGAAATTTACAGCGCTGAAGATGGCCATCCAACCCATCTTGTGTGTGCCGGCTCTTTAAAAAACGCTGTTTTCAGTCCCATTTGCCCACCCTTTTCCCATACCCTTGTTGTTAACCCCTTTTAAAACCATAGACATTTACAGCAAAGAAGAAGGCCATTCAGCCAGGGGGAACACTCAAAGAGCTACACATTGTGACTGTCCTTCAGTGTGCTTTTGCAGTCGTACAGTTTTGTGAGGAAGAATGCTGCAACTTCAATGCTGAAATTTATGACTTGCCTGTTTTTACCCATTACAATTTCTCCATGAAACGAACTCAGTTTCTCCAGCGTCAACTCTATGGCCCATGGTTGTATTTGTCTCCAGCTACACTGTATTCTGCCACCTGATAAAACAAACATGAATCCAGTATGATTATCTTTGTTTTATCAGGTGGCAGAATACAATTCAGAATACAATGTAATTCAACTGTCAGAATCATACTACTTTTTTCTTATGGGGTGAAACTATTCCCTGAATAAAAAAAGTGACTTTTGATTCACCTCTAAAAAAAAGCCTCTACTGGCTACAACATCTACACTTCTGTTATCAATAAATTTTTGGTCAGTCAAAATCAGATTCACTGTTCATTAATTCCAATTTACATATCACACATTGCTGTGGAGATAAACAATTCTGTGTCACGGGTCTAATGTCTTTATACAAAATGTACACCTTGATTTAAAGTTAAGCAACCACAAGTATGAATAACAATGTCCCACAATAAATCTTGTTAAAAAGAGTCACACTAACATTTGATGAGCAGCTCTTATTGAAACAAACAGCAATAAATACATAAATGATTCTCCACAAGTTGTTTATTCAGCTGGGAACTTACCAGAGTTCATCACCTCCAGAATCCATGGTCAATACAGCAGAATTGCACAGTTGCTGAGAAAAAGATATCCCTGGGGAATTGCTGACTGTGAACAAATTTTAGGAGAGCCTGCAAAATGGACAGAATGGATATTGTTAACTTAAACTCTAATTTTATTTCTTTTGAAAACATGCGCTTGTTATGATTTATTTTGCAGTATCTATAATTTTATTATCACTAACTTGCTCATGCTCCATCTGTTAGGTTTTTATATGGGCTCCATTACACAGCGCAATGTGACAAGATGTATTTAGTGTTGCTGTCTAACAAAGCAATAGTGGTCCAAAATCTATTGGCTTAGACAGAAACCAAACTCAAATATGCAACTGTGACTAATGATCAGTAAGTGGGTAAATATGAAGAAGGATTTGTTTTTTATATATATAATTCCTTTGCTGTAAGATTGATGCTGAGTTGGGCACATTGTTTTGCTGGTGTGCTATGCTATGCTCGCCTCGAAATTAATCTTGAAGCTAAGGAATTTAAAAAAAAACATAATTCATATGTATCAATCGCCTAATCATTAGTTACAGTAACATCCTGTTACTGTCTGTTTAGTGTTGTTTATGATTCAGATCCCGGCCTCAATACAGTACTTTTACAGACTGCAAAAAAAACAATCAATGTTTTCTTCAGCTCCTTAACTTCCATCACACCACAGCTTCATACAAAATGCATCTGAAGCATTTGCAAATGTCACATTCTATTTTTTTTTAAAATACTCCATGTTACATTCAGAAAAGTGTGGACAACCAGAAAACATATAAGGTGTGGTACTCCTTAAATAAAACATCTTGTGTGTGGTATGAAATAAAATGATGTGATAATAATAAATAATCCTTGCATTTGCTATAGCGCCGTGTCACGTCTTTGAGACGTGAACAAAGCGCTTCACAAAATACACTGCGAAGTGAATTGACTGTATATTTTGTGGGGTGAAAAATAGTTGTTCTGCAGTTATTCTGGGGAGGAATGTTTTAGAGGCTGAACTTGCAAAGGGTAACATCACCCTTTTGCAGATATGTGATCCACCCCTAAATGTACTGCTACACCACTCATACAGCACATGGACCATTCCAACAGTAAAGGCTTTTTCTGTTCATGCTTATTCCCTGAGTGCTCCAAATGCATTTGAGGCAGATGCAAAGGCACTTTGCAAATAAGAAATCTGTCCTTTTAAAAAAAAANCCACGGAATGGGGCAAATGCACTTCAGATCAATCGGCATCTTAAATACAAACCGTTACCGTCGGATCTGTCATCAGAAGCTGAGTGAGTGTTTTGGCCGCAGAATCCCCTGAACACCCGCAGAAAGGTTACACTGATCATTGGAGAAGTCACTCCTGTTTCACAGTGAGTGAGTGAGTGAGGGAGTGAGTGAGTGAGTGAGTGCAGGAACACGCCTTCACCTTAGTCTGGAGCCCCAACACAACTCGGGGACTCCGGGGAGAGCTGTGGAGAGGTCCCGGTGAGACTGTATATAAATGCATATAAATGCACTCGGCGATGGGAAAAGCCGACACAACGCTGTTTATTAAACACATAGCCTGTGTGTGAGTGTGTGTGTGTGAGTGAGTGTGTGTGAGAGTGTGTGAGTGTGAGTGAGTGTGTGAGTGTGTGAGAGTGTGAGTGAGTGTGTGTGAGTGAGTGTGTGTGTGAGTGAGTGTGTGAGTGTGTGAGTGAGTGTGTGTGTGTGAGTGAGTGTGAGTGTGTGAGTGAGTGTGTGTGTGTGAGTGAGTGTGAGTGTGAGTGTGAGTGAGTGTGTGTAAGTGAGTGAGTGTGTGTGAGTGTGTATGAGTGAGTGTGTGAGTGTGTGTGTGTGAGTGTGTGAGTGTGAGTGAGTGTGAGTGTGTGTGTGAGTGAGTGTGAGTGTGAGTGTGTGTGTGAGTGAGTGTGTGAGTGTGTGTGAGTGTGTGAGTGAGTGTGTGTGTGAGTGAGTGTGAGTGTGTGAGTGGAGTGTGTGTGTGTGAGTGTGAGTGAGTGTGTGTGAGTGTGTGAGTGAGTGTGTGAGTGTGTGTGTGTGAGTGTGTGAGTGTGTGAGTGAGTGTGAGTGTGTGTGTGAGTGAGTGTGAGTGTGAGTGAGTGTGTGTGTGAGTGTGAGTGAGTGAGTGTGTGAGTGTGAGTGTGAGTGAGTGAGTGTGAGTGTGAGTGTGTGAGTGTGTGTGAGTGTGAGTGAGTGAGTGAGTGTGAGTGAATGTGTGTGAGTGTAAAAAAAATCTATACACCAATTCTTTGGCCATATGTGTATAACGGGGACAGGTGGTGTGTGAAGCGGAGCCGCTGCTCCGGGAGCGGAGTGAAACCCTCCACCATGAGGTGCTGATGGTTTCCCGGATCCCTCGCGCCCCCTCACGCTGCTCGTGTCGGGGGGAATGTTTGATGAAGATTTACTGGGAAGTCAGTGAGAGTTTCCCTCCTGTGGGGAATGCAGTGAGCGCTGCTTTCCCAGTTCTTCCCGACTGAGGAGACTGTTGAACCCAAACATCACTGGAAGCGCTCGGAGTGCAGTGCTCTGATGCCCTTCAATGAGCAGCGATACCAACGCAGAGGTTTGCAATCCGCCAGAACTTTATTGAGACCGAAATATAATCTGCAGCTCAGCTCAATGCCACTCACTCACTGGTCTGTGTGTGTGTGTGGGGGGGGGGGGGGGGGGGGGGGGGGGGGGGGGGGAGGGGGGATGTTCACAGTGAGGACCTTCCTCCCTCCTGTCCTCCTTTGCTGAATTGCTCTGATAAAGGGCTTTGGCAGCTCGAGGTGTGAGGCTGGGCATAGACTGACGTGCTGCCAGGCGGGGGGGGGGGGGGGGGGGAGGGCAGGGGGCAGGGCAGGGGGGCAGGGCAGGGGCAGGGCAGGGGAGGGCAGGGGGCAGGGCAGGGGAGGGCAGGGGGCAGGGCAGGGGGGGCAGGGCAGGGGAGGGCAGGGGGCAGGGCAGGGGGGGCAGGGGGCAGGGCAGGGGGGCAGGGGAGGGCAGGGGCAGGGCAGGGGAGGGCAGGGGGCAGGGCAGGGGGGGGCAGGGGGCAGGGCAGGGCAGGGGGGGCAGGGGCAGGGCAGGGGGCAGGGGAGGGCAGGGGCAGGGCAGGGGAGGGCAGGGGCAGGGCAGGGGGCAGGGCAGGGGAGGGCAGGGGGCAGGGCAGGGGGGAGGGCAGGAGGAGGGTAGGGGGGGCAGGGGCGGGGTGGGGGGGCGGGGCTGGGGGCGGGGCTGGGGGGGCGGGGCCGGGGCTGGGGGCGGGGCTGGGGGGGTGGGGCCGGGGCTGGGGGCGGGGCTGGGGGGGCGGGGCCGGGGGTGGGGGCGGGTATCAGCGCTGTTCGGGTACTGACTGATCATCACTGACTGACTGACTGACAGCCGAGCGCTGGAGCCCCACAAGTGCAGCACTTCTTCACACAACTCACTGCAGAGGCTCAGCTCAGCGCTCTGTGGGGAGAGTTCATTCACATCAGGTTAGCGCTGATATATCTGCTTCATCTGTTTTTATCTCTATCTATCTATCTATCTATCTATCTATCTATCTATCTATCTATCTATCTATCTATCTATCTATCTATCTATCTATCTATCTATCTATCTATCTATCTATCTATCTATCTATCTATCTATCTATCTATCTATCTATCTATCTATCTATCTATCTATCTATCTATCTATCTATCTATCTCGGTGTATATTCAGCCTATTGTCTTATTCCAATTGTATTTCCCATTTCATTTCTCTTTTACGTATTTCCAGGCTGTTTCAGGCTGTTTCTCGTCCACCTGGTTGTTTTAATCATTTTAATTCATCTTTTATACGACTTTAAGTAACATTTCTGGATGTATTCATTCACTTTGTTGGGTCTGAGATCCCCCAAGTCCTTCTTGTCATGGCCACAATTTGCACGTTTTCAATAAGAATTGTCCTCACCTCTTAATATGTGTGTTTTATTGTTTTTCTTTGTTGCTTTTGTTTCACCTCGAATTTGATCACATCCTTTGCCAAACGTGCATATCAATAATAGTAATAATAATATGACCAGTCGTCTCCGAATTCACAAATTTACTGGTGGATAAGTCATCAAAATGCAGTATTACTCACCAAAATCGTACACGGGTTTGCGACCTCATCTCGTTGAAGAAGAAAGATGCGGAGTTGGTTGCAGATCACTGCGAACTTCTTCAGAAACTGATACCGGAGTAAAGAGAGCCATCGCTTTGTGCCGGCATCTCAACGCTGCAGCCTTCCTAGAAAGAAGAGGATTATTACCTTTAACAGCCAAGAGGAACGCGTTATTTACCCAAATAGACCCACAGTGGCCAGTAATTCTCAATTGAAGCAAACGGTCATTGCATCTGTCTGATCGTGGAGAATCCGTAAAGTACCTTTACATCAACTTTTCTTATCATACACTTGTAAATCCGCTCCAAAGATTCAGCGAAAGGAAACAAGACGAGAAAGCAGGATGCTTCTGGGATAGGAGGATGCGATGTGCACAGTAAACATTTGGGATCATCCCTTAAGAATAACCATTTCTGAGGTGTCCCAACCCATGTCATTCGGGATTGTTCTACAGCCCCCCCACCGACCCCCACTTCTCTTTCTTCCTCTGACCGGTTTTGCATTTGTCCCATTCATTGTACAGCTTAGGCTTTGTATTATTATTATTATTATTATTATTATTATTATGCAGAGGGTCACCTCCTTCTCCCTCTCCCCTTGGCTCATTGTCAGATTCCGCCACTGTGAAGCGCTCTGGGACGCTTCCCTGCATAAAGGGCGCTATATAAATGTAAGTTGTTATTATTATTATTGACTTCTTTATTGTGTGAAACTCTGATCAAGATTCGCCACAGGAGCGTCAGAAGGATCAGAGAGTTTGTCAGTTGATGCTGAATAACTTCCTCTTCCATTCAATATCTATGGCACAATAATGTCCAGAACTGTCTCATTGCTAGATCTGAAGGCAAGATATATAATAATAATAATAATAATCCTTGCATTTGATATAGCGCTTTTCACGTCGGGAGGACGTCCCAAAGCGCTTCACAGAATATACTGTAAAGTGAATTGACCGTATATTTGTGGGCGAACGCGGCAGCCAATTGCGCACAGCAATGTCCACAAACAGTCATAGATTGAAAATGACCAATTTATTATTGTTTTTGGTTTTTTGGAGGGATTATTATTAGGCGTGTGGAGTAAGGAAACTTGCCCAAGGTTTCGCCCTGCCTGGAATTGAACTCAGGTCTCTCACTTGCAAAGCGAGTGCTCTAACCACTGAGCTACAGGACTCCACGATACTGTAGATGCTGAAAATCTGAAATAAAAGCAGAAATCCCTGGGAACATGCAACAAGTCAGGCAGCATCTATGGAGTGAGGACAGTGAGTTAACATTTCAGATCGATGACATTTCAGGGGTTCTGACAAAAGGTCACTGACTTGAAATGTTACACTTTTCTCTCTCTCCATAGATGCTGCCTGACCCGCTGCATATTCCCAGTGACTTCCATCTTTATTTCATTGCTAGATCTGTTTTATTTTTAAATTCAGTGTTACTGGGATGTCTGAGAATTACGGAAAACATTTTGTATTTTTTTCAAAATACTGCAGCCATGACTTTAGTAATCAATACAACATGTCCAACAGCAGCTAGCCGAAACTAGTGGTAGTTAAATATTCTTGTGCTTCCTTTTTGTTTCCAGAGAAAAGCACCGAATAATGAAGAGCTGAACTGGATTCATTGTCAACATGGGTCCTTTAGAATCAGAAAATGAGGTCAATGTAACAGAGGAGAGAGAGCAGGGAGCAGCAACGGACCTGAAGGAATGGGAAGGTGATACCACCACAAATTATAATGGCCCTTATCCTGCCCACTTTTCCATAAAAGACAGCACAAAGTTACTTGGGGTGCAAATAACTCTCATCCTAGCTTATTGCTCCATCATATTTCTTGGGGTTATGGGTAATTCACTGGTTATCTATGTAGTTATCAGATATAAAAATATGGCAACAGTCACCAATTTCTTCATTGCAAACCTGGCAGTGGCTGACTTAATGGTGAATACTTTATGTCTGCCTTTCACTCTGGTATACACCTTGTTAGGTGAATGGAAATTTGGTTCAGTTTTATGCCATCTGCTTCCTTACGCCCAAGCTCTCAGTGTCCACGTGTCCACAGTGACTCTCACTGTCATTGCTCTGGACAGACATCGATGCATTGTTTATCACTTGGAGAGCAAAATCTCCAAGAAAAGATGCTTTATCATCATAAGCATCACCTGGCTCGCTAGTGCCGTGTTGGCTTGTCCTCAAGCTATATTCAGAGAGTATATAAACATAGAGCTTGAAGGTCTGAAAATGCAAGCATGTTCAGAAAAGTGGCCGAATGGGAATGACAATGATGGCACCCTTTACAGTGTATCCATGCTGCTGCTGCAGTATGTGCTGCCCCTGGTGATTATATGTTTTGCCTACATTAGAATCTGGACCAAGTTGAAAAACCATGTTAGTCCAGGGGGAGGGAATGATCACCACCACCAGAGGAGAAGAAAAACCACCAAGATGCTGGTGATGGTAGTTGTGGTATTCGCTGTGAGTTGGTTGCCATTCCACGTGTTTCAACTTGCCATCGACATCGATAAGAATATTTTCGATCTAAAAGAGTACAAGTTGCTCTACACCATATTTCACGTCATAGCCATGTGTTCCACCTTTGTCAATCCGCTGGTCTATGGATGGATGAATAAAAATTACCGGTACTCCTTCCTCACGGTGTTCAAATGCGAGCAAAGGCTTGATTCGATTCACTCTAAAGGAATAGCAAGGTTCAGAAGCAACACACGGAATGAAAATACAGAAGTGACAAACTGTCTATCCTCTCCAGCCATTCAGCTCACTGAAGTCAATCAGCCAACCAGTGTTTAATGGCATTCACTCTAAGCTTTCATACTCTTGCATCTGATGAACACCAACCTCCGACTGCATTGGTTTACAGAGCGGCTGGTTGCTACATTAAATCAGTTAGTAAAATGAGTACACTACATTCCAATGTCAGTTTCTGTAAATAAAGACCAATATTTATTATTTTCCCTAAAGGAGTTCACTCACTGCTTGTCAAAATAGAATTGAAAAAATAATGCTCATGAAAGCGAAATCCACTCAAAATTTGTGTTGTTGCATTCTAAACCAAATTAGTTCAGTATTATACTGTACTAAGAAATTATTTGTAGAGAGATGTATCACTAAAGTTGACTGGCATTTCTGAAGACTAAATATAGACAGATTCTTTCATTCTATCTGCAATTTAAGTGTATTTTACAGATATTACTATGATAATCATGATCAATCAGTGTTTGTTGATTAGGCAAATCCCTCAATCCTCCCTTACATAAAAAAAAGACCATGGTATAATATTTACATAGATTTAAATAAATTAAATATTGAATTTAAATTAAATTAATAATTACATTAATTAATTTAACAATACTAAATTGTGAAAACAGGCCACTAGGACCCATTGTGTCCATCCAGGTGTTTATACTCCACATGAGTCTTCACCCTTCCTTATCTCCTCTCCCATACCCATGTATTCCCTTCTCCCTTATGTATGCAAAATGTGCAATGCATGGCAGAAGTCTAGATCCAATTCAAGTTAAAATTGGAAATGTAAATGTACAAGCAACCTAAAAGTGAATAATACTCTCCTATCGCTCCTGAAAAACAATCCCAGCCTGTGCTTGATAAAAGGTGGCTTGTATTTTAATTGTCATAGGTGTAAGATATAACTTCATAAACTGTCCTATTAAATTATATCATTTTTAAAGTATTTTTTTCTATTGAGGAACCCTAGGCAAAAGGCCAAGACCCAGAGTACAGAACACAGTCAAGGTTCAAAAGAATGGATAGAAGATGAAACAAATGAAAATGTATAGATGGCAAGTGTAACATTGAAAGGGGTTGGGTGGATGAGTTGTAATAGGAGATAATTTGATGAGTTTTGAATTCAACTCTGAGGATTGAAGGAGTTTGTGTGGTGGGGTATTTGAAGAGATGTTGAGAGTTTGATATGGAGACCAAGGGTGTTAAAAGATGGACCCTAAGGGATCTATTTCCAAACAGCTGTTATTATAGATTATAGTGTTATTCCGAGTTAACTTATCTGCAGAATTCCCTGTTAGTGACAATACGTTGCTCTTAGTGAAGCATGTTGCAAACTGCTATGAGCCAGAGTGGTTACAGGAAAAGGGTAGGTATATAGTCATTGCATTAATAATGTAGAACAAAGTTGCAGTGGTCTGTTTTTTGCTACAGAAAAGGAAGGCATAATTAAATACAATTATGATAAGAACTGGCAAATGGTTGGCAGAAGAGCTGGCAGAAAGTTAATTAAACAGCTGGAAAAGACTGAAAAAAATATGGGAAGAGATGTGGAAGAATGGTCAATGATCTGAGGAAAAGTGCACAAGTGAGCATCCTATTTGTGAATGCCTTTTTAATCATATGAGAATGTAATTCATGTTTGTAAGATAAACGAGTGAAGATGGTAGTCACTGTTAGAAGGGATTCTGAGCTAACGGCAACCATTTTTGTGAATATTTCACATCAAACCTCAGTGATAGTTGATATTGCAGATGTCATATCACAGGTGTTGTTGTCTGCATGTTCGGCATTTAATGGATGAAGGCTTCCATATGCATGCTGATGTTCCTTAGAGCATTCTCAAGGAGATTGCTAAGGAGCAGCAGATGGCTGACCCCTGCAGTGATGTTTAAATGTCAGTGAATCTGAGGAGATAAACACACCTGGTTTTCCTTGGGTGATATGTCAGTTCTTGCTTTTGCAGCAACTGTGGAAACTCAAACTTGCGTAGACCTCTCTCACAGGGTGAATCACAATGTGGTGCTGATACGAATGCATTGGTTTCAACAGCAGCAAGAACTGCTATAGGAGTGTAGCCTAAGCTACTCCCTTTCCTACCCCACCATTACTACTGCCACTGGTAATGGCACAAGCACCAGAACACATACAATGTAAATACAACACCTAGACAACAATGAATTATTATTAATAACAATAATAATCCTGTATTTGATATTACACTTTATCACATCATCGAGTCATTGAAACACGGCAGCCAGTTTGCGCACAGCAATGTCCCACAAACAGCTAATGAAGTGAGTGACCAATTTTACTTGGGGGATTGTTGGACAGGACACTGGAAGAAACTCCTTTCTCTTTTTAAGTAGTGACATGGGATCTTTAACGTCCACCTGAGCAGGCAGACGGGATTTTGATTTAAAATCTCATCCGAAAGATGGCACCTTGAAAATGCAACACACCCCCAGCGATGCATTGGAGTGTCAGCTTAAACTATGTGATTCCAAGTTCCGATGTAGGGCTTGAACCCACATCCTTCTGAGTCAGAGGTGAACGTGCTACAACTGAGCAATACTCACACAACAAGGGAAAAAGGGCTACAAAAGGGTGACACAGAGTATATGTAAATAGGCGCACTCTCCAAACTTTGTCACACACGCCACATTTTGTAAATATTACTCAATTGTACCACTTGATGAATTGTTGTGCCTTTGAATATATGGCCTCTGTCACCTGATGAATTGCATGTGAGATGTTTCGCTGACTGACTTGTGGCTCCCTGGTCATGGCTTGTAAACCAATGATAACATATGTTTAAAACACCTGCAACCATAACTGGAAAGAAGTCCCATTTGTAAATCCTCAATGAAGGTTCCCTTGCAGAAGCCACACTGATTCATGACTGTCTAGCATACCATTGCAGATGTATAAGGACTGGCCCCTCTGTAAGGTTCAATGTATTCTGATTCTGGTTACATTATACATGGCTTCACGACACCAAAATTGGGCTATGATGTTTTGCCAGTACTGCTGCAGTTTCCTGTTGACAAGGTCATGCTCTTCATGGATCACAAGACAGAAAAGAATTGTGCTGCCCACAGTTGCTAGTTAATTTAACCACCATTTCCTCTATTGACTAATGAATGGTCAAAATTACCAACCCATGCATATTGGTAAACATTAAGCATATCCTATATATGCCTGCAATTTTGTGGATGCAATTAACCGAGAATTATATAGAGCAATTATGAAGATACTCTTGTTTAGATGTCGCCATGTATCAAAGTGCTTGTACACATTCATTGGAAGCTCCTTAATTCTTGTGGTTCTGTCGGTTCCTTACTTTTCCCAATGCAAACACATAATTATTAGTTGTGTTTCAGACTTTTA
This sequence comes from Callorhinchus milii, assembly GCF_018977255.1. Classification (NCBI taxonomy): domain Eukaryota; kingdom Metazoa; phylum Chordata; class Chondrichthyes; order Chimaeriformes; family Callorhinchidae; genus Callorhinchus; species Callorhinchus milii. The sequence goes on from NW_024704749.1 coordinate 23,713,512, forward strand.
AGGGGTTCACAGCCGATTGGAGATGATTCATGTGCTGTGCCGACATGTTTGCTGCAAAATCTATCTGGCAACGAGGACACTTATTTCTGCTTACTTAGCCTTGCCTCCAAAGCAGGATAGTTCATTGTTGTCTGTGTACTTGATTATTTTGTACTGCTGTTGCTTAAAAAATATTAAACACCTGTTAACCAACCTATTTATTTATTTTATTTGAAAAACATTTCAGGATCACAATTCACAGTGAATGAAAAGAGTGAATTAATGGTTTAGCACTTTATTACCTCGAAGCTTTCACAGGTTACTTCTGTTAAGCGTATCAACAATTTTTGTAGCAAACTAAACAGCCAATTGCACCAGTAAAGTCCCATAAAACAAGCCATGAAATTAATAATAAATTTATCTGGACGATTGTTAGCTAATTTATCTAGAGTTTTTTTTTGGTCAGCCAGGTGTCTGACACACACAGAAATCCATCACCACGCTTAAGAGTATCCAAATCAAACTGAGAATTCCATGCATCCCACCTACATATGGGAATTCCAAAGATAGATTGTTTGAATGCAATTTGTTGTCTAAGGCACTGGAGGGATTCCCTTTCTCTTTGCTAATAGTCATGGATATTTTTAATGTTTATGTGAAACATAAATGGGACCTCGGATTAACATCTCATCTGAAATTAAAATGGTCTAAGCGTTGTTGAAAATTTATTTTAAGTAATTTTTTACTGTCAGTACTATATAATTGATTTGGTGTAAATCCAAGTAAGTAAATGATTTGGTGATTAACATACCGAAGCAGCACTTGGACAAAGATATCTCCAGGGATATGGCACATATTTAATTCATCTGACTCGGATACTAATCTGACCAATCTGTTTAGTAGCAACCATTCGTTCTAGTTGTGTGATTGAATCGAGTGTACTGTATTTCACAGCTTGAAAATGCCATGCTATGCAGACAAGGGATAATATGTTATACAGAATGCAATTATAGGGTAAACAATGCGGCTAGTGGTATGATAATGAAACCTGGTGATAATTATCATATCACTCATCAGCATTCTTCATCCCAGTATTTCTACCCAGATTATTTCCAATAATCTTTCTCACAATTAAAACATTGTGGCAACTGGATTTAAACTGATCGAAGACTAATAATGGGCGTGAGCAAATTTTATTTCAGAAAAGTATTGAATTTTGTTTTGGATAGTTCAATAGACGTAACCAATTTGAGTTCCACAAATCAATTTTAATCAGGACTCTACAATTGTTTCTGTTGTGAATTTTATGAAATGTCTAGTGTTCATATCTTTCCTAAGGTTTATCTTTTATTATTTATCAATTGTAAAGTTGTAGCTTGCAGTTTCTAACAATTATAAGCACTCTATCAAAAAGCATTTGTTCCTAAAACTTCCATATTAGTAAGGAACAATTCTACAATACTTGGGGCAACTTTGATGGTGTAGTGGATAAAGCTGCAGATTACAGATCAGCAGCTCTCAACTATTTGCATTCCACTTCTTATCCACAACCCTATATGCCTCATCTCAATCATGGTTTCCACATTATTCAGGTACTCACACCTCCATCTGTCTGTATTGACAATAATAATCTTTGCACTTGATATAACATTTTATCACGTTTTTGAGATGTCTCAAAGCACTTCACAGGATATACGGTAAAGTGTGTTTTGTGAGCAAATGCAGCAGCCAATTTGCACAGAGCAATGTCCTCCAAACAGCCGTTGAGTGAATGACCAATTTCATTTGGGGATTGTTGCCCAGGATACCAGGAGAAACTTTCTTGTTTTTTTGAATAGTACCATGGGATCTTTAATGTTCACCTTGACAGGCAGACCGGATCTTGGTTTAATGTTTCATTTGAAGGACAGCACCTCGAACAACACAGTACTCACCCCCCACACGCACTGTTTTAGAGTGTCAACCTAGACTATATAGATTCCAAGTCCTGATGAGGAGCTTGCACACAAAACCTCGTGACTCAACTGAGTTAGGGTGACATATGTTTGAAAACGCAAAATACTGCAACTGCTGGAAATCTGAAAGAAAAACAGAAGTCGCTGGGAACACGCAGCAGGAGAGAGAATAAAACGAGTTCTGACAAAAGTTCATCAACCTGAAACTCACTTTCCTCTCTCCATAGATGCTACCTGACCTGACACAAGTTTGAGACATTCCCCATTATTCTGGGATACAAGTAACGGATACAGTTGTTGCTGTGTTGGTGACTAATTTCCTATACATTTGTGGAATGGGATGAACCATTAGAAAGCCTTCTGCAATGCTATTTAAGTCACTTCTGTAATTCTAGTGAATTGACTCTTTATTCTGTGCCTGACTCATTCAGGTATCCAGCTGATTATATCTTTAACATGATAGAGAGCTGCTCCATCATGAATAAAAGAATAGTGTTTCCTTATCAGCACAGTTCAGACCAAAAACTTGATAACCTCCAAAAATAATAAAAGAGCAGCTTCAGTCAGCATAAACCAAGAATAAATAAACTGGAATATAGCCCATATATAACCTATTTTTAAGTATTTTTAAAAAATCATTTCAAAGACATTATATAGATACATTATTCATATTTTCATCTTAGCAATTGTATATGTCTTTAACTAAAATTGTTTTACAAAATGTATGTCTTATAATGTGCAACAACATTTTTAGAAGGAACAATCTTCTTTTAGTGTGAGATAACAAAAATACTTCTGATTATGATATTATTTTTCAAAGTATATTCTTAGTTTCATTCTTCTTGATTTGTTCTTGATTTGTACGATTCATTTCTTTTACTTACATCACAAAAGTATTTTAGTCAAATGATATACAGTTAGGTAAAGAGGTTAGTGGTTCCCAAAATAAAGTTTTTGTTTTATTCAGTATATTTTAGTTTGGCTCGGAAAACAGAAGCATATTTCTCATGGAGTCCTCTTGATTAATATGCTTAGAGGTTCATCAGTTTGTTGAAGTTCCTGCTAACTGCCTTCAAGAGAACTAGAAGAGACATACACAACTAAATAAATTTATAACATTTAACAACAATTCCTTTGAGGGAATTCTTGCTTAATGTATCTGTGCTGCATGAATGATTGCACTAAGTATTGTTGATGATGGTAGTTTGAGCATTTAAGTATAGAAAAGCTTTTTGACATTTTAATATCTAAACAGCAGCAGCAGACAAAAGCATAAATATTGCTTTTATGCTCCAGCACAGAGACCTTTAGTGCAGAGCTAACAATATTGTCAAAGAATATATATTGTCCAGTTTCCCCTAACATTATTCTGTGCTCAACTGAAGGTAAAGAATTGTGCTTACAATTGCACAAAAACTCCCTTCTTATTCAATGCTTTATAAAGTTATATTCCTAAGTTAAATTTAAAGTAGCATGCAGTATTTGTATGCATTTGTAGATTGTATCTCTAAAAGATTGCCACAGTTTGTGATATCAAAGAATTGAAGTGATCAGAATACGTTTGTTTCCCAGAGAAATATATATATTATTTTCACTATTGCCCATCAAGAACAAAAACAATTATTGAAAGTATTTATTCCACTTTCTTAAACGTTGTACTTTGTGACTGGGCTGCACAGATTCTTATAGTCCAAACTGGAAACATAGAATGGCTCACAATTTGAAGCGGCGATGGGCCATTGTTGAACATCATGTTCCTTTCCCTTGAGCCTTGGCTCTGGCTTCCTGTTGCTGACAGCATAGAAGCGGAAGTGGAAAGAATTTAAGGTCTAAAGATACATCATTGTTAGTGCTCTCTTCCTATACAATCAATACTTGGGTCACGAGGGCAGTCTGTAAAAGCTGACGCAGTAAATGCTTTGTAATTATTTTATCGAACAGTTTACTGAACATTTTCAGAGAATGAGCATTCATTTGCCACTATTGGTGAGAACATACTTCCAGAGCATGTGGTTGCTCACAATTTCCCTGAGAACAATCTGTTTCAAAGAATTTAATTCTGTTTCTAAGATCAGATTTTCTAACCTGACTTTAAAGCCTGGTACTTGTAATTCTCTTTTTGACAAGATAATAAAATAAATAGCCGGTCCTGAGATAAATTGGATCAATTGCTTGATTTTGCAACTAATGGTATTTAACACAAAAGCGTCAAATAAATGAAGCAACTACAGAATTGAATTCCACGTAAGGTTCTTCTAATAAAACTAGTCAAACGTGGTTTGCATTTGTTATTTTTCTTCAAAGATGTCAACAGATAAAATGAATGCTTCAATTTTTACTTGTGGTTACAGTTGCAATCAATACTTCCTGCCAGTTGGGGGAAACAATTGTTACTGAAGTGCAGAATGAGTAACAGGAGCATTCCATTTACAGCTCAAGTCCAAACATATATAGGATGGAAAATATGAGAATAATGTGTTGATTATCACTAGCAATAATGATCAACAACAAAAACAAATGACATTTGTATAGTCCCTTTCATGTCAGGCGGACATCCCAAGGCATTGGACGGTCAGGGATTTGGACCCGAGCTGGAGGTTGGGAGGGATGGAGGGCAGGGAGGGTAGGGGTAGGAGGGTCACTGAAGATGCATCAAAGAAGAGGGCCTTGAGACTGCCTTGAAAGAGGCATGGGAGACAGCAAGGTGAAGGGACTGTGGGATTGAGTTCCAAAGGGTGGGGGCAGAGCGGCTGAAGGCCCGACCCACCAATGGTGGGGCAGAGGACATGGAACAGACCAGGACTGTATGGGGTTAGCTGGTCACAAAGATAGGGAGTAGTTTTGTTCTGTTTGGATTTGTCTGGTTTATTAAGCAAAAGTTGCAAATTAATGCAATGCGTTAGTATCTGTACACAATTGATTTGAAATTATTAAATTGCATCACTTCCCTCCTCACCTTCCCAAAGGATTGCCAGAGCTTGTTTGCAAAAGCTCTACTGGCACTTAACATATTTCAAACAGTTTTTAAAACATGCACAAACTGATGAGGTGGCAGAATAGGTTAGCAATTGATTCATCTGTGGGATGTGTGTGATTAATGAGTTAAATGTTTCCACCTTATGTGGGGCATAAGCTTCTGAATCTAAGGAGTTAGGGCAGCTTGAACCCAGTTACAATGAAGGTAATAAAAACAGAAATTGCTGGGAACACTCAGCAAGTCAGGCAACATCTATGGAGAAAGGAAAGTAAATTAACGTTTCAAGTCGATGGCCTTCCGTCAGAACTGGGGGATGATGGAAGGGAGCAAATTATAAGGACAACAAAGGTATGTTCCCAGGCACCAAATGAAAACATAAAACTAATATTTAGGTTTCTAGGAGAATAAATGTTAAATATAGTCCAATAAAATTAGCATCGTTGCTCAAATTTTATAATTTGCACCATCACATTAACTGCTGATAGTTATTAATGTCAAAAAGTGAATTCAATAACAAACAATGTTAAATCCATTAAATTCTTACAGCAAATTGATTTTTCACTTATCATAAATTGATGTACTCCAAGGGCATTAGTTTATTGATAATTAAGTCAATACTTCAAAGGCCATTTCTAAAGGGAAAACCAATACACTTCTGATAAATATTCATTGTTTTGAATTTGCTTTAGCTATGTTATATTTTCACATGTGAGTACTTCAATTCCTTTCACTGTAAACCAGAGGCAATAATTGAATAAGGTTTGCTTTCAGGCTGTCAGGACTGGAGAACGTTATCTTTGTTTAAACAAAGCCTGAGGTCTTCGTGATTTAGAGGTAGAAACACAGATTAGTAGGTTATTTAGTTTCCTATGTCAGCTGTGAGAACAATTCAGGGAACAAAAGATTAATAGCACATTTTATAAATTCTTCCTAAGTCAATATTTTATGCAAAAGACTAATGGTAGAGTTGGTCTTAAGATAGAAATTATGTTTGTAAAATCTCCATGTTTAAAACCAACTGGATAAGCTGCTTTATTTCCTGAATAACCTACTGCAGTCCCTGAGAATAAACATTAAGGCACCAGTAATTTTCAGGCAGTGTTGCGCACTGAACAGCCTTGTAATGAGCAGTCAGTCAGGTTGTTGGTGCATATACAAGTTTCAGAAGCTTTGTTTCCAATGCTTTGCAGCAACTAGTTCAGCTCAGTACTGTCAGAAAGCTGCCCTTTCAAAACAAGATAACTGTTTAAGGGGATGGCACCCATTAGAAATGATTCTATGTCACTGAAATGTTGCAGTTTGGTATTAATAGTTTGGGAAGGTGAGAGCTTCTGGTAGGAGGTGATTGCTGCTGCCGAAGGCTCTTCGGTTATTTGGCTGTCGTCTGGCTCTGTTAATGTTAAATTTACTGATCTGTGAGCTCTGAATTGGGGGAGGCTACATGTGCTTCTTCCAGGCAAAATGATAGCACACTCTGGCTTTCTGGCTTGAACAACTGTTATGATACTTCCAATAAATGATTCAATCCATAAAATTCAACCAAGACATGACAAGAAGCTCGATCTCCAACACTTGCTATTATGGAGTACAATCCAGGTTAAAATGAATGACTGACAACATGATGGAAAGATATGAAACACAGATGCTTATCCCTAAAATATTATAATTGAAACATCAGAACAGTTGTTAGATCTAGAATGCATTTTGCAGGAAATAATTACCAGTTCTTCTGGGACGTGTAATGTTAATTAACATCTATTTTTATTCTCTATGATCCTGCATTTCTTATGAACGATCATCACTCAGAAAAAATGCATTATGCTTCAATAGTTGAAGCACACACTATATTGGATTATTCAGTGCTAAATGCTAATGCAGCTGTAACCTGCAGATAGAAGTGCTGCACAAGATGAACAGTGAAGAGCTTGGAGTGACTCATTTATCAACTGCATAATAGCATGTTACGCATTAAGCTTTGTTTCACACAACCCTTAATGTTGACTGTTGTCCTGCCTGAATTTCAACCAATGTACTCCATTAATTCAGCAGCTTTGCTCTTATTTCGGAGATACGTAGGAGTTTTTTGGGGAACTTGCCCAAACTGCCCTTACAATTTTCCCCAAATAATCTCTTTTTGGACTTTAGCCAGAGGAATTCCAAAGTCTTAGACTCTCAGTTATTGTTTGAATAATGTTTATATGTGTGATATTTTGTGGTATTTCTTAATTACAATACAATGCAATGCAAAATTACATTTATAATAGTGCCTTTCACACCAGGAGTGAAGTGCATCAAGGCACTATTTGTAAAAAAACGGTTCAAAAATACTGCAAAATTTAGCCAAAATTTTAAAATAAGAGGTGGTGGATTTAAAGGTGGTGGATATCTCCACACTTACACAATAGAATAGAATCCTGGACCTCTCCACTGCATTCGACACAGTCGATCACACCATCCTACTCCACCGCGTCTCCTCCAACATCCACCTCAGTGGGACCGCACTCGCTTGGCTTGAGTCCTATCTTACAAACCGCCAGCTCTACATATCTGCAAATGTTTTTTCTCACCCTCGCCTGGTCACCTGCAAGGTATCCCAAGGCTCCATCCTTGGACCCCTTCTCTTCTTCATCTATATGCTCCCTCTCGGTGATGTCATCCGCAGACACGGGGGTTAATTTCCACATGTGTGCGGCTGACCTCAACTCTTCTCTCCTCCAGCTGTGGCCCCCAGTCCCCTGAAGTTCTGTCAGCTGGTCTGGATGAGCGCAAACTTCCTGCAGTTAAACGTCAACAAGATGGAAGCTATACTCGTTGGCTCCCGTCGACGTCTTCTGTCTTGCAGTTCAGACGTCCTTAACCTACCCGATCTGTCATTAAAACTCTCTGAATCCGTGCGCAACTGAGGCGCCAGTTTCAATCCCCAGTTATCCTTCTCCCCCACATTTGTTCCCTGACCAGGACAGCTTTCCTCCACCTCCACCACATTGCCCGTCTCCGACAATAGCTCACTCTACAAGCTGCCGAAACCCTTGTCCACACCTTCATCACCTCTCGGCTGGACTACTCAAACACCCTCCTCGCCGGTCTCCCCTCCTCCACTATTCACAAAATTCAACTCAACCAAAACTCTGCCGCCCGCATTCTCACCCGCACTAAACTTCATACCCCGATTACTCCAGTCCTTGCAAAACTCCACTGGCTCCCTGTCACAGAGCAGATCGACTTCAAGATCCTCACTCTAGTGTTTAAATCCCTCCATTCCTTGGCACTCCCCCATCTCTCCAACCTCCTCTCTCCTCACAGCACTGCCCGCTGCCTCTGCTCTACTGGCTCTGGCCACCTCCTCGTCCCTCGAATCCTCTTTTCCACCATCGGCGGGGTGCCTTCAGCCACTACACCCCGAAACTATGCAACTCCCTCCCTCAATCCGTTTGTCTTGGCCCTTTTCTCCCCATTTTCAAGTTGCACCTGAAGACCTTCCTCTTCGGCAGTGCCTATGGTCACCTTTCCCCTTCTTCTGGCTCGCCATCAGGCTCTGCCATTATTAGGTGTTTCTGGGACGCTGCCCAGTGTAGAGGGCACTATGTAACTGCAAGTTGTTGTAGATGTGATTGGGGATGCAAATTAGAAAAGACATTTTCTAAAGAAAACATTGATTCAGAAACATCTATTAATTCAGTAGTTATGCTTTTACATAGGGGATATTTTAGCGGTGATTCCTAGACAAGTTATCTTGTAGAAAGTACTATCTGATCAGCCTGATCACTTCAATGATCTGTTCAGATGAATCTTGAAAGGCCTGAAGCTAAGCTGGCTGGAATTGAGGCCATTGGTGTCAGTTTTCAGATAATCAGGTACCATATTTTAAAACTGTGATCCGAGGCCAGTAATAGAGGTCAGGCTACAAAGATAGCAGAATATATATATAAAATAAAACAATGACAATCAAAAGAGAGGGACAAGAGATGGTGGGATAATAAGAGAAAATGATAAAATAGAAGTTTCAAAACACTGACTTTTCTTACTTTTTCTAAGATTTTTTATACTGTAGTAACACTTTATTCTCTCCGATTAGTGGGAGCAATTTTGCAATATGTTTCTCATGTTACATGAACTATTTCTTTGCTGCTCAGTATTTGGGTCCCTGTTATTCTTCGCTGTACTGCTAAAGCTCTGCAGATCATTTACGCTTTTGTGACAATCTCCTGCAGCTCTGTGAACAATGAAATGTCACTGGAAAGACCATGCTTTTTTACCCAAACATGATTTTCTGCTTGCACAAACTCCTTTTTGTGATTATTATGTAACTGCAAATTTTGTGAAAGGCACTGAATGCTGCCGCGTTTCACCCACAATTGGCTGCCGTGTTTCACTGCACAAAATATACAGTCAATTTACTTTATAGTATATTCTGCAAAGTGCTTTGAGACATCGTGAAGACATGATAAGGCGCTATAACAAATGCAAGGATTATTATTATTATAGTAAATGCAAGGATTATTAATTAGTAGTAATGTAACCATTGTGCCATGATGCATTTAGTGTACAGAGACCAGGATGCTGGTAGATGATAGGGTGGATATTCTGGAAGGATAAGATCAAATGAACTGAAGAGCCTTCTTCACCTGAGACTCTTGTGATCGTAAGAATACAACAACAACTTGCACTTATATAGCGCTCTCCACTCCGGGCGGTGTCTCAGAGCATGTGATACAGACCATTATCAGCAATAGTTAAGGTGAATGGTTGTATTGGTATTCGTAAAGCTTTGTAATTTACCATTCTTTCACCTTTTAGAGCTGGTAGAGTTTTATGGAAAAGTATTATGTTTGCTTCATTTACTTTGTATAAGTAAAGCCAGACCTACTATTTCTTTGTTATAACATTCGATCGGCCTTATGGTCTTATTATTATTGGTATAATTCTAAAATGCTCTGTATTTTCTGATGTGATCTTTGCTCCCCCACTGTGTATTACCTTTCGGAGGCAATCTATTTCTGAGAAATTCCCTGCTTTGCACTATTATTTTGATTCCACTGGGAATGATTCAAACCTTAGCAACACAAAAGAAAAATAGTACCTTACCTTAGTTTAGAGTAAGAAGATCAATCATATAGAGCAAGTGTAAGAAGCAATTTTCAGAGGGATAAACACCTCACATATCAATACATTCTCAGTTGTATAACTTTGACTCACTTGGGTGGTTGTTCTTGTAGTATGGTACTACAATATGGTTGCTGCATAAATTCAGTCTAGGTGTCTTGAAGCCACACTCTCTTCCAGGAATTACAGTATTCCCAACCCTCTGCTAAAGTTCCTTGACTTGTCATCATGTTTAATTTCTCTTATTGGAAAGTACCATAGGGTCGAAATCCCAGTTGGCAAATTTTGAAACTGTTAATGCCAGCAATCCATTCAACCTGAAGCCTTCTGCTCTCCTGCCAATTTGATGAATGGCTGCCTGTTTTGATTGTTGTTGCTGTTGTTGTTGTTAAAAACAGCAAGCTTGGCTCAGTGGCAGCACTCTTGCCTCTGAATCAGAAGCTTATGAGCTCAAGCCCCACATCGGGACTTGGAATCACATAGTCTAAGCTGACAATCCAACACAGTGCTGAGGGTGTGTTTCATTGTTGCGGATGCCATCCTTCGGATGAGAAGTTAAAACGAGGTTCTGTCTGCCTGTTCAGATGGACATTAAGGATCCCAGAGCACTATTCTAAAAGAGAAGGGAGTTTCTCTCGGTGTTCAAGCCAACAATCCCCCAAATAAAAATTGGTCACTCACACCATGGCTGTTTGTGGGGCATTACTGTGCACGTAACTGGCTGCCACGTTTCACTCACAAAATGTACAGTCATATCGCAGTATATGGTGCAAGTGTGCTATAGTATGCACAGTCAAATCATTTTGTGGAGTCCTATAGTTTAGTGGTTAGAGCACTCGCCTTTCAGATGTCTTGAAGATGTGATAACAATAACAACAAGATTCCATTTATAAAGCGCCTTTCACGTCAGGAGGACGTCCCAAGGCGCTGCACAGTTGGGTCATGACCCGAGCAGGGGGGAAATGGTCAGGGTGAGGGGAGAGAAGGGAGGGAGCGAGGAGGGGGGAAATGGTCAGGGTGAGGGGAGGGAAGGGAGGGAGCGAGGAGGGGGAAGAGAGTCGAGAGGGGAGCTGAAGGCACGGTCAAAGAGAAAAAGAGATAAGGCACTATATCAAATGCAAGTATTATTATTATTATATCCTGTGAAGCACCTTGAGGCATCTCGATAATGTGATAAGCAGCTATATCAAATGCAAGAATTATTTATTCTTTATCTACTCATGGTTAGTTGAGAAATGTGTTGTTGTTTTAGCCCAAGCTGATGCCACAGGAATAGTTGATGGTGAAGGAACAGTTCAAGAGAGGAGCTGGGAGTTACAGGATCAGCAATAATGAAGTGGATTCATGGGAAAAATAGCTGATTAAAAAAACATGTTGAAATTAAAGGAACATATTTTTCATTTTATCCCCATTCCGTCATGTTAGGCTCTTCTATGTCGCCCTATAGCATGCTCGCACCAACACTTAGCCATCGTAAATCAGCGTTTGTGTTAAACCACTCTGCGATGACAGGATTCAGAGAGTACAGTAACACTGGTCAGCAGCTTGCCCATTAATGAGGACCAATTAAAGTTTTTATGGTGATAATGTGACAGCTCTTAACACTGGAAAAAATGACACACAATAAGGCTAGGATTTTAACATGGTTGTAGGATTTTACTGTCCAAATCCTGTCATTAATTCTACAAATTTTTGGCAGGAATTATTCCTTCATATCTTCAATGTGTGCCTCTCTGGCAGGCTGGCTGACCCAGGACATCATTACATGTGAACGTGCAAATACAAACATTCTCCATACAACACAAATTCATCAAAAATAAATCCAGTCATTCCATTTTACGGTGCATCCAGTGAAGTGCTTTCAGACCTCTGCCTGACATAAAAGGCATTATAACAAATGTAAGAAGTGTTATCAGTGTTTATTATCAATGTTAAATGATTGAGATTCTATATGTTTGAAAAGTAGTTACTCTTACAACAGCCTGCAATATCTTTCTAGAGTACCTCTTACAACAGCCTGCAATACTCTGCTCATCTCTGAAATAACGAACTTCATCCTGTGAAAATCTCATATTTAGCGTGATATCACCATAGAAATGAATAACCACTTCTTGCCCAATGCCAGGACAAAATGAGGATAAATTAATACTTTGAACTTGATTCCTACACTAATATCTTGTGATTTCACACTCAGAATCATTTTCCTAAAGCTACATTACTGATGTCCATTGTTTTCAGTTGATTATAAGATACAGATTTTATTTTCTCAAAGGATTGAAATCCCTTGATGAAAATTCCCCTTGTAAAGTGTAAATACTAGACATTTTTCCATTGCTTCCATTTTATGTTCAGACACATAAAAATAAAATAGAAATCCACCAAGGGCAACAATTTACTTTAAGTAATCTGACTATTCATCTTTAGGACTCAGCACTTCTAAATGTGTTGAGAACATTACTAGAACCCAATGAACGGCTTTATGCCAATCTCAGCAGACTGCAATGATGAGCAAAATAGCATCTAAATCAAATTGTTCTAAGTGGATTCCATGTTTGTGTATGTATTTACAAGGAACAGACATCAGCTTCTCAAAGGCTTGCAGATAAATTGAAAAAACAACCTCTAACAGGCATCACTGGAATATGGTTAATGCAGGAAATGGTGGAACCTTACTGCAAAATGAGGAAAAGAATTGCATTTCACAGAATTTACTTTGAAGTGGAATGACTGTATATTTGTGGGCGAATGCAGCAGTCAATTTGCACACAGTAATGTCCCCAAAACGGCCATGAAATGAATGACCAATTTTACTTGGGGAATTTGTTGGCCAAGACACCGGGAGAAACTCCCTTCTTGTTTTGAATAGTGCCATGAGATCTTTGATGTCCACTTAAACAGGCAAACTGGACCTTGGTTTAACGTTTCATGTGAAGGATTATACCCTTGACAATGGAGCACACCCCCAGCACTGACCTGAAGTGTTAGCCTAAACTATGAGTTCAAAGTTTCCAGCTTTCTGACTCAGACAAGAGTCTACCAACTGAGCCAGATTGACATCTAAACATCATAATTTGTTACTAATACAGATTACACTAAATGGAGCATATTATTTTGAATGCTATTATCTTTCAGGTATAGAAGCATAATATTCTGTACTTTTCCTGAAATTCACTGGTTCCTTTGCGTTTGTTTTCCTTTCATAAATTTACTTCATGGCTGTGTGTGGAACATTGTTGTGTGTAAATTGGCTGCTATGTTTGTCTATCAAATCCGCACTCACTATACCTTACAGTAAATCCTGTGAAGCACTATGAGACATCTTCCTGATGCGAAAGCCAATATATCAAAGATATTATCATACACACATCTCTATATGGTTCTTCATGTCCCTTTTTTAAATTGCCATAGATTTCCTTCAGTATTTGCAAAATCATCTTTCATAAAATAATCTCAATGGCTGATTAAAATAGTGGTTAGCTCTGTATTTACGATCCTGGATATAAGATATAATAATCTGTCCAAATGTTTCACAGGAAGATAAAACAATGTTTTGAGATTCACTGCAAATATTCAGCACAAACATTTAGGATTGATAAATGTCAAAGTTCAAGTGTTGAGGCACTTGCATCCCTGGTATAGACAGTGGCAGCTGGCTAAGGAACCAGCAAATCATAAAAATCTGCAGTAACCTATGAAGCGCCATTCCACTCGTAGTCTTACAGAGGCATTAACAGCCTTGCCAGATCGCAGAAAAACTGCATTTTGAAAATCCGAAATTAGATAAAATTGCTGGAAAGTCCAGCAGGTCAATCGGCATCTTCAGGACAAAGATAAGTTATCTTTCCTTTTCAGATGTTTTCATTTCACATCTCATTTTTATTAGAGAGGATACATCCTGGTTTGGGGAGTCAGCAGAAAAAAAGGTTCCTTGAAAATGATATATGACCAGAAGTGCTCAATAATTGGAAACTATTTCCAATTGGAAATAATTGGAAAGACTCCAACAGAGAATGCCTTTCCTTTCAATTTGATGTTGATCTCAGTCTCCAGCCAATATTCTTTCAAATATTTTACTGCTGTTCATGGCATGTTGCCGGTGCAGATTAGCTGCCACATCTTCACATGGAACAAAACAATGACAACAACAGCAACTTACATTCTTATAATGCCTTTCATGTCGGGAGGATGTCCTAAAGAGCTGGGAAGTCCTCCCAGAAACATTAGTCATTAAACTTCAAAGTAAAACTCATACCTTATGGTGTGAGTAACACTTTGGGGAACACTTCTGCTCAATATTAAGTGCATTAACTGTATTGGAAAGCATTGGGAGAAGGACAACAGTTTAAACATCTCATATTATTGAGATATGCAGAACACCTAAAAAAAACGAAATATTGTACATTATTAGCTAACCGACTTCTTGTTCTATACTGAAGATGTAAAGTGGATGCAGTCAAGTATTTTATGCAAATCCAGAGAACAAGAAGACATGATTTGAGGCTGTGTGGCACAAATGTAATGTAAAGAGTAACTTTTTCATACTTAGTCCAGACAGTCACTTAGTGCAAACGATGGTGCTTCAATTGAAGCATTCAGAAGAGAATTGGATTTATTTCCAGTTCAGCATCTTGTGAAGAACTATAATAATCCTTATATTTGGTACAGCACCTTTCATGTCATAAGGATATTCCAAAGGTTTCACAAGATATACTACAATGTGGAATGATTGTGTACCTGTGGGCGGTCAATAGCTTTGCTATGCTGATATTTATTGTTTTGATCCTTACTGCTGGTAGCTGTCATACTCCTCCAGAGTGACAATAACACTAACCCTGAGTAACAATGCAGGTTATGCCAAAGGCAGCAGTCTGATACGTTAGGTCTTGTCAGAAGTGAAACTGGCTAGATAAGTCACAAATAATAAGAATATTTATTTATCACATCTATTCACATTCTATTTGTAATGCCTCAAGGAAATTCTTCACTCCAATCCCGTCTAAAACAATTTAGTATTTTTAAAGGCTTTGTAACCCAAGAAAATGTATTTAAAACTGCTTTAAGATATCTCTTTGTCATTTGCATTTTTATTCCTTTAATATTTCTTTGCACAAGTGTTCTGAAGTCCATTTATACAACTTTTCTGCCCAATCACGCAAAATCTAATCAATACATAGGCTTCAGCAGCAACAACTCTGAATTCCAGCAAAATACCAGTGTAGCCCAGAAGAAAAAGAAAAGGCAAATCCAGCAATCCAATGTAAATGATTTTCAATAGTTTTAAATGGGCCGATTCCAGTTATCTTATTACAATTGTTATTTCCGTAAGTTCTGAACACATTTTCACAAGTAAAAGAATGCTCGAAACATCGGAGGGGAGTGCAGGTGAGAAGGGAAGGAAGGGGGGAATTTGTAGTATGTGATGATTATGAATCATAACAATGTTTGGGAGATTTGATATAGCTAGTAAGATACCTCAAAGAGCTTCTCATGATTTACTGTAAAATATAGTGAATGTATGATTTGTGGTTGAACGTGGCAGCCAATTTGCACACAACACTGCTCACTGTGAAGTGATTATTAGGAGTACAGAATTTGCCTTCCTTTAATGTAGCACTGATTTAGATCTGAACATTCTCTTTCCTCACTTTATTCTGAGAATGGCTTCTGTTTCCAGCACTGTATGACCACCATTTTTATGAATGAGGGAGTAGTTTTATCTTCCTCAATCCTAGTGTCCAGTTAACAGAGTTCAGCTTTTTTGTCATGTAGGAATTATATTTAGGCCACTATCTGGGAAAGTAGCTTGATATTCTTGGTTTCCCAACCCTGATTGAAGATTTTTCACACTGCAGAAAATAACATGTGTTTTTTGAAAGTGAGCTGCACAAAATTCTAATCGAAGACATAGAGGGAAATAATGAGTATTGAACAGAAGCTCAGAAATTCCTTATGGGGAAAGGAAGGAAGGAAGGAAGGAAGGAAGGGTACATTAGAGGATGAACTAGAATAAAAGTATCATTCACACCTTGTAATTATTAGCTCAATGACACAACAACAACTTTGATTTATATAGTATTCTTCACGCGGGAGGGTTTAACAGCAATGAAGCTTGACACCGAGCCGGGGAGAGATGGGAGGGACTGTAGGAACGCAGCTAAAAAGGAAGATCTTCCAACGTGATCTGAAGAAGACGGGTGAGGTGGAGGATTGAGGCAGAGATTTCCAGAGCTTCAGAGTGTAATGGCTCAAAGATTGGCCACAAATGGTGGAGCGGAGGGGACAAGGGACGTGTAGGTTGGAGCAAACTGAACGAAGTTGGAGAGGAATGGTGTGTAGGCAGGTTAAAGAGGTAGAGAAGTGACAACGCATAAATCGATTTGCAAGTATGAAGATTTTGAAGTCATCTGTTCTGCAATAGGGAGCCAATGAATCCTGGCAAGCACTGGGGTGGTGAGAGTAGAGTTTGGAATGGGTGAGAATATGGTTAGTGGAGTGGGGTGAGAATACAAGCGGCAGAGTTTTCAATCAGTTGAACTTTCTGGTAATAATCACTTTCTCATAACTTGCCCTTGTAATAACCAGCTCAATAACACTCGGTTCAACAATAAAAATATGATAAAATGGCAAGAAATCAAATAATAAAACCTGAGGACGCCAGACTCATTAAATAAACAGAACATGGCACATTTAGTCTGCTGCGCCATTTCACAACAGTGAACCGGGGCTTGCAAAGCACACGTAATATTATGTTGTTTGTGTGCACATTGCAGTAAATTCCTACCATTCAGCATCACACTCAACTCAGCACTTTCCATGTTAATGATCTCTGAGGATGATTGATGGGCTGTTTACAACTGCTTTAAAAAAAGCCCAAGTACCTAAGGCTAGCCACAATTTCAATAGTTGGTCATCGTAAAACTGTGGAAAAGGGACTTAAATACTAATTAAGAATAAAACCTTGAAATAATTTCTGAATGATACAGTATACATGTCCTCTCCCGCACCAAACTCTGTGACCCCCTCTTCCCCACTCTCACCGACTCAATTGGCTCCCTATCCTTCAGAGGATCCAGTTCAAGATCCTGGTCCTCACCTACAAAGCCATCCATGGCCTCGCTCCACCCTATCTCTGCGACCTCCTAACCCCCTACCAACCCACCCACTCCCTCTGTTCAGCCGGCTCTGGCCTACTCCATGTCCCCCGACCCATCCACCCTACAATTAGCGAGAGAGCCTTCAGCCACTGGAATTCCATCCCCCAATCACTCCACCTCTCCCCCTCCTTAGCCTCCTTCAAGTCCCGCCTCAAAACCCTCCTCTTCGATCATGCGACCAGCCACGCCCCTACCCCTCCCATCCCTTCTCCCCCTCCTGACCCCAGCTCGGGTCTGAAATGATGTACACTGTCCAGCGCCTTGGGACATCCTCCCAAGGTGAAAGGCGCTATACAAATGTAATCTTGTTGTTGTTGTTGTTGTATACATGACAGCAATAGTGATATAAAGGTTACAGGAACTTTTGATAAAATCTGGAGTTTTTTTGAAAAGCAAATTTAATTGTTTTATAATCTGGGTTATTACTCAAATCATGGTGGTGAACACCAGTAATTCTAAATGTTTTAACACTTGCCTACGAGCTCAAAATGCTGGGAGCAGGCAGTAAGTAATAATAAACAAACATTTTCCAAACAGAAAAAAAGCAATAAGCATCAGTGCCTGAATCAGTAAACCTGTGACACAGGAGATTACAATACAAAAGAATCAAGAAGACAAAGTAAAAATGAACTGTCCCAGAATTTGCTCAGGAACACAGGCTTTTAACAGGTAGAAATTGGCATTAAAATTGTAGGCAATGGATGATCTGGTGGATAGAGACACTGACAGAATACAGAACAGAAGGCAGGCAGCTTGATCCCTGGCCTGTATTGATTTCAGTTGAAGTAATAGAGGCTAGTTTAAAAAAAATGCAGATTCCTGCTTCTGATCTCTCTCTACCTACCTCCTCCTCCCTGAAAATATCAACAGGTATGACTCCCTCCACTCTCTGCTCCCAGTCAAATAGCTCCAATATCTCATGTCATCAAGCACTGAGATATTTTGTGACAGGCGCTCTATAAGCGTAAATTGTATTGTGTATCTTACATCAGCCGAGGTCAGTGGGAGGACTGTCGAGTGTGAGTCAGAAGGTTGTGGGTTCAAGCCGGCACTTTGAACTCACTTTCGGCTGACCCTCCAATACAGTGTTAGGGGTGCGCTGCTCTATCACTTCATCAAAGGTGTTGATGTTTGGATGAGGTGTTAAATCGAGGTCCAGTCTACCTGTTCAGATGGTTGTTAAAGATCCCGTGCCACTATTCAAAAAGAAAATAGAGTTTCTCCTGGTGTCTTGGCCAGCAATCTCCCTGATAAAATTTGATCATTCACTTTATGGCTATAAGAAAATTGGTTGCCACGTTCATCTACAAAATACACAGGTTTGGTGTTAAAGATGCTCTGAGAGGTGGTTAGTCTATTTTATATCATGTCTTGACATAGTAAATGATCACGTCGGTAAACCCAAATCATCAATTTAGTTGCTTATTAAGGAGTAAATCTAATTAACCAGAATATTTTAGTATCTCAAGTCCTTTATAGTGGTAAAATTACTTTACAGCAAGGAGGTACACCTAATGATTTTGTGATTGAATTTCTGATTAACGTTTTGGTTTAATGAAGCAACGTGCTGTATCATGAAGAATTCTAATTAATTTTACGAAATGTGCTGTTTATTCCAATATATCCGATGAACGTGTTTGGATTAAATTATATTATTGCTAGTTTTCTGAATGTATACTCAGCAGAAGGTTGCAACTACAATATTGTGTAAGGAAATGTGTAGGTATTAAGTTTAACTATGCCAATCATTAATATTAGAGATCTTTCTGTTACCAGTTTGCAATGGTCAAATAAAGATACGTTTTAAAACCGAATGGACTGGATAATGAAACAGTGCCAAGATAATGAAAGAGTGCAATTTTACCAGAGCTGTCCCAGATGGCTTATTTGGTGTAACTCTTGCCTTTGGTCGGAAGGTTGTTGGTTCAAACCCCATGATCTTTCAATCCAGGTTGACAATTGAATGGAAACAGCATTGTTACAAGTGCTGTTTTTCAGATGAGATATTAAAACAAGTTCCTACCTAACCTGCTCAGGTGGATGTTAAACAACCACGGCACAATTTGTATTCAGTATCTTGACCAACAGCAGTCCAAATCAACTGGGTCATTCATTTTTCTGTTCATGGAATCTTGCTGGTGCAAATGGCTACCATATTTGACTAGGAAATAAATCACTGAATTCAACTGTGACTACTTGCAAAACACTCTGAGTCCTTTTGAGGTGATAAAGCAATGTACAAGTTTGAGCTTTCTTTTAAAAAATCTGGATACTGTAAGGGCTACAATATGGATAGGAATCAAACTATATGAAATGGAATGGAGAACCTGAATGGTGGAGGGAAAAAAAAGAAAAACTATTTTTTTTTTAAATTATCATTTACACAAAAAAAGCTTGAAAAAACGAGCATTTCATTTTTAATTTATTTTCGACCGACCCCATAAATTAATAAAAGTGCTCATAATTTTCAGAAGTTCATAATATTGGCTAGTTTCTGTCACTGACTATCTCCCCCATCACTGCTGCTGCTTCTAAGTTCCTTCCAGCATTTCCAAAAGATTATGATGCATGAACTACCTGGCACCACCTTCCTGTATATCACAGAGGGAAAGGAGGAATGGATGCCTGGTACCAGTGGTTGACGTATGGCTATAGTCTGCAAACTTGTCTCCGAGTCTGGATTTCTTACATTAATCTAATCATACACTTGACTAGTCAGCAGTGGCCAACACATTATCAGATTGATGCAAAAATAGGCTGTGGACGATGGTGTCTGGGCAATGAAGATTGCGATCTGCAAGCAGGTGACTTAATTGAAAATCAGGATGCTGTCTGGCAATTTTTGGATACTAATAGGGCATGATAGCTCCTGTGGCAGTGAAGTTAAGGTTGGGATTTCATTTGTGAAAAACACTGTGTGATGGATGAATAATGGAGATTTATGGCTAACTAAATATTTCATCTGGAGATTAAATAGGTGGTGGTAAATACATAAGAAAATATAGCAATTTATAGCAAGCCAGTCAGGAACCTGGGTGTCTTGTTTGACCCTGAACTGTCCTTTCTCCACCACGACGGGCACTGTCTACCACCACCTCCGCAACATTGCCAGACTCCGCCACTGCCTCACCCCTCAGGCTACCAAAACCCTCACCCATGCATTTGTCACATCAAGGTCGATTACGGGAACTCCCTCCTCATCGGCCTTCCCAACTCTTCCCTTCCCAAGCTGCAGATCATCCAAAACCCTGCAGCTCGTGTACTCTCACGCACCAAGGCTTCGTGACCCCATCACTCCCACCCTCACTCAACTCCACTGGCTCCTCATCCCCCAGAGGATCGAGTTTAAGATCCTCATCCTCACCTTTAAGGCCACCCATGGCCTTGCCCCCTCGTACCTCTCTTGACCTGCTGACTCCCTACCAACCTGCCCGCTCCCTCCGTTCAGCGGGCTCCGGTCTGCTCCATGTCTCCCGCCCGACCCGCCCTACCATCGGTGGCCGGGCTTTCAGCCTCTCTGCCCCACACTCTGGAACTCCATCCCACGGTCCCTTCGTCTCGCTTCCTCCCTTGCCTCCTTCAAGGCCGGTCTCAAGACCCTTCTCTTTGATCGTGCCTTTGGTCTCCCTCCCACCTCTTTGCCTTCCCTCTCCCTACACCACCCCTCCCTCATGTTCAGGCCCCGACACCTCACTGTTCAGCACTTTGGGACGTCCTCCCGACGTGAAAGGCGCTCTATAAATGTAATTTTGCTGTTGTTGTTGATACAGTAAGCACAGCTACATTCCATGCTACGTCTCTAGCCTCAACCATTAGTGCTTTGACTTGAGTGCTTGAAAACATTTCACACCTCCAAGCCAAACAAGCTGGTCAACCAGGATGATAATCTTGTTTGCCTCTGATCTGCCTGACTTTGCCAGTTCATTCCCAGGAAGACGTGGCTGAATCCCCCCCCACTCCCTCCAGTAGAGCGATGGGGTGGAGAGCAAATTAAAAAATGTTCAAATGGGAACTGGTGTAAATGGCATGAGCCCTGGAAAAAACACCTTAGGTGGTAACGTGCATCTTGTGCAGGATTTTGCACTTACGTCATGCTGACCCTGTGAGACATTTGTTCCAAGATAACATTTTATGTTTGTACTTGTCATTTTACTTGAAACTGCAGTTCATAAATCACAGGTTTCTGTTCCATTTTAATTTGCAAAAACGTTACGTTAACTTTATTCATATATTTGGAAACTTTTATTTTATTCTATAAAATATTACATCTCTTAATAGGAACATATTTTATTGAACTATATACACAGATACTTTCTACATAATTTGTTTGGTTGAAAATGCAGAACAAAAGTCTATTGGGGTAAAGTTTGTGGCGTTTCAAAATGAACTGGTGTTATGGTCGGTAATGGTTTTAAAGTGGTACTTGGAACAGTTTGTGTCAAGCACTAAATGACCACTAGGTGACAAGACTCTCCTGCAGTATGGATCCTTCCAATGAAGCTTTCAGAAATTGAGAAGCCATTACCTTAAATCAAGTTATATATGCATTTTTAATTGTAAATTCTGGCTCCTGGATTAGTGTTAGGCATATTTTGTAATTCTGATGTTTGCTCACCTGGTGTGAGGGTCAGAAGGACTGAAGTATACACTCCCCCTAAAGCCTCAAATTATTTTACTATTCAAGACCTCGGCCACCCAAACCCTGAAAATTTCTGTCATTCTCTGAAAGGTTTAGTCTTCAAACTTAATGTTTAACACTAAACATTACAAATAATATTTCAAAATTAAAACCAGCAATAATTAATCTGGTGATAATATTAAAACTGTAAATTTTACCCCTTAGTGTTCATAAACTAAAAAGGGCAGAGCGTGAAGTTGGCTACAAATGATATCGGTTTATTTTCTATATGGAATGGTTTTATTTGGAGGGCTCCATGGAGGCGGCTCACAATTTAAAAAGTGCATGATTTTCTTCTCACTCTTTTCCCGCTTTTCTTGTTGTTCTTTCTTTTCCTATAAAAATAAGCAAAAGAATACCAGGGAATGAACATTAATGTGAAGCATTTCCATCTCTCATTGTACATTGAACTGAGAACTACAAATGCACAACAATATAATTTACCTTTATAACAAAACAACAACAACTTGCATTTATATCATGCCCCTCATGCAGGGTAACGTTCGAGAGCGCGTTTCACATCAGAAGGGTGTCTCAAAGAGTTTAAGGCCACAATGATGACAAAGTGTATTGATTGTTAACGATGATAATATAATAATTTTTACATTTGATACAGGAACTTTCACGTCAGAAGGACTTCACAAATAGCTTCACAGGGTTTACTGTGGAGTGACTGTATTTGTGGATGAACGGGACAGCCCAATTGTGCACAGCAATGTCCCACAAACAACCATGAAACAAATTACCAATTTTATTTGATGGATTGTTGGCCAGGAAACCAGGAGAAATTTCCTTCTCTTTGAGTCATGTGATGGGATATTTAACGTCAACAACAACAACAAATTACATTTGATTCGGGAGAACGTCCCAGGGCGCTGGACAGTCAGGGATTTCACCCGAGCAGGACGTTGGGATCAGGAGGGGTGGAGGGCAGGGAAGGTAGGGGTAGGAGAGTGACCAAAGGCGCGATTGAAGACATGGGTCTTGAGACATGTCTTGGAGGAGGCAAGGGAGGGAGCAAGGTGAAGGGACTGTTGGATCGAGTGGGGCCAAAGCCCGACTGCAGACGGTGGGGCGGGCTGGGTGGGGGACATGGATCAAGGAGGAAGCGAACAGATCTATATAGTATTAGGTCACAGAGGTAGGAAGCAGCAAGGCCATGGAGGGCTTTCAAGGTGAGGACGAGTATTTTGAACCCTATCCTCTGGGGATGGGGAGCCAGTGGAGCCGTGCGAGGGTGAAGGTGATAGGGTCATAGAGCTGGTGCGGAAGAGGAAATGAGCTGCAGAGCTCTGGATGATCTGCAGCTTGTGGAGGGAAGCGTTGGGAAGACTGATAAGCAGGGAATTGTCAAGCCCAGATGTAACAAATGCTAGGCTTCAAGTTCGACCCCCAATTATCCTTCCTCCCCCACATCTGGTCCCTCACCAGCACCGCCTTCTTCCACCTCCGACGCATTAACCGTCTCCGCCAATACTTCACTTCAAAAGCTGCTGAAACTCTGGTCCATGCCTTTGTCACCTCTCGGCTGGACTATTCAAACACCCTCCTCGCCGGCCTTCCCTCCAATACCATCCATAAAATCCAGATTATTCAAACTCTGCCGCCGCAGTCTCACTCGCACCAAACTCCACTCCCCGATCACCCCAGTCCTTGCCAGACTGCACTGGCTGCCTGTCCCAGAAAGGATCGACTTCAAGATCCACACCCTTGTCTTCAAATCCTTCAATTCCTCTGCAACCCCCTACCTCTCTGACCTCCTCTCTCTTCAAAACAGTGCCCGTTGCCTTCGTTCCTCTGGGTCTGGCCTCCTCCTTGTCTCCCGAGTCCTCCGCTCCACCCTCAGCCGTACCTTCAGCCACTATGTCCCGAGGCTCTGGAACTCCCTTCCTCACTCCCTTTGCCTCACCCCCTCTCTCCCTATTTTCAGATCTCTGCTGAAGACCTTTCTTTTCGACCGTGCCTTTGGTCACCTTCCTCCCCCTCCCCCTGGCTCGGCTCCGGGATCCGTTACTGTGAAGTGCTCTGAGACGCCGTCCGGTGTGGAGGGCGCTATATAAATCCAAGTTGTTGTTGTTGTGTTGGCTGAAGGAGAATCCGTTCGTGGAGACAAAGTAGAGACAGTGTGAAAGGTAGGATTTGAACCAGTCGAAGACAGTCAGCGACAGGACATTTACCCTTAGAGGCAATCAGGGATTCTGTGAAACGTCTCACCCGAACAACAGCAACTCCAACAATGCAACTCCCCACCGCCAACCCCCCCACCCCGCCAACTGCATTGTAGTGTCAGCCCAGACCAGTGGTTTGTTTTTATTGATTGAATATTTCTTGATTTATGCCACAAATCAAGAAATATTTAACCAAGAAAATGTATTTTGTTGGTTGACCAAAATGTTTGGCCCCACTGGCCTAGACTATGTAAGTTCAAATACTAATGTGGGGCTTGAACCTACAACGTTCTGACTCAGAGGCGAGAGTGCTACCAACTGAGCCAGAATGTCACTATAAATAACACTGGCAGTTCAAAAAGGAT
This sequence comes from Callorhinchus milii, assembly GCF_018977255.1. Taxonomy (NCBI): domain Eukaryota; kingdom Metazoa; phylum Chordata; class Chondrichthyes; order Chimaeriformes; family Callorhinchidae; genus Callorhinchus; species Callorhinchus milii. The sequence continues at coordinate 23,737,891 of NW_024704749.1, forward strand.
CCAAAACTCAAACATCAAATTAACACCATCACACTAAAACGATTCTAAGGCAGCATCTATTGCTCTGTTCCTTATGAATTATTAAGAAAAAAAAGCTTTAGAAAATATTTAAATGCTTTCCAATGTTCTGCGCAGAGCTTACCAGCCATTCCTCATACACTGCCAATGCAGTCTCTTCTTTCTCATATTTTATGTACTCTTCTTCATGTTTCTTCCTCTGTTCTTCCTGTATCTTTTCCTTCAACTTTCGCTTTATTAGCACTTCTTTTTTTTCACTCCTTCCATTGTAATAAATCATAGCAAAACAGTTAAAGCAGTCTAAATACAAAAACAATACCACTAATTCTATTTAGTTTTAGGTTGATTCTCTGTTTCCAATGTTTGCTTACTTTTAGTTCCTCCTAATCTGTGAACCCGAAAAAGGTTTCCCATTTTCTCTCTCACACTGAGATTTTTTTAACCCGGACACAAAATCAAAGTTGTGCCAAAATAACTTCAATAACTTAATAAGCTGTGACAGCTAAGGTAAACAATTCAAATGGTAATAAGTTGCGAATATTTCTTGCAATTAAATTCAAGATCTTTGTCTTCACTTTCCAATCCTTCCACGGCCTCGCCCCAACCTACTTCTGTGACCTCCTGTAATCCTATGGATATGGCCGCTCCCTTTGCTCAGCAAACACTAGCGTGCTTCATGTCCCCTGCCCTATCTGTCTCACAGTCAGTGGTTGATGTGCGTGAGCTTTTAGTCAAACTGCCCCTGTTATCAGGTTCTCTATGGAGTCCCTCTGACTTGCCCTTCCCTTCCCACTTTTGAAGCCCACCTCAAAATTGACCTTTTTAACCTCACTTTGTTACTTCCCTCTCTCCACCAGCTTGGGTGCCCTGCCATCTGTGTAAAGCATTTTGAGATATCTGCCCAATGTGAAAGAAACTATATAAATGTGAATTGTATTTTAGTAAACAGTTATAATTATTGCAGAATAATTTGGAGATACTCTGACATTAATTGCTAAAAAAAATGGATTTAGAAGCTGCACTTACAGCTCACAATGTATACTCCGACATTTTATAATACATAATAATCATCATCTTAACATTTGGTGCAGTGCCTTTCACATCGGGAGAACATCCCAAAGCACTTCACAGGATATACTGGAAAGTGCTATAGACAAACCCCACAAGCATGTACTTTAGTTTTTTAGCAGGAAACAATTTATCTACCATTTTTGAAATGCTGTTAGACTTGCTGTCTTCTTTTCGGATATTTTTTCTTCTTCTTGTTTCTTCTTTTCTATTTCAATTTGTCTTTGTTTCTTGCATTTTTCCTTCAGATATTCATCTTTTTCTTGTTTCCATTTTTCAAATACCTACCGGAAAGGGCAGAGTTTACTCAGTTCATTTAATGTTTACCTGACGCAGATACTGTTTACAAAACAGGTACAAACCCCTAATAGGCAAAGACTCCACTCGTGTATTAAAGCAACCACAGTCAACAAACAAGAGATATTATCAAGCTGAAAGAAAAGGCTTACACAAATGTGGGGAACATGGTAATGCAGCAGACTGGTAGAGCTATAAAAAGGAATAAAGAGATACAAAGAAAGTAATAAGAGGTGCAAAAAAGGGAACATGACGAGAACTTGCTAGAGATATCAAAGCTAACAGCAAATGTTTTTACAATTAAGAGAAAGAGAGTGGCAAAGGCAACTGTTAAAGACTGTGATGGACAATAAGTGACGGCAGACTTGTTAAATGAGTACTACGTATCCGTTTTCTCAGTGGAGAAGTAGACTATAAAGGGAACCTAAAAATAAGTCAAAGGGACAAATTTACTAGATTTAATAGGACTTAAGATAGACAAATCTCCACGACCTGATGGTTTCCATCCCAGGGTATTAAATAATATAGTTGAGGAAATTGCAGATACATTAGTCGTAATTTTCCAAAGCTCTCCCGCTGAGCGGAGGAAGTGAGGGGTTCGTTAAGGTTTTAGAACATTACAGAGGTAGGATCGGGCAAAACCATGGAGGGATTTAAAAGCAAGGATGAAGATTTTGAACTCGATCTTCTAGGGAATGGGGAGCCAGTGGAGCCGGGTGACAATGTGGGTGATAGGTTCACTGAGTCTGGTGCAAAACAAGACATGAGCTGCAGAGTTCTAAATGGTTTGAAGCTTGTGAAGGGAAGAGTAGGAAAGTCCAGTGAGCAGAGCTGGCGTAGTCAAGCCTGGTTATGATACAAGTAGGGATAAGGGTCTTGGCAGCCTGAGGAAAGAGGTAGCAGTGGAGGTGGACAATGTCGCAGAGGTGGGGGAAAGCTGAATGGGTCAAGGCATGGATGTGGGGTTTCAAGGACAGTTGAAAATCGAACAAGACCCTGAGGTTCTGTACTGGCTCCATGAGATGGCCAGGAAGGTGGAAGGCGAACTAGATGGACCTTGGTCTTTTTTCATCTAGGATTTCTTATGTTCTTATGAGGTGAAGTGTCTACCGGCACCATGTAGATTGATGCTGTCAGTGCCTGAGGTGAGAAGGCACTGACAGGAGCCAAGCAGGCTCGAGGGGCTGAATGGTCTATTCCATTGTTCCTGTACTGACAACTGAGTATATTTTAACTCCTGCAAAAACACTGCAAGCAGATTTAAACAGACTTGACTTCTCGAATGCCCTGCTCACCATCAACCCAAGCTCTAGCCTCCACAAGCTCCAGAACTTCCCAATCAGCAAGCTCTCCTGTCTTAGCGCTCCCTCAGCCCATCACCTCCATCCTCAAAAGGGCTCTACTGGCTGCCTATCCCCCACTGAATCAATTTGGGGTTAGGTACAATCTTCAACAGTATGCAAAGTAATGTTACTGTTCTTCGATTAAATAAAACAGACTTAATAATGAATTAATGAAATTAAATAAGATTTCGCACTGCCTTCTTTGCTATTTCTCTTCTCTCTTCCTTTTCTGCTGCTTCTTTAATTTTTTTCTGCACTTCCTCTTTCTTTTTTTTGCAGGTTTCTTTGAGCACGTTTTCCTTTTTCACCATCCAGGCATCAAAGGAAGCCTTGGCTTCTTCTTTGCCTTCAATCTTCTCCTTTAAAGCAATCGGCAAATTTAATTTCATACTTCAGTTATCAACAGCATCAAAAAAGGCATACAACAATTATGAATATAGAATAAGATTAATTTTCATGCTGTTTGTTTTTAGATAGGGTTTGCTCTGAATCACCATTAGTAATTTTGTAAAGAGTAATTAAAAATTAAATATTCCTAGTGTTTACTGTATACACCTACATACCATCAATTCAATTATTTATGTATGTAATAAGTTGAATGATTTTCTTTGTATCTGCTTCACTGTTATAAATTTTCAGTGCTCTTCCCTTACCCTCCTCTGCTAAAAGCACATGGGCTATTTATGGTTAGGTTTTCTAATTTCTAAATATTTTAAAAGGAACTTTCAACACAGTTGTATTAAAAACATACCATGCTTTTGGATTTTTAAAAGCTGTTACATTAAAGAAAGCTCCAATGTCAGGGCTGGGATTACTTCCATAGGTGGTAGCATCCTTCAAAGGCACTGACTATTTTTCATGTGTCTTTATTTTTAAATTTACTGTGTACAATTATTTTTCATAATTTTATCTCCACTGCCTTTCTGCTCCTGGTCTGGCATCCACTTGCTGGACATATGGTACCTCAGGTACTGATTGCTCTCTGCTAACATTTTTATTGTGTGAGCCTTGGCAGTGAGTGTCGACAGGCCACTTGATTGTAGAGGACTGAGTTTAACCTCTCCTGATCTGGCAGCCACCTAAGAACACAACCAGCCCTGAAGGGGAATCAGGAGCAAACCCTGGCTGTCTTTCCCTTCTCTCACTCTGGGAAGGCTGGAGCCAATTTCACCTTCCCATACCGCCCCTGTAGAGATCAGCAAACCCAGATTGGGATTCGAACCAACGATCCTTTGGTTCATAAGCAGCAGCTCCTTCGATTACACAATAGGGACTGCCTCTGAAGTAAGAATCTTTACCATGACCTATTCAGTCAAGGGCTACCTTGTGTATTCCTGATCATATGCTAATCCAGCATCCCATATGGGCACTTGGAGACTAATTGTATTGCTTGCTCCCCACCACTGCCCTGGATAAAATCAAATTTGATCCCTACAGATCAGGGATTAGCACAGACCAAAGCCAATACTAGCATTGACATTGTAGCTTCCTTTAATGTAACAACTTTTACAAATTCAATAGAAGAGTATTTTAATACAACTGGACTGAAAATATTTAAAAATTGGAAAATCTAACCATAATTGTTAACATACAATGTGCAGTTGTCTACTGAATTGATCTGAAATTATGATTGTTATGTGTTATGTATAAAATGTTTACAACAGGCATGTTTGTCAGCATTTTGAATCCGAGGAATGGTTGCTTACTACCCTCATAGTGTTTACAGACCGAGAAGTTAAAGTGATTGAAGTTGCCTATTTTGTGAGGTCAAATCAGCAAAACCTGAAGATAAAAGGGGAACCTTTTGTTTCTTCTCCTTTTCTTGCTGTTCGTTGAGTCTCTTATTTTTGTGCGCTTCATAAAGTTGCTGTGTTTTCTTTTGCAGCCACTCCTGTGAGACAAAGATGAACACAGCCAAATTACTTACTTGGAATTGCAGGTCCTACACAAAGGCCATGCTTTATAACACATACATTTAAGTCATCGAACTGTTAGTGGTGTGAATATTGAGTAGGAATTGAGTAGAGATCATGGAAAGTACCCTAAGTGTGTACACAGTGCTGTCTATGCCTTCAATGTGATTTATGCTGTCTGAATTCTTGCAATCTCCATCAGGGAAAAGGAGTAGTAGTTGAGACTAAAAAGCTTTCAATATTTATAAATTTAGATTTTTTTAACCTCTCCTGCTACATTTTTGTACATTTTTTCTTTCAATTTATTTTATAACTCTCTTAAAGTATTTCAAAAATAATTGTGGTTAAATATCCACACCAAGTTGGTTAATATGTATGAACTAATACTACTTCAAATGAAAAAGCTTGCAAAAGTAGAAAAAAGTACAGATATTTAAAGTTAATAACAGATGCTTACATTCAAACTGAGAGGAATATTGGTTATTTTGTATACAAGATAGTCAACTGTCACTGAAAATTGCATGCATGGAATTGTATTCCCATCATTTTAAACAACAAACCTCCTTAATGTTCCTGAAAGTTTATCCTGTCAGAACTGACATCTATAATTCACTTTTGTACTCTCATATATCAGTTTACCTATTTTACAAATAGCTAAAGCACTTAATAACTAAATCTATTTCTCACAATTTTATGTCGAATTTTGTAATGTTGGTCACCTGATAAATGGATGCTCTGATTGTGTCTGCATTTTCAAGGTTAGAAGTCGCATTTCCTGGAGACATAATATCCAAGATTTTTAATGTTCCTAAGTACCGAGGTTCAGCTGAATTGGGGCGAGGACCCTTTCCAACAAAACATCTATTTAAGATCATTGTTTGAGAACTTAAAGGTCTGTGGGAGAGAAAACAAACAAATAATTAAGTAAGGTAAAGATTTGCTCTATGTAATACCTGAATTAACTGTGGTACATTATGTAACTAACTAATACATGGAATAAACTATTACTTAAATTCCAGGTTATTCAACTTGAGGCCATAATCATGCAAGACAACATTACAAAATAATTCTAGGAACTGCATTTGTTGAATTTGAATTTGGATTGATATAATCTTGGATCGCATTTCAACGTGCGCAAATTTAGGATTTTTTCTTGGTCATTTTTCCTCTTCTGTGATCTCATCAAAATGTTTTAATCACAAAAACTGAAGAAAGAAAATAGATTTCGGAAACTACAAGTTAAAAACGTATACCAAGTCCAACAGAATATTTTTATTTTAAGTTTATTTTGTTAACTGGAATTCTTTCAAGGGTTCTTTTCATCAATGACTTTGTAGCCAAACTGTGACAAAAGTTACATTCCATGTCTCCATCCAGTGAACCTTTTATAACAATCACTGAATTCAGCCTGCCAAATCTGAACTGATGTTTTTTTCCCCAATGAATCATCTAACCCAAACTCACTCTTCATACATTTCAATATTCTTCTTCTTCAAGCATCCAATTCTCTTTCAATAAAATGTATGGTCTCCACTTTAACTGTAAAATTACAGTGCAATACCTTCCATTATTAAGGACACATTCCTTCTCTAATACATTTAAAAAAAAGTATTTCTTCCAAAAACTGGCTAAAATTTATTTAATCTTTAAGGTATTCTGTGTAAAATAGCTTTAACTTAGTCTAGCATAATGCTTTTGATATTTGTATTGCTCATACATTTATCTTGTCAATCATGCTCAACTACCCGTGGAATTCTGCAATTCCACTGTTGCAAACTTCAACATACAATATGGTGCACACATGAGGGAAAAGGGAATAGAGGGGTATACGAAAGGGAATTAGAGGTGAAGGCTCATGTAAACTATAAGCACCAGTATTGACTAGTGGAGTAAAATCACCTGATTCTGCGCTGCAGCATATGTAATTCGATGTAATTCCTTCTGTCTGCTGACTATACATTCTTGAATTGGTTTTCAGAGAAAAAAATAATTACAGCAATTTCTGTGATTGTACTGTTGTCTCAGTGCTTGTGTAAAATTAAACCTTATCTTCCAACTGTTGAATCTAAGTCAAACTAGTAGTGAGATTAAGACTCATCACCAAAGCCTTTGTTGAAACCAGAGAAAATAAACTTTTGTGCCAGTTTTCATTAATTCAGGAGTATCTTCCTCCTGTTTGCTTCAAATTATTTTATAATTTGTTCCCTTAAAATATCAATATAATTATTGAATCATATGAATTTCAGGACAGGAGATGCTCATTCAGTCCATTGCTACTCTAATCCCAATTCCTTGTGTTTGTACTTTACCCTAATATATCTTTATTCTTGAAGTGTTCCCTTTCAAATAACATAACTGACTGCCTCAATAGCCACCTCCAATTACTGTGTGTTTGGCAGTTGTTTTCAGATAACACTTGAAAATAAATCATTGCTTGGATGGATTTCACTGGTAAGCACAATGAACCACAACAGACAGTGACATACAAACATACCTTGTCCATTAGGGAATTTTCTTTTCAACAATCATCCCTAAAGACTGATTATCTAAAACAATCGTAATGGATGAATGCCGTTAATTGTAGCATGCATAACATTATTGTATTTGTTGTGGTATAGAAGTATTGATATGGTCAAATAATCAAAGTCAAACAGATGCTGCAACTTAATTCAGGAATACAGAATGGCAGTGCTGAACAGCTGTCTTCAATGAACACAATAGGTGCAGTTGAATAAAATACAAGCTATCTGTTACCATTATTCTGAAATTTGTTTAAGGTAATAAAACAGGACTTCAAATATTATAATTTACATTTGCAGACTAAAGAACCATACAAGTTGCTAGGGGACAAGAAAAGACTTTTGTTTGCTGCTACAATTATAAAATTTAGACTTGGAACCAGTGGATGACATGAATTCAACAACAACAACAACCGTATTTATATAGAACTCTTCACCTGGCATAGCGTCCCGGAACGAATTGCTGACTGAAACGCAATCTAATCATTTTTAAGGATAGGTGAAGTTTGGAGTTTTCTGGGCACTTGCTTTATGTAATGCATAGTGCGATTTTGGTCTATTCTTGTTAACTAATAACATATCTCAAGACTACATTGTTTCTGATGGGATGTGAAATAGAAAATCAGCTGAAAATTATGGTTCACCATAAACTCTCTTCCCCTGGCAGTGATCTCTATTCAGTGGCTCCAACTTCAATAGGCATTTGTACCTAACTTTGTACAACCCCGACCTATGTCTTGCAATTTGTTGTCTGAAAGAGACCATTCATGATCTTGACTGTTTCAAATGTACAAAATGGTGCAACTGGCTTCTTTCACACAAAAACAAGAATGCCATTGAAAGTTCTGACACCCTACATGCAGTATATATGAATCAATCTTAATAGAGCAAGTGGTGAACATGCCAGTATTGCTTCTATTGCTGGCTATCCTTTCTTTCACAGGACATGAAACAGAAGTTTCCTGATATTTCAGGCACATTCCTGGGCAACATTTGGAGCCAAGCTACCATTTCTGATTTTAATTCAAGTTTCCAATATGCATTTTCTTCTTCTAACAATTAGAACGAAAATACTGAGCAAGTTCTATTGAGTATAGTTCTTAAGAGGAAAGCTTTTGGCGACAGTTTATTGGCTTCCATCTGGTGATTCCGGTTGGATACCACCAACGGAATTCAATCATTTACCCCAGAAGGCGTCATTCACCTGATTGGTAATTTCAATGGCATCACAAGGACTTGATAGGATACAGTAAAATATAAAGAGAAGTCATGATGTGCTCATTTTCTAGTTGTTCTTTGGCAACATTGTATCATCCATTTGGATAAAGTGCTCTTTGCAATAATAATAATCCTTGCATTTGCTATATAATTGCAAGTTGTTTTTGTTGTTGATATCACGCCTTATCACATAATTAAGACTTCTCAAAGCCCTTCACAGAATATATTATCATCTGTACTCTATTCTGGCCATATTGGATGGAAGGATGAGATCAGATGGACCGAAAAGGCCTTCTTCATCCAAACCAATCTTGTGATCTTGTGAAGGTTAGAGCTCCAAGACTCTACCCCAAGTGAAAGGCGCTATATAAGTTGTTGTTTAAATCTGTGTCGTTTACTCTGTCTCCATCTAAATCAAATGTCTTACTCACAACTACCCAGATTTTTAAAATACTGAAATATGTCTCCCAAATAAAAAAAATTCTATTGAGAATACTTTCAGTTTTTAGGACCTCTCTTGATAACATAAAGCCTGAAATCACAGAATCAACCATGTCAGTCTTCTTTGAAACATCCCTTCTGAGCTGTTCCCCTGAGTGCATGGGTGCACCTCTATCTGCCATAGCTCCATATAATTCCTTCAGCTTCATCATAATAATCCCTCCAAAATAAAACAATAATAAATTGGTCATTTTCAATCCACGACTGTTTGTGGGACACTGCTGTGAGTAATTGGCTGCTGCATTTCGCCCACAAATATACAATCAATTCACTTTACAGCATATTCTGTGAAGCGCTTTGAGAGTCTAGAAAACGTGAAAAGTGCTATATCAAATGCAAGGATTATTATTATTATTATCTGTCAATATGCATTTGTAATTTCTGCTCTCCTAACTTGAATATACTCCTCTCTATTCCTGTTGATGCATTCATACATATGCATTTATATACTGCCCCGCGTGAAGGGTGTTATATAAATGTAAACTGTTGTTGTATATATTTGGCACTCCAAAACCCAAAACAATAAGAAATTGGTCATTTTCAATCCACGACTGTTTGTGGGACATTGTTGTGCGCAATTGGCTGCCCCGTTCGCCCACAAATATACAGTCAATTCACTTTACAGTGTGTTCTGTGAAGCGCTTTGGGACGTCCTTCCGACGTGAAAAGCGCTATATCAAATGCAAGGATTATTATTATTATTATTATATATACTGTGAAAATCTGAGGCTTAAGCACCAGTCCTGATAGACACCATTTGTCATTGCCCCTTCAAATCAGAGTGTGTTCCTTTTATCCAAACTCTTGGCCTCTTGTTTCCCAACCAATTTCCAAACCGTGAACAAGATTGCGTCCAATTCCATATATATATATAGTTTTAAATAGTAATCCCTTACGTAGCAGCTTTTCAAATGCTTTCTGAAAATCCAAGTATGTGACATCCATCAATCTTCCTTTATCTGTCATCTCAGCTGTGCTGTCAAAGAACGCTATTCGGTTAGTCAGATATGATCTATCTTTTACAAAACCTTTTTGGTTTTCCCTGCTCAGTTCACAGTTATCCAAATGTTGAGTTACACAGTCCCTAATGACGCATTCTTATAATTTTCTCACAACACTTTTTCTCTAAAGTTAAGGTCACTGGTCTATAGTTTCTTGATTTGTTCTTTCCTCCCTTCCTGAATGATGGCATCACGTTTGCTAGCTTCCCATTTTCTCAAATAAAGTCTAAATCACTTTAGCTTGCTACCTCTCCAGCTGCCTTTAAAAAACTGTCTCATAGGAACTGCCTTTGTCAAAATTTTTACATTTCAGATTTCTTTGCTCAGTGTGCACTAATATATTAGTCAACCAACCTCTTTGAGATATTCTTTTGTACAAAATACACTATATAAATGCAAATTGTTTTTATTCACTAGATAGATTTCGCAATAAAGAACTGTAAAGAATAAAAGTCCAGCAAAGGGCATTGTGTAAATTGTTTAATTTACCTGTTACGTACTGATTTTTCAAACGATTCTGTCTTTTGTCTCTTCCCTCCCTGTGGAGTCATGTTAGCTTTGACTTTTTCCTATGAAAGGCAATAATTACAGATTCAATTCCAAAGCAGTTATATGTGTGTACTTCGGGTGAAATGTTTACCAATAAAGAAATGTAACAGAGTTAGCATAACACTGATTAATAATACAAATTATTAATTGTTCAGCATTAAATCTTTGTTCATCATAAGACATTAGCCTATACCTACACATGTTCCCTGATTTGTGACAAAGGCATTTGTTCTTAGTTCATGATCAATCATTCCTTCAAGTGCTACATAAATGCAAGTTGTTGTTGTTATTGTTGTAAGCTCTTACTTGAACTGAATTTAGCTCATGCTCAAATCTTACCTTAAAAAAAATGCAGATTCATCCCAAGTGATTGTCTGATCTCATATGGGCCATTGGAGGTAATAATAATAATCCTTGTATTTGATATAGCGCCTTATCACATCTTCGAGACATCTCAAAGCGCTTCACAGAAAGTGAATTGACTGTGCATTTTGTTGGTGAAACATAGCTAGTAATGTAAAAATCTATGGGCATTTGCCCACAAGGAAAAAGCTGAAACACGGAGGTTGAGCCAAAGTGTGCTACTATAGGCATCTATCTTCAATTGAAATTAAATTAAATCAATTACTTCAATTGAAAGTAAGAAATCCTGTATTTAAACAATCCTGCATGAGCAGAAGCTGTAAGATATGCAATAATTTAAACACAAATCATAATGGTTTCAGGCATTTAAAAAAGTTATATTGGGTGTTAATTTCTCCAGTACGTTCTTCTATGGAATGATGCATGAGCTGGTCACCGTGACTTTAAAAGGCAAAGTCTCCAGACTAACCCCGTTGTTATCTTTTTTCTTCGAGAAATCTTCTGGATCGATGGTTTCTTGTTCTTCAGTACGTTTAATCAGCTCCATTGGAGTGTAGCTCCTTAGCTCTGAATTACTATTGTCACCATTGTCCGCAAGATCTTCATCTGCATAAAACACAGTTATTCATGGTTATTTTGCAACTTTCCAAGTTAGCGGTTGGCAGAATATGAATCAACATTAGTTTTGCCTCATTTATCTGCTAGGGACCTTACAGCCCTCTGGCCTCAATATTGATTCAATAATTTCATCCAAAAACAGCTCACCTTCCCCCTCCCCCTCTTCGGTGATCATTACCGCATCATCTGGGTCCCAGACGCACCTTTTCTCTCTCTGGTCTGCCTGTTTTGTTGCAACTCCCCCACTTTTTTGCATTATTAACAACTCCTTTCCCCTGTTTTGTTGCAATCCCCTCTTTTGTTTTGCATCATTAACACATCTTTAACCCTTGTCCTCTGCCCCATGTCCTGCTTTGTCTTCCTTGCTCTGCCTTCCCCACTCCTTAAAAGCCTCTCCATCGCAACATGCCCCAGTTCTGATGAAGGATTGTGGGCCTGAAAGGTTGACTCACTTTTCTTTCTCCATAAATGCTGCCTGAGTGTTCCCAGGGACTTCTGTTTTTGTTTTAATTTTTATTATTCTTGGCAGGTCTATGGTTTTCACATTTTGTACTTACTACAATCTTCCTCATAGTTTTCAGTTCAAACAAAAAACAATATTTGCGAGATTGGACCACTTGAAAGTATTAAATGGGAGACAGAGATATTGATAAATATTTTCCAATAGTACTCATATTGTAAGAAGATATTCACATCAGGCAGAAGACTGTTGGCTGTTGAGTTACTGTGCCACCAGATTTTAGTGTAGCAGATAGTTTTCTGTGGGAATTCAATAGCTGAAAGCTCACACAGTCATTAACCAACACAGCTGCTGAACCTAGCACTGTATACAACAAACTTCAGAAATTAGTTGCCCATGTTACCACTAACTTTATTATTCTCAAGGCAATATTATTGTACCAATAGTTGACTTTACATCCCGCTGAAAGCATTACACAAAACTAATTGATGTTAACATAGTTTTCACTTCCATAATATTTTTGTTTCCTGTTGAAAATTACAGTTGATATATACTGGACAAAAAANTCTTTGATGCAGAATAGAGTGATGCATTCGTTACTGCTGTCATTTTCACCAACAGAACAATGTGGAGAGTGAGGCCTGATTTATAACTTCCACTCTGCATTGCACTTCACGAAACAATGGCTATTAAAAGATAACTCCCGATTCCAGTGTCTTGACACTTAGTTGGTCATATAGCAGAATACAGATGTAGGGAGCTTGCGTTTCAAGATTATTAAAGAGGCTGTTGCGCATTAATTGATGGTTGTTTGAATGTTTTTGGGCCATTCATTGGATTGCCCAAGAACTTTCAAGGACATATTTCGGAGAATAATTTAACATGCTCTCAAAGCATTAGGCAGTTATTACAATAAAGTGCACAACAATTTCATCATTTCCAACCTGTGATTTTATCTCATCCCTTGTATGAAAACAAATGCTGGTTACGTTAAAATACGTCCAATTTTATGCAGTAGTTATCAAAAGCAACATGGCAGTCAGGTGCAGATGCTTATCACACAGCAACTTGTTTTCTTCTTTAAAAGTGTGAAAACAAAAGAAAAATCCAGATCTAGTTTGGACTAGCATGCACAAAAGTATAAACTAACCACCTATTGGTCGGATGTATTTAATATGTTCATTAGAAAGTAAACTAATCTTTCTAATTCATGACAATATGCAACAATAAAAATTCCAGGTGCAATCTGCATTATTTGATTGATGTCTTAAGGCTTAGTATATATCTGAATGAAAACATTGTAATGCCTTAAAATACACTTGTTTCCAATTTAATTTTAATAAATAAAAACAGTAACAATAGACTGGTGGCATGTATTACGCATAAATAGCTATGGGGGATGGTTACATTATTACATTATGTCTGTGACACAGCAATAATATTTCACAGGGAAGTGGTAACTAACTGCAGTTGGGTATCACTGAAAGATCTACAACAAGCAAACTTTTTAAAGTATCTGCAACAAACAAATGTTTTCAAGTATTTGTAAAGACAATTCACTACTGACATAATATGGATGGGGGTGCTCCTCATTGATGGCCAGCAGAGATAGATCTTGTCCAGATTTATAGGTGTTTGAAATGCATGAAATAATTCTTCAAGTGTCAGCGACGTTTCAGGTTACAGTACAATACACGGCAAATCAAAAGTCCTTACTCATTCGTCTATATGAGATGTTCAAACTGTTGACTTTTACACATATCAACTCGGTGACAAAAACATTTGCGACGAAAGACATTTCCTGTAATAGCTGCACACTCTCTACAAATATTGTCTTAAAAAACATAATTAATAATTAAAAATTCGAGAGTAAGCACTTCTAATTCACACTGTATATACTCAGAATTATCTCAAAAGTGTGAAACTTTGTTCTTTTTGGTCAAAAACATTGATATCAAACCACACCGCTGCTAAGTTCTCTGAGACACTATCCGCAAGAAGGGCGCTATATAAATGCAAGTTACTGACGTGAATAGCGCTATATCATATGCAAGGATTATTATTATTATTATTGTCGGTAACTTCTGTTTGAGTGAACAGCACAGAAAAATTGGGATGATTTGTAGGGACATCAACAATGGCAGAGCTTAAAAATCTGCTATAATTTTCACAAGAGACAGCACTTTGGACAGTTTTTAAAGATGTGATACATCAATTATATCATTGTGGCACAAAGACATGAAATAAGAGGCACTTGGCTATAGAAAGCCAGCTACTTTGCGAGCTGGCTTGAAATTAGAGACAAGCATTAAAAGTGGTAAATGGTGACCAATTTGCTGTCAGTGGTGAATTTAAAGCACCATAAACCTTGAATCCAGTAGATTCATGAACTAGTAGAACTTAGTTCTCTAAAAGAAAACTCTCACTTCTCATAAGCATTGATGATAACCGGTTTTATAATGTTTTGTAATATCTTAAATACAAAAGCTATACTTTGCTGGTCCAATTGAAGATTCTTCAATGAGAGCTTTATAAATGCTTCTAAAACACTGCTTAAGTAGATAAATAGAGGAAACAGTGAAATACTAAAAGCAATTCAAACAATTTATTATTTAAAGTGACACTATGAATAACAAAATATGTCTAATAAATAAACTTTATCACACATAAAACAAAACTGTCACTTCATGAATCTTCTGAATTCTTTTGATAAGTAGAAATGTTCAAGGACATCTCAGCTTCAAGGCTTTCAATTTACCAAACTAAAGAAAACTAATTATCCTTAGATTTGATACAACATCTTGGATATCATTGAAATCCCTCAAAGCGATTGACAGGGTGTAGCAATTGTCTATTTTGTGGTGGAAGTAGGATACATATGGTTAATTATTAAATGACTGCAAATTGAACCAAATGAACAGAACCACAGAGGGAGGATACAGTCCAATATAATAATAATAATAATAATAATAATAATAATAATCCTTGCATTTGATATAGCGCTTTTCACGTCGGGAGGACGTCCCAAAGCGCTTCACAGAACACACTGTAAAGTGAATTGATTGTATATTTGTGGGCGAACGCGGCAGCCAATTGCGCACAGCAATGTCCCACAAACAGTCGTGGATTGAAAATGACCAATTTATTACTGTTTTTTTTTTTGGTTTTTGGAGGGATTATTATTAGGCTCTGTGTGGAGTAAGGAAACTTGCCCAAGGTTTCGCCCTCTGCCTGGAATTGAACTCAGGTCTCTCGCTTGCAAAGCGAGTGCTCTAACCACTGAGCTACAGGACTCCGTATATCTTCATAGTTTTCGTAGTCTATATGTGAACCAGTTAGGGCTTCAAGTTCTTGTGGAAGTAGTCTTACGCTCCACCTTAGCCTGCAAATCCCGAGGTATCAAATTATATCTTTTATAAACTGACATATAGAAGTTTCAAATTATACATCATTATAAAAATTAGTTTTTTGCTATTACCTGCTCGCTGAGTCTAGTACTGTTCATTTGTACAGATGCAGCATGTTATTTGATATTTCCTGCTCTCTTGGTGATGTATGCAGCAACATAGGCTTGTTGCTAAGCAACATCTTCATCTCAACCCAGAAAAGATGCTCATCAACATCGGTATTAGTTCACTCCTTCCTCAATAAGACCTGCAAACCATGCTGACAATAGTCCCTGAGAATTATTACTCCATTTGTATTAGAGCGCGCCCTTTTTGTGGAATGTAGTGACTTCTCACAAAACCACAAACATGTTTTACAGTCTTTGGCAATTCTACACTTAACGTGTAACACATGATTTTTCTCTTTTTGCCTTTGGCTTTATTCAAATCTTTTGTTTGTCTGATTGGGTTATTGACCAAAACAGTACTTCAACTAAATTAACCAACCTCTTATACAAGAATCCACCCTTGTTTCAACAGAGTCTTCATGTCTCTCGCAAGTAGATGAGGATGTGTGTCTACTGACATTTAAAAATGATGTCTTAGACTGGCAGTTGATCAGTCTTGAATCCTACACAAAGGAAAAAGAGTTATTATGTTAAACACGAAATGCTGAGGAAAGTTGCGACAGGATACATATATAAATAGCAAAATCAGGAGATTCTCTCACAATGGATAACAATAAATAAAGAAAGAAATAAAGAAAGAAATTTTAAAAACGCGGTGGACGGGTATTTGAGGAGGACGGGTTTGCAGGGTTATGGGGAAAGGGCTGCGGAGTGGGATTGACATTACGTTGCTCTTCTCAAAAAGCCGGCACAGACTCGATGGGCCGAATGGCCTCTTTTTGTGCTGTACGATTCTATGATTCGATGATTCTACGATTCTAAGAACTTGCTTAACAGGTGCAGAATAACACAAACAATTAACAGTTAACTAAAAGTAAACTTAAAACCTTACAATGTTTAATGTTTGGAGCGTTACAGCTGGTTGTGTTTATCAAAACAACACAACTAGTGAATTTGAACTGAAAGTCACAGCACTTTACATATTTAGTTCACTAACACGGTTGCACAAGTAACCAGGAAAACCAAAGATAGACCAAAGATACCGCCCTCTATTTAAAATCTTATCCAGAGGATGGCACCTACAAAATGCAGCACTACTCCAACACAGCATTGGAGTGTCAGCCTACTACTGTGAGCTCAAAGTCATGACATTGGCCTTGAAGGCTCAATTTTTAGACTCAGGTGAGAGAGACTATCAGCTGACACATTCATTAACCCAAATACATCCTTTCATTGCTGCTATAACTACTATTATAGTTTCAAGGATTATTCAAAGCAGGTATTATGATAGATTTAGCCTACATTAAATAAATAAAATGCAAAGTAAGCCAATAGATATTTAAATTAATTGTAAACATTAAAACGTTATTTTAGAAATCCTTTTTAAAAAGTGCTGCCGGCTTTAGAGATAGTAACAAATGGAAGGAAGGGCACATCTGAATAGATGTGATAGCATATTATGCAGAATGGTTACATCCTATAGCAAACGCAAGGATTATTATCTTGCAGTTGCCAAACTGGTTATATGACACAAAACATATTTCTTGTAAATGGAGCATCCTCACATCCGTAAATGTACTGCATCAGTTTTCACCACTTTCCATCAGAACATAAATTCTAATTAAATACTGTTCAATCCAAACAAGGCAGTGTAATTCAATCTGTTCATGTTACCTCAGGACTGGGGCTCCTAGTACAAGTTTGCCTCTCGGTCACCAACGTTTTGCTGATAGCTGAGGAATGTTTTGAAAGGGCTGACGAGGCTCTAGTGTAACATGACTTCTCTGATTCATCATCCTGTGTAGAGCTGCACTGCATTTTCAGACGGCGCTGGCGAGGTTTGGGTTTGGGACATTCATCCAGCACAGTACACGTTGTTTCATTTCCTTCAGGTCATCAGAAACAAAATAAAACTTCAATACGATGGAAATGTTAACAACACGTGATTTGCAATCTGTACTCCATTTCATAAATTATTGTTATGTTATGTAAAGCATCACAACCTCTGTTGTATTTCAACCCATTCTATTAATACTAGGTAATGAATCTTTAGGAGACCATGAAGGAATTAGCTTAACAGAAAAACTTACTCAGTTTCCAAGAGAAATGGGGCCATACAGAACGATGGTACAGAGAGTCCATTTGAGAAAGTAAGCAGTGAATTGCAGGAGTCCTGTAGCTCAGTGGTTAGAGCACTCTTCTCGCAAGTGCGAAACCTGGGTTCTATTCCCAGAAGGGTGAAATTTTGGGCAAGTTTCCTTACTCCACACACCTATTTACTTAGCAAGTAGGAAACCTGTTGTTAGTCGATTGGCGGATCGCTTTTCCGAGGATAATAATCCCTCAAGAAAAAAACCCCAATAATAATTTGGTCACTCTAACCCCGACTGTTTGTGCACCATTGGCTGCCGTGTTTCACCCACAAATATACAGTCAATTCACTTTACAGTATATTCTGTGAAGCGCTTTGAGACATTGAGAAGACGTGAAAACCGCTACATCAAATGCAAGGATTATTATTTTATTATAATTGAGAGTGGTTAGTAGAGAACAAAGAGCTTCAGTTACCATGTGAGTATCAGAAACTGGTGGCTGTTTGGATTGTGCTGAAAGAGCTGAGCACATCGGTGGAGCCCTGAGAGAATAGATTGCGGTGCAAAGGCCAGAGCCCACTTATGTCGTGAGAATCCAATCGAGTGAGTTAGAAAAGTGGATTAAATAATAAATAAACCTTGCTTTTGATATAGCACTTTTAAAGTCGTTAAGATGTTTCAAAGCACTTCACAACATTTACAGTAAAATGTAGTGACATATCTTTTGGAAAGACAGTTATCAGAAAAGTTCATCTTGTGAATGAGTTAGTCTGAATCTACAAGATAAATTCTAAGTAACGGCTTCCAGCAGCAGTCACTTCAAGCCTCAGTTTTCTCATCTGATATCTAGGGACATTTGCCTTCAGGGTGGTGGGAGGACAATGTGCGACATGTCCTAAATGATGTTCTCGAGGACCAAGTACCAGGTTTACTCAGCGCCATCTGCTTAATCCTAGTCCTCATGTGAGGGGCTTTGGTAAATAGACGTGCCTGCTGTGAAGCCGCCCCCGCCTCTAGGGTATAGCGACAGGTCAGTGTAGGTCAGAACTCTCCCTCTCTGCAGCCACTTCTTGTGTTTGCCACAAATCCTGCTTGACCCTAAGCTTTGCAAATGGACTAGAAGAATCCCCTCTGCTGTATCCACAGGACCTCGGATCCATAAAGGCCCTGTTTGGACACACAGATCTTGTGTGCCGCAAGCTTGACCTACACTGGGACCTTGCTGTCCTTGAAGAGAGACAAGCACAACCAGAGTTTGCTGTGTGGTTCTTTAAGATAGTGTATATTAGAATCTGTTAATATAATAATAATCCTTGCATTTGATATAGCGCTTTTTCACGTCTTCTCGACGTCTCAAAGCGCTTCACAGAATAGACTGTAAAGTGAATTGACTGTATATTTGTGGGCGAAACGCGGCAGCCAAATGCGCACAGCAGTGTCCCACAAACAGTCATGGATTAAAGTGACCAATTTTATTATTTTTTTGAGGGATTATTATCAGGCGTATGGAGTAAGGAAACCTGCCCAAGGTTTGGCCCTGCCGGGAATCGAACCCAGGTTTCTCGCTTGTGAGGCGAGTGCTCTACAGGACTAATATTCCTATAAAGGCCCTGTCTGGACCTATTCCCATTCGGGGCGAACAATCAGGACAGAGCGGAAACGGAGCCTGGGCCAAGCGATCAGCATAAAAGGAGCGGCTGAGGTAAGCTGTCTCTGAACTGTCGGAGCAACGAAAAAAGAAAAAGTGACGTTGGTGTGATGTCATTTTCAACAGCAGAACCAGGGACAAACATCGACAAACTGTCAGAAACTACAACACTGACGGCAAATTAAAACGAAATAAACCCAAAAATAAAAAACTAGATATATTGAAAACACTGTGTGAAAGGATGATGTGGCAAGTGAAATGCGAGGACGGTGACATGTGGGAGTTAATGGAGGGCGGCCTGAGCCCGGGCGACTTCATCTGCAGCAAGTGTCTGCAACTCAGGAAGCTCCAGCTGAGAGTAGTTGAGCTGGAAGCCGAGGTGCAGACACTGCGCTCCATCAGGGACAGTGAGAGGTTCCTGGACAGTATGATGGAGGAAACCATCACTCCCCTGAGGCTCGGGAGATGCTTGCATCCGGTTAATGCTCAGGGACAGGATAGTTTTATCAGTCCTGCAGATAATGGGACCCCTGAAAGAGGGGTGATGGAGCCTTGGGCTGCAAACTTGTACAACGGTTCTGAGGATTTGATGGACCAAACAACTCAGGAGGTGATCACCCCACCCCACACCCCAGACGGAAAATGACTGGGTGACTGTCCGGCATGGTAGGAAGAGGGGACGCGCAGGGCAGAATGCCCCCAATAGTGTAGCTCTCTCAAACCGGTACTCTGTACTGAACATTGAGAGCGTTGATATCTCCAGGGAGGACAGTAAAAACCGATTGGTTGAACAAGGGGACATAGGTAACAGGAGCAATGCTGTTGTCATAAGGGATACAACAGTGAGCGGTATAGACAGACGTTTCTGTAACAGAAGACGGGAGTCAAGGATGGTATGTTGCCTCCCTGGTGCAACAGTCTTAGACATCGCAGAAAGGGTGGATAAAATTCTTCAGGGGGAAGGAGAACATCCAGAAGTGGTGGTCCAGGTTGGGATCCATGATATTGGTAAAAAAAAGGGCTGAGATGCTACAGGGTGAATATCAAAAGCTGGTGAACATACTAAAGAATAGAACATCCAAGGTGGTGATCTCTGGATTACTCCCTGTGCCTCGGGCAAATAAGTACCATAATGGCAGGATCAAGCATATGAATGCTTGGCTGGAGAAATGGTCCAGAAAAGAGGGCTTCAGGTTTCTGGATCATTGGGACCAGTTCTGGGGCAGGTGGGACCTGTACCATATGGATGGGTTACACCTAAACAGGGCTGGGGCGAATGTCCTTGCAGACAGGCTAACTAATGCTGTTGGGGAGGGTTTAAACCAGTTTTGAGGGGGAAAGGGAATGCAGAGAATGCAAACGAAGAGCTAGAAAATGGAGAAATAAAACAGGGGGGAAATGCAGAACAGGTCAAGTCGGTCTTGGAGTGCATGTGCAATGCACAGAGTTTAGCAAACAAGATTGGTGAGCTGCAGGCTCAAGTGGTCATAGGGGGATACGATGTAGTAGCAGTAACAGAGACTTGGCTCAAACAAGGACAGGAATGGGAGCTGAATATTCCTGGCTATAATGTATTCAGGAGGGATAGGGAAGGAAAAAAAGGAGGGGTGTGGCAATGTTAATCAAAGATACGGTTATAGCCGTGGAAAGGGTCGAGGTGCTGGAGGGCCCCAAAACGGAATCTATCTGGTTAGAGTTAAGGAACAAAAAAGGAGCTGTTACGCTGGTAGGGGTATACTATAGACCACCAAATAGTGGGAAGGAAATAGATGAGCAGATCTGCAAGCAGATCTCAGACAGATGCAAGGCCAATAGAGTCGTGATAATGGGGGACTTTAATTATCCCAACATAGACTGGCAAAACAACAGTGCAAAGGGCAAGGAGGGGGAAAGATTCCTAAAATGCATACAGGACAACTTTCTTGATCAGTACGTTTCCAGCCCAACAAGGAAGGAAGCAGTGCTAGATCTAGTTCTGGGGAATGAAGTAGGGCAAGTGGAGCAGGTTTCAGTGGGAGAGCATCTGGGCAATAGTGATCATAACATCATTAGATTCAGAGTGCATATGGAAAGAGACAAGGAACCATCTAAGGTGAAGATACTCAACTGGAAGAGGGCAAATTTCAGTGAGTTAAAAAGGGACCTAGCCAAGGTGGACTGGAAAGAAAGATTGGCAGGTAAAACAACTAAAGAGCAGTGGGAAGTCTTCAAGGATGAGATAGCTCGGGGACAGAATAAATACATTCCCACAAAAGGGAAAAGTAGGGCATCCAAACCTCCCTGGATGACGAAGGTAATTGTATCTAGAATGAAGCAGAAAAAGGAGGCGTATGACAAATGTCAAACCCAAGATACAGAAGACAACCAAATAGAATATAGGAAGTGCAGAAGAGGTTTGAAAAAGGAAATAAGAGGGGCAAAAAGATTATACGAAAAAAGGTTAGCGGGTAACATTAAAGGGAATTCTAAAATATTTTACAAACATATCAAGAAAAAAAGGTTAGTCAAAGGTAGGGTGGGGCCAATTAAGGACCAAGGCGGAAATCTTATTGTGGAGGCAGAGGGCATGGCTGATGTACTGAATGAGTACTTTGCATCTGTCTTCACAAAAGAAGTGGATGCACCAAATGCCGCAGTATCGGAGGAGAGGGTAGAGGAAATGGATAGGATAAGTATAAACAGAGAGGAAGTACTGAAAAGGTTGACTGCGCTGAAGGTAGATAAGTCGCCCGGTCCGGACGGGATGCAACCAAGGTTACTATGGGAGGCACGGGTACAAATAGCGGAGGCTTTGGCTACAATTTTTCAATCTTCGTTGGACACAGGAGTGGTGCCAGAGGACTGGAGAGTGGCCAATGTGACTCCCCTGTACAAAAAGGGACAGAAGGACAAACCTGGGAACTACAGGCCAGTCAGCCTAACATCAGTAGTGGGGAAACTCCTGGAGACTATAATCCGGGACAGAATAAATCTTCACTTAGAAGAATATGGGTTAATTAGGGACAGCCAACACGGATTTGTTAAAGGCAAATCTTGTCTAACAAATCTAATAGAATTTTTCGATGAGGTAACGGAGAGGGTGGATAAAGGTAGTGCAGTTGATGTAGTTTATATGGACTTTCAAAAGGCATTTGACAAAGTGCCACATGAAAGACTTGTAAGAAAGATAGAAGCCCATGGTATAAAAGGGACAGTGGCAGCATGGATCCAGAACTGGCTGGGAGACAGAAAGCAGAGAGTTGTGGTGAACGGCTGCTTTTCTGACTGGAGGGAAGTGTACAGTGGTGTCCCCCAGGGATCGGTATTAGGACCACTGCTCTTCTTAATATACATAAATGATCTGGACTTGGGTATAGCAAGCACCATTTCCAAGTTTGCGGACGACACAAAGTTAGGTAGGGTGGTAAACAGTGAGAAGGATAGGAGCCAACTGCAGGAAGACATAGACAGAATGGTAAAATGGGCAGACACATGGCAGATGAGTTTCAATGTGGAGAAATGCGAAGTAATGCATTTTGGTAGAAAGAATGAGGGGAGGCAATACAGGCTGGTAATACAATCTTAAGGGGGTGAAAGAACAGAGAGACCTGGGGGTTCAGGTAAATGAATCCTTGAAGGTGGCAGGACAGGTAGATAAAGCTGTAAAAAGGGCATATGGGATACGAGGCTTTATAAATAGGGGCATAGAGTACAAGAGTCAGGAGGTTATGATTAACCTATATAAAACACTGGTTAGGCCTCAGTTAGAATATTGCGCCCACTATAGGAAGGATGTTAAGGCATTGGAAAGGGTGCAGAGGAGATTTACGAGGATGGTACCAGGAATGAGGACCTTGATTATGAGGAAAGGCTAGAGAGGCTGGGATTATTCTCATTGGAACAGAGAAGGTTACGAGGAGACCTAATAGAGGTCTTCAAAATCATGAGGGGATTTGATGGGTTAGAAAGGGAAAAACTGTTTCCACTGGTGGGTGTGTCAGTGACTCGAGGTCACAGATTTAAAATAGTCTCTAAAAGAAGCAGAAGGGAGGTGAGAAGAAATTTTTTCACGCAGCGAGTTGTTCGAATCTGGAATGCATTGCCTGAAAGGGTGGTCGAGGCTGATTCGATAACAACTTTCAAAAACGCGGTGGATAGGTATTTGAGGAGGACGGGTTTGCAGGGTTACGGGGAAAGGGCTGGGGAGTGGGATTGACATTACATTGCTCTTCTCAAAGAGCCGGCACAGACTCGATGGGCCGAATGGCCTCTTTTTGTTCTGTACAATTCTGTGAATCTACGATTCTATGATTCATTTGCAATAGTTTTATGCATGCTCTATTCATAAAAGTACAATGTACAATGTTACTTACTAAACCAAAGATTGTAGTGCAAATAGAAACGTGAAGAGAATTACGTCAATACCAAAAGCAGCCTTAAAAGACTTGAAATGCTATTTCTAACAGCTGCCACAGAGAGTTCAACTTCTAATCCTTTCTCAGATTCATAGCAACAAACATCCGTGAAAGTAAAAGATGATGTATCTGCCTGCTACCAATTTTTTTTATTTCACTTGCTTATAGTTACACAATATGCTATTACATGGAGAGAAAATCATTGGTCTTCATTTATGGATGTTAAAGACCTTTAGGTCATAAACAGGACACAAGGGAATTACGATGGTCCTAGATGAATGAAACAAATGTCTGGAACTGTCTATCACTGGCCCAATTCTATTTTGTCTGTCGGAACGAATGATTTGTTGAATCCTTGGCTGTATTTCGATTAATTCTAAAGCAATAAATATTGTTGTCAACCACTACTGGAAAGTTCACTCGGGTGTAACGATCGGGTGTATTTTTTGTCTAATAGGTTCCTTGTCTCAGGGTATGTGTCACCCACAAATATACAGTCAATTGA
The DNA here is from genome assembly GCF_018977255.1 of Callorhinchus milii. Classification (NCBI taxonomy): domain Eukaryota; kingdom Metazoa; phylum Chordata; class Chondrichthyes; order Chimaeriformes; family Callorhinchidae; genus Callorhinchus; species Callorhinchus milii. The sequence continues at coordinate 23,761,913 of NW_024704749.1, forward strand.
CAGACGTTTAGAAGGCGTGAAAAACGCTATATCAAATGCAAGGATTATTATTATTGTTATAACCAAAACCTCATTAGGCACATGTCACACATACAAAAATGCAAGAAATACCTGGAACTGGAGTTGATTTCATTCTGTGATTTCTTGGTTGAGGTTTAGGCAATTTTTCCTCTTCCTCACTGCCCTTCTCTTCCCATTTGTTACTCCCTTCTAAATTATGGCAAGATGGTAGATTGTAGTCACATTCCGCTGAAACATTTGGACTGTCCTTTCTTCGGCTTTTCAAGAAGGAGATTTTTTGGGGTTTCTCTTCTTCATCATCTGAGAGTATAAAATTGTTTCCAGGGTTTTTCTTCCTACTTGCTTTCCCAGATCTTTTACATTTCTTTGTGCTCATGGAACTCTTCAATATATCTGAAAACCAGAAAAAAACAGTGATAGCATGTTATTTTTTTATTTTACAATATGTCATTTTGAATGCCATATCCCTCTTGTTGCCCCTATTCAGGGTAGAAACCAGAATAAATGATTGGGGGTTCACACTCAATCTTGAGTTGGGTTTCTAACGACTGGAAAATATTTTGTGCTGCTTTTCTCAATCCAAGCAGAGGCATTTTACCTGCACGAGTGGGCTGAGAAACAAAAATGGAAGACATGAATTTAAAGTAAGGAGTCCCCAATGATTCAAAATGGACAGTAATCTATTCCCGGGTTTGGCTATCTATCTTAATGTGTTTAATGATCCCGGTATTATCATCCCTCACCTTAACAGCAAATCAGTTTCCGGCCATTGTTATGCCTCACATTATTTAAAATTGTATCATTATTAATACATGTAAACAGTTAACCCTGTGGGTTTGACTCTGGAGGTCCTCAGAACAGCAGATAAAGTGTATGGTACGTACTGCACAGATCTAAGAGCAAAGTGATGACTATTAAAGAATAGCCAGTTCAGAATAACAACTACAGTTTAAAAACAAAACCAGCAGCTCCTTCCAGTGTTTGCCTTAGCTGAATAGATTCAACTTGATATAGTTTAGGACAGGAATATTCCAGTATTCCTATTGCTTCTGTCAGGAAAATCTCTTCTATAAAGCACTGCATTAATATTTTTTTCATTATCTGGTCGCAGTGAATTCCAAACTTATGACAAAATCCATCAAGGACTGCACAAAAGCCATCGAGGGCTGTAGATATATGAATTCTGTTGGTGTTTCAGGTGGCAGTGCTAGTGAAAAGGTACCCTAGTATAGTTCACAACCTTAAGAAAAAAGGGGATAAAGTTGGGGATAATGTCAATGTCATTTTTTGACGTTATTGAAATCTGTTAATTTTGTTTCCATTTTTTAGAATTACATTCGGTGTTTCATTTTTCATTATATTTTAAACGGAGAGATGAATACAGGTTCACCACATTTAATTCAAGTACATTTTTACCACCTCGACCAAGATGAAATAAACTGAAGCCATTTTCAATGTTGTGTGTTCTCACCATCATCATCACCATCGTTGTTGTCGTCATAATCGTCAAAGTCACTAAGGTAATCATTTTCTTCAACTGCAATCTGCTTTGCCATTCTGGCAGCAACTGCCTTGTGGAGTTCATGCTAAATTAATAGAAAACATTCAAAGTGATGAACTTTCATTTTTGTTTATCTCGGCATCAACCAAAAATAAAAAATTAATCATTGGATTTGATATAGCATCTTTCAGGATGGCAGGCATCTCAAAGCACTTCACAGAATATATATTGTAAAGTGTTATGACTGTGTATTTGTGAGTGAAATGAGTGAAACTAGAAAATGAAAAAATATTTTGGGGAATGGGGCTATGAGATCTTTTTATTAAAACAATATATATTCCACAAAAATGATTAAATAAAAGAAACACACCGTGAAAGAAACCAAAACGTCTGCATGGTTCATGATTGGCTCAAGTGTGTCGTACTCTCACCTCTGAGTCAGAAGGTTGTGGGTTCAAGACCCACATTGGGACTTGGAACTCATATAGTCTAAGCTGACAATTGTTGGAGATGTGACATTAAACTGAGTCTGCTAGTTCAAGTGGACATTAAACAGCCTAGACACTATTCAAAAAAGAGAAGACTTTCTCCAGGTGTCCTTGGCAATAATATCCAAATCAAAATCGTCAGCCTCGCCTTCAAAGCTCTCCATGGCCTTGCTCCTTCCCATCTCTGTGACCGGCTAACTCCATATTGATCTGCCTGCTCCTTCCGCTCAGCAGACCTGCATCATGTTCCCTGACCAGCCCACCCCACCATCGGTGGTCGGACCTTCAGCCACTCTGCTCCCATCCTTTGGAACTCCCATCCCACAGTCCCTTCATCTTGCTCCCTCCCTTACCTCCTTCAACAACAACAACAACAAAATTACATTTGTACAGCGCCTTTCACATCAGGAGGACGTCTCAAGGCGCGGACAGACAGAGCCACGAACCCGAGCTAGGTTCCGGGTGGGGGAGTGGGGAGGACAGGGGGATAAGGAGGGAGATCGAAAACACGCTCGAAGAGGAAGGTCTTGAGGTGGGTCTTCAAAGTGGTGAGGGAGGGGGTGAGACGGAGGAACTGCGGGATGGAGTTCCAGAGGGTGGGTGCAGAGTGGCGGAAGGCCCGCCTGCCAATAGTGGGGCGAGCAAGGTGGGGGATGTGAAGCAGGCTGGAGCCCGCTGAGTGGAGGGAGCAACAGGGTGGCAGGGGGTTGGGAGGTCGGAGAGATAGGGGGGAGCAAGACCATGGAGGGCTTTGAAGGTGAGGACCAGGATCTTGAATTGTATCCTGTGTGATGGAAGTCAATGGAGTTGGGCAAGGATGGACATGGGCAGGAGAGGACATGGGCTGCAGAGCTCTGGATGATCTGCAGCTTGTGGAGGGAGGAGTCGGGGAGGCTGACAAGCAGTGAGTTTGCATAGTTGAGCCTCAACGTAATGAAGACGTGTATGAGGGTTTTGGCGGCCTGCGGTGTGAGGGAGTGTTGGAGCCAGGAGACGTTGTGGAGGTGGGGGAAAGCAGAGCGGATCATAGCGCAGATGTGGGGTAGAAAGGATAGTTGAGGGTCAAACAAGCGCAGGCGGTGTAAGAGATACGATCTGAACCAGTCAAGGACAGCGCCGTTGAGGTGAGAGGAAAGGAGAGGTGCTGGATGAAGATAGAGTGGTCGATGGTTTTGAAAGCAGCAGAGGTCAAGGAGGCAGAGGGAGCCCTGGTCCCAGATGGACAGAATATTATTTGTTATTTAGACCAGGTTTCTGCTGTGAGCGATATGGAAGCCCGATTGGAGGGGTTCGAGAAGGGAGTGGCAGGAGAGGAAGGAGTGAAGCTGAGAAGCAAGGACCTCCAGGACCTTGGAGAGGAAGGGGAGGTTGGAGATGGGGCAGTAGGTAGGGAGTAGAGAAGGGCCCAGGGAGGGTTTTTTAAGGATAGGAGTGATGACAGTGTTTTTTAAAGGAGTGGGAACAGTACCAGAGGACAGGGAGAGGATATCAGTGAGTAGAGCGGCAAGGAGGTGGAGCTGGGTAGTAAGGAGTGGGGTAGGGGTGGGGTCGAGGGAGCAAGTGGTGGATTTCATACGGATTATGGTGGTGATGAGAGGAAGGGGAGATGGGTTCAAAGGTGTGGAGGCGTGTCTCAAGACTCTCCTCTTCGACAACATCTTTGTTCACCTTCCTACCCATACTCTCCATCCCTCCTGATACCAACCACCTGTTTGGATCCAAACCCTTGACAGTCCAGCACTTTAGGATGTCCTCCCGACACAAAAGGCACTATACAAATGTAATTGTTGTTGCTAAACTGAGATCCTGTCTACATGATCTGGTGTATTTAAGTGCTCTACCCTGTGTGGAAGGCACTATATAAGTGCAAGTTGTTGATGCGGATGTTCTGTCCTATTCGGAAACCTAAAGGGAGTTTGTCCTAGTTTCCTGGACAACAATCTCTCAATGAGTTGGTTATTCCCACATGGCTGTTTTGGGGCAGCTTGTTTGCACAAAATGCTTTGCGCCTACAGAAACAATCACCGCTTAAATTACTGTAAAGAATTTAATGAGACATTCGGATGTAAGGATTCCTTAAAAGTTATTACTTACTTGAAAAGCTGTTTTTCTAGCAACTTTAGGGCTTTTCTTGTAGTTGTAGGCTAAAGTGGTAGAAAAATCATCTTCATCTGACATTTTTATTATATTTACAGGAAGATCTGCAAGAAACAAAATATCAAATTGAAATGTCTGCATTAAATTCCAAAATATTATTATGGTTATCAACAATAAATATCAACATAATAACATTTTAGTAACCTTACTAAATGCTGTATTAGTAAATATTGAAGAAGATTTTCAACTGTCAAATTAATGTTAAAGAAACTAGTTCCTGTTTCTGCTACAACATAGCCCACAGTTAAAGACTTTGTGATAGACCCTGAATAAATATTCTCACATCCTTTAAGTAAATATAAATAACTACAGTATATGCATACAAAAGGGTGATATTGTTAATTTATTTTTGATGCTTTTAATGCAGAAAAACTGGAAATATGGCCACTGCTTGCAGTGGCAATCAATGAGTGTTATGACAGCACTGTATCCTGTTGATCAAGATGACATGACTGCTTATGTTATAACGCTGAAACAGGCGACAATGTAATTATGTTTACAACTATAATTAACATTATAGTGAGATTGGTATGGCTGAGTATGTGTAATTTGCTGCTATTATAATAGCAATCTCTGTCTCCAGGAATCTTTTTACAAAAGAAAATGCATTAAATTAAAAGATGTAAATAATTTCAAAATGGATTGAATAACTTTTTAGGACCATTTTAATATTCTGTACATTAGAGCTGTATTTATACAAAGGTGTGAAGTACATGTTATTTACTTGTGCAATATGCCATCTAGAGTATCCAGGCAGTTACTACTCTGTAAAACATTACAATCATTTATCATTTTACCCTTAGACATTGCAAAGTTCCTGATAATCTCTAAGAATTCCAGGAATAAAGCTGGGGGAACGGATTTCGAACAAACGTATTTGAATGATTTGTTCAGTATTTGGATCCATCCGACCTTCAGCGGGAAAGAGTTTTATTTTTTGGGGGGGGGGTGGCGGAGCGTGTTTATTTCCAAGTTTCTTTTCGACTGCGCCTGTGGTCACCGTCCCGTCCCCCCCCCCCCCCCGCCCCGGCTCGGTCCCGGGAACCGGGAGTCCTGTAGCTCAGTGGTTAGAGCACTCGCTTTGCAAGTGAGAGACCTGAGTTCAATTCCAGGCAGAGGGCGAAACCTTGGGCAAGTTTCCTTACTCCACACAGAGCCTAATAATAATCCTCCAAAAACCGAAAACAATAATAAATTGGTCATTTTCAATCTACGACTGTTTGTGGGACATTGCTGTGCGCAATTGGCTGCCGCGTTCGCCCACAAATATACAGTCAATTCACTTTACAGTATATTCTGTGAAGCGCTTTGGGACGTCCTCCCGACGTGAAAAGCGCTATATCAAATGCAAGGATTATTATTATTATTATTAACTGTAAAGTGCTCTGAGACGCCGCCCGGCGTGGAGGGCGCTATATAAAACCAAGTTGTTGTTGTTGTTGTTGGTGGTGGTGGTGGTACACACACAGACACCTATCCCTTTGGTTAAATGTATCCAAACTAAACCGCTGACACACAGACTGGGGATATAGAAACACAGACTGTACTCAGGGTGTGGACAGATGAAACCTGTGCTCAGGATTTGCACATATACATAACACACAGAGACTGCACTCAGGTTGTACACACAAACACACTACTCGGGGTGTACACACACGCACACACTGTACTCGGGGTGTACACACACTCACTGTACTCGGGGTGTACACACACTCACTGTACTCGGGGTGTACACACACACACACACACTGTACTCGGGGTGTACACACACACACTGTAACAAGTGTGTACACACACTCACTGTACTCAGGGTGTACACACACACACTGTAACAAGTGTGTACACACACTCACTGTACTCGGGGTGTACACACACTCACTGTACTCGGGGTGTACACACACTCACTGTACTCGGGGTGTACACTCACTGTACTCGGGGTACACACACTCACGGCCTCTGTGTGTGTATGTGTGTGAGTGTGTGTGTGAATCTCCAGGTGAAGCTTCTCGGTCGGTAACCAGGGAACCAGGAAGGCATCATCATCATCATCATCATCATCCTCCAGGTACAGCGCCACCTACAGACCGGAGGCCAGAGCCTGAGTGTGAGAGACTGAGTGTGAGAGAGACTGAGTGTGTGAGAGAGACTGAGTGTGAGAGACTGAGTGTGAAAGAGACCAAGTGTGAGAGACTGAGTGTGTGAGAGAGACTGAGTGTGTGAGAGAGACTGAGTGTGTGAGAGAGACTGAGTGTGTGAGAGAGACTGAGTGTGAGAGAGACTGAGTGTGAGAGAGACTGAGTGTGAGAGAGACTGAGTGTGTGAGAGAGACTGAGTGTGAGAGACTGAGTGTGAGAGAGACCGAGTGTGAGAGACTGAGTGTGTGAGAGAGACTGAGTGTGTGAGAGAGACTGAGTGTGTGTGAGAGAGACTGAGTGTGAGAGAGACTGAGTGTGAGAGACTGAGTGTGAGAGAGACCAAGTGTGAGAGACTGAGTGTGTGAGAGAGACTGAGTGTGAGAGAGACTGAGTGTGAGAGAGACTGAGTGTGTGAGAGAGACTGAGTGTGAGAGACTGAGTGTGAGAGAGACTGAGTGTGAGAGAGACTGAGTGTGTGAGAGAGACTGAGTGTGTGAGAGAGACTGAGTGTGTGAGAGAGACTGAGTGTGTGAGAGAGACTGAGTGTGTGAGAGAGACTGAGTGTGAGAGAGACCGAGTGTGAGAGACTGAGTGTGTGAGAGAGACTGAGTGTGTGAGAGAGGCTGAGTGTGTGTGAGAGAGACTGAGTGTGAGAGACTGAGTGTGAGAGAGACCAAGTGTGAGAGACTGAGTGTGTGAGAGAGACTGAGTGTGTGAGAGAGACTGAGTGTGTGAGAGAGACTGAGTGTGTGTGAGAGACTGAGTGTGTGAGAGAGACTGAGTGTGAGAGAGACTGAGTGTGAGAGAGACTGAGTGTGTGAGAGAGACTGAGTGTGTGAGAGAGACTGAGTGTGTGAGAGAGACTGAGTGTGTGAGAGAGACTGAGTGTGTGAGAGAGACTGAGTGTGAGAGAGACTGAGTGTGAGAGAGACTGAGTGTGTGAGAGAGACTGAGTGTGTGAGAGAGACTGAGTGTGTGAGAGAGACTGAGTGTGTGAGAGAGACTGAGTGTGTGAGAGAGACTGAGTGTGTGAGAGAGACTGAGTGTGTGAGAGAGACTGAGTGTGTGTGAGAGACTGAGTGTGTGAGAGAGACTGAGTGTGTGAGAGAGACTGAGTGTGTGAGAGAGACTGAGTGTGAGAGAGACTGAGTGTGTGAGAGAGACTGAGTGTGTGAGAGAGACTGAGTGTGTACGAGAGAGACTGAGTGTGTGAGAGAGACTGAGTGTGTGAGAGAGACTGAGTGTGTGAGAGAGACTGAGTGTGAGAGAGACCGAGTGTGAGAGACTGAGTGTGTGAGAGAGACTGAGTGTGTGAGAGAGACTGAGTGTGTGAGAGAGACTGAGTGTGTGTGAGAGAGACTGAGTGTGAGAGACTGAGTGTGAGAGAGACCAAGTGTGAGAGACTGAGTGTGTGAGAGAGACTGAGTGTGTGAGAGACTGAGTGTGTGAGAGAGACTGAGTGTGTGAGAGAGACTGAGTGTGTGAGAGAGACTGAGAGTGAGAGACTGAGTGTGAGAGAGACCGAGTGTGAGAGAGACCGAGTGTGAGAGACTGAGTGTGTGAGAGAGACTGAGTGTGTGAGAGAGACTGAGTGTGAGAGACTGAGTGTGAGAGAGACCGAGTGTGAGAGACTGAGTGTGTGAGAGAGACTGAGTGTGTGAGAGAGACTGAGTGTGAGAGACTGAGTGTGTGAGAGAGACTGAGTGTGTGAGAGAGACTGAGTGTGAGAGAGACTGAGTGTGTGAGAGAGACTGAGTGTGTGAGAGAGACAGTGTGAGAGAGACTGAGTGTGTGAGAGAGACTGAGTGTGTGAGAGAGACTGAGTGTGTGAGAGAGACTGAGTGTGAGAGACTGAGTGTGTGAGGGACTGAGTGTGTGAGAGAGACTGAGTGTGTGAGAGAGACTGAGTGTGAGAGAGAGACTGAGTGTGTGAGAGACTGAGTGTGTGAGAGACTGAGTGTGTGAGAGACTGAGTGTGTGAGAGACTGAGTGTGTGAGAGAGACTGAGTGTGTGAGAGACTGAGTGTGTGAGAGACTGAGTGTGAGAGAGACGAAGTGTGTGAGAGAAACTGACTGTGTGAGAGAGACTGAGTGTGTGAGAGAGACTGAGTGTGAGAGAAACTGAGTGTGTGAGAGAGACTGAGTGTGAGAGAAACTGAGTGTGTGAGAGAGACTGAGTGTGTGAGAGAGAAGAGATAGAAGGTGTGAGACTCGGGGAGTGTGTGAGAGAAAGACAGACAGATGCACCCACACAGAGTGTGAGAGTGTGAGTTTGAGAGAGTCTGCGTGTGAGTTAGACAGTGTGTGTGAGAGAGGAACTGAGTGTGACAGGGAAATGGACTGAGTGTGAGAGACACCGAGAGAAATGGGGTGAGAGAGATAATGAAAAAGAGTGTGTGAGAGAGAGAGAGAGAATATCTGTGCGTGAGAGTTGAGAGAGATAGAGATGGACTTATGATTGACAGATGGACCCTCAGAGAGAGAGAGAGAGAGAGATTGAAAGACAGAGCCTGGCGACTGGAGAAAAATAAATGCCCTGTTCCAATAACATGAGTGTTTGGTTTTCGACCCAAAATACAGTACAGTATTGCATGTTAAGGGTTTTAGTTTCAGGGCTGCCTATATTTGTAAAGTCTTATTTTCCTCTCCTCTTTTGCAGTGCTGCAGGTTGTATTGATTCTCAGTTAGACCACTAGATGAAGCTGTCTGCAAAGACAAATCCTTTACTCTGGGAGGCAAGTTAGAAGGAGACCCATCAACTTTCTTCAACCTAAGTGCACCTCATTATGCCTGGCCACTGGCTGGGTTTTTTTTTCGTCTGCATTCACTAAATTCTTTTTTTTTTTTGGATGTCAGGCTGATTATTGTATGAGGGATGAAAGGGGTTTTGAACCATATTCTGAATTGTTCACTTGTTCACCCACTGGTGAAGAGTGGGTGTAAGGAGTTCAGTAAATAATAATCCTTGTATTTGGTAGAAGACATTTTACAATGGAAAGATGTCTCAGAGAGCTTCCTAGGATTTATTGTGAATTGGAGTGACTGTATTTGTAAGAAAACTCGGAAGCCCATTTCACACAGCAAAATTCAACAAATAACTATATTCTCTAAGATGAGAAATTTGAATACTTGCATTGCAAAAATATCCATCCTTCAAACAGGCTTGTGATCCACAGAACTGTAGACTGGTCACATCATGTTTTAAATTATATATTAGATAAACTAATGAAGAAAAAGTCTGCACAGAATTCTTCACGTTTTGAGGAAAATGTGCAACAATTGTTGTGGTGCCTGAAGTTCACTACAGGTGACTGCAAAAGCAAGAGAATATCATAAACATTCTTGCATTTGATATTGTGCCTTTCACATCATGAGAATGTATCAAAGCATTTTCCGATTTACACTAAATTGTAGCGTCTTGTGTATTTTATAAGCAAATGCCTTAGTAATATCGTTGCCATAAATATTGTGGAATCATAGTCAATGCCTATCAAGTTATTTTTAACTGGGTACAAATTGTACAGATAAGATTCCTTCTTGTGCTTCTGTAGGAGAAGCAAAATATCTTTGAGTAAACTTAAGTTTTAGAGGAAGTAAAATGCTTTTTTAATTGTATTTTAGTGGATTACAACCTGTGCCATGCAGCACTATGTTCCTAAAGCTGCAGTAAAACAGTAAGTAGGGTGAAACCTTGGGCAAGTTTCCTTACTCCACTCACCTAATAATAATCCCTCCAAAACAAAACAATAATAAATTGGTAATTTTCAATCCACGACTGTTTGTGGGACACTATTGTGCGCAATTGGCTGCCGCGTTTCGCCCACAAATATACGGCCAATTCACTTTACAGTCTATTCTGTGAAGCGCTTTGAGACATCGAGAAGACGTAAAAAGCACTATATCAAATGCAAGGATTATTATTATTATATTATAAGTAACCATAGCAACAATGTAATCTAAAACCATATAAATGACTGTAGCTTGTATTGTCTGGACATAGCCCGGTGAGCACACAACTGTTTGTATTTTGTCAATGCAACTATCGGTGCGGATACTGAACCTAACATTAGAGGGCATTTGAGTTCATCATTTTTGTATTTTTTTTAGCTGTAATAAAAAGTACTGAGAACTGGGAGCTCGATGAATCACAGTTGAGAGTATAAGAACATGTATTATTAGAGCAAGTAATATTAATAAACACCAACAACAACAAAATTACATTTGTATAGTGCCTTTCACGTCGGGAGGACGTCCCAATTAATTCTTGCATTTGAGCGCCTTGTCACATCAAAACATTGCAAAGTTCTTCATAGTAGCAACTATGTAGGCAAATATGACATCCAATTTTCATACAACAGTGTTCCACTAACAGGCAGGGGACGAATGGCCAATTCAACTATTATCAACGACACTGGGAGAATCTCCCATCTCTTTTTGGATAGTATCATGCATGGATTGTGTCAACATTCACCTGACCCGAATCTTGGTTTAACAGCGCTCCCTCAATTCTGCACTGGAAGGTCAGCTTAGATCGATTAGCTTAAAGTTCCTGACCCAGGACTTGAATGTACAATTTTCTGACCCAGAGACAAAAAGTGCTGCCAACTGAGCCAGAAGGACATGTATAATTGCTATTGAGTGTTGTGACTGTGTTTCTGTAGACAATCTCAGTAAACATTACATTAGAATATACAGCACAGAAACAGGCCATTCGGCCCAACTGGTCTATGCAGGTGTTCATGTTCCACATGAGCCTCCTCCTGCCCTTCCTCAACTAAGCCTTCAAGCGTAACCTCTATTCCTTTCTCCCTCATGTACCTATCTAGCTTTCCCTTAAATACATCTATGCTATTTGCTTCAACAACTTCTTGTGGTAGCATGTTCTACATTCCCATTACTCTTTGTGTGAAGAAATTTCTTCTAACTTCCCTATTTGATCTATTTATGAGTATTTAATATTGATGGCCCCTGGTTTTGGTCTTCTCCACAAGTGGAAACATCTTCCCTAAACAATGAGAAGGAAGTTCAAAAGTAAATTGCAGCTAACAATATAGAATCCAAAGCAAGCTTTCAGTTTGTTTGCAAAAAGATAAGAGATTTGGATAAAAAGACTTTGATCGATTTCATCTCATTCTTGCAGAATTAACTATACTTTCATCCAATTAACCTAATTAATCCAGCAAGCTGTTACTTAATTATCCAATTTTCTTTCCTCAACCATCCTTTCTGATCATCTGTTCCAGCAGTCACTTGATCTCAATTTAAGAAACATTTCCCAGCATCTTTACTGAACTCATGCTCTTTTATCTCACTCCCTTGGCAGATTCAGAAATATTTTGCCCTCTTTGTCATTTTATGTACTCTGTAATGTTCTGAATAATCCTATTTCTTGGTTAGTCCTTGGGATGTCTTTCTGATGTGAAGGGCTCTATACAAGTGTAATTTGCTGTTGTTTTAATCACATCCCTATGGATGATGCAATTTTGTCTCAATTTCCTTTGAAAATACTATTTCTGTTGATGACTCAATAGATCTCATGGGGTGTGAGAATGACAAATACCTCAAATGGGATTCAGTCCTCAATGATTTCACGAAACCTTCAAGCATATATCGATAACCAAATACTTGTTTTAACAGTGGAATATTATTTTAGCAGCCAGGTAGCATTTAAAATAAAGTGTGGGAATTGTGTTGAACCTCGGCTGATAGTTCACTTCTGTAGCTTGGTTTTGTTGGTTAGCCCTCCTGAGAGGGAACATTTTGTGATGATGGATAGTACTTTATTGGGGTAGGGGGAATATAAAAGGCGCTCAGGGATGACATTATAAACATCAACATTTATAGCTTTAAGCTATTTTTGGTCTACTATCAAGTGGTTATAAGCAGTCCAAACTATAACATCCTCTTCTGCAAATAAAAGAAAACAATGTGGTGACCACCAAGTGAGAATTCAGCATGGAAACACTGGTAAACCTGAAGTGGTAAATATTTTCTTTGTTCAAAAGACCTTAACATTATGTGGAGTGAACTATCCAGGGCCTGGGTTTATGTCACCAATTTCAAGAAGGTCTTTGTATGGTCTCAGCTTCAGATGTGCCAAAGCATTCCTTCCTCCAATAATCCTCTGAGTTATAACACTTCTTCCAATCTTTCACTGAACTCTTCCAGTGGAAATCCTGAGTTTATGCTCCCTTATTACTGATTCATCATCATAAACAACAATAAATTAGATTTATATTTTGCCTTTCACATCGGGAGGACATCCCAAGGCACTGGACAGTCAAGGATTTGCACCCACCAGGAATAGCAAATATTTTCAGAATTGTTTTCTCTGTTCCCATGAAATAGATCCAATTTGTCAAGCTGTTCTAATAACTATAATCCTTAACTCTAATGTTATCCAACGCTCCTAGATGCTATCAAGCATGAAGGGCACTATATAATTGCAAGCAGTTGTGTGCCTATACTTTACCCTTTTTATTGGCTCTGATATTTTACCTAATGTAATGGAATCTGTAGTCTATGACATAACCAACATCTTATAACTTATTACCTTCAATCTATTGAGCGGTATGGAAGGGAGTAGTGTAGAATATTTGTTTCATTTTGGAACTGGCCACATAATGATCGTTTCCACTCAGTGTTTTCTTATGTTCTAATGTTGTTAAAACATAAAGTATTTTAATATCTTGAGAAATATTTGCATCATTGGTTATTATTGACTTTTGCAAGGTAAGCAATAAGATACGTTTTTGTTGTAAGCGCTCTGAGCCTCCACACTGAGTGAGGGGCACTATTTAAATGTAGATGTTGTTTACATTTGACATTCATAAAGCTTCAAATAAAGTGCTTTTGGTATTTTGGAAAAGTAATTTGTGCAATGGATGTATTGAAGACTGAACTATGTGCATTACACTGTAGTCAATGGTCAGCTACATGTAGACAAGAAATAGGTACAAATAATAATTTAACAGTGGAGCAATGTATATTAGGGAAGCGTTTATTGTCCTATTTTACCTCTGCCACAAAATGGGAATGGGGATTATTACCACTGAAATGCACTGTTATGCTCACACAGATCAGCCAACAGTTTGTATGAAACTTAGTGCTATATGAATTTCTATTGCACTATCCCTTACTTTTGCTCCAGAAAAGAAAGCTTAGCTAAAATGTATTGCCCTATTTAAATCACTAGCCACACATCTCACTATTGTGAAGGTAATATAGCTGTATTTAGTACTATTTTGTTCCACTGTCACCATTTCATTGCCGCCAGATACATTCTCTGGCATATCATGCTCTGCACTGTCTTTACTTCTTCCTCATCCATCCAGGAATCCAGTGCTATTGAACCTGTTAAATATATTCACTGCAACATTGCCTTCTGAGGCTGTGATCATTACTGAGGCTTCAAGGAACTTCTGGCACACAGGCAAGCTTCCATTCTTTCCACTTCTGCTATTTAGTTCAATCACAAACTACTGCTCCGTTCCCCTTCTAGAATCTGGAAGTACAAAGTCCCCGAGGTTTGTACTAAAAACAATCTTATCATCACAAGTTAAGTTGACTGACATGTCAACAAAGTTAGTGTAGTTCACCCCCCACCAAAAAAAAGTCACATTTAAGCTTTCACCTTCAGAAGTCATTCATACAGGAAAAATTATATGCTCAAGGTCATTCTCAGTTTGGCTTCTTTGGTTCCAAGTTCCCCCGTCTTCAGATTCATATTTCTTAATACTGCTGGGTGACTTTTTCCCTCCTTCCTTCCATTTCAGGGCATTGAGGCCAATTGTAACACTGTCGTCTGGATGAGATTAATTTATACAGCACACACCTGGGATTGAACGTGGGACCTCACAACTCTGTATAGCTCAGTTGAATGTCTCAACTTCAGCACGAGAGGGGGATGGAGTCTGTACAGGTATTTTTTTAACAATTATTTGCAAAGTCCTCCGGAATTTTTCATAGATGACATTCCAATGCAGAGCTGCAAGTGTGCAGACATTTCAGGGGTGCTGTCCTTCAGATGAAACATTTAAATGAGGTCCCGATCTGCCTGCTCAGGTTAAAGATCTATATCACTATTCAAAAGAGAAGGGAGTTTCCCTAGTGTCTTGGCCAGCAAATCTCCAGATGACACGATTGGTTTGGATGAAGAAGGCACTTTGTCCCATTTGACAGCATCCAGAATACCCATCACAGTGTCGAGCGATTTTTCAAATGAATCCAGCATCCTAACCTCAATCGTCCTTCCTGTTTCCCCATTGCAAAACTAAATACTTCCTGAAATCTGTTGAGAAACTGCCCTTTGAGGCTCCAACCCTGTGACCTCTTGTTCTACGGTTTTGGTCTTAACCGATGTGAAAGGTGCTACGAAAATGTAAACTTGTATTATATTGGTGCTTCCTAAAGCAATATAATACAATACAAATTTTATTTTTCTCAATCCCACTTAACATTTGATATACCTCTATAAGGTGCTCTCTTTGAGTCATCTTTCAAAACTGAGGATCCCTAGCTTGTCTTATCAATACTCATAGCCCATTTCCTTAAACACTGGAGATCATCCTCGTTGTCTCTCAGCCCTGAGCAGCCCACTTGTGTCATGATAAAAACTGGTCATTTAATTCACTGCTGTTTGTCGGACATTTTGGTGACAGTTGTCTAAAAATGCACATTTTATACTTTATGCGACAACATGATATCAAATATCAAATGCAAGCATTCTTTTGTATCTTCAAGCCTCAGAGGTGACTGAAACTGATGTACAGCTAAGTAGCACATCATCTATTCATACTGAAATTTGAATAGCAATATAGATGTAAATATAAAGCAAATTGTACCTACAATATAACTGGGGTCGAACCTGTAGCATCTATTACTTGTTTGCCTTGTGGTGTGCTGAAATAGTCACTCAGTAATTACTACGCAGTAATAGTCAAATACCAGAGCTACTGTCATTATCATATATAATCATAATCTTTGTTATCTGTTGTTGAAAAACTCTTTTAAAAATAAACACTGTAACAATTGTTAAGCAAGAGTAGGATTCGAATGGAAAGGGCAATACTAATCTGGTTGAGGTACTCTTAAACACACTTTGTCGTCTTCCATCAATTCCCAACAGAAAACATTCTAAGCTTCAATTTTTGCAAATATTTATCTGCACATTCTCCGATCATTCAACAGGCTTCCATTTTGAAAATAATGAATTATAAATGTGTTCATTGGATTGATTACACAAATGTAATTTTGTTGTTTGTTGTTGATTATGCTCACTAAACACATTCAGCAGTTAACTAGCAGAGCTAAACTTTCCAATCTTGTTGTGCATTTTAACTTTCATAAAAAGCCACACTGTCCTTTCTGATTTCCCTTTGATCCACCTATCGTATCATAGCACAGAAGGATGTCGTTCGGCCTATCGTGTCTGTGCTGGCTCTTTGAAAAGAACTATCCAAATCAATCCCATTCCCTACTCTCTCCCCATAGCCCTCCAAACTTGTCCTCCCCAAATAATTATCTAAATTCGATTTGATTGGCTGTGCAGTGCAATAAACCACAAATGTGTTTTGCACTTATGCTAAACGTTATCCGCTAGCAACCTAACAACCTGACGAGAATAATAAATGAGCTGGAATTACCAACCACTCATCAATCACTGAAAATTCCTAAAATGATACTGTTTGAATGTAATTGATAGATAAAAAAAGTCCTATCTTGAGTCTGTTTTATAAGCACTTGCAGAATTCCATAAAAGGAGAATTTGCACATGTTGTCTTGTTCTTTAAAACAGAGCCCTAACAGTGTCAACTGCAGATTATCATTTTAACCTGAAACAATTTGAACTGAAATAATTAAATCAGCCATACTTCTCAATCGTCCAAATGTATAGAGAAGCTCTGGTTCTGGTATTTCAAACCGTATGCATTGAATTGCAAGTACAAAATAAATTTTAGAAAATTAAAAAAAAGTAAACATCTTAAAATGAATTGTGGGATAGGCACAGTCTTTGAAGGGCAAAACCCTAGGCAAGTTTCCTTACTCCACACACCTCTGTTCACCTAGCAGTAAGAATACAGTTATTTGTCGATTGGCAGATGGCTTTCCGGAAGTGATAATCCCTTCAAAATAAATAAATGAATTAATTAATAATAATAATTTGCTCACTCAATCCGCGACTGTTCGAGGAAAACTGCTGTGTGCGATTGGCTGTTGCATTTCGTCTACAAAATATACAGTCAATTAACTTTACATATTCTCTAGCTGAGTTCAGTTCTCTCCAGCCAATGTTTTTTTTCTGTTTTGAATATGAAATTCAAATTTTTTTTACAAAGAATGTAAACAGGCAACTCAGCCCAAACAGTCCGTATCAGTATCTATACTCCACACAAATTATAAATATGACTGTTTGCGTAAATATAAATGTCTCCCATTATTCCATATTTTGCTTACTCAAATTGGTTCCTTCTTTAAGGACATTTTCTTGTTGAGACTTATTTTATTTCCTGTCTTTTCCTGTTCAGAATGATTTCTCTATTGTTTCTCCCATCAATTGCTTTTGAGAATAGATCTTCTGTTGTCACAATATTTTAGCCCAGACTGCAAGAGTGAGAGTCTCGTGAGGCTTTTGGCTTGATATTTTTATGCCTCATATCAGTTCTTCCTGGCCATTGTTTCATAGCACAAACTGACAATAATTTAGCACTAACTTGACAATCTCATTCAAAGCAACAACACAATGATTACAGTGGGGAATACAACCTTTGTTTAGTTAGGGACAGACACTGGAGCCTAAGGCACATGTTTTTGAATTGGGGAGGAAGCTTTGTTCAGTGTATAAGTAGGCTATCTATTCTGAGTATGTTTGATGCTAATACCTGTACTAAGTGACCAAAATGAGAAATTCAATAATGAGAATAATGAGAAATTATTCAATTTCTCGTTACTAACATCTTTCACATTGATAAGCACCAAAAAGTTTTTAAAATATAATGTGAACTGACACTACATGAGCTTGCTTTACAGCCTCATAACTCTGCTTTACAGCCTCATAACTCTGAAAACATAAATTAATGACCAAGAGATATTGTTAAGAAGATTGCTCACTAGATTTTTATCTCCTCTGAAAACCTCATTAACGTTTTGAGAATAATGTTTCAAAGGATAATGAGAAAGAATTAAATTAGTGCTAACCTTCCCCTGAAATTTTCGTGCAGCATATAACGTAATGCAATTTTACGTATCTTACTTCCAAGAAACAGACTTGAAAACCCTTCAGGGTTTCAGTTGGAATATATTGATACAATTTAGTTTGTATACACAACAGGAGACTCGTGCTTTACAGTGAACATAATAATAATAATCCTTACCTTTGATATTGCGCTTTCACGTCTTCTAGACGTCTCAAAGCACTTCACAGAATAGACTGTAAAGTGAATTGACTGTACATTTTTGGGCAAAATCAGCAGCCAATTGCGCACAGCAGTGTCCCACAAACAGTCTGGATTGAAATGGCCGATGCATTATTTTTTTGAGAGAGATTATTATCAGGCGTGTGGATAATAACACACGCCTGATAATAATCAGGAAACTTGCCCAAGGTTTCACCCTGCCGGGAATTGAACCCAGATCTCTTGCTTGCAAAACAAGTGCTCTAACCACTGAGCTACAGAACTCCACTACATTGGATAGTATATTGAATATAAATGCAATGAACTAATATCGTAATGTTCCTTTGAATACATACCCCTTCCAAAGAAATATAATACTTAAAATTCCATCGGAGCCTATATCACCATTTTATGTAAAGATTGAAGATCATGCAAAATAATGGAAAATTTTGAAATTTTAAACTGGCCTGAATTTGCAAGCCAGTTTCTTTTTAAGAACTACAGAAAACTAGCTTGCAAATTGAGATTGAATTTGAAACTTTCCCACAACTCTGTGCAATCTTAATTTTTAAAACAAAATGATCAGATTAAGAACAGCTGGAATTTTAAGCCTGGAATGCACAATTTTGTCAACTTTCCTAATTGACTGGTGATAGCTTTTCAGGATTCCAGCTTAGATTGAGGTCGTTTTAATTTGATCCTAAACTCCTGTGCTTGGTGTAAGACTGATCAGTTGGCTAATTTGTGAAGGCAATGACTCACAGGTATGTTATATCATGCAGATCACGCACTTGTAACAATTGATTAAAGAAACCATCAGAGGGAAAGATATTCCATTAGTGGAACTGCAGGATTTTAACCGAAAACTCGAGCCAGGACATGACCAGTGCTGTTACCTCTCCCATCAGGGAATGTAAGGGGTGACATATCACTGCCATCAGCTGAATTGTATTCTGCACTTCCTCTGTCAATTGTGTTTTGGTGTGTTAATGATAATGTCAGTGGACATAGATTAGACTAACTCATTGCCCTTGATGTGAGTTTCCCAGCAATCCTTTATTCACTTGCTTAACATTGAATGCTGGCTTCTTGGCATGCGCCCACTTGAGTCCTGCCAACACCACTGTGGGAACCTGAGGTGTGAGTCGCACATGAAACCACAATGTCAATTGAAAAAGTCATACCGAATAAACTTCAATGACTGTTCTAATTTTAATGGGCAAGATTGCAGTTCTCTTCCTCTTCAAATCTTCAGACGCTTTGTGATTCTTCACTCCAAACACAATAAAAAGCAACTTAAAAGTAGTAATTTGTCAGACAGACACTGCATGCCTTCCCATCGGAAAAATATTTGCAGATATTATAGAGACATTATAGACATTATATATACCTCACTGGTGTGTAAATTACCAACCTTGGTTTGAGATTCTAATGGGTCAACTAACTGGCCAGCAAAGAATAAGATGTGGTCCTCACCAACCAATTTACCAACCAGGGATGAACCAGATGGGATTTCCTGTCAAGATTAGTAAACTTAGTGACTACTGAAATATTGCCTAATCTTGCGTTTTAAGGAAACGTTCTTTCTGCTTGTCCTCCTAGATAAAGTATGCACAGTGATGTATTCATTGTGTGACAACTGTGCACTATAACAAGATACCACGCAGTCCTTTGCCAGTGCGTTAAACAAAGATTAACATAGCACTCTGCAATGTGGCAGAGTGCATGAATTCCAAGTGCTTGAATTCCAACCAGCTACTCTTGCCAGTTTAAGTCACTTGTTTGCTGCAAAAGGAATGCTCTTGTTTCCATCTGCCACTCTTCTGAAAAAAAGTTGAGTTTTTTTTGTCTAACAGCAAGAAGGCTTGAGTATCAACAGAGTCTCATAAAATAATACATTTGGCTTGCTGTGATAAAGCCATCCATCTCCGGTAAAACTTTATTGTTGCTGCTTGAAACATGCATCTTTACCGTTGTGCCTGTTGGAGTGATGTTCCTGTACAATTTTAATGATGCATTTTTGTTCCCTCCAGATATAACAACTTGGAACATTTGACAAGTGCACCTATTCCGACAGCTGTTTATATGTTTCGGTTTGTGCCAACAAACTACTTAATGTTTCCCGCACCTTGAATATTGCACACAGTTCTGGTCACCACAACATAAGGGGGTCATGCAGAGCAGAACAACGAAAACAACAATCACAAGACTACATTTGTATAGCGCTTTTCACGTCGGGAGGACGTCCCACGGCGCTGGACAGGGTACAGCATTTCAGAACCGAGCTGGGGTTGGGGAGGGAAGGGAGGGGAAGGGGGGTGGCCGATGGCATGGTCGAAGAGGAGGGTCTTGAGGCGGGACTTGAAGGAGGCTAAGGAGGGGGCGAGGCGGAGTGATTGGGGGATGGAATTTCAGAGGTTGGGGGCAGAGTGGCTGAAGGCTCTCCCGCCAATGGTGGAGCAGGTGGGTCGGGGGACCTGGAGCAGGCCAAAGCTGGCTAAGCGGAGGTAACGGGCGGGTTGGTAGGGGGTTGGGGGTTAGTAATTGCAGAGGTAGAGTGGGGCGAGGCCATGGAAAGCTTTGTATGCGAGGACCAGGATCTTGAACTGGATCCTCTGAAGGATAGGGAGCCAGTGGAGTCGTGCGAGAGTGGGGGAGATGGGGTCACGGACAATGATCATAGAATCATAGAATGTTACGGCACAGAAGGAGGCCATTTGGCCCATCGAGTCTGTGACAGAGTCTCTTTGACAGAGCAACTGACTTTTATAAACCCACTCACCAGCTTTTTCCCCATAACCCTGGAAACCCGTCTTCCCAGATACCTATCCAGTTCTCTCTTAAAAGCTGTTATCGAATCGGACTTCACTGCCCTTTCAGGCAGATCATTCCAAATTCTAACAACTCGCTGAGTGAAAACATTTCTTCTAACCTCCCCTCTGCTTCTTTTGGTAGATATCTTAAGACTGTGACCACGAGTCACAGACACACCTACCAGCGGAAACAGCTTTTCCCTATCTAGCCTGTCGAAACCTTTCATGATCTTGAAGACCTCTATCAGGTCCCGCGTAACCTTCTCTGCTCTAATGGGAAAAGTCCTAACTTTTCCAGCCTGTCCTCATAGCTAAGCTTCCCCATTCCTGGTATCATTCTCGTGAATCTCCTCTGCACCCTTTCCAGTGCCTTAATATCCTTCCTGAGGTAAGGTGCCCAGAACTGGACGCAGTACTCCAGCTGAGGCCTAACCAGTGTTTTGTACAGATTAAGCATAACCTCCCTACTCTTATACTCTATGCCCCTACTAATGAAGCTCAGTACACCAAATGCCCTTTTTACTGCCCTATCTACCTGCTCTGCCACCTTCAATGAATCGCTTACTTGAAGCCCAGATCTCTCTGTACGTTCACCACTCTTAAGATTGAACTACCAAGCCTACATTGCCTCCTATCATTTTTCCTACCTAAGTGTATCACCTGCACTTATCTACATTGAAATCCATCTGCCACATGTCAGCCCATTCCACCATTCTGTGCATGTCTGCCTGCAGTCCGTCACAATCTTCTTCACTATTTACTACCCTACCTAACTTGGTATCATCTGCAAACTTGGAAATAGTGCTCCCTATGCCCAAGTCCAGATCATTAATATATATTAGAAAGAGCAGTGGTCCCAATACCGATCCCTGGGGGACACCGCTGCACACCTCCTTCCATTGCGAGAAACACCCATTAACCACCACCCTCTGCATTCTGTCACTCAGCCAGTTCCTAATCCAAACGCTACTGTCCCCTTAATACCGTGGGCCTCCAGTTTTTTTATTAACCTCTTATGCGGTACTGTGTCAAAAGCCTTTTTAAAATCCATGTAAATAATGTCCACCGCATTTCCCTCATCAACCCTCGCAGTCACCTCTTCAAAAAATTCTATTAGATTTGTTAGGCAAGATTTGCCTTTAACAAATCCATGTTGGCTGTCTCTAATTACCTCGTGTTCCTCTAAGTAGAGATTTATTTTGTCCCGGATTACGGTCTCCAGTAGCTTTCCTATTACCGAAGTTAGGCTGACTGGCCTGTAATTTCCGAGCTTGTCTTTCTGCCCCTTTTTGTAGAGTGGGGTAACATTAGCCACTCTCCAGTCTCTTGGCACCACTCCTGTGTCCAATGACGATTGAAATATAATGGCCAAAGCCTCCACTATTTGAACCCGTATCTCCCACAGCAACCTTGGGTGAAACCCATCTGGTCCTGGTGACTTATCAATTTTGAGCCCAGTCAATCTTTTCAGAACTTCCTCTCTGTCTATAGTAATCTGATTTATGTCCTCTACCCTGTCATCCAATACTGTGGCAGTTGGGGCATCCGTTTCCGTTGTGAAGACAGATGCAAAGTACTTGTTTAGTACATCAGCCCTCTGCCTCCACAACAAGATTGCCGTCATTGTCTTTGATTGGCCCCACCCTACCTTTAACTAACCTTTTTTCCTTTATGTGCTTATATAATATTTTAGGATTCCCCTTTATGTTACCCGCTTTATGATCCCCAAAAGTTTTTTTTAGAAAGGAGAAATTCAATGACTGGAACAGGTTGCCGGGAAAGGTGGTAGAGGCCAGGACTCATTTAAAAAGCAGCTTGATGCAGAATGATGGACAGTAGGTGGATGTTCTGAGGGATGAGATTGGATGGGCCGAAGGACCTTCTTTTTCCAGTCTGATCTTGTGATCTTCTAGCTCTCAGTTTACCAGTAATAAAGCTACTAACTCACAGGTTTCTAATGTTTTGTTTGGTCACTGGTTGTCTGACACATGCAAAATACCATTGAAATGCTTAATAGAATTGCCGATCTTGTCAGTTAAGTTTTAATTAGCCTTTTTTGTTTGGTTTGCCAGAGCCTGACACATATGGAAATTCATCACCATAATTTATAGTATCTAGACCAAATGTTTGAGAGTTGTACATAGGTATGTATGGTTTCCATTTGTCTGTTAAGGAGTATGCAAATCCTTCCCCACTCTTCCCAGAGTTACGTACCCTTTTTACCCAATTACAGAAAGTATTAAGTAGAGGTTGGCAAGAACCAATGCTTGGGAACCCCAGAATATGAATTGGGCTACTGCTAGAGTTTAACCAGCTAAAGACCATAGCTTGCCAGTATGAATACATGCAAGCTTTCTGTTGCCTCTCCAGCTAGAATCACTATGATCAAACTACGATGTTATGAACAATTTGTAACTGAACCAACACTTGAAACCTGTGGAGCAGTAGCTTCACAAGCTTCCCGTTCCAATGGCACTATTTGAAAATCATGCAATGAAATATAATTGTGGCCTTCCATTAGCTGATAGTATTTCCTTCAGGGACCGATAAAGAGCAAATGATAGTTGCAATAAAAGTACAAGATTCAAGAGTAGGGGATCTGCTGAATGCAAAATTCACATTTAAAACAGCTGGATCAAACATGATGAGAATTTCAAACAAGAGGAAGCTGCGATTTGTTGAAATGGAAGAACACTTGAGGAAAATAGGCAGGTGTATGATACCCTAATATATTGAAGATAGAGATGAAAGCAGAGATAAAATTAAAAATAACTGGAATCATCATCTGACAGAGAAAAATGGGTTAATGCTTTCATTACATCCAGGCTCGACTGTGCAAACTCATTTGCTTGTCGGCCTCCCCAACTCCTCCCTCCACAGGCTGCAGATCATCCAGAACTCTCCCACACTAGGCTCCGTGACCCTAATAACCCCATCCTCGCCCGACTCCACTGGTTTCCTATCACACAGAGAATACAGTTCAAGATCATGGTTCTCACCTTCAAAGCCCTCCATGGTCTTGCTTCCCCCTACCTCTGCGACCTCCTAACCACCTACCATCCTGCTTGCTCCCTCCGCTCAGCATGCTCTGGCCTGCTTCACGATCCCCGCCTCGCTCGCCCCACTTTGGGACCTTCTGCCACTCTGGCCCCACCTTCTGGAACAACATCTCGCAGTCCCTCTGCCTTGCCCTCTCACTTGCCACCTTCATGACCCATCTCAAGACCCTTCTCTTCGACCGTGCTTTCGATCTCCCTGCTTCCCTCCCTGCCCTTCATCCTCCCCGACCCCGACCTTCAGCTCGGGGCCATAACTCTGTCTGTCTAGCGCCTTGGGACATCCTCCCGATGTGAAAGGTGCTTTACAAATGTAATTTTGTTGTTGTTAATGTTTTGGGTGTGACCTTTCAATCTAAAACGGGCATTGCAACAGGTTTTCTGCTCTGTTGTACATCACATAACACAATTCCATGAATCATCCATTCCTACCTCAGAACAGGTTATGGTTGTGAACAGGTAAATACAAATAACTTGAGACTAGTCTTGCATATAAAGAAACCTACCTGTACCAGCAATTCATTTCATAGCAGCCAAAATGTGCATAGCATTTTTCATCCCATGATGTCATACTTACTCAGATTTCCACTTATAAAGGGCTGCCTTGTAGACTTAATATAATAAATTTAACATTTGCTTTACCTGTTTAATAATAATCATAATTCATTAAAACACAAATAGTTAAAACATTTCCCTCCGTCAGAATGCAAAAAAAGGAAAGGAGTATTCCCTGAATGAGAGGAATAGACTTGTGAAATAATTCGAGACTTCTGCCAATACCATCATTGATCTATCTGGCTGCTCAGACGGTGGCAGACATCCTTCCCCCTATTGACTGTTGGGAGCACAGAACGACTTGCAATAATCACATGGATAACCCTAACCCCAAAGGCAAGTCACAGATTTCTGTTAACAGATGGTCCAGTAACTCTGTTTCAGAAAATGATGCTTAACTCTTATTTGAGCACCTGCCTTGAAGGGACAGAGCTTCCGGTGATGACACCATGTGGAATACAATTTAGTGCACTAAGTTCAAAATTATGTTGAATCTTGAGTTTCAGCTACAGCAGTTGAACACAGTTGAATATAGACTGGATTATCCAGTGCAATAACGTGGAGTTTATAAAACAGAAAATATGGATAAATATAAATATTGTTGAAGTGGTCACTTATATTGAAAGTACGTGAGTAATCTTCAACAACATGTCTAGTGCCTTGAGACATGTCAGATTTGTTAATGCTCCTGTGAGCTAATCTTACAAAAATGATGGCAATACAGAAGTCATTTTAAATGTAGTACCCATCCTTTTATCCATTGTCTGCATTTCAGTGGTGACCTTATGTACTTATGTAGAGTATTAAGCTTCCCATCGTTAACTTTGCTTCCTTAATTTCAGCCTAATTTTATATCAACTATTCACAAACCCTACGTTCCCTTCCATAGTTTACTGCATTTCACTGTTCATTAGGCACACCTTCAAATTCTATATGTTTTCTACAACACCGAAAACTACTTCATTTTAGCACCACTTTTGCTGCCTCTTTTCCCTTCAACAATGTCCAGCAGGATCTTAAGATTATAAACATCCACTGTGTTTTCAGGACCTGCGTGCTTGTTCTCTTGCATAATTTTACAATTCAAATAGAAAACAGCTCTTATCTTACTTAACAGCTTCCTCCTATACTTCTGAACTACAATACAAGTAAAAGGAATAGCTGCAGTATTTTTGTGTGTAAGAATGGAATGAATACACCCTCAATATGAAGGTAGGTGCTCCTCATTGCTGTCCTCAACAAGTTCAGAATATTTTCAGCGCCTTGGGACGTCCTCCCTACGTGAGAGGCCCTATATAAATGTAATTTTGTTGTTATTGTTGATGTACTTCAAACCTTTAACACCACTTTAGCAATTAACAGCTGTTTATAATATAATAATAATAAATAATAATCCTTGCATTCGATATAGCTCTTGATCAAGTCTTCTAGACGTCTCAAAGTTCTTCACAAAATATACTGTAAAATGAATTGACTGTATATTTTGTGGGCAAAACGATGCAACCAATTGCACACAGCAGTGTCCCACAAACAGTCATGGATTGAAGTAACCAATCTTTTATTATTATTTTTTTGAAGGAATTATTAGCCCCAGAAAGGTGATCCGCCAATCCACTAACAACCGTGTTCTTACTTACTGCTAGTGGGCGCTATAAAAAGCACAGAGGCGTGTGGAGTAAAGAAACAAGCCCAACATGTGGAGTCCTGTAGCTCAGTGGTTAGAGCACTCGCCTTGCAAGTGAGACAACTGGGTTCAATTCCAGGCAGGGTGAAACCTTAGGCAAGTTTCCTTACTCCATATGCCTAATAATAATCCCTCCAAAACAAAACAATAATAAATTGATCATTTTCAATTCACGACTGTTTGTGGGACACTGCCATGCGCAATTGGCTGCCACATTTCGCCCACAAATATACAGTCGATTCACTTTACAGCATATTCTGTGAAGCGCTTTGAGATGTCGAGAAGACGTGAAAAGCGCTATATCAAGTGCAAGGATTATTATTGTTATTATTACGCCCTGCTAGGAATTGAATCTCTTGCTTGTGAGGCAAGTGCTCTGACCACTGAGCTACAGAACTCCACAATTGTTTATATTATACGTATAAAAAGAAACACCACAATCCAAAATAAACAGAAAATGCTGGAATATACAGCTGATTAGTCAGCATCTGAAAGAGAAAGATAGTGGAGGCCACAGGCAAATTACACAGGAGAACAAAGCAACAGCTTAAGACTTAACACAGGCAAAGCCTAGAGAAACAAAAAATAGCAATTTGATTAGTGAAAAATACAATTCGACTGTGTGACCTTATAAGGTAATCGACAGTCAAAAGGGGCAAATGAAACACCGTGCGTATTCAGAAAAATAACTTAAAAAGGTCATGGTTCTAATAGCATTTTTGCGTGACTCACTGGTATGAAAATCCTTGGTGTGTTGTTAAAATTTATGACTTTTTTTTGTCATAATGTCTGTCAGATTCTCAACTGCTTGTACTTAGTTTAATTAATACCCATTTGTCTTTTCGAAAAGGATTTTAAATAAGCTAATTACTCAACTTGGCAAAACTCTCAGTGTTGGAAGCTTTCTTGAGCACTCTGGAGTTTGAGCTTTTCTTTCCTGAGCCCTGTATAACACATTCTTTACAAACAGATAGATCAGACCTGCATATGAACGATGAGTGGCGTCCTGTGCCAGTACGATAGTATGGTTGGTAGCAATTTTCACCTCTAAGTCAGAAAGTTATAGGTTCATCAGGAATTGAAGTCATATTGTACTTCTGTGCAGTATGCAGTAAGCATTCCAATGCTGGAGAAGCTGTCCTTCTGATAATACATTAAATCAATGTCTTTTTTGGTTCAGCCAGGTGTCTGACACATGGGGAACTATCACCATGCTTAAGGGTATCCAAACCAGACTGAGAATTCCTCACATGTATTTATGCCACCGATCATTAGAAATGTGCATGTGTCGGGAAAGGAATTCACACTCTCTCCTTGGAGGGAAACACCCAGTTTGCCTAATTCTGGAGATTATTACACGTAGGTCATCAAGAGGAAAGGCTTAGGGACATTACATTGATAGCAAGTATTGATTCCACTTTCCCCAAATACATCTCAATCAGTAACAATTGAAGTGTTGTTTATATCCAGGATATCTCTGTTTATCTAGCAATAAGTAGGAACCTGGTTAGTCGATTGGCAGATCGCTTTTCCAGGAGTAACAATTCCTTCAAAAAATAAATAAGAATAAATAAATAAAAATAATTTTGTCACTCAATCCATGACTGTTTGTGGGTCACTGCTGTGCACAATTGGCTGCTGCATTTCGTCCACAAAATGTACAATCAATTTACTTTACAGCATATTCTGTGAAATGCTTTGAGACATCTCGAAGACATGATTATATGCTATATCAAATGCAAGGATTATTATTATCATCTGTGATACATTTGTGATTGACACATGGGTCTGTATTCCATGGTACTACAAGTATTGGCACAATGCTGACAATAATTTCAATACTTCCAAAATTTTCTTCCGTTTCAATTGGCTGGTATTCAAGTGCCTGGTATTAGAAGGAAAAAAAAACTTAGTTTTCTGTTCTGATCAGTGTTCAGTGACCTCGGTTTGAGGAAGGTGATGATATTCAGTGTGGATAGAATTGGACTCAGCCATGATGCCAATCTTCCTTCCCCCCACTCCCCGCATCCCATGAGTTAAATAACTTGCCAGCATCCACTTTTAAGCCACACACATGAATAATGATGTCTTAGGCAGGGATTGGAGTGGGTTTAGTGGCCATTAGGTGGGGGAAGACAAGGGAAATGGGTGAAAAAAAGGAATGCAGAAAGATAAATAAATGATTGATTTCGATCCGAATGACTTTAATGACATCAGGTGGAAAAAATCCCCATAGTAACCAGATTGTTGCACAACTAATAACCAAGTTCATTGCTCATTTCAGATGACTTTTGGGTTCTCAGTATAGTTCAGCTCACACTTTTCTCATGGCAAAAATACTTGTAGTGAACAGTCCTGCCAGGGATGGACTCAGTTTGTTTAATGTGAGGAAGCCAAGTCCATAACAAAGCAAAATAATAATCCTAGCTTTTGATATAGTAATGTTACACAGAACAATCCATCCATCATTACAGTGTCCAATTGCAAATTCTACTTGTAGGACTCAAAAGGTAATTTTTAATCCCCAATTGTCAAGTCATAATTTCAAAAATGTATTTACATTAAAATAACTGGGGTAGCTTCATCTCAATCTAATTCAGTATGTAATTCTTACCTATCTATATCCTAGATTCAAGTTGAAGTGTGCTAGAGGGTCTATATATGTATTAATAGTCTAATATTAGTTCATGTAAAGCCACTTGCACTTAAGTTACAGCAATGTAATTGCCATTCAACAATACAAAGTATAATTTGCAAAGAAGTACGAGACAGTAGATTATACTAAACATAAGGTTACGGCTCAAAATATGAGGATAAAGTGGTTTGCTCTTCAATATATAATTATTGAAAAGTTGTTGTAAAAAATACATTCCCTGAGGTTATTAGTCTGCTGGTGCAATGTGACCCCAGAGGGATTTTAATCATAGCCTCAACTCAAGCAGAGAAATTGCATGACCAGAATATCAGCATATCAGTGAAATACTTGAAGCTTGGCATGATCAATCTCTTTGTAATTCAATCTGCATTGAATCTGCATTGTAAAGTAGAGAACTAATTTTCTGAGGTATGTCAGAGCTGTGATAAGATGACTAAAGCGATTATATTGATTTGGATTGCTCAGTAAATATGCTTTTTCTGGAGAGGACGAAAAGTGATCTCCCTGTTCAAACAATCACAACAATTTAATTTCCACATGAAAGCTGATATTTAAATATTTGATACCATTAGAATATTTACAAAAACAGTATTGGTTTTCCTTTCATCAGATTGCTTTAACATACGTAAGTAGCAGAAAATAAGAAATTGTGTGTCAGCCTGCCTCATTCTTGTCTCTGAGTCAGAGTTGTGGGTTCAAACTCCACATCACGACTTGGAACTCAAAGTCCAACCTAACACTCCAGTATAATGCTTTGGGATGTGCTGCATACTTCAGAAAAGACGTCAAGTCTACCTGATCAGGTGGATGTTGAAGATCCGTTGGTACAACTCGAAAAGTGAAGGGAGCTTCTCCTGGTTTTCTGGTTAACAATCCCTCAAATAAAATTGATCATTCACCTAACGGCTGTTCGTGGGATATTGCAGTGTGCATACTGGCTGCTGTGCCCACTCACAAAAAACAGTCACTGCACTTTACAGTATATCCATCAAGTGATTTGGGACATCCTCCTGATATGAAATATCAAACATCAAATATAAGGATATTGTTTTGAGCTGATCTTTTCACTCAAAAGAAGGGAATTATGTGCATTAAGTGTAGATTAATTTTGTATAATGAATGATTTGTTTCATCTTTGTGAGCAGTAAATGTATTTATTTATGGTTGAGAGTGAGATGCTTGCCCAATGAAAAGAGAGGGTGATTGGATTCAGTTTTAGATACTCATTTGTTCAAGAAGGATATAGGAAGCTTGCAGGGAGTTTCTAGTACTTGCTATCCACCAGTGAGGGATTAAACAAGCACTTTATCAGATGTCAAATGACCAACTCATGACTTCCTCCTTGGGGGAAGGGTAAGTGGAGGATCCTTGAAGCTGAGCTGACTCCAGGGTGATGTTCATTATAATGGAATATCAGAATGAAGCCAACCCTCTGTGGCAGACTCAGTAGTCCAGTTTCTGAGCCAGGTGGGTCTGCAGGACTCCAGGGCATTGTTGATAACAAATCGGCTAACCTGGCTCAGTGGCAGGACTTGGAGTGGTAGACTGCGACAGGGATTCTTCCCACTCAGCTCCTGTTAATCCTGCAAACCATACCCCTAGCAGTGGTCCTAGCTGGACAAGCAGAGGGAAAGCTTGCTAGACCGCACATTCAATGGCAAGCTATAAGGTTTTAGCTGGTTAAACTCCAACAAAATCCCAACACATACTCTGGGGGCCCCAAGCCTTGGCTATGCCTAATGCTCTTTGGAATTAGGTAAGCAGGATGCATCCTTCTGGGGAGAGTGTGTGCATTCCAGTAGAGACACAGGAATTTCCAGGTATAGGTGGCAGGCATGGAACTCTCAGTCTGGCTTGGGTATTCTTGGGCATCTCACTCTCAAACATAAATAAATACATTTACTGCTCACAAAGATGAAACAAATCCTTCATTATACACAATTAATCTACACTTAATGCATGATGATAAATTTCTGCATGTATTAGACACCTGGGTGACCAAAAACTAAAAGGGATATACTTGGGTTGGAAAGTGTCCAATGATGATTCATTTGAAATAATCCCTGTGTTGAAGGATCTTAGCTATGAGGCTGAATAGACTTAAGTTGTGTTCCTTAGAAGACCTGTTAACTTGTGCATTTCTAATTAAGATGTTTATATTTCTGAAGGGATTTAACAAGTTTACACAGCATATTGCCCTATAGCATATTGTCCTATAGCATATTGGTTAGAGCACTCAACTCGCAAGCATGAGGATCTGGGTTCAATTCCTGAGTAGGACGAAATATTAGGCAAGTTCCCTTACTCCATACGCCTCTGTTCTCTTCAACCGTGCCTTCAGCTCTCCTCTCGACTCTCTACCCCCTCCTCGCTCCCTCCCTTCCCTCTCCTCACCCTGACCATTTCCCCCCTGCTCGGGTCCCGACCCAAGTGTCCAGCGCCTTGGGACGTCCTCCCGACGTGAAAGGCGCTCTATAAATGAAATCTTATTGTTGTTGTTGTTGTTTACTTAGCAGTACGTAGGAAACCGGTTGTTAGTCGATTGGCGGATCGGGTTTAAAAATCCCTTAAAAAATATATAATCATTTATTCATCAATCCACTACTGTTTGTGGGACACTACTGTGTGCAATGGGCTACCATGTTTCGTCCGCAAAATATACGGTCAATTCACTTTACTGTATATTCTGTGAAGCTCTTTGAGATGTTATGAAGACATGATAAGGCGCTATATCAAATTCAAGGATTATTATTGTTATAAATTGGAGACAGGAAAGTAGAAGTACTAGAGGTCAGGGTATTTGAGATGTATGGCAATAAAAAAGGAAAAAGAAATTAAAAGACCTGCCATAATGTTCCTAATTGCCAGAAAAGATTGACAGAATATTCTCTTGTTCCTATAATCATACATGACCTGCTCCTTGGTCTCTGCCAATGTCACTTTGAATCAAGCCACTGGGATGTGAAATTCCTTTGTTCAGTTAAATTGCTAATCTTGGCAGTGTTTGTTTATAAATGAGAAATCCCATTCCCCATACACATTGTCAAAGACTTTACCTATCAGTGAAATTTGCACACTCGTTTCTGAGGATGTCAAAGAATGTGAAGCAATAAATAAAGCAAATAGGATGCTGGACTATATTGCCAAATCCATTGAGTTCAGATGCTCAAAAGTCATACTCAAGCTGTATAGTGGTCTGGTCAGGATACAATGCGAGGGATCCTTGACGGGAAACTGATGACGGTTCTGTAGTGGTATTTTATTTTGGTCAGCCAGGTGTCTGACACATGCATAACATAACATAACATAAAGTGTAGGAGCAGGAGTAGGCCATTTGGCCCTTCGAGCTTGCCCCGCCATTCAATCATGGTTGATCTTCTAATCTAACTCCAGCTAATAACCTCACCCTGCCTTATCCCCATATTCCTTAATCCCTTTTGCAATAAGAAATCTATCTATCTCAGTCTTGAATATGTTCAAGGACTGAGCATCAACAGCCCTTTGGGGTAGCGAGTTCCATACATTAATTTCCATGCATAAACCCATCACCATGTTTAAGGGTATCCAAACCAAGCCAAGAATTCCTTGCAACTCACCTACACATGGAAATTCTAGGGACAGATTATTGGAATGGAATGCACAATCTCTTCTTGGAGGGACACATCCTGCTTAATAATAATAATAATCCTTGCATTTGATATAGCGCTTTTCATGTCGGGAGGACGTCCCAAAGTGCTTCACAGAACACACTGTAAAGTGAATTGACTGTATATTTGTGGGCGAACGCGGCAGCCAATTACGCACAGCAATGTCCCACAAACAGTCATGGATTGAAAATGATCAATTTTTTTTTATTATTGTTTAGTTTTTTTTGGAGGGATTATTATTAGGCTCTGTGTGGAGTAAGGAAACTTGCCCAAGGTTTCGCCCTGCCTGGAATTGAACTCAGGTCTCTCGCTTGCAAAGCAAGTGCTCTAACCACTGAGCTACGTGACTCCACAAGGCGAACTAAAGATGATGACCAAATGTACGATCCAAGAGATCTGTTTTAGAGACAGGAAGGGCAACAAGATTATCATTATCCACTTGTGCTTTTATTTTAGGCACAGTCTTCAAATCTACTGTTGTCACTGCATTGACTAAATATTTACATAATACATTCTGAACACGCAGAAATATTCACGGGTGCCAACCTGGCTCCGTTCATAGGACTCTTGTATCTGTGTCAGAAAGTTCTTGGTTCAGGTCCCATATCAGGCCTTTGAGCACATAGTCTAAGCAACATTTCGCTGTAATGCATGGGGATTGCTGCATTGTTAAAGACAATGTACTTCATAGGAGACATTAAAATGAGGTCCGATTCTTCAGATGAGATCTGTAAACTGAGGTTCCATCAGCCTGTTCAGATGGAGGTTAAAGATCCCATCACACTATTTGAAAAGAGAAGGAAATTTCCCCTTGTGTCCTGGCTAACATTCCCCCCAGGTAAAAGTGACATTCATGGCTATTTGTGGATATTGCTGTGTGCAAATTGGCTGTTGCAGTTTTTGGTCAGCTGGATGCTTTGAAGCTGGATGCTTCAATTCATTTACAGTATATTCGGTGAAGTGCTTTGAGACGTTTCAATGACGTGATACATATATATAAAATGCAAGGATGATTATTCTATTATTAATATTATTTCATTGAGTATTTACAATTTGTTCAGGCGAAAACTATTCTGTTCCTGGTTTGTGTAATATTAGAGGGCTGTGGCTGCTTCTGGAAACCTAGTTTAGCATAAACCCCTTACTCCAGGAGAGACATATAATAGGAGAAAATCAAGACAAAAGATAAGGCTTTTCATTTCAAATCTCCATACTTTAAATACTTTATCAGATGCATTCTAAATGTCTACTGAGACTCATAAGACACTTCAAATCAGCTTTAGAAATGTAGCTAAAATGGATTTAACCTCCTATTTTCTGTAATCTATTTTCTAAATTCTCACCAAAAGATAATTTTCCTTTCATCCAACATGGCATCTGCAGCAGCTTGCTCTCACAGAATGCTTTTAACAAGATGGCTAAATCTGAAAATGTAACAGGTGTAAAATTGATTATTGATTTCTTTGGATCCTCAAAAGTAAGAACTTGGATTTTGGAAAACTCACCAACATTATGTTTGTTTTTCTTTTCAAAGCATAAAATATTATAAATATAATCCATTGATCATGATGTTGGGATTGATCTTTCATCTTTCTTCTCTCTCAGATAAAAGGTGCGTTATTACTGTAATATCTTTGTCAGCTTGAGTCACCCCTATTCTGCCACGATTTGTTGTAGGAGACAGCATACATTATGTATTGCTTCAAAATACGATGTTATCACTGAAGAGAAAACCTTTCATGTTTTAGTATTGTCAGAATGAAGCTTGACATGAAAGACCTGCAGCCAAAAACACTTGCTTAGCACACAATGCATTGCAGGCCCAGTTCTGAGGAGCTAAAATATGAATAAAGGTTATCTGCTTTGCTGGGAAGATACTAATTATATTCAACGAAGCATTACACTCACACAACACTCTTTCGATATGCCCTCCAAAAGTAGTCTTTCCAAATATTTAGTTACCCTGCAATTCTCAAATAGTCAACATAAAATAATTTTTGATTATTTTGAAGTTAATGCAATTTTTAAAAAAGAGACTAAGAAAGGGAAGAGGCCAAAGGGAAATAGTGGAGGAGGAAACAACTGGACAGGAAAAGGAAAGCCTTCGAAACTGAAGAAGAAAAAGCAGAGTGTTTTGTAGAAGGAACCGAGGGAGATTCACCATAATATACAAGATAGAACACCTCAGATCAGGGATCATTACAATCCTTATTTGCAGGAATAGTCAAATACATTCCACCCAGGAGGTTTTGATGCTAATGAGGATGCACAAGGCAATGCATTCACACTGGTGAGTATGAAACAAATGGTGCCTTGGCCTTCATATCCAGAGGGATAGAATGTAAAAGTGAGGAGGTGATGTTGAATTCATACAAAATGTTGGTTAGACCAAATTTTGAGTATTGTGTCCAATTCTGGTCTTCATACTATTAAAAGGATATAACAGTGATAGGAAGAGTATAATGTAGGTTTACAAGGATGATACCTAGGCTGGCAGGTTACTGCCATCAGGATAGAATGAATAGTTTTGTCACGAGAAAAGAGATGTTTAAGGGGAACAAATAGAAGTTTTTCACATTGTGAAAGGGTCGATAAGGTTAACATAAATAGGCTGTTTTCACTGGTTGGGAGACACAATTCTAAGATAGTGACTAGAGGATCTAAAAGAGAATTTAGGAGGAACTAATTTACGCAGAAGTTAGTGAAATTGTGGAACTTGCTGCCTAAAGCGGTGGTTGAATCGGATAATATAGATGCATTCCAGAGGAAGCTAGACCTTCACATGGGGGAGAGGGTAATAGAAGGATATGGGAAGGAGTAAGGCAATAAGTGGAGACTCATAAGGACTATAAACACGATAGGAACTAGTTGGGCCGAGTGGCCTGATTCTATGCTGTACCTTCTTTGTAAATCTTAGTAAACACAAAGGTTAAACAAGTGCACATATCATAGTAAACTTGAAAAGTATCAAAATATATATTGCTAAAATAACACGATATAAGAAGTACCTTAATATATTGGGCTATATTGGGCGTGAAGTCCTGTAGCTCAGTGGTTAGAGCATTTGCTTTGCAAGTGAGAGACCTGAGTTCAATTCCAGGCAGGGCGAAACCTGGGGCAAGTTTCTTTACTCCACACGCCTAATAATATTCCCTCCAAAACAAAACAATAATAAATTGGTCATTTTCAATCTACGACTGTTTGTTGGACACTGCTGTGTGCAATTGGCTGCCGCGTTTCGCCCACAAATATACAGTCAATTCACTTTACAGTATATTCTGTGAAGCGCTTTGAGACGTCGAGAAGACGTGAAAAGCGCTCTCAAATGCAAGGATTATTATTATTATAATGTTTTATCAAACATATGCTTTGCCAAACAAAAATATCCCCATAGATTCCAGGGCAAAACTAATAAAAAATGTCACTGTCCTGAAGTAAATTGCTAATTTCTAGTTTAATACTTATCTTCTGGATGTGTACATAAACATTCTCTAGCAGATACATCACAAACAGCCTTGTCCTATTCCATATGCGGTTTTGTATGTGTTCCTCCGTCACCTGAAGGTGATTTGGCCTCTCTGCCATAGTCGCTCCTGCACCACTGCCAAGATACCGATGCCCACCTCATTCCTACACCATGATCTCCTCCTCCACAGGAAGATAATGATGCCATTAATAATAATCCTTGCATTTGATATAGCGCTTTTCACGTCGGGAGGACGTCCCAAAGTGCTTCACAGAACACACTGTAAAGTGAATTGACTGTATATTTGTGGGCGAATGCGGCAACCAATTAATTAATTAAGATGAGCAAACTCATGCAGTTTTGATTGATCATGTCTCTATCTATCTCCTCTTCTCACCATATCCCTCAATGCCTTCTCTGTCAGGTAGTGGCACTACCTGTATGATTGCATGAGAGCAGGGAACAAGCAATTAGTCACTGCGCTTACCTGAGAAAATAAACATTTGTATCTGATTTTCTACAAATCAAAGATATGCTCAGACACCAGTAAACAGAACAGATTATTAGACTGGACAAATGGACTGAATTACGTGATTTAGTTGAGGATGTCTTCATATAATGCCTTAAAACAACAGAAGTCATGATTAAATAGGATGAACATAAAACCTCATAGTAATTGGTAAACTAAAGACGATTAAAAAATATAACAGCAATGTATAAGCAGTATTGATATGATGGCATTTCAATAATAATAATAATAATAATAGAATTATGTGAGAGACTGGCACATTGATACCACTAACACATCATAAAAAGATTGAAATTCAAACTGTGTTGCTTTCAATCCTTGGCAAACTGAAACGTGAGCCAACCAGTGCATTCAATACAGAGTAACTGAAAATTAGTCTAGACCCTCCATCTCACGTTTTTAAAAAAACATCTCTGAAATAGCTCACTATGAACTCAGCACAGATGAAAATAAACACGTAGACAAGAACATGTCAGTGCTGGTAACATACTACCTCATTTCGAGCATTTGTTATCGTGATCTGTTCTTGACCTTCCTTAGTTAACAAAATGGAAAGCTGACAGTAGTTTATGCTTTCCAGTGATGTCACTTTTTCCATATTTTACCAGTTGGGCTTCACAGTACAGCTAATATATCTTACTTTAAACAAAATTAAAAAATATTTAAAACAGGGTAAATCATGTTCTGTTTTGTGAGATAAATGAAAGTCATACACAATTTCTATGAAAGTACCAGAAATAGACTATTGAAAAAAGTTGCTGTGAATATGTCAACTATAATTTGTATGGAACAGTAAACATGTCTATTTTTAGGAGTACAGTGTGCAGTTCCTTTGCAGCTGTTTCAAGATCAGAGTTGAGGAGGTTAAGGAATAATCTAATTGAGATCTTCAAACTGATAAAGTAAATAGCCACGGCAGACAGGAAGTGACTCTTTCCACTGAACACGAGGGTTATAATTTTAAAATCTCTGGAACTCTGCCTTATTCCCTCTTCCTTGGCCATTCTTTATCTATCATGGAGTCCTATAGAATAGTGGTTAGTGCATTTGCCTCGCAAATGAGAAGACCCGGTTCAATTCCTGGAGCCCGGTGAAACCTTAGGCTAATTTCCTTATTCCATATGCCTCTGTTTATCTAATAGTAAGTAGAAACTTAGTTGTTAGTTGATTGGCGGATCATGGTAAAAATTCCTTCCAAAAATAAATGTAGTCACTCAATCCACGACTGTTTGTGGGACATTGCTGTGTGCAATTGGCTATCATGTTTCGCCCACTTTCAGTCAATCCACTTTACAATATGTTTTGTGAAGCACTTTGAGACGTCTCAAGGATGTGAGGCGGCATTATATCAAATGCAAGGATTATTATTATCATCTTTAAATTCCACCTTAAGACATAACTCTTCGACCATACCTATGGTCAGCCCCCTCCCAACCTCTTCTCCCTTGCTCACTGGGTAATGCTCCATGACACTATCCTGCTTGAAGGGCACTATATAATTGCAAGTTGCTGTTGTAAAATTAAAGCTAAGATGGATAATAATAATAATAATAAACCTTGCATTTGATATAGCACTTTTCACGTCTTCTCGGCATCTCTATACGCTTCACAGAATAGACTATAAAGTGAATTGACCATATATTTGTGAGCGAAACGAATATAAGTGAATGCAGAAAGTAATTCTTCTCAAAAAGGCTATGAGAATATGGAACACACTGCACCAGAAGGTTATTGACGCCATGCTGATTGAGATGTTTAAAATGAGGATGCATACTTGGAAAGTGAGGGAAGTGTAGACAGATATGTAGAAATAGGAAGAAAAAGATTATAAAGAGTTGCCTTGAGCTAATAAAATGGAACAGTGAGAGGTTCACTGTTTTTGAGGATATTCTCCATGTCTTTTGCATAGCTAAAAGCTTTGTTTATATCCTTTTGAATGATTCAGGAAAGAATCAAAACT
The DNA here is from genome assembly GCF_018977255.1 of Callorhinchus milii. Lineage (NCBI taxonomy): Eukaryota > Metazoa > Chordata > Chondrichthyes > Chimaeriformes > Callorhinchidae > Callorhinchus > Callorhinchus milii. Next base: position 23,799,974 of record NW_024704749.1, read on the forward strand.
TGGGTAGACCAAGTAAATTAATTAACCATCAATCTTTCAGTAATGAAGAAAAAGTAAACTCACATTCAAAAAATGTTTCTAGAATTAAACACAAAACACAAAGTATATTCATATTGTAGTACAATGTTTCATAATGTTTGTACAGGGGTGTAGTTTAATAATGTCCACTGGACTAAATGCTTATGTAATCATTTAATCGTAAACAAAATAAAGGAGATAAATGTAGCTGGGTGGAGAAATAGGTTTGTTCCAAATGGTCTAATCACTTTTCTGTGCTCTAATGTTTTGAAGTTCTCAGATCATTATCAAGGTTAAAAAAATAAATGGATGACTATGAAATGAGAATGTGAGCACTTTGGCAGTTCTTGATATTTATATGTTGTATTAAATTATTTCAGAGTGCAAGAAAGATGACTGTAGGGACTGTAAAATCTAATAAATCATAGTAAACAGTGAAAATTACACTGTGATTTGTAATTCTCCAGAAGTGGATGCTGTAACTAAGAATCAATATATATTGAACAATATGTGAATACAGCAGTGAAAAGAGCAGGTAAGGTTCTAATGTAACTTAATGTAAAGTGATTTATTATTAATTTTCACCTGTTTAAAAATGGTGATTACAGGTAATTCTGTGAAGTGCATTGAGACGTCCTCCTGACTTGAATGGTGCTAAATCAAATGTAAACATTATTATATTTTATGATTTTATAAACAAGGAATTGGTTTTATTATTGAGTCATGAGTTAGTAGTGAGATCAAAAAATGGTGGTTCACAATGGGTTTTACAAATGGATACTAACTGTCACAAAAAGAGAATCCTGCCAATAACTAATAGTATGACACAAACAACTGGATGAACTTTGCAATCTATTTCTAGCACTTCAGAGTAGGCATTGTGTGAGATGACACTTGCTATTTGTGTATCTGCGAGTTGTTTTAGTAAATCCCATTACCAAACTACCACTTATTGACCCCATTGTGAAATTTCCATATGTTCCTCAATATTTGTAAATTAGACATGTGGGACATTTTGAACCAAGTGCTGCAAAGTGCATGAAATTAATAATTCTGCTCTTTTGTGATTTGTGTAACAGTTGATGTTGCGTATAAAATGTCATATGCTAGTTCATTTCCTCTCCAACGTAAAAGCTTCTATCATGCCCTTTTGAGAATTGTTAGACTGAGTCACATTTGAAAGCCGTGTTCACTGTGACGTTCTCTCTTTTTATCAGTGCTGTGCTGTGTGCTAGCAGCTAAAACTGCTTGTCTTCTCTTGAGACTGCATTGATGAATGGCCAATCCAGCAGATCATCATGAAAGTGAATTTGGTTGCAATGAAACTATTTAAATTCATGACATGCCTTGCAGAGAAGTTAAGTGTGAAAAATCAGCTCTGTAAAAAAGTAGATAATAGGACAGGCTATATTTAGTCTTGGTAAATTCACTATCCTGCATTCATTTGATCACAGCACACAAAAAAGGCCTTTGACTCTGAACTGAGGGATATGTTTTTCTATATATAATATAATAATAATCCTTGCATTTGACATAGCGCCTTTGAGATGTCTCAAAGTGCTTCACAGAATATACAGTAAAGTGAATTGACTGTATCTTGTGGTTAAAACACGGCAGCCAATTGCTCACAGTAGTGCCCCACAGATAGTCCTGAATTGAGTAACCAAATCATTTTCATTTATTTTTGAAGGAATTATTACCCCCGAAAAAGCGATCTGCCAATTGAATAACAACCGGGTTCCTACTTACTGCTAGGTAAACCGAGATATGTGGAGTAAAGAAACTTGCCCAACGTTTTGCCCTGCCGGGAATCGAACCCTGTCCTCTCGCTCGAGAGGCGAGTGCTTTAACCACTCAGCTACAGAATCCATACAAATGTGAAAGCAATAATAAAACATTTTAAATGTGGTGCTCTTCTGTGGGATTGTAGCCCTGGTAAATCAAAGATTATTTCGATCAATTGTCAGATACGAACATAAGAATGTGCAGAACAAGAATATGCCATTCAGCTCTTTCCACATACTCTCTCAACAACCAATAATGCTGGGATAGAAATGTAGGGCTCAGACAATATGAATTGCATTGGAGACAAACCCTTGAAACTGCCTGGAGGAGATAGTTTCAAGAAAATAATAATATTTGATATAGTGCCTTATTATGTCTTCGAAACGTTTCAAAGTTGCTTCGCAGAATATACTATAAAGTGAATTGATTGTATATTTTGTGGGCAAAACGCAGCAGCTAATAGCACACACTAGTGTCCCACAATCAGTCGTGGATTGAGTGACCAATTTTTCTTTTAAAGATTTATTACCCACGGAAAAGTGATCCACCAATCGACTAACAACCAACTTCCTAGTTATTGCTAGATAAACAGAGACGTGTGGAGTAAGGAAACTTGCCCAATGGATCACCCTGCCGGGAATCGAACCCAGGTCTCTCACTTGTGAGGTGAGCGCTCTAAAATATATTTCTTCCACTATAGTTTCGGTCATTTTTTCTCTCCCTATCATCCTCAGTTCTCACCCCAGTTCGGGTACCCATCCTGTATTCTAAAATGCTTTGAGACATCCTCTCAATATGAAAAGCATTGTAAAATATAAATTCTATTGTACTTTTAATGTTCAGGAAATAAAAGATTTTGCTCGAAAAAATAATAAATTTTGATCCAGAAGCTAAATTTTTCACTGTATTTGCAAAACTATTCTTTGAACAGTAATTGTAGATTCAGCTGTAGATGTGTAAAACATTCAGGAAAACAAAGCATGTATTGGGGACATGTAGTTCAGTCTTTTTGCATTATTGCAGTTTGATGTACATTGTGTAGGAAAATAAATCTCAAATACTTTGCAGTTTGGGTTATATTACACTGAAATATTCAGCGCCGATTGTTTAGTTCATGAGAAGACATATAATAAAATCCATGTATTGTAATATTTGTACTGGTTGATTTCATTTTATTATCAGATAATAAGAGAGAAGAGAGAGAGAAGTGGATGGGTATTTGGGGAGGACAGGATTGCAGGACTATGGAGAGAAAGCGAGCCAGTGGGATTGAGTTGGATTGCTCTTTTTGGAGCCAGCGCAGACACAATGGCCCGAATAGCCTCTTTCTGTGCTTTATGATTCTATGATTCTATGATTCTATAATAACAGATATTAGTACCATCCCAATCTCACCGATTCTAATTAGTAGCAGTGTTGAATTTGTTAGGCAAGACAAGAAGATGTGTGAAATGCTACATGGATAATGCTGTTGTTAAGTCTCTATGTCATCCAGAGTGCAACCACTCAAGGTGGATTTCAAGCCCAGGATATATGAACACGTGTTCAGAAACTCAGACTCCACATAACGCCTTCCATCAGCTGTTTCCCCAAGCCTTAGAGTTTCTTCATCGGCTATCTGATGGTCATCTGCCTTCAGCGTATCGGGAGGGCTTTTATAGCACATCATCTGAATAATATTTAAATTCACAAAAATTTATTTTGATGCACCAGCAATTTTACTTACTTTATTTTCAGTTTCTGTTCTGGGCCAATAGATTACATTTTGTAGCTTAAGTCAACTGGCATATGTAGTGCACAGATTTCTTCCATATACATGGGTTAACTACCTTCCTGTGAGGCATCAACAACTGAAAAGACATTGATCAGCTGTGTATGGACATTGAACACCAGGAAACCCAGAACTGCAAACATAGCAAATTGTACCTAATAACTGTGACTTAGGTTTTTGCAGAATTAGTGCCGTAAAACAAAAAATGCTGGTTAACACCTAAAACAAAATAACAACAACCGAGCACCTTGTTTGTGCCAGGATTAGACACCGCGATAATCATTGCATTGCTTCAGTTCCACTCTCTGCATACTGGAATAAACCTCTACTGATAAACAGTTGGGCTATTTAAATATTTACCAATGTCTCAGAACATGAAAGACATACATACTATAAATAGAATGCAGCATAGAAAGCTGTTGAGTATTACCTAGAGAAAACAGACCACTTTTCGAATAGCTTTCTCATCTGTCCAGAATTCCTTGTGTCCCTACTTACTGGCCTTGAAATTGCATAAAAAGCCGAATTGAAATTTTACTTCTCATTTAAATAAAAATACTTTTTGGTGGGTAACAAAACAGAGATTTCCTACAATGATTAGTTTTTTCTCTAGCATAGATAGAATAAACCTTTAGGGCTTTTGTACCCATTCATACTCTGATGCAAATGATTGAGGGCGTGTTTGCATTACCACATGCACTACCACATTTCTTTGAGGGACCATACATGCTAGCCAACCTTAATAATGATGTAGGAAAAGTACTCATCAGGAAAACAGCAGGATAGTGGCATTTTGCAACAGAAAAAACAACCTCAAACTTTCTCCATGAAACCCACATACATCACACCAATTCAGGAGAACTCAATTTAAAAGCAAACTCAGGTCAAAGTCAAGATCTTATGGGATATGAAACATAAGGGTGATAATATCAAATATGCACTTTACATCCAGAGGTTTGTTTTCTGGTGTGAGGCATTATTTATGCTGCTATTTTCTAGAGAAGTACTTGCATTCTGAGCTAACTGTGAATCAATGAATAGAACAAGATCTTCTGCCAGGTCTCTAACGTTGAACATGGACTGATTTGCTATTAATATGATCAGTTTATTCTGAGACGAATATCGTTCTTTTGCTGATTTTATTCCTACGTTCTTATGTATAAGATTCTATTTATCAAGTATAGTTGCAAATAATCCTTGCATTTTATATGGTGCCTAATCACAAAGTCTCAAAATGCTTCACAAGGTTTTAGTATGAAGTACAATGACTCTATATTTGTGGGCAAATGCGGGAAGCCATTTATGCACAGCAATGTCTCACAAACCACTGTGAAGTGAATAACAACAACAAATTACATTTGAATAGCACCTTTTACATTGGCAGGACCTCCCAAGGTGCTGGACTGTCAGGGATTTGGACATGAACAGGGGTTTGGGATCAGGAGGGGTGGAGGGTAGGGGTAGGAGAGTGATCAAGAGTGTGGGTCTTGAGACGTGCCTTGAAGGAGGCAAGGGAGGGGGTAAGGCGAAGGGACTGTGGGCTGAAGTTCCAAAGGGTGGGAGCAGCGAGACTAAAGACTTGACTGCTGATGGTGAGGTGGGCCGGGTGGGGGATGTGGAACAGGCCGGAGTCTACTGAGCGGAGGGAGTGGTTAGGTTGATATGGTGTTAGCAGGTCACAGAGGTAGGAAGCAGCAAGGCCTTGGAGGGCTTTGAAGGCAATGATGAGGATTTTGAACTATCCTCTGAGGGATGGGGAACCAGTGGAGCTGGGCATGGGAAGGGGTGATAGGGTCAAGGAGCCTGGTGCGGGAGAGGACACAAGCTGCAGAGTTCTGGAAGATCTGCAGCTTGTGGAGGGAAGAGTTGGGAAAGCCAACAAGCAGGAAGTTGGCGAAGTTGAGCCTAGATGTAATAGATGTGGACGAGAGTCTCAGCGGCTTGACGGGAGAGGCAGTGGTGGAGCCGGGCGATGGTGTGGCTGTTTTTAAGGAGGTGGGAATGGTGCCAGTGGACAAGGAAAGGTTAATGATGTCTGTGGTAGAGGGGCAAGAGGTGGAGCTGGGAGTTAAGGAGAGTGATAGGGATGGGCTTGAGGGAGCAGGCAGTTTCATATGGGTCATAATGCTGGTGAGAGAGGACACGTAGACAAGTTCGAAGGTGTGGAGGGAGGGATGGGGAGGGGCTGCAGTGTGAGGGGGAGGAGGGAGGTGGTAGCAGTTGGAAGGGCAGATGCAGCTGATCAGATCCCCTCAATTTTTGAAACGAAAACTGAGAGCTGGGAAAACTCAGCAGGTCAGGCAGCATCTATAGAGAAAGGAAACTGAGTCCATGACCCCTCGTCAGAATGCCGTGTTTTGTCCCCTCAATTTTTATCTTGATTTAGCATCTCCTCGCAGTTGGAGGAGAGGATGGGCGAGGCATGAGAGAGTGGGTGGGTATTCAAGACTGAGAGAGCTGGGAAAACTCAGCAGGTCAGGCAGTATCCATAGAGAAAGGAAACTGAGTCCATGACCCCTCGTCAGAATGCCGTGTTTTGTCCCCTCAATTTTTATCTTGATTTAGCATCTCCTCGCAGTTGGACGAGAGGATGAGCGAGGCATGAGAGGGTGGGTGGAGGAGCCGGTAAGTGGTGGAGAAGAGGAACCTGTGGTTGTCCTTGGCCTCAAAGATTATCTTGGAGAGAAGAACGAGGGATTTGGGGAGAATGGGAGGGATTTGGGGCAAGGTCTGAGAGAAAACCCTTCTCCTTTCTCTAAGTGCCGTGGGATCTTTATTGTCCACCTAATCAGGCAGATGGAGCCTTAGTTTAATGTCTCATCTGAAAGACGGTACCATCAACAATGCAGTGGACTCACTACATGGCATGGTTATCCTAGACTGATATCAAAATCTGCATGTGGGGCTACCACCTGCAATTGTTTGACTCATAGGCAAATATGCTATCAAGTGGAATATCCAGGAACACAACAACAACTACTTCAACAACTTGCATTTATGCAGTGCCCTTCATGTGGGATAGTGTCTCAGAGCACTTGACGCAAAGATCATGGTTTATATTTTCTATTAAAAGGAATTGTATGACCTTGTTGGAAGCATCTTCTGTATTTGCAATCTTTGAATTGGAAAATATTCTCTCCCATGACCTCTACTGGCATGGTATTTCACAACCTGTCAGCACTGGGTCTATAAACCAGAGATGCTGCATTATAGTGCAAGACCTGAATAAACACTTTCCTTTCAGTGTTCTTATCTACAAATATGCAGGTTTTCCAATAATATAGCTGTTCAACCTAAGTTTAATTATTGTCAGTTCCTCGTCGCTACAGTACTAAGCCATTAAGGGACCAATTAAAGATACCATTCAGAGATAGCTTAATGGAGCTGAATTGTACTTTTTTGGACTACCTGATAACATCGTTCTGACAGTGTCCCATGCTGGAAGTCATTCCATCACATTATTCAAATTTTAAAACATTCTTGTAGGAAATAAATTAATTCCAAGATAGTTACTTTGACAGTGAACATGGTGATTACTCTGAATAAACCCAGACATTTCTAAATTATTTTGACAGGCATTTCTAAAAATTTTTTTTTGTCCGTTGGGGATCAGTATATGAAAATATGTTTTGGATTGATTGGTGATGATTTTCCATGTACATGAATAAATAATGCATCAAGAATAAAGGCATGAAAATGCCATTCATGTTATGTGCTCCCAAATTCCTGTGCAATAAACTGAAGGATAAACAGCATTTGTGGGATAATATGAATGAATATAAATTGCACTGATAGATTGTTGTTTTCAAATCATTGAGGTCCACCTTTTTTTTACTTTGCAAGAGTAGCTTCTTGGCACGAAAGCTGCATCGATGTAAAGGTATCGATGGACTTTCTGTCCGGAGAATTTTATTTTTTACACAGACAACAACAAATTACATTTGCATAGCACCTTTCATGTCAGGAGGACATCCCAAGGTGCTGGACAGTCAGGGATCCACACCCTAGCTGGTGGTTGGGATCAGGAGGGTGGAGGGCGGGACGGGTAGGAATAGGAGGTGACCGAACACACAGTTGAAGAGGAGGGTCTTGAGACGGGTCTTGAAGGAGGCAAAGGAGGGGTGAGGCGGGGAGACTGTGGGATGGAGTTCCAGACACAGTTATATTCCCTGCATGGATTGATGACTGATTTATTAAGTTTGCATAGATGTTTTCAGACAAACTTTGAATCGTTTTACTCAACATGAGTCCATCTCCTGTGAGCTGGTGATAAAGGTTTGGCGCATTGAGCGACGTGCAGAGATCTGTGTGGCTCTTTGACAGTGTGGACCCCTAGAGGAAGGTGCCATTCAGGGAAAACAAGGTAGCACTATGACATTTTAGGTGTAGATCCTTTTATCTATAAATAGCGAAGCTGCTGTTTATCAAACATTAATATGAAACAGTCTTTTTTGAACATTAAATTTAAACGTTCACCACTTTAAAGATTTATACAGGGAGTGGTAAGTACCATCAGATTAATGTTTAAAATTGTGTTTGCTCTTCCCATTTTGAATCTAACAGTGACATTAAAAGTAAAAAGGCAACGTTCAAAGTACACTAAGTGGGTGCTCTATATCTCCAAGGGAAAGTTGAACTTTTCTTCAAATGGAATAATTGGATTTCATTTTCAAATGCTGTATGAAATTATTCTCACTTTAGGCAGCATCTAAAATGATGATTTTTTTAACCTTCATAATTTCAACATATTATTGGTTTTGCAATTGGTGATGCCAACACTGTTTTTTCTCTTCTGTTCACTGGGAGATTCAAAGGGGAAGTATGATAAAGAGCTGGTGTGAATGTTATATTTGTATTAGAATAGCTCAGTTCAAAGCAGAGTCAGAACTGGCTTAGCATTTCTTAAAATGTGCTCAAAGTAAAAAAAAAAGGTTTTTTTTCTTTTTATGCAGAATCACTTAGTGGAACGAAATTCCCCTGTGATATAAATAACAGAATGTGCTTCCGAGGTTGGGGTTGAAGGATACTATATCCTGCTTATAGATATGGAGAAATACCCTGCAACTGACCATCATCAACAACAACAAATTATAATTTTATAACACCTTTCACGTCGGGAAGATATCCCAAGGTGCAGTGACCCAATTTGGTCCCGAGCCGGGTGTTAGAATCAGAAGGGGTGGAGGGCAGGGAGGGTAGGGGTAGGAGGATATACTGTTTATATTTGATTTTGAATGGATTATTACCTCTGGAAAAGCGATCCATCAATCGACTAACAACCAGGTTCCTATTTACTGCTAGGTAAACCGAGGCGTGTCGAGAAAGGAAACTTGCCTAATGTTTTGGTCTGCTTGGGAATCAAACCCAGGTCCTTGCTCTTGCGAGGCGAGTGTCTAACCACTGAGCTACAGGATTCCAAGGATCTCCCCTTATTCCCCTATGGGGAGGGGTGGCTGTAGGAGGAGAAAGGCACTTGCAAAACATTTATATAACCTTTCATATAGGGAGATACAATAATAATAATAATAATACCTGAGCAAAGTGGGAGATGGAGGAGGGGAGGAATAGGAGAGGAAAGGGGCTGTGAAACATTCCACCTCCAAACTCTTGTGGGTCCAAATTCCACACATCTTAGCCTGTAAGATGATTCTGTCTTAAAATTTAAGAGCAATGTAAAAAATTCTTAAATTTCAACTTAAAAAGAAATGCATTCCAAGTTCTGAAGTTACAAGTCTGCGTAATGTTAAATTTATTGCAACAGCTGTATTACAAGTTAAAAATCTTTCATTAAGTCCCAAAGGCTTCCCTGATTTGTTAAACACATCATTTAAGATTAAAGTATTTCTGAAAGTTCTTGCTAAAATTCTAAATGTAGGCATTTTTGGGGTCAGCTGGGTGTCTGATCACATGTGGAAACCCATCACCCTAGGGTATCCAAACCAAACTGAGAGTTCCATGCATCCCACCTACACATGGAGAGTCTAGAGATATTGCCAAACATGCTAGCTCAGCAAACATGCCTCTTATCTCTGCCTCATCCCTCCTCCCCCCGCGGAGAATAGTCACTAGTTAATCATGTGACATCCCACGAGCAGACGAAAAGCCATTCATGTGCACCAAGATATGGGAGCCACACCTTGCCTCTGTGAACTAAAAACAACAACTTGAACTACTTATAACCTATCACAGAGGAAAATGTCTCTAAGTGCTTCTCAGAGACAGAAATAGAACCGAAGCAGGGTGGGATATATGTAGAGATATAAGAAACAAGTCATAAAACATTCCACTTGTCAAGTGGAATCAGTATCATTTCATTGACAGGATGCTAAGTAATCCTGCAGACATAACCCAAACCTCCCTCTTTTTAGCCTCTTGGACCCATCCTCTCACTGACAACATGCCCCAGTCGCACTGAACTTTAGTACGAATCTAATGTAAAATTGGCATTGAATCAATGTTAAAAATACAGTATAAAAACAGTTCTGGGTGGGCAATTTTCTTATGATCATTGCAGAACAGAATTATTACAAATGTATGTTACTTCTGTGTAGGAATTTCTTATTACTTTTGAAACCTATCCAAAAAGCTCTGATTCATTGTGGAGCATTTGGTTATGTAAATAGCATTGCTGGTGATATGGAGTAAACATGCTTCCATGATTAATGACAGCAATGACCGGTCTTGCTGTTTTAATGACATATCCCTGGGTTATTTATCATTTTAAAGTGAAATATTTTCCTCACAATAGGTTTGCAGAATGTTTCTGGAAGGAATTCCCTTCTTAGAATCCACCTGAAGCAGTTAATAGCACTGTCAGCAATGCTAACAACGTCTATAAAGTGAAACAGCGGGAATCCATGTTACGACCGTGAGTGTTCACTATATACATAAATGATTAGGTTTCAGGTATTGGTGGTGGGGTTTCAAAATTTGCAGGTGACACCAAATTGGGAGGGACATGGTAAACAGTGAAGGGGATTGCAGAAGAATGCAGGAAGACACATATAGGCTACCAGAATGGGAAGACAGAAACACAAAATATACAGTCAATGCACTTTAGATATTCTGTGAAGTGCTTTGAGACATCTCAAGGATGTGATAAAGCTCTATATCAAATGCAAGGATTAACATTATTATATTACTATTTCTGGTATAAAAGGATATAACAGCAATAGAAACAAAACAGCTCAGTTTTATAAGGATGATACCACAGTTGGGTCTTTTTTTTCTGGAGACATTTAAGTTGGTACCTTAAAATTATAAAAGAATTTGACAAAATTAATATAAATAGGCGGGTTTCCACTCGTTTCAGCGTCCGTTACCAGGACACAAGTATATGATAGTGACTGGAGGATCAAAATGAGAATTTAAGATGAATTACTTCATACATTGGGTTGTGAGATTGTGGAACTCGCTGTCTCTAGCGCTGGTTGAATCAGTTAGTACAGAGTATTCAAGAAAAGCTGGACCTTCAACTGAAGTAGAGGGAACTAGAAGAGTTTAGGAGAGAGTAAAGGAATGGGTGTTGACTCGTGTAGAGTGTAAATTCCAGTATGGACTGGTTGAGCCGAGTGGCCTGTTCCTGTGCTGTGTATTCTTTGTAAATCATGACTATGGACATTCCAATTTAACACGACTTTGTCAGGTATAAACCGCTTTTTATGCAAGTGTTCCACGCTGACACATACCATAGTTTAACAAACCACAGATTCTTTGCTTCAGAATGTTTTCTGCTGCATGCTAACACATTAAAGTTACAAAATGTTGATATTTACAGATCTATAGTGAGAATAAAATGTCAACGTACCAATAATTATCATTACAGCTGCTGAAGTTAAGCTGTCTACTACATTAAAGACTTTGCACTCTCTGAACAGTATGACAAAAAGTATTTTGAAGGGGGTGGGTAACTGGCATTGAAGGGATTGCTCCTTGAAAGAGACAGCTTAGAGACTATGGAATGAATAGCCTTCACTTTACAGTGTGTTCTGTGAAGCGCTTTGGGACGTCCTTCCGACGTGAAAAGCGCTATATCAAATGCAAGGATTATTATTATTATTATTATTCTGTGCTGTGGAGTTCTATGGTTCTATCGTAGAACACTGTAATTTATATATAAGGCTTAGGTATGAATCCAGACAGACTAATGGACCAGACAATTTTGCTATCTGATGGCTGTTTTAAATCAACACCAAAGTTTCTGATTGAGTGAAAGTGTAGAGAACACACTTAATTTCCATCTTAATTTGGAAGATGATTTTCTGCACTACTGAGAAAGTATTGTAGAAAATCAGCTTTCAAAACTGAATCTGATTTTAAAGCTGTTTTCCAAAAACAACAACAACAAAACTTGGATTTATATAGCGCCCTCCACGCCGGACGGCGTCTCAGAGAGCTTTACAGTAATGGATCCCGGGACCGAGCCAGGGGGAGGGGGAGGAAGGTGACCAAAAGCACATACACAACCAAAGGCGCGGTCAAAAAGAAAGATCTTTAGCAAAGACTTGAAAATGGGAAGGGAGGGAGCGAGATGAAGGGAGTGAGGAAGGCAGTTCCAGAGCCTCAGGGCATAGTGGCTGAGGTACAGCCATTGAGGGTGGAGCGGAGGGCTCGGGGGACGAAAAGGAGGCCAGACCCGGAAGAACAAAGGCAATGGGTACTGTTTTGAGGAGAGAGGAGGTCAGAGAGGTAGGGGGNTGCAGATGAGTGCAGGGACTCGAATACGAGGGTGAGGATCTTGAAGTCGATCCTCTCTGGGATAGGCAGCCAGTGCAGTCTGGCAAGGACTGGGGTGATTGGGGAGTGGAGTTTCGTCGGGTGAGAATGCAGGCGGCAGAGTTTTGAATGATTTGGATTTTATGGATGATATGGATGGGAGACCGGCGAGGAGGGCGTTAGAGTAGTCCAGCCGAGAGGTGACAAAGGCATGGGCCGGGGTTTCAGTGACGAAGACATGGACCAGGGTTTCAAAAACCCGCAGAACAAAAAATTATTAAAAACAAATAATAATAATTTGGTCACTCAATCCTCACCTCTTTGTGTGCAATTGGCTGTCGCGTTTCACCCACAAAATATACAGTAAATTCATTTTACAGTATATTCTGTGAAGCACTTTGAGACGTCTCGAAAATGTGATAAGGCACTATATCAAATGCAAGGATTATTATAAAAAGGGAAGGGTGTTGCTCCGATATCTCCTAAATAAAATTGATCATTAATTTCATAGCTGCTTGTGGAACTTTGGTGTATGCCAATGAACTGCCACATTCACCTACATAAATACACACTCACTGCACTTCACAATACATCCTTATATGCTTGGTGACAGCCTCCTGGGGTAAAAGTCATTACACGAACTGCATGGATTATTTTTATTAAAAATGAAAAAGGTTCTTTAATTAAAATCCAAATGTAGTTTTGATGGAATGATAATTTATTAATTTTGCATGTATCTGATTTGCACAAGTGAAATGAATCAGAGCAAATAGTTCATTACAAAAAAATATAATTATGCCTATCTACCCTATTCAGCACTGTAGAGCAAAACTAGAATAGTCTCTCTCTCTCTCTGGATCAACATTTGTTAGTATCAAGAATAAATATTTAGCTAAATTTAACACCCCAAATAACCTCTACTCTTAGCCTGTGAAGGCAAGTTTGTTTTAATATTTAAATTGGCATATAATTGTGATAAATTCTTCAATTTCAGTTTCAATTTAGAAGCCATTTATTTGGAAAAACCACAGTAAACCAACTTCCAAATTAAGATTTAATTTAAGAATTTTCACAGTTCCGTTCAATCTTATATTTTAAGACAAAATGATCTCACAGGGTAAGGCTGGGTAGAATTTCAGACCTCCGATGCTAAAGAGAATTTATACTTTGATCTCTTTTCATTGAGAAAAATGGATAAACCAAAATATCACACTTTAATGGTAGATTTGAAGGGGTATGGGGGAAAGACCAGGTAACTGGGATTGAATGGATTGCTTTTTAAAAGAGCCAGCATAGAGTTGATTTGTTAATTTGTTAGTTAGTTGATTAATTAATTTGCATCTTGGAGAGCTCCAACATCATCATATATTGTTTTGCCACACTGCAAATCCAATTATCTATTGATTTCTCAAATAAGGTTGGTCGCTCACTTCATGACTGTTTCTGGGACATTGTTGTGTGCAAATTGCTGCCATTCTTACCTATAAAAGATACAGTCACTACACTTCACAGTAAAATGCTGTGATGGTCTTTAAAATGTCTTGATACATGAAAAGGTGCTACATGAAATGCAAGGATTATCATAGTGGGACAATATCCTGCAAGTGTATTTGTTTCCAAGTACCATTCATGTGTTAATCTGGACAGTAAGTCGACAGACTACTCAACCATGGAATAACACAACCAGCTGATCCTGATGCTGCTCTCATCTGACATACAGTACATCCTGTGAAGCTCTTTGAGGTGTTTTGTCGACATGATAAGGTGCCATATCAAATACATTATTTTTTATATGCACTCATTGTAAATCTCATAAATATCAATCAATGGATAATAATTAGGAAGGGAACTCTGTTGGTTTATCCCCCCTGTCCTGTGGGCAATAATTGGTGTCCCAACCACCTCCATGTTTCATATCGATATGGCTCAGCACAGACCAGGAAGTTTGAACTGTATGGTTCAGGCACACACCCAGGAGTGCAATCATCCAATAAATCATCCAAAGAGTCATCGCATGCAATTATTCATTGTCATTCCATAATTTGATGCAGAATTGTAAGTAAAAGACCATTCGGCCAATGATGTTGTCTTTTCAATGGGTACTAATTTTCACTGTCAAGGCAGGGATTTTTCCTACAAACCAAAAGTCTTGAGTAATCAGGGAGCAGTTTTCTAAACCATAGAACTCTTTCTCTGTGTCAGGATGCAATGAGCCCAAACCTCAAGGTGTCAATCTAACATCACAATCTTATAACAGAGCACAGCTAATTTAAGAGGCAAGTGATAGTTAGACTTGTGGTGAAGACTGCAGGGGGTTATATATAAATGGACTTGGCTTCGGAAATGATCAGGAAGCAGAAATGTTGAATTCACAACTAGGAAGTGCAAACTTGTTATCTATCCAATTGTCACTGATGACAAATTGACAAAAATAATTAATGATAACAGAAAGACAAACCCTTGAGCAATAACATCACATCTTTGATGTGAAAGAAGGATGATCAATCCCTGAAGTTAAAACTGGCAAAAGTACTGATCTGGGGACTGTGGGTTACAAAACAAATATATAGCTTCAACTCTCAGATTCCACATCTAATGTAATCCTACATGCAGTGAAGGTTATTCACTGGAGAAATGCAAGGGTATTAATATGTAAAGTATACTACAGTGATGTAGTCTGACCTGTAACTATTAATAATAATAAGCAGATAATAATTCTGGCTTTGAATTTAGCACCCTCCATGTCGGGAGGATGTCACAAAGTGCTTTGTAGTATATGCTGCAAAGTGTAGTGACTGTGTATTTTGTAGGCTAACACAATAACACTTTGGCACAGCAATATTCCACAAACAGCCATGGAGTAAATGATCAATTTTATTTGGGGGATTGTTTGTCAGAAAACCGGGGAAAAGTCCCTTCAATTTTTGAATAGTTACGTAAGATCTGTAATGTCCACCTGAACAAGATCTTAGTTTAACATGGCATCAAAGGAAAAGCACCTCTAACAATGCAGCACACCCACAGCACTGTATTGGACTGTGAGCCTGGACTAAATGAGTTTAAAGTCCTAACGTGGGGCTTGAACCAACAACCGTCATTCAGAGTCAAAGGTTCTACCAACTGAGGCAGGTTGACACACAGACTTTGAAATGCACTAAGCAAGCAATGATAATTCTCTAAGCAAACTTCGGATAATTCATACAATCATAGAATTATACAGCACAGAAGGAGGCCATTTGACCCATTGTGTCTGTGCCGGCTCTTTGAAAAGAGCTATCCAAATCAATCCCACTCTCTGCTCTCTCCCCATAGTCCTGCAAACTTGTCCTCCCCAAATAATTATTTACTTCTCTCTTAAAAGTTGTTATTGAATCAGCTTCCACCACCCTTTCAGCACTGTATTCCAGATCCGAACAACTCGCTGTGTGAAAAAAAATTCTCCTCACCTCTGTTTCTTTTAACAACTATTTTAAATCGGTGTCCTTGGGTTACCAACCCACCTGTCAATGGAAATAGTTTCTCCTTATTCACCCTATCAAATCCCCTCATAATTTTTAAAACTTCTATTAAGTCTCCTCTTAACCTTTTCTGCTCCAAAGAGAATAATCCTGGCTTCTCCAGCCTCTCCTGATAACTGAAGTCCCTCATTCCTGGTATCATCCTGGTAAATCTGCTTTGCACCCTCTCCAATGCCTTGACATCCTCCCTAAAGTGTGGTGCCCAGAACTGAACACAGTCTCTAGCTGAGGCCTAACCAGTGTTTTATAAAGGTTCATCATAACTTCATGACTTTTGTATTCTATGTCCCTACTTATAAAGCCTAGTATCCTGTATGCTTTTTTAACAGCTTTATCTACCTGTCCTGTCACCTTCAAAGATTTACTTGTATGAACCCCCAGATCTTTCTGTTCCTTCACCCCCATTATCAATTGTGCACATGTACCAACATACGCACAAACCATCATTTGGCTTCTACTATATATATAGTGCACAATGTTTTTTTTAATCTCCTTTTATAGCCATGGTTTGGAGCAGACAGATTCAGCCACAAAGATAAGACAGTCATCATTTTAGCAATTATATTCAAAGTAACACATTTAATTTCTACACTAAGCATCTAATGAGTTCTGGCCCAATTCCACTTTTGCTTGTTTGTTTTAAAACAGCAATATTCAAAATAAACAAGCTACTCCATCCAGTGCTTGTGCCTGAAGGAGCAAAGTAGCTCAAAAAGCCTCAGGATCAAAAACTCATCTTGATTCAAGCAGACACATCTCTTTTCATCCTCTCAGTGCACAAATATCTTTCACCAGTGCTTGGGGAGACAAATTTCAAATGTGTGCAATACTAGACTATGCAACACACCCAGCAAAATAAGACTACATCGAGAAATACCATTCACTCTTCAAAACGGTAAACATTATATGTCAATTCTTAAAATATATAGGGGCATAAATTGTGATGTATTAATTGTAACTGGTGTTAGCTTATCTGTTCATTATCACGGGTGAAAATGAACACATCATATGTTGCAGTTTTCTGTTATTTCAGTTACACCCTGTTATTTCATTTACAGAAATTTCCGTGCGTAGGTGGGATGCATGAAACTCTCAGTCTGGTTTGGATTTGTTTAAGCATGGTGATGGGTTTCAGTATGCTGACCAAAAATATTGTTTGAGGGTATTTAGTATGTGAAATCCAACACTGAAATGTTACATTTAATAACAGCTGCAAAATCTGTGCAGCATGAATTCATAAGAAATCTTTACAGTTGGAAATCTGGTTATTGGCTCAAACACTATCTGTCACGTTCAGAATGGAAAATGCATATTTCACTGCAGCCATTCAATTTACTCCACCGCAGGATCCCTGTGAATACTGTCTTAGTTACACACAATGTTTTTTTTATTGCATTAAGGATACACATTGGCCTTTAATGCCATTTTAAAATACTTGAGCAGTGCACATCGTATTAGATTGCATTGCTGAAGGATTGTTTTGTGTTGTGTGGAAACATTCAATACATAGCATTTCCCAATCACCAAATTGTTCTGATTTAGATTTCCCAAACCTTTATGATTGGTCTATTATCTTTTCTTTTAAATTATTCTTTATGCTTGAAACCAGGATATTAAATTCCATTAACAACTAACTTGATGGATTGATGGAAATCTGGTTGGACGAGGTTGATATCTGGTTGGATGAGATAAGTAAATAAATAATAAATAAATCCTTGCATTTGATATAACATCTTTCATTTCGGGAAAAGAGATCAAATGGATCGAATGATCTTCTCCATTTAAGCTTGCTTATCTACCATGTGAGAAGGTGATAAATTGATGCAAGGCTTATTATTTATTATTATCTCTGTTAATTACTTCTTGGCTCCTTCCCATCACAGAACATATTCCATTCCTTCCCTCTCCCCACTGCCTTCTGCTTTATCTTTAAAAGTACAGAATTTATGGTGTTCCATTGAGTCAATCTCAGTTGTGCACCTATCCTTAAATACTCCAGTAGTGTCCCTAACTTGCTATACTTATCAAGTTCTTTCTTGAAGAAATTATTGACACAAACTACAAATTGGGGTCTATGTATTGCTGATCGCTGTTGTTGGGAATCTGTTCCACGTATTCAATACTCTGTTCGAAGTGGGAGAAAGGAATCTTATCCTAAGTCTTATTTGACTTTGTTTTTTAATTCAAATCGATTCTCACAAGAACTATGCTCCTAATTGCTTCCAATAGCTCCTGTGTATGAGTATCAGGTGAGAATGATAATTTATTATGTCCTTCATGAGTAAGTAATCCATTTGGTACTCATTGGTGGATATGTTACAGCAATCGCGAAGTATAGCAATCTTTCACTAAAACCTTATGATGGGATTTCTCATCACAAAATTAGAAGTGATTCAATCATTTTGTTTACCAATCATCATTAACTAAATCCAGGAAGGCAGATAGGACCTTGATTTAATGTCTTTTGATTTAAATCTTAATTTGGAAGATACCTAACTTTCAGTTGGGTCTCTGGTCAGTGATCATGATATCTCTGATATTCCTCTCTTACCCAGGGGCACTGTCAATTAGCTAAAACTGTGCAGCCTACTATTAAAGAACATTGGTAAGATTCCAGCTTGGATACCGTACCCCACTAGGGGTTTGGCTTCCTGGGTTAACAAGAGCCAAGCGGAAAGAATCCCAGCCAGCAGTCTGTTGTTGCACCTTTAACTGTTGGCTGAGCTAATAGTTAACCCAACACAAACCAGGATTACAACCCTAAAGCATACAATCTAAATTGTCCAATGCCGAGTCCTACAATCACTTGGGGTTCTCTACTTTTGGATTTGAACCATTTTGTGAGGTCACATGTTCTGGATGTCAGAATGAGATTGGGCATGAGAGTACAAATATTCTTTGTGCAGTTGTCTACTTGAAAAGGCAGACCCTTTACAGAGCGTTCTGGAATACCAACACATTTCTGATGAGAGGCTTGAGTTTTAAGCTCGTCCAGCTTATCTCGCTCACTCTCCTTCACATTCTCTTTCCTCCTCTGCCAAAAGAACTGACTCATCCTGGTGTATGCCGCCTTCCATTACCTATCAAAGTGTCAATTCTTCATTTGTGAGTTGATGTTGGCCAACTATTATCAGACAGATATATTGTTTCTGTTTACGTTATGTTTCATACTTCATATGCAGTGCCATGTACAGTTTCTAGGTTTCTTATTTTTTAATATTCGGGTGGCTATGCTCCTTGGGGTTTGGAAAGTGGGGTTTCTGTGGGCTGAGTTGCTCCAAGCAAATGCAACAAGCAATGGATTATAGGAATCAAGTCAATCCTTCGTGCAGGTCTTGATAATCTAATGCCTGATACCAATACTTCAAGGGCAGTGTTGCTAGTGACAGGACTTTGAGGACTGGACCAATTACTGCTGGCTGCGATTCTTTCCGCTTGGCTCTTGTTAACCCAGGAAGCCAAAGCCCCAATGGGTAGGGTATCCTGCACAGTTTTAGCTAATTAACCCAGCAATAATTCTAATGCATACTATGGGGTATCCAAGACTTGGCTCTTGCCAACCTACACTTAAATTCCCTTGAATTTAAGTGTAGGTTAGGTAACCTAGGTGCATCCCTCTGAGGAGAAACTTCATACCCCATACCAGCAAAAACAACTTGCATTAATATAGCACCCTTCACATGGGGTAGTGTACCGGAGTGCTTGACAGTGGTGGAGTCTGACCCTGAGTCAGGGGGAGAGGGAGGGGCGAGGTGACCGTAAGCACGATCAAAAAGGAAGATCTTTAGATGGGATTTGAAAGTGAGGAGGGAAGGGGCAAGGTGGAGGGTTTGAGGGATGGAGTTACGGAGCACGGCCACAGATGGTGGATCAGAGGAGATGAGGGACAAACAGGAGGCCAGAGCCAACAGAGCGGAGGCAGGGGGTGGTGGAGTGGAGAGTAAGCAGCTCGGATAGGTAGGGAAATGTGAGGGCACGAAAGGATTTGTAAACAAGTGAGAGGATCTTAAAACTGATCCATTGGGTAATTTGGAGCCAGTGGAGCTTGGCAAGGACTAGTGTGATGGTGGGATGGTGTTTTGTACGAGTGAGTATCCGGGCAGCAGAGTTCAGGATTATTTGAACTTTGTGAACGGTGGAGCTGGGGAGACCAGCGCGGCGGAGGGCATTGGAATAATCTATATGGGAAGTGACAAAGACGTGGACGAGGGTTTCTCTGCATTGGTTGTGGTTCCATAGAAGGAGGTGGGCCAGACATGCCTGGCTCAGTTAGTAACACTCTCATCTACGATTCAGAAAATTCTGGGTATAGGCTCCATCTTAGGACTTTGAATTTATAATCGAGGATGACACTCTAAAACAATGTGAAGGGAGGGGAGAGGGGTACAGCAACGTTGGAGGTACTTGGCTTAAGGTGAGATGTTCAAATTTGGTATCTTCTGCTTGCACGGTGCCCATTAAGTATCCCATGGTTCTATTCGAAAAGTGATGGGAGTTTATCCCAGTGTCCTAACCAACAATTCCCCAAATAAAATTGTTCATTCACTTCATGACTGTTTGTATTGCTGTGTGCGAATTGAATGCTGCAAATGCCTACGCAAAATTACATAGACCCTACATTTTTACTAAATGAAGCACTTTGAGAAGCCTCTCAACATGAAAGGATTATTATTATGACAATAATAAACAGGTATTCATTTCAGTTACCAGAATTGCATCACACCAACCTATAGGAACACCAGTATTGCAAAATCTATTTCCCGAGTACAGTTCTCATGGGTTGTTGGGAATTTTAACAGGATTCCTTATTAAGGAAGGAATCCATTACTACACTAATTCCTTATTAAGGAAGGAATCCTGTTGAAAAAATACCTCCAATTTAAACGCTTAAAATGAAAGGATTTCAGTAACATAAACTGGAAGGAGAGGGAAGAAATAAACCACCCAAGAACACAGTCCTCTGGCAGCTGTACTCTACACATGTCCCTTATCACTGTCATTTATTTTGGTAACATTGCTGATGTTATTGGGGAACATGTTAATAGTCCGCAGGGAACTTATTTTCTTCCATTCTTCACAAAGTGCTGCTTTTCATTTTTTTTCAGTTGACCGTCAAAATAATTCTTTGGGGATTCCATTTTTCGTTTCATTGTGGACTATTTTCTATATTTGCGAGCCCTGAGCTGTCATTCATTTGTGCAGAATCAAATAAAATGCTTTTTTGGAGAGTTTCTGCAATCTGTGATGATTAAATGCACATACGTAGACCAGAACTAGAAACCTGAATAAGAAAATGTGTAATTATCTTGTATTCAGATTGCATTTGTCTAGCTCTGGGAGATATTTTTAGGAAAACGGTTCTATTCTGAGTATCGCTCAATTTTAAGCCCATCAGCTGCTTGATTTATCTGCGTATTGCCTCTAGCCAATGTGCAGCATAGTTATTTGTAGTTTTTCTGCTTCAGTTCCTAAGCAATGCTGACAGGCAGGAAGCTAAGTAATGACTGACAACAAAGTGCTGACATTTTATAAAATGAGATTATAATAATAAAACTTGCATTTGATAAAGCAATTTATCACATCTTCAAGATGTCTCAAAGTGCTTCACAGAATATACTGTATATTTGAACTGACTGTATATTTTGTGGGTGAGATGATTTGGTTGAAAAGTAGCTATTTCTTGACATGAAATTGCACTTTGATGTACAGACAAAATATTTTCACCAGAAAATGTAAGACACTCATTGATGGTGATCTTAAGGATAAACATTATTACATGGACTTGCTCACCACAGTGTAACCCTCCAAGAAGCAGAATGCATCAGCCAAAGTAGCATCAGATGATTGGTGTTAAGTTGATCTCCATCTGACTTTCTTAATTCGTGAATGGTGACATCCTGGTACAGTAAACAGGACTGGTAGATATTTAGAGGTGAGCAGGAACACAGCACACTATGATAACTAGACCACGTGATATTTATTTTTAAATGTATTGATGTCCTACATGTATTTGACCTCAAGTTGCAGAGTGATGATAAGTGTATCTTGACTCTGAGACATGGGATTATTTTCTTTTTCCTGAACGCTCTTGACTGTGAATGGGTGTTGAAGGGGCAACTTCTCTCTACTCTAACGTGCCTGTCTACTGCTGATTTTATATTGATTAAGTGGCGGCATTGAAACTATTTTATTGTTAGAAATCCTGGGTTTGGCGATTTTTGTTTCAAGTGTTTGGAGAATTTATTATAGCCTTAGAATATCAGTATAATAATATATTTTTATTATATATTATTATGTTAAGAATGTTCCCTTAGCCTATGTTTCACAAGTAGGAATATAATGGCCACTATTTATCTATAATTTTTGGTACCTAAGTCAGGAATGCCTTTTTAAATAGTTTTACACAGTAAAGATCAATCGGTCATGTGTCCACAGTGGGTGTTTGTTTTGCTTATTTACTCCGTGTGAGGATAGTGGAGCAAAGTTAATTACGCAGATCAAGTGGTTAATTTCTAGTTGTTAGGGCAGCAGTTGCCATTAATTAGCACTGAAGTCAGAAAGAATGTCTTATTTGTCTTGGAAGAAAAGTTTTGTGTCATTAAAAAGTGTCTTTTGTGAAGAATATCAAGTGTATTGCCTGAAAACCAATTACAAAGTGCCTTTCCAAAACACAGCATCAACGATAATGTCCTCTTCATTGTCTGTCTATTTTTGTTTGTGCCAAAGACCTGCAGGAGTTGCCAGTGGGATTGTAAAACTCATTCTGGGAGTTAATGATGGGAATCTCTAGAATCTATTGAAATACAAAGCCGTGAAGCTTTTACTGCAATTAATCAAAATGATAAAACTGAACCATTAGGCATTATGTTTAATTTGTTTCACAATCCTGTTCACGCAGAATTTCTCTCAATGTTTTAAAATCTCAACTATGAATCCTGACTTTTAATGTAATTGGAACCAACGTTTCATTATTTAACTCTTTTCAACCTTAAAATAGTTGTCTCATTTACCACATTACATTGTTTTTATTAGCAAATGTAGTTGGAATGCTTGTTTTTTTGATCATCCAGATGTCTGACACATGCAGCAAACCACCATCATGTTTAAGAATATCCGAACCAGTCCCTGCATGTTGCGTGTCTGAAATGTGATGCATACTCTCTCTCTGGAGGGATTCACCTTGCTTAACTAATCCCTGAGATATTAGGTGCAAGTTGACAAGAGCCAAGTCTTGAGGACCCCAGCATATTTTCTGGAGTTCAATCAACTATCGCTGCACAGTTTGCCATGGATAGTTTGCCTGGAAAGCTTCCTGCTGCTTTTCGAGTGGAACCACTCTATCTACCCATTAGGGATTTGGCTTGCAGGAGTAAAAGGATCCAAGTGGGAAGAATCCCTGCTCCCAGTGACCAATCTGCCTGAACAAGTCCTGCCGATCATCAGCAGTGCCCTGGAGTACTGTAGACCTTCCAGACTACCGAGACTATTACAGAGAGTTCACTTGATTCTTCTATTCCACTGCCAAGCATGTTGCTCGCAAAGGGACACCAATTACTTTCCTCCCCCCCCAATGGAATACTGCACATCCTAGTCTTCAGACCATTGTGTACAGTTTTAGTTACCTTACCTCTAAAAAGGATTCAAGGAAGAACAACGCCAACTTGTCTGGGTCTTTGAGAGGTAGAGCTGAGATTCCTTTCAACAGAGAAAAGAAAATGGTAGGGGATTTTAAAAGGCTGACATAGATAGTATAAAATAGATGAAAGCAAACTTATTGACTAAGACCATACCATAAGCATAATGACAGAACCAAAAGAGATAGTCAGTCTTACATTTTAAATTCTCAAGTAACACTGGTAATTAGAAAGCTCTTCCCATTCCCTCTCCACACATGTAGAATGGCGGATATGAGATATTCTGGTCTCAACCACCATCCCGGCAACCTGTTTCAATTGTTACTTGCCACTGGATAAAGAAATACCCCTGTTGTCTGTCCTGAAATTTTTCTTTGTAACCTTAAATATGTGCTCTTTTCTACTTTCTCAATCCCACTTAAAATCTTGTATACTTGTGGAATCCTGTAACTCAGTGGTTAGAGCACTTGCCTTGCAAGCAAGACAATTCCAGGCAGGGCGAAAACTTGGGCAAGTTTCCTTACTCCACACGCCTAATAATAATCCCTCCAAAACAAAAAAAAACAAAAATTGGTCAATTTCAATCCACGACTGTTTGTGGGACACTGCTGTGCACAATTGGCTGCCGCATTTCACCCACAAATATAGTCAATTCACTTTACAGCATATTCTGTGAAGCACTTTGAGACATCTAGAAAATGTGAAAAGCGCTATATCAAATGCAAGGATTATTATTATTATTTATTATGTACTTGTATAAGGCTCCCTCTAAGACATCTCCTTTCAACACTGAAGAGTCCTCATCTGACTAATTGCTGCTCAGAGCACAACACTAGGAATCATCCCGATTGTTTGTCTCTACACTGTCTCTATGACCTGGGTAATCCACTTATGTCACATCGACCACAGTTGTATACAGTATTCTAGAGGTTGCTTGACCAGAGAACAGTACAGCTTCTGTATAGCTTCTGGGATCTGAACTCAACAGTATTGACAACATTGCCCAGCATGCTGTTTCTCTTGCTTTTTGCTGCCTCACCCGGTTTTGAAATGGTGAGCGATGGTTCAACAAACACTCTTTGATCTCTTTCAGCTTCCTCCTTGACAAGTTCTATCCCATCTATGTACTTGTACTGTGTGCGTATAGGAAGTACCTGTGTACTGTGTACTGCAACTGTACTGCACATAAGACGTTTTTTTTTACTTCCTATATGCAGTACTTTGCACTTAAAGGTATTGACAGTCATCAGTCCATGTGCATACCCTATCAAGCTTGCTTGGTGAGACCTTGTTTTTTTTTGATAGTATTATGAATTGCAGGATTAACCATAGATGAAGAGAAGTAGCAACAGCAGGCCAGAAAAAGACTGTCTCAACGACTCACTGAAGGAGTCATAAACTACATAAGGCAATGGCTCAATAGAAACCTACAAGCCTAGCTCTAACAACAGAGACTGTGGTAGAACTGCTAGGGTTTTATGAAAAATGACTTGCAAGGAAGATGATCTGATCACATAGCATTACCAGCTGCTATGAAAATTACTACTGCATTCAACGTTTATGTAAATGTCTCCTTCGAAGCTGCAACTGAGGGTCTTTTTCATTATATGGCACTATTTGAAAAGAGAAGGATTTTCTTTCTCCCAGTCCACAGTTAATCCTTTTTACAGTATATCCTCTAAAGTGCGTTGAGACATCTCAACCAAGCGATAAGGCACTATATCAAATATAAGGATTTTTTTCAGAAGTGAGCCAACATGCTGGGTTCTGCTGCAATGAAGAAAAAACTATTGCTTTGTTCTCTACAGCCTAACATTGTATTTATTTTGCCTGCACAGACAAGCACAGAATTTGTTTTAACTATTGCCAGGTTCCTACTCTAAAAGGATTTGATTTCGCCCATGACCTTTAGGCTCTCTTCCTGCATTCAGCATCTTATTTTAACCGCTGGGAATTTTACTAAGTAAACGCACAACTGTTATGTCATCAAGTGGTTGTATTGTTCAGGTAAAAAGATCAACAAGGTTATTGAGGGTACATTTATATCTAAAAATAGCAGTTTAACTGTAGATTGTGAAATATAAGCCTGTTATTGAGGACTGCCAAGATCAGGAAAGTAAAATTTTGCATTGTGGCAGGACACATCATGGCAACATGGCATGAGTTCATAGGTTAGCCCTGCAAGCCAAAGCTCTAATGGGTTGGATGGTCCAAGTTGGACAAGCAGAGGGAAAGCTTGCCAGATGGGAGTAGTATATTATTTTTCCATTACACTATACTTACCTATATAAAACCAGCAAACATTTCCTAACCTTAAATTTCTACTCCGCTGATGAGCACATAACATATCTAATTTACAGAATGTAGGAACAGGAAGTCCACAGTGATATGCACAAAGGAAATGTGAATAAATTGTCAGCTATTATACATTATGCAGTGTGTATTACTCTCCGATTCACATCAGCAACACACGGAGACTTAGAGTACTCATATTAATGAACCAATCCATTCTAAAGATTAATTTTACTAGATTGATAGTAAAACATTACTTAATATATTTTACCTGACATTCGCTGCATTTTTTCCCATTTGATGGATTTAAATTATTTATACCCTTTAGGTTACGTGATAGCAAATAACTGAATTTTCCATATTTCATTCATAAAATGTTGAGTAGTAATAATAATCCTTGCATTTGATAGTATTAGAGTAGTATTAGATTACAACGCAAATCTCGGCTTCAAAATGGCACACAGGGATGTAAACCAGGCCAAATCCTCTTTATTCCTGTAAAAACAGTTGTCCCATGAACCCTCGGGCAGTGTCAACAGTGCAGTTCCTCCAGTTTATTTAATGTCAGTCTGCCAGTAGCTGGCGATAATCGCTCAATGCGAGATTGTTCTTTTTTGTAGACATGAATTACTTTGTAATCAGAGGCTGATGGAGTTGTATGGAAGGTATTTTACTAGAAAGCTCCACCCCCTCACACACAAGCAACTAACACTCTCTTTCAATAAACTAGGAGTTTTGTCACTTTTAACCAATGTATATATATTTTTGGAAAACTTAGTTGCCTATAAAAATGAACAATGTGGATTATGGCATCAGAGAAGATAGTATTTGCTTGCTATTACATTTGCATAGTTTGCACCATCTGATGAACAAATCTGACAGGAATCAATTGTAAATTAGTGTAAATCAGATATTGGCACCTCTACAATGGCATTAGTTTCTTAGCTTTTTGATGACAGTGACCTGACTGGGGCACATCTATAACATTTTGTAAGAACAATTCACCTTTGTGTTGTATAGCCACTGATACAAAATAGAATCTTTTTATTACACAAAGAAACTAACACTCGCTTCCGAGTGTTAAACAAAGCCTTTATGTACATATTTATTTAGAAAACACTGCATTGTCAGAGGCAATGTTGTTTGGATGAAATGTTAAATCCATTTGTTTGTTTAGGTGGATGTTCACGAACATATACTACAGTTCAGTCCTGTGGAAAATCCTGCTGTTTGGTGATGTGATAAGGTGTTGCATCAAATGAAAGCATTATTTTAAACTAAAATACTATCTGTTTGTTCAGGTGGACATTA